>NW_020954619.1:35007850-35107810 GCF_900497805.2 Vombatus ursinus
TGTGTGTGTGTGTGTGTGTGTGTGTGTGTGTGTGTGTGTGTGTGTGTGTGTGTATATATATATAATTTCTTTGGAATATAAACCTAGCAGTGCCTATTGCTGGGTCAAAGGGTATGCACAGATTTATAGCCATTTGGGCATAGTTACAAATTATTCTTCAGAATGGCAGGACCAGTTCACAACTACAAAACACAACTATTAGTGTACTTATATTCTCGCATCCCCTCAAACATTTATCATTTTCCTTTTCTGAAAGGTGTGAGGTGATATCTCAGAGTTATTTTAATTTGCATTTCCCTAACTAACCAATACTGAGTTAGAGCATTTTTTCATGTGACTATAGATAGCATTGATTTTTCCATCTGAAAGCTGCCCATTCATATCCTTTGACTATTTATCGATTAGGGAATGACTCATATTCTTACAAATTTTACTCAATTCTCTAAATATATGAGTAATGAGAACTTGATCAGAGATACTTCTTGTAATTTCTGACCAGCTTTCTGTTTTTCCTTCTAATCTTGGCTGCATTGGTTTGTTTGTAGAAAACTCTTTTTTTTTAATTTAACATAAGCAAAATTATCCATTTTATATCTTGTAATGTTATCTATTTGTTAATAAACTCTTCCCTTTTCCATAGATTTGACCAGTAACAAATTCTATACTCTCCTAATTTGCTCATGGTAGCTCTCTTTATATCTAAATCATGAATCCATGATTTAGTCCATGATGTATCTTGGTACACAGTGTAAGATTTTATCTATACCTGGTTTCTGCAAAACTGTTTTCCAGTTTTCCAAGAAGTGTTGATCAAATAGTTCTTGTCCCAATAGCTTAGCTTTTTTTTTTGGTATATCAAACACTAAATCACTTTGGTCATTAAGCACTATATATGATGTACTGAATGTATTCCACTGATCTAACACTCTGTTTCTTAGCCAGTACCAGATTGTTTTGATGATTACAGTTTTATAATAGAGTTTGAGATCTGGTATGGCTAGGCCACCTTTCTACACATTTTTTTTTCATTAATCCCCTTGATATTCTTGACTTTCTTTTCTTACAAATGAATTTTGTTATTATTTTTCTATCTATATAAAATATTTTTTGATGATTTCATTGGTATTACACTGAATTAGTAGATTAATTTTGGTAGAAATGTCATTGTTATGACATTGGTTCAGCCTACTCATGAGCATTTGAAATTTTTCCAGTTGTTTAGATTTGAATTTATTTGTGTGGAAAGTATTTTGTAATTGTGTTCATATAGTTCCTGGGTTTGTCTTGGAAGGTATACTTCCAAATATTTTATGGTATCTATGATTATTTTAAATGGAATTTCTCTTTCTGTCTCTTCCTGCTAGTCTTTGTTAGTAATATATAGAAATGCTTACGATTTATGTGGGTTTTTTTGTATCTTGAAACTTTGCTAAATTTGTTATTCAACTAGTTTTTAGCTGATTCCCTAGGATTCTCTAAATATATTGTCATATCATCTGCAAAGAGTCATAGTTTTGCTTACCATTACCCAATCTAATTCCGTCAATGTCTTTTTTCTTCTTTTATTGCTATAGCTAGCATTTAGTACCATATTAAATAATAACAGACATAATGGACATCCTTGTTTCATCTCTGATCTTGTTAAGAAGGCTTCTAGTTTATCATCATTACAAATAATGTTTGTTGATGGTTTTAGATAGGTATTACTTGTCATTTGTTTTTTTTTAAAAAGCTCTATTTATTCCTATACTTTCTTTTGTTTTAATAGGAATGGGTGTTTTGTTTTGTCAAAAGCTTTTCCTGCATCTTTTGAGATAGTCAAATGATTTCTGTTGTTCTTGATATTGATATGATCAATTATGCAGATAGTTTTCCTAATATTGAACAAGTGCTGCATTCCTGATATAAATCACACCTGGTCTTACTGCATGTTTTTTGTGATATACTGCTGTAATCTCCTTGTTCATATTTTATTTAAAGTTTTTTTTCATCAATAAGCATTAAAGAAATTTGTCTTTCTCTGTTTTACTCTTCTTGGCTTAGATATCACCACCAAATTTTGGTTGAAAAAGGAATTTGGAAGGACTCCTTCTTTGTCTGTTTTTCCAAATAGTTTATATAGTATTAGAATTTATTATTATTTAAATGTTTGTTAAAAATCACTTGTGGGGGCGGAGCCAAGATGGCGGAGTAAAAGCAGTGATTGCTTGAGCTCTCCCCCAAACCCCTCCAAATACCTACAAAACATTGCTCTAAACAAATTCTAAAGCAGCAGAACCCATGCAAAGGCAGAGTGAAATAAATTTCCAGCCAAAGGCAGCATGGATGGTTGATCAGAAAGGTATATCGTGCCAGGCCGGGAGAGGAACACAGTTCGGCCTGGGCATGCAAGCCACAGCAAACCTGGAGCAGACCTCAGAGGACTGAATCACGGGCAGCTGTGGTGGTTTCCAGACTTCTCAACCCAGGAATGCCAAAGACAACTTAGAAGATCAATGGGAAAAGTCTATTTCTAAGGTGGTGAGAGAGGAGCGAATCCCAGCCCCATTCCTCAGGGTGGCAACTGCTTCCTGAGCTTCTGGTCCACAGACTGAGGGAGAATCAAGTGGCTGATCAGAGGGGGATTGCAGGGATCTCTCTGCTGGTACAGGATTCTCTTGCTTTGCCCGTGCATGGATATGGGTCACAGTTCTGGGTGGCAGTCCTGGGGCGAGGAGGAACACTGGCGTGGTGGAGATTGTAGAGGCTGTGGAGAGGAAACCCTTCTCACAGTTCCAAGACAGAAAAGAGTGCTCATAGACCAGACCACAAGCCAGGAAAGGAGTAAACACTTTGCCCTTGATCATAGCACCTCAGAAGAACTAAAAATTTACAAGTCCCTAGAAGTATCTCTGAAAACAGCTGAACAAAACCCCTGAAGCTTGGGACAGTACATTCTCCACACTGGAAACAGACTCCTACCTTAACAAAGAATTATTTATAACTCAAGTAATTGGCTGAGATCATGAGCAAGCAGTGCAAAAAGAGCCAGACTATATTATCTTACTTTGATGACAAAGAAGATCAAAACATACAGCCAGAAGAAGACAATGAAGTCAAAGCTCCTACATCCAAAACCTCCAAGAAAAATATGAATTGGTCCCAAGCCATGGAAGAGGTCAAAAAGGATTTTGAGAAGCAAGTAAGAGAAGTAGAGGAAAAACTGAGAGTGATGCTAAAGGAGACCCCCAAAAATAGTGGAAAAAAACACCTTAAAAATAGCCTAACCCAAATGGCAAAAGAGGTCCAAAAAGCCAGTGAAGAGAAGAATGCCCTAAAAAGTGAAATTGGCCAAATGGAAAAGGAAGTCCAAAAGTTTACTAAAGAAAATACTTCCTTAAAAATTAGAATGGAGAAATTGGACGCTACTGACAATTTGAGAAATCAAGACACTGTAACACTAATCAAAAGGAATGAAAAAATAGAAGAGAATGTGAAATATCTCACTGGAAAAACAACTGACCCAGAAAATAGATCCAGGAGAGAGAACTTAAATATTATTGGACTGTCTGAAAGCCATGATCAAAAAAAGAGCCCAGACATCATCTTTCAAGAAATTATCAAGGAAAACTGCCCTGATATTTTAGAACCAGAGGGCAAAATAGAAATTGAAAGAATCCACTGATCACCTCCTGAAAGAGATCCCCAAAGGAAAACTCCTAGGAATGTTGTAGCCAAATTCCAGAATTCCCAGGTCAAGGAGAAGATATTGTAAGTAGTCAGAAGGAAACAATTCAAGTATTGTGGAAACACAATCAGGATAACATAAGATTTAGCAGCTTCTACATTAAGGGTCCAGAGGGCATGGAGTATGATATTCCGGAGGGCAAAAGAGTTAGGACTACAACCTAGAACCACCTACCCAGCAAAACTGAGTATAATCCTTCAGGGGAAAAAATGGTCATTCAGCAAAATAGAGGACTTTCAAGCATTCTTGATGAAAAGACCAGAGCTGAATAGAAAATTTGACCTTCAAATACAAGACTCAAGTGAAACATGGAAGAGGTAAACAGGAAAGAAAAATCATAAGAGACTTATTAAGGTTGAACTGTTTACATTCCTAGATAGAAAGATGATATTTGTAACTGATGAGTCCTTTGTCAGTATTAGGGTAGTTGGAAGGAAAAAATTATATGTATGTATAGATAGAGGGCACAAGGTGACTTGAAGATGAAGGGGTGATATCTAGAAAATAAAATTAAGGAGTGAGAGAAGATTGTACTGGGAGAAGGAGAAAGGGAGAAGTAGAATGAGGTAAAATATCACATGAAACAGTCAAGAAAAAGCTTTTACAGTGGAGGGGAAATGGGGGAAGGTGAGAGAGGGAATGAGTGAATCTTATTCTCATAGAATTTGGCTTAAGGAGGGAATAACATACAGAATTAGGTATAACTAACCCTAAAGGAAAATAAGGAGGGAATGGGACAAGAGAGCAGGGGGTTTATAGAGGGGAGGGCAGATTAGGGGAGGGGATAATCAAAGGCAAACACTTCAGAGGAGGGACAGGCTCAAAAGAGAGAACAGAATAAATGGGGGTAGGATAGGATGAAGGGAAATATACTTAGTTTTTCACAACAGGACTACTATGGAAGTGTTTTGCATGACTACACATCTATAACCTGTATCAAAATGCTTGACTTTTCAATGAGGGTGTGTGGGGAGGGAGGAAGGGAGAAAATTTTTAATGCAAAGTTTTAAAAATTAAAAAATTAAAAATTAGAATAAATAAATTAAAATGAATAAAAATCATTTGTGAAATCATTTGGTCCTGGGGACTTTTTATTCAAGGGCTCATTGATGGCTTTATCAATTTCTTTTTTTTTTAAGTAAGGCTATTTAAGCATCATATTTCTTCTTCTGTTAGTCTAGGCGATTTATATATATATATATATATATATATATATGTAAATATTCATCCATCTCATTTAGATTGTTAAATTTATTCACACATAATTTTCAAAGCATCACCTAATAGTTGCTTTAATTTCATCTTCACTGATGACAAATTCACCCTTTTCATTTTTGACATTGATAATTTGGTTCTTTTCTTTTCAAATCAAATAATCAATATTTTATCTATTTTTTTCAATACAACTAGCTTCTAATTTTATTTATTAGTTCAATAGTTTTCTTACTTTTAATCTTAATGTCTTCTTTGATTTTCAGGATTTCCATTTTGGTGTTTAACTAGAGATTTTTACAATTATTTTTCTTTTTCTAGGGTTTCTTTCAGTTGCAAGCCAAATTTATTCATCTGCTTTTTCTATATATTATTGATGTAAACATTTAGAGACGTATTTTTCTCCTATGTACTGCTTTAGCTGCATACCATCAATTTTGGTATGTTGTCTCGTTGTTGTGATTCTCTGTCATGAAATTATTCATTGTTTCCATGATTTGTTCTTTGACCCACTCATTCTTTAGCATTAGATCATTTAATTTCCTCATTAATTTTAACCCATATTTCCATGACCCATTTTTGAATATAATATTTATTGCATTATGACCTAAAAAGTATGCATTTTATATTTCTGATTTTTTTGCATTTGGTTTAGAGATTTTTGTGCCCTAACACATAGTTGATTTTTGTAGGTGCCATGTTCCACTGAGATAAAGGTATATTCCTGAATTTTCCCATTACTTTTTATCCAGAGGTTTATCATATTTAATTTTTCTAAAATTACTCATTGGCTTAACTTTTTTCCTGTTTATTTTTTGGTTAGATTTTTCTTGTGTTGAAAGGGGCAAAGTCCTCCACTAGTATGGTTTTGCTATTTCCTCCCATAACTCATTTAACTTTTTCTCTAAAAATTCTGATGCTATACCATTTGGTGCATATATGGTTAGTATCAATATTACTTCATTGTCTATGGTACCTTTTAACAAAATGTAGTTTTTCTGCTTATCTATTTTAAGTAGATCTACTTTTGCTTTTGCTTTTTTTTCCTGCTATCATTACTACCACTGATTTTTTTTTAATTTCACCTGAAGCATAATAGATTCTCCTTCAGCCATTTAACTTTATCCTTTGTGTTTCTCTGCTTCAAGTGCATTTCTTGTAAACAATATACTGTAGGATTCTAGCTTTTAATCCATTCTGCTATCTGATTTCATTTTATGAGTGAGTTTATCCCATTCACATTCACAGTTGTGATTACTGTTTTTCCCCCTCATCCTGCTTTTCTCCCATTTATCCCTCTCTCCTTTCAGCCTATCCCTCCTCAAAAGTGTATTGCTACTCATCACTTCCTCCCCCAATTTGTTCTGCCTTCTATCATCCACCTTCTCTAATATCTTTCCCTTCCTACTTCCCCATAAAGTGAGATAGATTTATATACCCAAATGCATGTGTATATTATACCTTCTTTGAGTCAATCCCAATGAGAATAAGGATCAATGATTGCCCACAACCCCAGTCAGACCTTTTTAAAAAGATGACCAAGAGTATTTAAATAACTACCATTCCAAATGCCTACTTTGCCATCAAAAGAAAATGTGTAAGAGAATAATCTTCACATTCATTGAGGATGTACTTGATGGCATTTTTGGAAAATAACAAACAGGCTTTACCTAGTGACATTCTGTAGTCTTTAAAGTCATACAACTGACTGAGACATTTAGACAACATAAGATCTCACTCTGCTTTTTATTTGTTGACTGAAAAATTGATTCTGTAGAGCAAAACACTTTTAAAGCCACTCTTTCAACCAGGTTTCTTCTGTGCATATATTTAAACTATAGAACATAGCCTAAAAGCTATAATTACAGAGAAAATTTTCTTTGGCTGGCCATGAAGGTATAAAACATCAAAAGTCATCAACATTATTTTGGAGGAAGTTCAGCATAAATTCTAAACCAAAAGGTATTCCTTCCTTACAGACATTTAGGTTTTCCAGAGTCTTTTGTTTGTAGGTGGCATTGTGTTGATCATATCAAACCCTCAGAATGAGATCCACAATCACTCAAAAGAATTTGGTCTAACTATCCACAAAGGAAATTGAATGGATGATTGAATGTCCTATCCATATGCAGTCATATGGACAAACTGCAAAACTCATCAAACAATATATCTGCATGGGGCAGATACTGCAAATTGATAATGAGGTAAATGTATTCTGAATAGAACAGAAGTATAGTGATCTGGATTTTGTCTTTGAGAATTTCACAGTTCTTTTGATCTCAAGTTTCTCCCTTCAGCAAAAGTCCATCACTTTTAATGTCAACATTCTTCCAGTGATGTTGTATGATAACAAGTCATGGAATTATATAGTTTCAAAATAATTGCAGTTGAGGTTCACCCTAAAAGTAATGAAGATCATGGTGGGCATGAGCAGGTGACAACAATACATGGGACATAGGAAAAGTAATAAAAGATGACACCAGAGAAATAAATGAATGGAAAAAATGGACCAGCCAAATACTGAGAGTATAGGGAAACTAATGGACATTCCACATGTGATACAATATCAAGAAAACATGAGGAAGATTTCCAGCACATTGAGTGAGTCCTTTGTGGTCAATTTATGAGAGATGGAAAGTTACTCAGAGTGGGTGGACAAGGATGAGTAATATTTTGCATTATCAAAATGAATCCTCACATTGATGAGGTCAGAGAACCCCTGAAATATTGGAATATAGAAGCAAACTTAATATAGGAAGTAGTTTTGAGTTTCAGAGCTATTGGTCTTGACCATCAGGTTACTTTCTTTCTCTGGGGCCTCAGTTTCCTTATCTCTAAAAGAAGGAAGGTGGAATAAATGATTTATCAGGTCCCTTCTAGCTCTGATATTCAATTATCTTTCTGATCTGCAACTCTACTGTATTTTTGTATTTATAAGATGCTGTAGTTGAGTGAATAGTTGCTAAATAAATGCTAAAAATACAATATTCAATCAAGTTATTTGCTAAACTGATAGAGGTTTTATTCCTACTACTGTGTCATATGTGGTTTGATTAGACACATCCCTTTTGTGATAATAAGGTTAAGCCACTAGATCTTCATTTTGCCCTTTTTTTCTCCTGTATTTCTATTTCCTATTTGATAATAGATCACAAAGCAGCCTACTTTGGAAAATCAGTCCAGTACAATCCATGCAGCCTATTTTAATTACTTAAGCTAACTGGATAAGCTAACTTGCATTCTAGTAACTCTGATCACAATCACCCAGATACAAGCAAACACGTCTTCATCATATGAATGTGAAATACCTGGAACTGAGAAGAAGCCTTTTTCAACTAAGTTGTGAATCCCCCCCCCCTTTTTTCCCCTGCAGCATCCTGAGGGGTAATTGAGCATTCATTTGTTGTGTCAAATGTACAACCAGATCAGGTCAAGCAGTATTCATTTCTATTTTATTGCTGAAACTGTCCAGGATATGGAAACAGTCACTGAAAAAGGCCACCAATGGCCGGAATGTGACATAGTGGAAAGGTCAGTGGTTGTTTCCCTGCCTTAAATGGTATTGTTTAGGAGGAGGTAAATGAGAACAAGGATGAGGAGGAGCAGCAGCAGCAGTAGCAGAAGCTACAACAATATTTAGATATGGATGGCTCTTTACAGTTGTCGAAGAATAAAATTTTTCACTTGTAAAGCTCTTTGCATATCCATTATATTATTTGATTGACACATCAATCTCATCAGTTAGGCAGGCAAGTAATTATTATCCTTATTTTATAGATGAGGAAACTAGGGTTCATAGACATTAAATGTTTTCCAAAGTCTAGTGAATGGCAGTACTGGTACTGGATCTCAGATTGTCTGCTTTAATTCCAATAATCTTTTCACTATATCACCACTGTCTTCTCACAAATGTATTTCATAAATGTTTATTGACTGGGTGGATAGATAGGCAGATAGATGAATAAATGAATGCAGTGAAAAAATCATCAGACCATTGAAAAACCTGCATTTAAGTATTTGCTCAGATGATAAACATGCATAGATGTGGGCCAGATGTGTCTCCGAACTCTGTGGCAAGCATTAGTGTTAGCCAGTGCTTTCCTTGGCATGAGACAGCATAGCAGTATATGTCTGGCCCAAGCCTTACACATGCCTGTGGATCACACTTATTAGGTGTCTGTTCCTGGACAAGTGACTTATTTTCACTGATCCTTGATTCACTCATTTGTTTAAAAAAAAGTGGAGGGGCAGGACAACAATACAAGTGTTGCCTTGTTTGGTAGTCTATTATGAGTAAAGCACTTTGTAAATCTGAAGCCTTATAGAAATGAGTTATTTTTTATTCCTGTGTGCAATAATGTTACAATTTGACACATAACCCCTGAGATTTAAAAGTAACACAGCTCTTCTCTTGCTAGTGCAATGTTTTTTTTTATTATTATTATTAACTTATCTCTAGGAGTAGCTGGTTGTATTCAAATTTTATTTTTTTTTTGGAAGGGAGGATTGGGTCCATTGCAGATCCTAATTATTTTGTTTAATATCAGCAGTTAATCAATAAATACTTATTAAAGGCCTATTATGTGCTAGGCAATGTGCTGAATGCCAAGGATACAAAAAGAGGCAAAAGACAGTCCCTACCCCCAAGAAGCTTACAATATAAAGGGAGATACAACATGCAAACAGAGATGTACCGAGGAAACCATATACAGAATGAATAGGAAATAATTAACAAATGGAAGACAATAGAAAAAGAGGGGTTGAGGAAGGCTTCCAGTTAAAGAAGGGATTTTACTTCCCTGTGTATTAGATAAATAAATTTGTTTTCAACCCAGTATTTTTTTCTTATATTCTGTTCCTTATATCCTTACAATAGTTAGGTATTTGATATGGCCAGAAGGAGTGTTATTGCTTTTTAATTGGTTAAAGCTTAGCATCACACTGAGCTCATGTGCTAGCATTACCCTACAAAGTATTTTCAGTAAGCACATGATAAACTATATAAATAAAAGAGTAAAATGGACCATTTCAAATGCTCAATCAGATATTGCTACTATTATCATTAATGTTTTGAAAATCTAGGTCCATAGAAGGATGGCTTTACTTCTTAAATGGAGAACATCAGCCTGTATGATGCTTGGGTGTGAAATCCAGCCTTAACCACAACTGACTTTCTTTTAGAGATAGGAAAACTAAAGCACAGGGGAATTTCCTTAAGATATAAACTAACAAATAGGAGAGTATCATTGGTTTGGGCTGTCTATCTTAAAATATCATAAATTATTTCCTCTAACATCATATGGACTTTACAATGCCATTTCACTGGTCATTGGCCTGTCATTCCCATGTGGTTATTGTAATAGTTATTTAAGAGAATGTAAGTTCTGTGAGGACAGGAACTGTGACATTTTTAGCTATATCCCCATTGCCTTATGTAATACCTTAAATGGAGCTCAGTAAAGAATTATAGTAGCTAAAAGCTGCATAGAATTATAAAGTAAGGAAAGCATTTTACAAATAGTATCTTGCCCAGGGTTAAGAAGCTAGTAAGTGTCATATTTGAACTTGTCTTCTTGACTCCAGCATTAGTGCTCTATACCATCTAGCTGCTCTTCAACAATTGCTTTTTTGATTATGTACATGAAACTATGCTTATCTTAGTGTTTTAGTTAAGTGCTGCTATTAAGTGTAAGCACAGAGAGATAACTGTTAATTGTTTCTAATGTTAACAAATTCTTATAATGATCTCAGTAAGACTGGGCAAATATACTACAATTTAATTAATATGAAACTTACATAAGTCTTATTTTCTTGTACCTTGTATTATAAATAAGTACCACAAGAAAATTATTTGCTTTCATCGTTTAATTATTTTCCTTAGAAAAAGAACATGTTTAGTATTTTATACTGTTATTCAGTCACTTCAGTTGTATTGAACTCTTCATGACTCTATTAGGGATTTTCTTGGCAAAGATACTGGAGTGGTTTGCCATTTCCTTCTCCAGCTCATTTTACAGATGAGGAAACTGAGGTTAAAAAATGGTTAAGTAACTTGAACACAGCTAGTAAATGTCTGAGTCCAGATTTGAATTCATAAAGATAGGTTATCCTAATTACAAACCTGGCACTCTATCCATTGTGCCCCCTTGATTAAAATATATTTTTAAAATACTTAGAATTTAGTACTTTATCCCACAAACATATATACATATAGTGATAAAAACGTATATGTCTGTAATTTTTTCAAGATCAAAAGTCAGAAAAAAAGCAAATAATGAAGTAAAATAGTATCTCTGGGGAGAGACTTCCTAGAGCCAAGATGGCAGAGTAAAGAGTATATTGCTGTAGCTCTCCTATTCACCTCCAAACAGTCATAAAATGGTACCCTAAAACGAATCCTGGAAGAGTAGAAGCAGCAAAAAGTCAAGATGAAACAATATTTCAGCCCAAGAAACTTGGAATATCAGCAAAAAAAAAGTCCATCTCAGGATGAAAGATGCTGTCCAGGTCTACCTTTTGATTATGGCTTTCAGGGAGTCCAATGATCCTGATAGTGTCTCTCCTGGATCTATTTTATGGGTCAATTGTTTATTCCTTTGAAATGTTTTACATATTCTTCCATTTTTTTCATTCTTTGGAGTTTGTTTTATTGATTCTTGATATCTTATAGAGTCATTAGCTTCCACTTGCCCAGTTCCAACTTTTCAGGTGTTGTTTTCCTCAATTACCTTTTTACATTTTCTTTTCCATTCAGCCAATTGTAATCTTTAAGGAGTTATTTTCTTCAGTGGATTTTTGTATTTCCTTTTCCATTTTGCCAATTCTACTTTTAAGGCAATTTTCCAAGCTAACCTTTTTCAGGTTAAAAGGGAGCATATTCCAGGACAGGAAGCATCCCAGAAAATCGGCAGGAAGCCCCACCTCAGCAAACCAGTGGGAGATACTGAGCCCCAGTGTGGTGGACCAGGCAAACACCAACACCAGGATCCCCCCCACACAAACCTTAGCATGGTTAGGGGAATGGGCACCTACAGCCTTCAGCAGTGCCACCCCACACACACACCATCCCTTTATTATAGCACCAGACATGAAGGCCTCAAGAGGCCTCAAGGCAACATCAGTGCAACACCAGGTAAACAGCCAGGGCCTGCAGCCACTGCCATAAGAAGCTTAAGACAGTACCCCTTCTACTCCATGAACAGACAGGAAAGAACAAGCCACAAACTCAGAAGAGAACAAAAACATCAAAACACCTATGACAAAACCTCAAAGAAAAAGAGTAAGTGGTCCCAAGAACAGAAAGAAGTCATGGAAGAGGTCAAAAAGGAACTTAAAAGTCATATAAGAGAGGCAGAAGAAAAATAGGAAAAGAAATGATAGTGAGGTAAGAGAACTATGAAAAGGGAGTCAAAAGCTTGGAAAATTGCCTTAAAAGTAGAATTGGCAAAATGGAAAAGGAAATACAAAAATCCACTGAAGAAAATAACTCCTTAAAGAGTACAATTGGCTGAATGGAAAAGAAAATGTAAAAAGGTAATTGAGGAAAACAACACCTGAAAAGTTGGAAATGGGCAAGTGGAAGCTAATGACTCTATAAGATATCAAGAATCAATAAAACAAATTTCAAAGAGTGAAAAAAATGGAAGAAAATGTAAAATATTTCAAAGGAATAAACAATTGACCCATAAAATAGATCCAGGAGAGACACTATCAGGATCATTGGACTCCCTGAGAGCCATAATGAAAAGGTGGACCTGGACAGCATTTTTCAAGAAATTATCAAGGAAAACTGCCCTGATGTCCTGGAACCAGAGAGTAAAGTAGGCATTGAAAGAATCCACCAATCACTTCAGGAAATATATCCCAAAATAAAAACTCCAAGGAACATTGCAGCCAAATTTCAGAACTCCCAGGTCAAGGGAAAAAAAATATTGCAAGTGGCTAGAAAGAAACAATTCAAATATCAGGGAGCCATAATCACGATTACGCAGGACTTGGAAGCTGCAACATTAAAGGATTGGACATCATGGAATATGATATTTCAGAAGGCAAAAGATCCAGGATTACTACCAAGAATCACTTACCCAGCAAAATTAATCATAATGCATCAAGGGAAAACTGGTCATTCAATGAAATAAAATGATTTCAAGCTTTCATAAGGAGAAGACCAGAATTAAACCAAAATTTTGACCTCTAATGTCAAGACCCAAGAAAAGTATAAACAAGAAAAAAGAAAAAAGAAAACATGGGGGATTCAATAAAGCTAAACTATTTACATCCATACACAGGAATATGATACTTGTAATTCTTAAATACTGTATTTTTAATAGTACAGCTAGAAAGGGTATATATAGATGGTATGGGTATAAGGTGAATTGGAGGGAAATACATAAAAAAATTAAGGAATGAGAAAGAGGAGTACAATGGATGCAGAAGGAAGGGAAAGGTAGAATGGGAGTAAAATTATTTCACATAAAGTGGCATGAAAGACTATTACAGTAGAGGGAAAGATGGAAGGGTGGGCAATGGGTATCACTCGAACCTCATTCTCATCAGTATTGGCTCAAAGAGGGAATCATATACATAACCAGTTGAAAATAGAAATCTATCTTACTTGACAGGGAAGTAGGAGGGGAGGAGATCAAATAAAGAAGGGAGGGTGGAGACTGACAGAAGAGAGGGCAGATCGGGGAGGTGGTAGACAGAAGGAAAACAATGGTGAGGAAGCAAAGTGTAAAAAGAAAGCAAGGAAGAATAGGATGGAGGGAAATACACAGGTAGTAATTATAACTGTGAATGTAAATAGGATGAACTCTCCAATAAGCCACAAAGGGATAGCAAAGTAGATCAAAAACCAGAATCTACAATATGTTGCTTACAAGAAATGCACTTGAAGAAGAGAGACACACACAGAGTGATGTACATAAGCTAGGATAAAATCTATTATGCTTTAACTGAAGTAAAAAAAAAAAAGCAGGGGTGGCAATCCTGGTCTCAGACAAAGTAACAGCAAAAATAAACTTAATTAAAAAAGATAAGGAATGAAGCTACATCTTGTTAAAAGACATAGACAACGAAGCAATATAAATACTAAACATATATGCACCAAGTGATATAGAATCCCCATTCTTAAAGGAGAAGTTAAGTTATTTACTGGAAGAAATAGACATCAAAACTATACTATTGGGGTCCTCCACTGTCCCCTCTCAGAACTCAATAAATCCAACAAAAAAAAAAAGAAAGAAACTGAGGAGGTAAATAGAACATTAGAATAATTACATACGACAGACCTTCAACATGATTTAAACATAAAGGATGACACCACAAGCAAATTAGAAGAACAAGGAATAGTCTATGTCAGATGTCTAAGGAGGGAAAGAATTCATGACCAAACAAGAGATATAGAGCTTTACAAAAATGTAAAATAGGTAATTTTGATAATATTAAATTAAAAAGCTTTTGTACAAACAAAATCCATGCAACCAAGAGTAGAAGGAAAGCAGAAAGATGGGAAACAATCTTTACAGCTAGTGTCTCTGATAACAGCCTCATTTCTCAAATATATAAGAGAACTGAGTTAAATTTACAAAAATACCATCCATTCCCCAATAGACAAATTGTCAAAGGATATGAACAGGCAATTTTCAGATGAAGAAATTAAAGCTATCTATAGGCATATGAAGTGCTCTAAATCACTTTTGATGAGATATATGCAAATCAAAACAACTCTGAGGTACCACTTCACATCTATCAGATTGGCTAACGTGACAAAAAAGGAAAATGATAAATGTCGGAGAGGATGCAAGAAAATTATGACACTGATACAATGCTGTGAAGTTGTACACTGATCCAACCATTCTGGACAACAATTTGGAACTATGCCCAAAGGGTAACCAAACTGTGCACTCCCTTTGCTCCAGTAATACCACTGGTAGGTCTATATCCCAAAGAGCTAATAAAAAGGGGAAAGGACCTACATGTGCAAAAATATTTATGGCAGCCTTTTTCATGATGGCAAAATATTGGAAATTAAGGGGAATGTTTATTAGTTGGGGTATAGCTGAACAACCCATGATATATGAATGTAATGAAATACTATTGTGCAATAAGAAATGATGAACAGGCAAATTTCAGAAAAAAAAAAACCTAGAGAGACTTGTATGAACTGATGCAAAGTGAAATAAGCATAACCAGGAAAACAATGTACAAAGTATCAGCAACATTGTATGATGAATAGCTATGAATGGCTCAGCTCTTCTCAGCAACACAATGATCCAAGACAAGTACAAATGACTCACAAAGAAAAATGCTCTCCACATCCAGGTAGAGAACTGATGAACTCTGAATACAGATCAAAGTGTATTTTTTCACCTACTTTATTATTTCTTATGTTTTTTTCTTCACCTTTTGATCTATTTCTTCTTTCACAACTGTGACTAAAATGCAAATATTTTACATGATAACACATGTGTAAACTATATCAAGCTGCCTACCATTTTCAGAAGAGAAGAGAGGAGAGAAGGAGGGAACAAAATTGGAGATCAAAATCTTGTAAAACTGAATGCTAAAAAATTTCTTGACATTTATCTGGAAAAAATAAAATACTATTAAAAAATAAAAATAAACAAATAGAGTAAATAATCAAATAAATAAATAAAAACTGTGCCTCTTTCTTGTATTGGTGTTAGAAAACTAATATGTATCTTACAAGGAATTGTATTAAAGTGTGTGACTTTCTACTAGGTGTGTTTCAGGACCATCATCACTTCTGGCATATTTG
The DNA here is from genome assembly GCF_900497805.2 of Vombatus ursinus. Taxonomy (NCBI): domain Eukaryota; kingdom Metazoa; phylum Chordata; class Mammalia; order Diprotodontia; family Vombatidae; genus Vombatus; species Vombatus ursinus. Next base: position 35,023,570 of record NW_020954619.1, read on the forward strand.
AATCCATTTATATAATTGAAGAATGGTAGAATGTCTATATATAGTACTATTTCTGGTTCCTTCACTTTTATGGTTACAAATTATAAGCTAGACTTGCTCAACAATTAAGATTTAAATGATTCTAGACTGATTGATTCATTATCTTAAATTTCTATATTCACTCCATGTTGAAATTTCCTATTAAAATTGAAATAAAAAAATTAGAGGCAGCAGGAAGTACAAGCAATTGTCTGAAAGCCAAAAAACCTAAATTCACACATTAGGATCATAGATTTAGAAGAGTGACAGATCATAAGGAAGCAGTCAGTAGCTCAGTGGATAGAACACTGGGCCTGGAGTTAGGAAGCTCAAATCAAGTCAAGCCTCAGACACTTCTAGCTGTGTCACCTTGGGCAAGTCACTTAACCTTTGATTGCCTGACAAAATGGATACGTTGGTTCCACTGGAGATGGAAATGACAAACCACTCTAGTACGTTTGCCATGAAAACTCCAAATGGGGTCACAAAGGATCAGACAAGACTGAATGACAATACTAAAGGATCTTAAAGGACTAGAGCCTTTAAGTGACCTACATATAGTCTCATAAGTGGTATATAGCAAACTTGGGATTCAAACTCAAGTCCTCTCTCTCTAGATTCAGGGTGCTTTCCATTCAACTTTATAGGACTCCATATGTAGGTATTGAGGCAATAGTTTTTTGTAGCAGAGCACACACTGACTTCAAAGCCAGAAGACATGACTTGAATCCTCTCCCCACTGTTCAATCATCATTTAACCTTCGGTAAGTGACACCTCAGTCTCTGTTTCCTAAAATGAAGATATTGTCCTGCCTGATCTCTAAAGTTCCTTATATGACCAAAATTGATTCTTGGATTCTTTAAATTATTAATTTTAAGACAGAAAGATGAAAAAAATCACATTTCCCAGTTTTCCTCAGTTCAAGGTTAGAGTTGGAAATCTTTCACAGGTTCTCTATATGGTCCTAGAGATGATTTAAGGTTTACAAACTGGAAACTGGAAAAGCTGCCATTTTTATATGGATGAAAAGTGGAGTCACTTATCCAGAGTTATGATAAGTGTCTGGGTTGTATCCCCTTTCACAAAACTGAATAATGATTACAATAATTCCTTCCCACTTTTGTATACTTTAAGGTTTGCAAAGTAATTTCCATGCAGCAATCTTGGGAGATAGAGAATGGAATTAATATGATCCCTATTTTGCAGAAGAGGACATTGAAGTGCTAAAAAAAAAATAACTTGGTCCTGGCCAAAATGAATAATTATCTCAGGCTAGATTAGAATTCATGTCTCCTGTGTCCCAGGTCCATCATGCTATTAACTTTGCAACAAGCCCTCTCAAGATGAAATGGATTTAAACAGAACCTAAAGGATTGAATAGAAGAACTAAGAATGACTTCTGGTTTTTGAAGATCCTATGAGAGGCCCATAGAAATAGGATGAATTCCCACTGGCCTGGAAAAACTGAGGAATATTATTTCAGGTTCTAGCTGATATGAAGATTATGAAATTATCCCTTCCCTCTCCACCTCCCACAATTTGACTTACAGTAATTTACAACCTAGTATAAGGGAGAGTTTGTTAGATAATTGTCTTTAAAAATAATCAACAAAAAAAAAGACTGGGAAGAAAAAAAAAGAATCAATATTAACGTCCCAAAAGTATTATTTCAGTTTAAGTTTTAATAACTTAAAACTGCTATTAAAACTATTAAAGTTTAAAGGTACATTAAGACCTTTGAGATACTATGACATGTGTGGTGTGATTGAATGAAAATATCACTAGTCAATAAAGTAGTAACATCAATATTTATATAGTCTTTGAGATTTGTAATTTTTTACATTCATTTATCCTTATAAATCTATGAGGTAGATACTACAGGATTAAAATTCGTATTTTACAATTGAAAAAGTTAAGCTACTTGCCTGTGCTCACAAAATTAGTGTTAGAGTCAGGATTCAAACTCAGGTCTTCTGATTCTAAGTATTTCACATAAAACTGAGAGTTTATAATTTTATAATAAAGTTTTATAAACTTTGATCCATTAGTAGACATTTTTAATGACAAAACTTTATTCATGGTACTGACTAAAGAAGTTGAGCAAAAGGACCTTTAGACTTAGAATTGGGAAATTTCATTTAGAATTATATAATCAGACAGTTTGATGTCCTTTATTGCTTTGCATATTTTATCCCTCATTTGTGAGAAACCTATAGAGATTTGAATTTATGGGGGTTTTTTGATCCAGCAATAAATATTCACTGTTGCATATTTATCCCTAGATAAGGTCATTTGGACAGAATGTTCTATTAAAAATATCTTGACAAAGGCCATTCATGACACCTGTAACTAACAAAAATTTATTTTAAATGGAATTAACTGTCGGGATGACCTTATCTCAAGGAGGATGCATTTTTGTGAATATTTATCAATTTACTCAAATAACACAATAAACTTAAAAGGCAAATGTGGCATGATTTAGAAGTTTTCTATAATCAGTATGAGTGTATGAACATTAGTAAAGCTTTAGAACTCTAGTTAAGTAAGAGATTTGGCTTGAACAGAACAAGGAGAAAATGAGCCTCTTACAACTAATGTCAATGATAGAGTGTAAGGTAGAAATTCCAAGGAAATGGAGGATGAAAGAGGATTTGGGCATTTGACAGGAGAAATGAATTTGGAAGTAACTGGATGATCAGTTGTCGGGGGAACTGACAAGGTGAGGAAGCATAAATTGTTGACAAGCTAGATACAGACAGGCTCTGTGAGTTTTCCCAAAAGGTAGAAAATATGTGACAATGATGGGAATGGAGATATGACATATGTCACTAAGTTTGTGGAAACACTATAAAGTTCTGAAGTGAGTAATGTTTCATCATTGAACGATGATAGAGCTCAACTATCAAGACAAAACTTGTTCTTATTCTTGTTTTGTTTTGGTTTTGTTTGTTTTTGGTTAACAAAAGTCATGAAAAATAATTATTTAGTGAGTTTCTCTTTGGAATAAATAGAAACCAATGCTTCTTAATTTCCTATAAAGCAAATGTTCTGAAGGAATGAGAATATTACCTTTGGCCATGGACTCACAGAGGTATGTTCTAATTGGTACTTTTGGTTTTAAATATTGCAGAATACTATGCTTCCACCTACTTCATGTTTGAATAAATTCTAGCAAACACATACTCCAAATTAAATTGAGATTGACATATTTGTCCAAATGATACTTTCATCCTTGTTTAGCAGACATTTTGGTGGTTGTTGTGGGGAGGGGTAGTTTCTGCAGGTAAAGCAGTTAGGAACCCTGGCAAAACCTCTGAAGTTGAGTCATAATTAACCAAAATTACATATGTAGTCCATTAAGTTGGGGATGGAGAAAGGGTCTCCACTATCACAGAAAGCAGTCCCACTAGGTAGAGAGAGATAACAGTAGCTCAGTGGGAAGGAGGTGATGAAGTGAAGGGATTACAACCATGTGGAGGAGGTATAGTTTGGAAAGGACTTTTATGGGAAGGGAGACTGCCCCTTTCATGTTTGTATTCTTGAATAAATTCCCTTTTACCCTCTGCTCTGAAGGCTTGGCCAGAACAGGTAACCAATGTTAGTGCATGTTTAAACTTAAGTCCTTTTTTAATCTGAGCAAATAAGAGTTGTTCACGCTTCTTCAATAATTCTGTCCAAATCTTCAGCATTCTTGTTAATTTGTTTGGCTATCAATGCATCCCAACAGGGAAGAGGCAGAAAAAAAAAAACAGGTAAATGAATAGCATATCTTGCATAATGATAAGCAGCATAGAATTGAAAAGAATAACTCACATTTCCATAGAATTTAAAGAATTACAAAGTGCTTTGCCCACAATGTCCCTGTGATCCAGGCATTGCATGTATTTTAATTCCCAATTTATAGATGTGGAAATTGAGGCACTAAGAAGTTAAGTGATTTGCCTTATATCATACAAATATATCATTTTATAACATAATAGAATAATCAGGAGGAGTTTTGCCTGCAAAGTTAGCCTACTTTGAATTAAATTGAATATTGTGGGAGCTTTTGCATCTCATCCAAATGAGGTGCTGGCTACTTAGAGATTAATAGAAACCCTCAGAATGGTTAAGATTCAAATTTAGAATTTCAGATAGTTTCTAAATGTCTGCTATATGAAGTGCTCTATAGAGAAATGTGTATTCATTTTCCTCTCTGGTGTTTACTTAAGTGAACTTTCCAGAAAGCAGCCACCATACTTTAGCAAGCCGAATTTTTTTTTCAGTTGCCCAAAGAAGCAATTTGTTTCCTTTTCCAGTTTTTTTCATGCATTTGATACCCTTTCTCAGTTTGTTCATCCTTCTATTCTTTATCAGTATCATCAACCTAGAGGCTCTGGGTTCCAAAGGGAATTATGTCTTTATCTATTTCTAACAATTCCTGTTGGTTAAAGTATTTTTTAAATGTTTATTTATTTGTTTATTTATTTATTTGTTTATTTATTTATTTATTTGTTTATTATTTAAAGTATTAAGAAAAACCTAATATCTTCTCTGGATTAGATTTCCATTATCATCTGATTTTTCTTTTTCCTTCTTTGTCTTTTCCATTTTTATTGTCAGTCTCTCTGAGCACTTAGGCTTATTTGGGATGAATTGTTGATCTCTATTTTATTCATCATTAGAACCTGGAGAAGCTGAATACCCAAGCTTGGAGAGGCCACAACAAGGCCTTTCAGAGATAGACAGTCACTTCACAAGGCCTTTTGTCCAGATACCATGACCTTCTGTCCTCCAACAGAAATAGGAGACTTTGCCAAAGTCCCAGGTCAAAGAGAGGAAACAGAGAATCTGACATGTTGCGGTCAACCTGAAATTGTCTTGCGAGGCTAGTAATGAAGACATGTCTTTGCCACAGACAAGTAAATTAGGCATAGAAGATGGTCACTGGGGTTGTGGAGGACAGGATATAATTAACTAGTGGTAATAAACTGGCATTTCAGTGACCTGCATTTCCAAATCTTTTAGAATTGCATTGTTCTGTGATCCAATGCTATTCAGCATAATTGAGAAAATAGTAGTGTTTTAAAAATGAATTTGGACATTAGGATTCAGTAATACAGTCTATATGAAATATATTAATTCCATAAATATGACTACTGAATACTCAGGTGCTCCTCAAAGGTTTTATATTATCACAAGTTTCATTGTCTGAATTATGTCATTAAGAATTTTGAGGAGGAAGAACATTAATTCATGCAGTGTGGCATGTTCACATTTAAGTTTATGTCCAGGAGCAGCCAGGGAGGTCAATCTCCCTAGAAAGGTTTGTGTGCCCTTGCAAAGAAATAAGAACAGGGAATTAATGCAATAAATTTTAATCACATGGCTGAATACCTAACAATAGTCAAGGAAGTTGGAGCTGCTCTTCTTCAGGTGAAAAACAATATTAATTGTATTTTGTTTTTGTTTTTGTTTTTGTTTTTTAATGTTGATCATTGTCTGTTTGGTGAAGGCTCTAAGACCCTGAATGAAGTAGAGAAATCAAGAGCTGTCACTTTTGCTGTTGAATCAAAATCAATGGCCACTATACTTCTACCTATCCTTTTTGCTTTAAAGTTTAGTATTGAAAATAATGGACTGCTTTTTTTGTCCTTTTATTTTTTTGTACCTGAGTTTCCTGTGGAAAAAATGAGTTCCTTTGTGAGGTTTCAATCTTTTCTTTTATTTCTCATCATGTGTCCATGTATGATTTTTTTTTCCCTTTCTAACTGTAAATGGAATCTTTGACATGGAAAGTGTGTAATCTCAGAGACCAACTCAGCTTGTAATTTAAGACCTTCCAGAGTCTTATGCCTGCCTCTTCCTTATTTAAAAGCAAAAATTGAAGAATTGACAATATTAAACATATACCCATTTTTCTGATAATGTTCCTACTTCAACAACCTGCCCTAAAATTCAGTCACTTCACTCTTCTCTCTCAGGAGAACTGAGATAAAGCAAGTATATTGTTGATGTTAATTACCATGCATCTATATCAGTTACTTTGAAAACATATTGGTTGAATTTTTTGTAATCATTCAGTTAGTTATTTCCAACTGAATATAACATGGCTGACTGAATATAACATGGCATTATGTGTAAAAGGATAGATTTGGAATTAAAACAACTAGGGTTCAAATTCTTCCTATGTTAGTTATTACCTATATGATTATGGACAAGTCATTCAACCTCTCCGAGACTGTTTTCTTAACTGAAAAAAAAACATATAATAATAATTATATGACTTATCACACAGGATTGTGTAGATCAAATGCTATACCATGTATAATTTGATTTTCAAATTTTAAATCACTTTGTAAATGTCAGCTATATTAATAATATATATATTACACAAACACACATATTATATATATACATATATATATATATATAAACATGCAAAGTGGTCAGTGAGGTATGGACACAACCTAAGTAAACACCTTTTTATCTGTTTGATTTTTTTGAGGGGGGAGAGGAAGGAAGGAAAGATAGAAGAAATTAGAGGCAAACTCAACTTGGCATATGATTTAAGATGTTCCTTAATAAATCTTTCCTGAAAATTTCTGTGTACTTTTTGTGTTCTTTACACCTACAATCCAGAAGAATTGTTTTTTTTGATATTTGCAATTACAAAAATCAAGTGAACTTAAAAGCTAAAAACTGTAGATATGACCTCAAATTAGACATTAAACATTAAATGATTTTAGGAACAGCTAAATAATGATTGCAAAAAAAATTTCCCCTAGTTATTCATCATGAACTTGAATAATAATTACACATGTATTAATGGGTTGTAACTATTAAAAGACCTATTATGTAAAAGACGTATCATTTAACTTGGTCCCAGAAGTAGAACTAGGAGCAGTAAAAACTGACATTTATATAGACCCTGAAGCTTTGCAAAGAGTTGTATATACATTTTCTCATGAAAGTCCCATAACAATCCCTTGAGGAAGTAACTATAATCATTTTACAAATGAGGAAACTAGGGCTCAGAGAGATTAAAGGGCTTACCCAGGATTTGGAGTTAAAAATCATCAGAATTAGAGTTGAATCCAAGTCTTCCTATATTTAGGTTCAGTACTTGATTAATTAGCATGTAAGCAATGGATAGAAGTCACAAACATGCAATTATCAGCTTAATGTAAGGAAAACTTTTTTTTAAATAAATAGAAACCTACAAGAGTAGATGGGGTGGAGCCAAGATGGTAGAGGCAACAAACCAATCAATTCCCCTCCAAACAACTTTAAAATAATGCATCAAATAAATTTTAGAATAGCATAGCCCACACATGATCAACATAGGATCCCTGGCTGCAAGTCCAGAGCAGAGATAAGCACAAGTGCTTATGGCTTCAGTGGGGGAGCAGAGACCCTTCATGAATAAAGACTAGGGCTCAGATCAAGAAAGTAGCACACCTCTACCTGGATGATGCCACCACAAAAGCACCAAAAACTAATAGACCTCCAGAACTAGCTCTGAAAAAAGCAAAAGCCAGGAGCTTGGGACAGTACCTCCTTATCCCCAAGTGAGCACAGCCCAATTTTAAAGTAAAGTTCAAAACCAAGAAATGGGCTAGAGAAAATGAGCTAACAACACAGAATTGAACCATAAAAACTACAATGGTGACAGGGAAGGTCAAGCTTTAAATTGAAAAGAAGAAAACAATATGAAAACAACTACAAGCAGAGTCTCAAAGGAAAAAAATGTAAATTGGATACACAACAAAAATATTCCTGGAAGTGCTAAAGAAAGAGATAAGAGTGGTAGAGGGGGAACTTGGGAAAAGAATGAGAGTAATGCTAAAAAAAAATGAAAAGAGAATTAACAGAATGGCAAAAAAAAGGGGGAACGAAAATACTGAAGAAAATAACACCTTAAAAATACAACTGGTCAAGTGGTAAAAGAAGCACAAAAATTAACTGAAGAAAAGAAATTCTTAAAAAGCAGATGAAAAAAGTGGTTCAAAAGCTCTTTGAAGAGAAAGATTCCTTAAAAAAATTAGAATTGGACAAATAGAAGCTGATGATTCCATGAGACATCAAAAAACATAAAATAAAGTCAAAAGAATGAAAAAAAGAAAATATGAAATATCTCATTGGAAAGAAAATGACATGGAAAATTGATCCAGGACCAGCAATTTAAAAATTATTGGACTGTCTGAAAGGCATGATTAAAAAAAAAGCCTACACATCATTTTTCAAGAAATTATACAGAAAAAAAACAACCTGATATCTTAGATCTAGTGGGTAAAATAAAAATTGAAATACTTCATGGATCACTTCCCAAAAGAGATCTAAAAATGAAAACTTTTGGAAATACTATAGTTAAATTCCCAAGCTCTTAGGTCAAGAAGAAAAATATCAAGTAGCCAGAAAGAAACAATTCAAATATCATTTAGCCACATTCTGAATCAAACAAGATGTAGCAGCTTCAATGTTAAAGGAGAGGGGTCTTGGAATATGATATTCCAGAAGACAAAGGAACTATTATTAACACCAGAAATAACATACACAGCAAAACTGAGTAGAACCTAATGAAACAGAGAATTTTCAAGCATTCTTGATGAAAAGACCAGAGCTGAATAGAAAGTTTGACTTTCAGACAGAAGACTCAAGAGAAGCATAAAAAGGCAAACATGAAAGGGAAGTCAGGATGGTTAAAATATTTGTATTCTAATTTGAGAATGATAAATGTAACTACTAAGGAAGAACTTTATAATTATTAAGGCAGTTAGAAGGAATCTACATTAGAGAACATGGATTTCAATCAATTATGTTGGGATGATGTCAAAAAAGGGGAGGATAAGAAAGAAGAATGTACTAGGAGAAGGGGGAAGGGAGAGAAATAATGGGGAAAATGTTCTTACCTAAAAGAGGTGCCCAATAAAAAGCTTTCGCAGTGGAAAGAAAAAAGGGGAAGGGACATCAAAGAACAAAATACAGAAACAATCAATAATTTCTTAGAAGATATTAAGAACAATGAGGCAACATAAAAAAAATTCTGTTATGCAACCAAAGCAGTACTTAGGGGAAAAATTTATATCCCTCAACACATATCAATTAAAAAAAGGGAACGTATAAATCAGTGAATGGAGGATGAAATTTAAAAAAATAGAAAAAAAACAAAGTTTAAATCACCAATTAAACACCAAATAGAAATCCAAAATATAAAAATGAGATTAATAAAACTCAAAGCTAAAAGAAATAAACTAATAAATAAGACGAAGAGCTAGTTTTATGTGTGTGTGAGTGTATATGTATGTATGTATGTATGTATGTATGTATGTATGTATGTATGTATGTACCATTTCTTAATTTGACTTAAAAAAAAGAAAGAAGAAAACCAAATTACCAGTCTCAAAACTTAAAAGGGTGAATGCATCACCAGTGAAGGTGAAATTTAAGATATTTGAGGAGTTATATTTGTCCAATTATATGCCAGTACAACTGACAATTGAAGTGAAATTGATGAATATTTACCGAAAATGTAAATTTCCCAGATTAACAGAAGAGAAAAAAATGCACAAATAGCTATATCTTAGAAAAAGGAAATTGAACAAGCTATAAATGAGCTCCCTAAGAAAAGCTCCCCAATACTAGATGGATTTACAGGGGAATTCTCTCAAACATTTCAGGAGCAATTAATCCCAATATTATGTAAACTATGTGAAAAAAAGAGTTCTATAAAATTCTTTTTATGACACAAATATACCTATAACAGGGAGAACACATAAAGAAAATAAAATAGAGACTAATTTCCCTAGTGAAAACTGATATAAAATATTAAATAAAATACTAGCAAAAAGATTTTAGCAATATATCACAGACATCATATTTTATGAGAGATAAGATTCATACCAAGAATGCAGGGCTGACTCAATATTGGGAAAACTAAAAGTATAATTGACTATATCAATAACAAAGATATCAAAAATTATATGATTATCTCAAGAGATGCAAAAAGAGCTTTTGACAAAATACAACACCCATTCTTATTAAAAACAACAGAAAGCATAGGAATAAATGTACCTTTTCCTAATATGATTAATAGTTGCTACCTAAATCAAAGAGCAAGCAATATCTTTGATGGAAATAAACTAGTAACCTTCCTAATAAGGTCAGGTGTGAAGCAAAGATTTTCATTATCATCCTTATTATTTAATGTACTAGATATGCTAGCTATAACAACCAGACAAGGAAAAAAATGGAAGGAATAAGAGTAGACAATGAAGAAATAAAATTATCAGTCTTTGCAGATAATAAGATTGTATATTTAGAGAGCCCTAAAGAATCAATTAAAGAGGAACCAAGATGGTGGAGAAAAGGTAGGGACTTGACTGAGCTTTCCCCAAAACCCCTCCAAACATCTTTAAATAAGGAGATAAAAGAATACCCAGAACTCACAAAAGGATGGGGTGAAATAATTTTCCAGCCAAAGACAACTTAGAAGTGCAACAGAAAGGTCTGTTGCACTTGGGTGAGAGTGGAGCACACTCCAGTGCAGGCTGCACCAGCACAGACCCAGCCCTAGCAAAACAGGAGCAGGCCTTAGGAGCCACTGAATGAGCACTGGGAGTAGCTGCTTCTGGAGCTCTCAGCTCAAGCTTGGTAAAGGAGACACACATACACACACACACACACACACACACACACACACAAAACATAAAAAACCAATACTGAAGTAAATAACACTTCAAAAAAAAAAGACTAGGCCAAATGGTAAAAGATGCACAAAAAGCCAATGAGGAAAAGAATACCTTAAAAAGCAGATTTGGCCACATGCATAAAGAAGCACAAATATTCACTGAAGGAAAAAAAAAGAAAACTCCTTAAATAGTAGAATTGGCCAAATGGAAAAGGAGGTACAAAAGCTCATTGACTTAAATAATTTCTTAAAAACCATAATCGAAGAGAAGATTCTGGGAAGATGGTGGAGTAGGTCAGAAACTTTCAAGCTCTCAAGATTTCCTCCACAAAAGAGATAAAATAGTGTATCTGGGTGAACATATAGCCATAAAAATAAATAAGAGCAGAGGTGGAAGAGGGGTCCTCCTGGGACAATTGGAGAAGATCTGAAGATAAATCCTGGATGAGATTTCCTCCCAGTGAAGAGTAAACACCTTCAGGCTAGAGTCCACTTTAACAACAAGCAGCAAGCTACTTAAATAAGAGACAAGCCATGGGGTTAGCTGGTTTGGGAGGCTGCCTCAGCCCCAGTTACAATAATTATTACCCCCAGGATAGTGAAGGGAGTCAGGCATTTGACCTGGGGAAGATTTAGGAAACCCCTGCTGACAAGTAATGGCAGACCCATCTGTGCCGCTGAGATTTTATGGGGGCTAGGAGGAACCAACACAGCCCAATGAGTGCAGAAGCAGTGGGGTGGGGCTGCCTCTGCTGTGGGCACTCAGAGGAGACTGGAGGTCTTGGTTTGAGTTCAACATCAGAAAGGAGAATTGAAGAGGATTAGAGGCACCATCCCCTCCTCCCCAGGTTAGAGGTGATTATAAAAATTAAATTATTACCAAAAAAAATGCACAGGCAAAGGAGAAAGAATCCAACCATAAAGAGCTACTATGGGAATAGAAAAGATAAGGATTCATCTTTTACTGAATACTGAAGGAATACTGAAACAAAGAAACCCTCTTCTACCCCAAACAGTAATGTCAAATGGTCACCTGCCCAAAAAGAACTCATTGAAAAACTTAAAAAAACTTTAAAAATCAAATGAGAGAGACTAAACAATAACTAAAAAGAAAAATAAGAATAATACAAGAAAAACAAGATTATGAAAAGAAAGTCAATCAGTTGGAAAAGGAGATCCAAAATTTTAAGGAAGAAAATGACTCCTTGAAAATCAGAATTGGGCAAGGGGAAGCCAGAAAAGTTATGAGATGAAGATGAAGAAATATATATATATATATATATATATATATACAAAGAAAGAAAAAATAGAAGAGAATGTGAAACATCTCATAAGAAAAATAATGTATCTAGAGAACAGATCAAAAAGAGAAAACATAAGAATAAAAAAGTTCTGATCAGAAAAAGAATCTTGATATGATAATATCAGAAATAATTAAAGAAAATTGTTGTGAAGCATTAGTCAAGATAGGAAAGTAGAAATAGAAAAAATTCACTGACTACTACCTGAAAGAGATCCTATAAGGAAAACTCACAAGAATATTATAGTCAAATTCCAAAACCCCCAAATAAAGGATAATACATCACAAGCAACAAGAAAAAAATGTACATATGGGAGTACCACAATTAGAGTCACACAAGACCTAGCAGTGGCAACACTAAAAGATTGCAGGTCTTGAAACACTATATATCAAAGAGCAGAAGAACTAGGCTTCTGGCTGAAAATATCATATCCAGCAAATCCAATCATAATTCTGAATAAAAAAAATGGATTTCTGATCAATTGTCAGACTTTCAGGTCTTTATCTACAAAATAAAAAAAATGAACTCAATAGATGATTTAACATACAAGAGCCAAGAGAAATATAAGATATATACAAATGACCAATTATAAGGGACTAAATAAGGATAGACTGTTTACTTTTTGTGTATGAAAAATATAAAACCCATGTCTAAGATTGTTATTAATAATTAGGTAACTTATAAGGAAGAATGGGGTAGACCTGAGTATGATATGACTTCAAAATGTAGAACCATTCACGTACAGCTAAAAGGGTAATTATCTTTTACAACTGAAGTGCAAGAGGAAGAATCAATACAGAGGAATTAGATAGGGGAAGGGAACTGTTAGTTCTGGAAACCTATTCTCATGGGGAATGGGTTTAAGAGGGGAAAATACATATACATTTAGAAGAGTATAAAAGTCTTCTAAATTTAGAGAGAAATAAAACTCTAAGGGGATGGGGGGAGAGGAAAAAGGAGACATCTTTAGAGGGGAAGGTGTGGGAATAGTTTAAAAGGGGGATATAGAAAAGGGTATAGATTTAGGGGAATGGGAGGATAAGGTAGGGATTGCTGGAGCTGTGGTAGGTTAAATAATAGAAGGGTAAAGTAACAGGTAGAAGTAAAGTAGAAGAGTTAGGAGAGAGAGGAAAAAAAGACATGCACAAACAAAAACAAAGATTAGGAATAGAATCTCTTAGTGAAAGTATATATTTATGTAGGTATGTATGTGTATATATGTACAAGTGTATGTATATATCAATACCTATATATAAATATATCCAATGCTCAACTGTGGCCTTGGGGTGGTAGGGAGGAGGGAGGGAGGGAGGGGTAAAAGAACAAAGTTAAAAGTGTATAGCAAAGAACAAAAAAAAAACCTACAAGGAAGCAAAGATGGACAGCCTTCAATATAATGCACAATATTTAATATATAAGCTTTATTGAAATGAAAAGTTATTGCTGTATATTTTGAATCCTATTTTCTGCTGTACACATGACTTTTTTGTCTTATTCTTATTTTATATTTAAGTTCATAATATTTTTTTCTTTTCTTATTATATATTTAAGTTTTAGCATTTGTCTAAAATTAAAAAATAAAAAAATATAAATCATAATTGAGCAAATGGAAGCTAATGACTTTATGAGAAATCAAGAAACAATACAACAAAACCAAAATAATGAAAAAAAAATAGAAGACAATGTGAAGTATCTCATTGGGGGAAAAAAATGGACCTGGAAAATAGATCCAGGAGAGAGAGATCTGATCTGAAAATTATTGGACTACCGGAAAGCCATGAGGAAAAATAAAAAGAGCCTAGACATTATCTTTAAAGGAATTATCAAGGAAAACTTCCCTGATATCCTAGAACCAGAAAGTAAAATAGAAATTGAAGGAATCTACTGATCAACTCCTGAAAGAGCTCCCACAATGAAAAATCTCAGGGATATTATAGCCAAATTCCAGAGCTCCCAGGTCAAGGAAAAAATACTGGAAGCAGCCAGAAAGAAATGATTCAAGTATTGTTCAGCCACAGTCATGATAACAACATTTTGCAGCTTCTACACTACAGGATCAGAGGGCTTGGAATATGATATTCTGGAGGTCAAAGGAGCTAGGACAGGGGTGAAGAACTTGCAGCCTCAAAGCCACATGTGGCCTTCTAGGTCCTTGGGTGCAGCCTTTAGACTGAGTCCAAGTTTTACAGAACAAATCCTTTTATTAAGGGGATTTGTTCTGTGAAGTTTGAATTTAGTCAAAGGGCTATACTTGAGGACCTAAAGGGCTACATGTAGACTTGAGGCTGCAGGATCCCCACCCCTTAGCTAGGTTACAACCAAGAATTACCTAAACAATAAGGCTGAGTATAATCCATCAGGGGAAAATAGACATTCAAGCATTCTTGATGAAAAGATTAGAGCTGAATAGAAAAATTGACTTTCAAATACAAGACTCAAGAGAAGCATAAAAAGATAAAAAGGAAAGGGAACTCATAAAAGAATAAGGTTTAAACTGTTTACATTCCTACACAGGAAGATGATACTTGTACCCCATAAGAACTTTTTCATTATTAGGGCAGTTAGAAGGAGTATATATAAACAGAGGGCACAAATGGGAGTTGAACATGAAGGGATATCCAACAATATAAAATTAAGAGATGAGAGAGGAATGTACTGGAAGAAAAAGAAAGGGAAAGGTAGAATGGAGTAAATTATCTCATGTTAAAATGCAAGAAAAAACTTTTATAGTGGAGGTGAAGATGGGGAGGTGAGGGAGAGTGAATGAACCTTACTCTCATCAGAATTAGCTCAAAGAAGAAATAAAATACATGCTCAATTGGGTATAGAAATCTGTCTTGCCCTATAGGAAAGTAGGAAGGCAATACAAGTAGTAAGGGTGGGAGGGATAAAAAAAATAGCAGACTCAGAGAGGTGGTAGTCTGATGCAAAACAGTTTTGAGTAAGGGCAGAGTGAAAGGAGAGAGAGAATAGAATAAATGGGGGGGGATAGAATGGAGGGAAACAGCAATCATAACTGAAAAAAAATTGAAGGAAGTCTTTCTGATAAAGGCCTCATTTCTCAAACATATAGAGAATTGAGTAAGATTTATAAAAATAAGAGCCATTCCCCAATTGACAAATGATTAAAAGATATAAAGTTTTCAGATGAAGTAATCAAAGCTATCTATAGCCACGTGGAAAAAAAAATTCTAACTCACTATTGATTAGAGAAATTCAAATTAAAACAATTCTGAGGTACTACCTCATACCTATTAGATTGGATAATAGGCCAGAAAATGAAAATGAAAATGACTAATGTTGGAGGGGATGGGGGGAAAATGAGACATTAATGCACTGTTGGTGGAGTTGTGACTTGTATAAACCATTCTGTAGAACAATTTGGAAGTATACCCAAAGACCTATAAAACCATACATACCCTTTGATCTAGCAATATCACTATTAGGTCTGTATCTGAAGAGATAAAAAACAAAAAGGTAAAGGATTTACATATACAAAATACTTATAGCAACTTTTTATGTGGTGGCAAAGAATTGGAAATTGAGGGGATGTCCATCAATAGGGGAATGGCTGAACAAATTGTGTATGTGATTATAATGGAATGCTCTTGTGCTATAAGAAATAATGAGCAGGATGCTCTCAGAAAAACTTGGATTTACATGAGCTGATGCAAAGTGAAATGTACTGTGTCCAAAGTAACACCAAAGATTTAGCTATTCTCAGCAATACAATGATCCAAGATAACTCTGAAGGAGTTATGAAAAAATGCTATCCATCCCCAGAGAAAGAACTCATGGTGTCTGAATAAAGCTAGAAGCATAGTTTTTTTAACTTTATTTTTCTTGAGTTTTCTGTCCATGTTTTCTTTCACAATATGACAAATATGTAAATATTTTGCATGACTACACATGTATAAACTATATCAAATCGCCTGCCCTTTTGGGGGGTTGGAGGTTGGGAAGGGAGGAAGGCAGATAATTTGGACCTCAAAGTTTTAAAAATGAGTATTAAAATTTATTTTTACATGTAAGAGGAAAAATAGCATACTAAATACATTTTGAAAAGAATCAACTAAAAACTAAATGAAACAACAAATTTAGCAAAGTTGCAAAATATAAATAAACCCACATAAAACATCAGCATTTCTATATAATACCAACAACATCTATTAGCAAGAAATAGAAAAAAAGAAATTCCATTTAAAATAACTATAAACAATATAAAATACTTGGGAGTCTACCAGCAACGATAAACCTAGGATCTATATGAATGCTAGCACAAAATATTCTTCACACGAATAAAAGCAGATCCAAACAACTGGAGAAATATTTATTGCTCATGAGTAGGTTGAACCAATATAATATTAATGACAATATTACTTAAATTAAGTATAATTACTTAAATTATGTATTTTACCTATTTTCTGCCATACCCACCAAAATAAGAATTATTTATAAAAATTAGAAAAATTTTAAAAATGGAAGAACAAAAGGTAAATAATATCAAGTAAATCAATTTTTTAAAAAATGTGAAAGAAGGTGGCCTAGAAGTAGCTCTTTTCAAACTGTATTACAAAGTGGTAATTATCAAAACAATCTGATACTGGTTAAGGTGAATCAATGGAAGAGATTGGGTACATAATATATAGTAGTAAGTAATCACAGTAATCTAATGCTTCATAAACCCAAAGCTCAAAGCTTTTGGAATAAGAACTAGCTATTTGACAAAAATTGTTGGAAAAATGGTAAAATGCTTTGACAGAAACTGAATACAAATCAAAATCTCATACTATATACCAAGATTAGTTCAAAATGGGTACGTAATTTAGACATTAAAAGATAATATCTTAAAAAAACACAGAAAAATTTTCCTGTCATATCTATGCATAGGGGAAGAGTTTTATGATGAAACAAGAGATAAAGAGAATCACAGGCACAAAAATAGATAATTTTGATTGCATGAAATTTTAAAAAATGGATTTTGCACAAACAAAACCAATGCAGACAAAATTAGAAAGAATGTAGAAAATTGGTGGAATCATTTATAGCAAGTTCTCTGATAAATACCTTATGTGTCAAATATTTTAGGAACTGAATCAACTACATAAAAATAAGAGCCATTCCCCAATTGACAAGTGGTCAAAGAATATTAACAGTTTTCAGAAGACAAAATCAAAGCTATCTATAGATATATGAAAAATGCTCTAATTGCTATTGATTAGAGAAATGGAAATTAAAACAACTTTGAGGTAAGACCTCACACCTATTAGGTTGACTAACATGACATAAAAGAAAATGACAAATGCTGGAGGGGATGATGAGGGGGGAAAAGGGACAACTGCACTGTTGCAGTTGTGAACTGATCAAACCATTCTGAAGAAAAATTTGGAACTATAGCCCAAGAGCTATAAAACTGCATAACCCTGACTCAATAGTTTGTATTCCAAAGAGATCAAAAAAAGAAAAGGATCTATATGTACAAAAATATTTATAGTAGGTCTTTCATGCAATCAAAACTATCTATTTTTTTATATCCTGTGATTCTCTTTATCTTATTTGGTCATAAAAATCTTCCCCTATTTATAGATATGACAGAGAAAAGTTTCTATGCTCCACTAAGTTTCTTAAGATATTGCCCTTTAATGTCTAAATTAGTGGTGGCAAAGAATTGATAATTGAGGGGATGCCCATCAGTTGAGGAGTGGCTGAACAAGTTGTGGAATATGAAGTTGATGGAATACTATTGTGCTATAAGCAATGTCAAGAAGAATAGTTTCAGGAAAAGCTAGAAAGGCTTATATATGACTTTCAAAGTGAAATGAGCAGAACCAGAACACTACACACAGTAACAGGAATAATGTAATGATAATCAACTGTGAAAGACTTAGCTACTCTAATCAAGACAATGATCCAAAAAAATTTCAAAGGATACATATTGAAAAATGCTGTCCTCCTCCAGAGAGAGAACTGATATATTCTGAGTGCAAATTGAAGTATATTTTTTCACTTTATTTTTCATCCCTCTTATTTTGCAACATGACTAATGTGGAAATATGTCTTTCATGATTTCACATGTATAATTTATATAATAATGCTTGCCTTCTCAATGGGTCAGGGAGGAGCTGAAGGGAGGGGTACAATTTGGAACAAATATTTTAAATGAAGGTTAAAATATATAATTAAAAATAAAATACCATAAACCAAATTAAACATATTTGCTATAAAATGATTTCAAAAATTAAGATGCACTTAGTAGTATATAACAAACTCTAAATTATATATGTATTCTTTTATTCATATTAATATTTGATATTTATGTATACTGTATAATAATTATTACAAGTTGAATTATAATGAAATGGTAGTGCATAATATTCACTTATAATTTATTATAATATTAGAGTTGTTTTCCTTAAATAATGAGCTCAACTGAATACTTGTAAAAAAAATAATTGGACTTCCCTGGGAGGTAACGGACAAATCCTCCATCATTCCATGGCTTGAAGGGATCTCTTACCTTCAATTCAGCTCCTGGGTCCTTTGCACTAAAGATTAAGGAAAATGTAACCACACCCACAGATGGTGTGGTTAACTATTCCAATCTGCCCCTCTTTCCCTAAAACCAACCTACACTACCCTGATTGATGAATACTTCACATGAAATGAGGTAGTTAATGTTTTTAGGATAGTAAGTGGCTAATTGTGAGAATTGAATAAAACACTGTGGCTCTATTTTGTAACTCAATTTTGGAGCTAGTTCAGTTAGCTTTGTATTCAATTTTGTGTCTAGTCCAATTTCTGTCTTGTGAGAAAAGCTTAGTTAGTTGTAGGAATTCAGAGAAAAGTTATTGCATTATTTGAAGCTAGCTCTGCATGGCTAGAAAGCTGGACCACCTATTCCTATTGTTTAGAGAATCTTAACTAAGGACCTAGGTTATGCTAACCAGAAACTCTATCAGATCCAAAAATTAATGCAAGAAATTTTCTCGCAATTATACATCTCTAGCAAACCATATATCTTACCTGAAAACTGTTCCCATACTAATCAATTAACTATTCTTTCCATGTTCCTTTGATTGTTTACATGCACTTTAAGCAGTGAGACACCTCTTTTTCTGAGTTCAGGGAATTGAACCTGTTCATTCTCCCCGCCTCAATTTAGAAAGTCCCTAATCTGTCATTCAATTTGAAATCAGATTACCTAATGATACATAGTTTCCTTTTAATTAATTGGCCTCATTTGATCATTTTTAGTCTATAAAAGTCTGTCTCCCCTTATATTCAGGGTCCAGCTCTAAGCTGAGGAAGGAACCTGGTCTCAATTTTTAGATAGTTGGCATGCATTACTTAGTAAGTCAATGTGCTCAGAAAACTGAACGTTTATTTCTTCAGTCATCTCATCTTTCATCCACCACTGAAACAACATATCTGTCTGGCCCCAGCTATGTTTCACTTTATGACATACATGGTGCTCTTTGTGCCTTATGCCTCAGTTCCCATTGCTTCCAGGTCTGGTACTATAATCAAATCCCATGAATTTTAAAATGAAAATACCCTTCACTAGTCATCACTCCCCTTATTTGTTGTCTTACAAAAGTAGTTTCTAATGACTTATTTTTCCCCCTTTTTTATCTGTTGTGAATTCTTCTTTTTTCATATTGTGTATGGTAACTTTAATTTCCTCCTTTTGTGTCAAATCAGGAAATGTCGAATTAGTTTTTCCTCAAAAAAGCTCTTTGTACTATTTATCAATAAAATATTTTTTGACTCATACTTGTTAGATTGGCTAATAGGACTGAAAGGAAAATGACAAACGGTGGAGGACATATGGGGAAAATGGGGCATTAATGCACTGTTGGTGGAGCTGTGAACTGATTCAATCTTTCTGTAGAACAATTTAGAACTGTGCCCAAAGGTCTATAAAACCATGCAAACCATTTGACTTAGCAAAATCACCACTAGGTTTGTATCCCTGCCCCACCCGCCACCAAAAAAAAGGACCTATAAGTACAAAAACATTTACAGCTGCTCTTTTCTCATGGCAAAGAATTGAATATTGAAAGGATGTCCATTAATTAGGAAATGGCTAAAACAATTGTGGAATATGATTGTGATGGAATACTATTGCACTATGGGAAATGATGAGCAGGATAATCTTGGAAAAGCCTAGAGAGACTTGCATGAGCTGATACAATACAAAATGTACCATGCACAAACAACAGGAATATTGTAAGATGATCTGCTGTAAATGATTTAGCTATTCTCAGCAATGATCCAAGACAGGTCTGAAGGACATACGATGAAAAATGCTATCCATACCCAGAGGAAGAATTGATGGTGTCTAAATACAGATTTTTTATTATCATTGTTATTTTTTAATTTTCTAAATTTTTATTATTTTTAATACATCATTCTTTTTTAACTATCTTTCTTGAGGGTTTTTTTTTTGGTCTGTATGGTCTTTCACAGCATGGCTATTAAGGAAATATTTTGCATGACTACACGTGTGTAACCCATGTTGAATTGTTTACCTTCTCAGTGGGGAGTGGGTGCAAAGGGAGGAAGGAAAAGAATTTGTTTTTACATATAACTGGAGAAAAATAAAATACTAAATAAAAAAATAAAATATTTTTGTTTGTTTACAGTTTTGTTACTTCTTCTTTGATGTTAATAAGTTTTATTGGTTTAGTGGATTTTTCTTACTTTTCTGTTTTGTTTTGTTTTTTAGTTACATGAACAATTTATTGATCTGTTCTTTTTCTCTTTTATTAAAGAAAGTATTTATAGATATATCATGCCAAGGACTGTTTTGACTACATCACAGTAGTTTGAGTATTTTTCTCATTGTACTAATTTTCTTTGATGAAATTGTCAACTGTTTCCATTATTTGTCCTTAGATCAAAACATTATTTTTTAAATTTTTATTTTATTTTTAGTAGTTTGTTATTATAATTGCCTCTAATCCTGGGATGTGGGGGATGATGCCTCTGACCTCAGTTCCTATTTACTGTTATTTTTTAGCTTTGTCTAGGGGCCAACCTCAGCAATCCTTTTTCCCTCCAAGCCAAAGCTGGAACCAAGCACTCTACACTAGAAATGTTCTTGCTCCCTGAGAACCCTATAGTGGCCGTAACCTTCAATTCTTCTTTCTGGCCTGGAAACAAAACCAAGAACTCAGCTCTCCTTTGAGTGCCTGCACCCAGCAGCATCCTGCTCCACCCTACTGCTTCTGCACTCATCAGGAGTGTGCTGGTTCCTTCTAGACTTCAGCTGCAACCTGCACCTTCTTGGCACCACTGTTGGGCCTGGTCTATGAATGTCAATTATCACACAATGTAGCTGTTATTAAATACAATCTTCTCCTGGTTCTTCTCACTTCACTCAGCATTAGTTCTTATAAGTCCTTCTAGGTTTTTCTGAAGTCTGCCTGCTCATCATTTCTTATAACACAACACTATTCCCTTATATTAATTAATATACCACAACTTGTTCAGCCATTCCCCAATTTTTTGTTACCCCCTCAATTTCCAGTTCTTGACCGCCACAAAAAAAGGAACTGCTATAAATATTTTTGTACATATGGATCTTTTCCCTGTTTTCAAGATATCTTTGGGATACAGCCCTAGAAGTGCTATTACATGGTCAAGGGGTATACACATTTTTATAGTCTTTTGGGCATAATTCCAAATTGACCTCCAGAATGGTTGGACCAATTTACAACTCCACCAACAAAATATTACTGTTCCAATTTTCCCACATCTTCTCCAGCATTTATCATTTTCCTGTTTTTTCATGTTAGCCACTCTGATAGGTGTGTTGTGGTACCTCAGAGTCATTTTGATTTGCATTTCTCTAATCAATAGTGAGTTAGAGCATTTTTTCATATGATTATAAATAGCTTTAATTTCTTCATCTGAAAACTGTCTAGTCACATCCTTTGACCATTTATCAATTGGGGAATGCCTTGTATTCTTATAAATTTGATTCCATTCTCTACATATTTTAGATATGAATCCTTTATCAAAAACATTGGTGGTAAAAATTCCCAATTTTCTGTTTCCCTCTTAATCTTGGTTTAATTTGCTTTATGCAAAAATTTTTCAATTTAATATAATCAAAATTATCCATTTTTACATTTCATAAGGTTATATATCTCTTGTTTGGTAATAAATTCTTCCATTCTCCATGCATGTGACAGGTAAACTATTCCTTGCTCTCCCATTTTGGTCTATGCCCAGTTTTCACCATACTATTTTCCAGTTTTCCCCAAAGTTCTTGTCAAATAGTAAGTTCTCATCCCAGAAGCTGGAGTCCTTGGGTTTATCAAACAGTAGATTATTAGAGGCATTGACAACTGTGTCTTATGTACATAACCTATTCCACTGATCCACTACTTTATTTCTTAGTCAGTACTAAATAGTTTTAATGCTTGCTGCTTTATAATACAATTTAAGATCTGGTATGGCTAGGCCACTTTCCCTAACATTTCTTTTCATTAATTCCCTTGATATTCTGAACCTTTTGTTCTTCCAAATAAATTTTGCAATTTTTTTCTGACTCTATAAAATAATTTTTGGTAGTTTGATTGGTATGGCACTGAATAAGTAAATTAATTTAGGTAGAATTGTCATTTTTATTATATTAGCTCAGTCTGCCCATGAGCTACTGATGTTTTTCCAGTTATTTAGATCTGATTTTATTTGTGTGAAAAGTGTTTTGTAATAGGGTTCATATAGTTCTTGGGTTAATTTTGACAAGTAGACTACCAAATATTTTATAAAGTCTACATAACTTTAAATGGAATATCACCTTTCTAAGTCTTGCTATTGGGCTTTGTTAGTAATATGCAGAAATGCTGATGATTTATGTGGGGTTACTTTGTATCTTGAAACTGCTAAAGTGGTTTATTATTTCAAGTAGGTTTTTACTTGATTCTCTAGGATTCTCTAAGTGTATCATCATATCATCTGCAAAGACAGCATAGTTTCTATGCTCAAAGGGCTATAAAAATGTGCATACCTTTTGACCCAGCAATATCACTTCTAGAGCTGTATCCCAAAAAGATCATAAAATGGGAAAAGGACCCACATGTATAAAAATATTTATATCAGCTCTTTGTGTGATGGTAAAGAATTGGAAATTGGGGGGATGCCCATCAATTGGGGAATGGTTGAACAAGTTGTGGTATATGAATGTAATGGAATACTATTGTACTACAAGAAATGATGCACAAATGGACTTCAGAAAAACTTGGAAAGACTTGTATGCACTGATGCTAAATGAAGTGAGCAGAACCATGCGAACATTGTACACAGTAACAGCCACCCTGTGTGATGACTAACTCTGATAGATTTTTCTTTGCAATGCAGGGATCTAAGACATCTCCAAAAGTCTCATGATAGAAAAAGTTATCCACATCCAGAGAAAGAACTACAGAGTTTGAATGCAGATCAAAGCATACTATTTGCTCTTTTTTTCTTCAGTTTCGTTTTGTTTCTTCTTTCTTGTGGTTCCTCCTATTGGTACTAATTATTCTTTACAACACGACTAATGTGAAAATGTTTGATAGGAATGTATATGTAGAGCCTATACCAGATAGCATGGTGTCTTAGGGAGGGAAGCAAGAAGAGAGGGGGAGAAAATTTAAAACTCAAAAGCTTATGGAAGTGATTGTTTAAAAACTTTAAATAAATTAATTATTTTTAAAGGATGGCATAGTTTCTTCTTTGCCTATTCTAATTCTTTTAATTTCTTTTTCTTCTCTTATTGCTAAAGCTAACATTTCCAGTACCTTATTGAATAACAGTGGTGATAACAAACATCCTTGTTTCACCCCTGATCTTACTGGAAAAGTTTCTAGCTCATTCCCATTACATATAATGCTTACTGATAGTTTTAGGTAGATGCTACTTATCATTTTAAAGAAAGCTCCATTTATTCCTATGCTTTCTAATGTTTTTAATAGGAATGGGTGTTGTATTTTGTCAAAAGTTTTTTTTTCTGCATTTATTGAGATAATCATATGATTTCTGTTAGTTTTGTTGTTAATATGATCAATTATACTGATAGTTTTTGTAATATTGAACCAGCTTTGCATTCATGGTATAAATCTTACCTGGTCATAGTTTATTATTCTCATGATAAGTTGTTGTGTAATATTTTTGCTAAAATTTTATTTAAGATTTTTGCATCTATATTCATGAGGGAAATTTGTCTATAATTTTCTTTCTCTGTTTTGACTCTTCTCTGTTTAGTGTCAGCACCATATTTGTATCATAAAAAGAATTTGGTAAGACTTCTTCATCTATTTTCCCAAATAGTCTATATAGTATTAGAATTAATTGTTCTTTAAAGATTGATCAAATTCACTTATAAATCCATCTGGCCCTGGAGATTTTTTTTCCTAGGGAATTCATTGACGGCTTTTCAATTTATTTTTCTGAGATGGGGTTATTTAAATATTTTACTTCCTCTTCTGTTAATCTGGTCAATTCATAATTTTTTGTAAATACTCATGCATTTCACTAAGATTATCAAATTTATTGACATACAGTTGGGCAAAATGGCTCCTAATTATTGTCTTAATTTCTTCTCCATTGGTAGGTGAATTCCCCCTTTTCATTTTTGATGCTGGTAATTTGGTTTTCTTCTTTCTTTTTTTAATCATATTAACCAAAGGTTTATCTATTTTATTGTTTTTTTTTCATAAAACCACCTCTTAGTTTTATTTATTAGTTCAATAGTTTTCTTAATTTCAATTTTATTAATCTTTCCTTTGGTTTTCAGAATTTTTATTTTGGTATTTAACTGGCCATTTTTAATTTGTTCTTTTTCTAGCTTCTCTAATTGCATACCTAATTCATTGATCTCCTCTTTCTCTATTTTAATCATGTGAGCATTTAGAGATATAAAACTTCCCCTAAGAACTGCTTTCACTGCATCTCATAAGTTTTGGTATGTTATCTCATTATTGTCATTCTCTTGGATGAAGTTATTGATTGTTTCTATGATTTGTTGTTTGATCCGCTCATTCTTTAAGATGAGATTATTTAGTTTCCAATAAATTTTTAGTCTGTCTTTCCATGGCCCTTTATTACATAAAATTTTTATTGCATCATGATCTTAAAATGATGCATTAATTGCCTTTCTACATTGGATTGTGAGGTTTTTATGCTCTAGTATATGGTCAGTTTTGTGCACATGTCATGCACTGCTGAGGCAAAGGTATATTCCTTTCTATACCCATTCAATTTTCTCCAGGGTTACCATCCATATTTTTCTCAAATTCTATTCATCTCCTTAACTTCTTTCTTGTTTATTTTGTGTTTAGATTAATCTAGTTCAGAGAGGGGGAGGTTAGGGTCCATGTCTAGCATAGTTTTGCTGTCTAATTCTTCCTATAACTCCCTTAACTTTCCCTCCAAGAATTTCAATGTTATACCTCTTAGTGCATATATGTTTAGTAATGATATTGCTTCATTGTCTATGGGGCCTTTTAGCAGGATATAGTTTTCTTCCTTATCTCTTTTAATTAGATCTATTTTTGCTTTTCCTTTGTCTGAGATCAGGCATGCTACCCCTGCTTTTTTTTTTTTTTTACTTTAGCTTAAGTATAATATATTCTATTCCAATCTTTTACCTTTATCCTTTATATGTCCCTCTGTTTCAAATGTATTTCTTGTAAACAATACATTGTAGGATTATGGTTTTTAATCCAATCTGCTATTAACTTCCATTTTATGGGAGAGTTCATCCCATTCACACTCACAGTTATGATTGCTATCTGTGTCTTTGATAGTAAGACATCCTCCATCCTAATTCCACCCCTGTCTCTTCTTTTCTTTATCCTTTCTCCCTTTACCTCTTCAAAAGAGTTTTGTTTTTGACCACCACCTCCCTCAATCTTCCCTCCCTTCTATCAGCTCTTTCCTTTTTCTTTCCCTTTTTCCTTACTACTTCTTCCCTCCCTTCTAGCCATCCTCTCACTTCTCTTTCCCTTTTCCCCTGCTACTGCCTGTAAGGCAAGTTAGATTTTTATAACTGAGCATGTTATTCCCTCCTTGAGCCAAATCTGATGAGAGTAATGTTCAAACAGTGCTTATCTCCTTCCCTTCTTCCCCTCTAAATGCTTTTATGCTTCTTCATGTGATGTAATTTACCCTTTTCTGCCTCCTTTCTTCTTCTCCCATTACAACTGTTTTTTCTCATCATATCATATTCAATTTATACCCATATCCTCTGACTATGTATAACCCTTCTAAATGTCATAATAAAGATAAAGTTCTCAAGAGTTACAAGTATCATCTTCTGATGTAGGGATATAAATAGTTTAGTCTTATTGAATAGCATGTTATTTTTTTCCTTCCTGTTTATCTTTTTATGCCTCTCTTGAGTCTTGCATTTGAAGATCAAATTTTCTGTTGAGCTCTGGTCTTTTCATCAGGAAAGTCTGGAAGTCCCCTATTTCTTTGAATGTCCATATCCCTGCCTGAAAGATTATGCTTAGCTTTTCTGGGTAGTTGATCCTTGGTTGTAATCCAAGCTCCTTTGCCTTAAGGAATATCATATTCCATGCCCTCTGATCTATTAATGTAGAAGCTGTAAAGTCCTGCATAATCCTGACTGTAGTTCCATGATATTAAATTGTTTCTTTCTGGCTGCTTGCAGTACTTTCTCCTTGACATGATAATTTTGGAATTTGGCTATAATATTCCTTGATGTTTTCAATTTGGTATATCTTTCAGAAGGGGATCCATGGATTCTTTCAATGACTGTTTTACCCCCTGGTTCTAGTACCTTGGGGAAGTTTTCCTTGATGATTTCTTGGAAGATGCTGTCCAGGCTCTTTTTTTCATCATGGCTTTCAGCTAAACCAATAATTCTTAAGTTATCTCTCCTGGATCTATTTTCTAGGTCAGTTGTTTTTCCAATGAGATATTTCATGTTTTCTTCATTTTTTTTTTCATTCTTTTGATTTTGTTTGACTGATTCTTGATGTCTCAAAGAGTCATTAGCTTCCACTTGCCCAATTCTAATTTTCAATGTATTGTTTTCTTCAGTTAGCTTTGGTACCTCCTTTTCCATTTTGCCAATTCTACTTTTTAATGAATTGTTTTCTTCAGTGCACTTTTTCCCCCATTTGGCCAATTGTATTTTTTAAGGACTTGTTTTCTACAGTCAATTGTTGACCTTCCTTTTCTAAGCTATTAACTCTCTCTTGCATACCTCTTATTTCCTTTCTCAATTTTTCTTCTCTCTCTCTTGTTTGACTTTTAAAATCCTTTCTGAGCTCTTCCAAGAAGGCTTTTTGGGCTTGAAACCAGTTCATATTTGCCTTTGAGGTTTCAGATTGGGTATATTGACAATATTGTCCTCTTCTGAGTTCGTGTTTTGATCTTCCCTGTCCTCATAAGTAAGAATCTAACTATGTTGTTTTTTGCCCATGTGTTTACCTTTTTCCTGGCTTTTAAAGTTGATCTCTGCTTCTGGGGCACAGGGGGCACTGTCCCAGACTTCTTTGGCTGGGTTCTAAGAGCCTCGTTAATGGCTTTGTGGGCTGGGGCTTCAGATTCTGGCAACTGGAGGATATAGAGGCTATAGCTTACCTGGTCCTAAGCTGGAGCTGGTGGTGGTGTGTGCTGAGGCCAGGTGGGGTTTTTCTGCATTTCCCCAGGGTTACACTGAAGTTCGAGGAGTGGGGTGCCATCAGGATAAGGACAGTCTCCCTGCTGCAGGTTCCTCCTTCCCCAGGGATACACTTGAGCATGGATAAGGTCAGCTGCTGGTGGATACCCAACTGCCACACGATTGGTTATCTCTCCACTGGTATCTGCCAGTTCTCCTGGCTGTGCCAAGTCATGCATGGGGAGTGAGGGGGTGTTGTGGTATTGGCTCTTGCCTGCTCTACCTCCCTGGAACAGGATCTCCTGCTGATTTGCTGAAGTGGAGCTTGCAACTGATTTGCTGGGATGCCTCCCATCCTGTACTGGTGTCCTTCAGCCACAGCAAAAGAGACCTTTCCCATTAATCCCCCTAGCCTCATGAGATAAAAAATTGCTGTATCCTATCTTTATACTGGCTCCACAATTCCAGGATTTTTCCTGGGCTGGTATTTTGTGGATTTTTCAAGGCCAGTAAGGGAAAGTAAGAGCAATTTACTGTTTATTCTGCCATCTTGGCTCCCAGAAGTCTCTTATTGTTTATTTCAAATGGTTCATTGAAGTGAAAGTCTCTCTATAAACCTTTAGAAGGATATTTCCTTCTGAAATATGTCTGATTCCTAATGTACACTGTCCTCCCTGATAGTTAATTTTGAGCTTATGAGCCATACTTCTTTATTTTTGAAATGTTGGCTACAAATTTCCTCAGTAATCTCTGGTTCTCCTTAAAATGCCAACCATGATCCTGGTTATTGTTTCATAGTGAAAGATTACTCCATTTTTTTCTAACAGCCTTTAATAGTGTTTTTTAATGTTTGTAATATTGGAGCTTCATTGTGATATACTTAAACATGTTTAAACTTGTTTCCTTCTTTCCTTAATGAGTTCTTGTAGATTCTGTCTATTTATCTTTCATGACTTCTTCTTGTCTATTTTAGGAAATCATTTTTGCCAGTGTCCTGGAATATAGTGAACAGATTTTAATTTTCCTAATTTTTCTGGAATGAAAATTACCTTAGTATTTCTGTATCATGGCCCAATTAGTCACTTCAGTCTGAATGCTTTTCAAAAATGTAATTAATTCATGGATTATTTAAGTTTGTATTTCTAGCTGCACTAAATGTATTTCACTTTTCCTCAGTCATGTCTGTTAGTTGCTTCTCTGAATTTTTTTAAGATTTTCTATTATAAATGCCAAACTCCTTTTTTGATTTATTTCCCTCATGTTATCCTATTTGTTTGTTTGTTTGTTTGTTTGTTTGTTTGTTTGTTTGTTTGTTTGTTTTAATTCTAGCTTGAGTTATTTCTGTGACTTTTTTTAACTTTTCTTTTTAATCTGTTGTTTTATCTCTCCTTTTCTTACCAGGACTAAGTCTGTATTTTTTTTAACTGTTATACTTATCTCATACAATATTTTTTATGTTTTCTTTTTTTCAACTCTGTTGCTTTGACAATTTATCTGACTCAATTCCTCTGTAATAGTATGTATAATATGTGACATTATACAAAATGATAAAACATACATCATTTGAATTGTTCCTTTTTATCTTGTTTAATTTTTACTTCTTTATGTGTTTTTAATGGCATACTTTCTTTGATCTCTTTGGGTCTTGACCTAGTAGCATCATTACTGAGTCAAAGGTTGTGGGCAGTTTAATAGTTTTGGGATAATATTCCCAAATGGTTCTCCAGAATGGCTAGACAGGTTCACAGCTCCACCAATGGTGAATCACCATACCTATTTTCCCTCAGCCTCTCCCAGATTTGCCATTTTCTCTTTTTTTAAACTTTGGAGATCTGATGAGTATTAGATGATACTATAGAGTTGTTCTAATTTGTATTTCTCTAATTGTCAGTGATTTAGATAATTTTGATGTGGCTTTTTATCCTCTGATTTCTTCCTCTGAAAACTGCAAATTTGTGTCATTTGACCATCAATTATGAACTATTGAATCTTAATAAGTATTGCTTTTTGTTGTTTGTAACCCTTTCTAGGTATGAATGTTCATTCATGTCATTAGAACCTCATTTTACACATATTCCTGCCTCATAATTGTTTTAATTTTTTTTTGAAAATTCAAATATTATTTTCTGTACTGAAATTATAGAATATCAGAGATAAAGGGGGCCTAGAAAAAGAATATAGAATGCTAAAGGTGAATAGAACCTTATATCCTGGAAAGAAAAATATTGGAGCCAGAAAGAAACAGTACAGAAGGTCCAAACCATAAGGGTTCTTTGAGAAAGCTAATCTACCCCACTCATTTGATGAAGGAATGTACTAATGTCCTGAAATCACAACAGTGCCCAAAGACAGTCAGGTACTTAAGGACCACACCAGGACTAGAACCCAAATTTCCTGCCTCTCTTGTCAGTGTTCTTTCCATTTTATCATGCTAGCTGAGGTTTTCCCTAAATTATATTTTTTTCTACAAACAGGGGGCATATGTATTCACTTTTCAGCTACATTTTTTAGACTTAGGAGCAAATTTGGAATACTTCAAATCATTGAATTTCTAAGATTTAATACTGCTACATATATATATGTGGGAGTAAGTGAGTGAGTAAGTATATGTATATATGTGTATGTATACACATATGTTTATGTATGTGTGTCTCTATGTATGTGTGTGTGTGTTTCAAAATTCAACAATTCATTGCATTCAATACCCCCTCTGAAAAATCAATGGAGAGTTAAGTCCCATGAAAACAGAAAATTGATTTTGAGGAATTCATGGAAGAATCAGAAGATAGAGGTCTTGTAGTATAGTAGAAAAGGAAATGTCCCTTTGTATTCCCACAATGCACTAATACTCTGCAGTAAACTAAAATGGCAAAGGGCTGTAGAGAAACCTACTAGTGTTGGAGGCTGGTGTGAGCACCATCCCTCTCCCTCCCATCCTCCTTAACCTTCTTCTCAAACCCAGCTCCTCAGGACCTCGGACTGTGTTTGCTTGTGTACAGCACAGTGAGGCGAGTGCCCTATGAGGGCTTGGAGTCATGGGGTAGAGGGGGGAGGGGAGGGCATGAGGAAGAATGCCCAAGGGAATGTTATTTTGTTTATTGTTTTTCCCTGCAGAAAATGGCTGACACCACTGAAGTGACTGAATACGAGAATCTACAATGGTTATGTAATTAATTGGTCCATATGTGTTGCCTTTACTGTGAAACCAAAATACCCCTTACCTATATCCTTGACCAAACTGTCTTTATAGGATGAATGAAAAGTCCAAAGGCCAACATATAAATTTGAAGGTCAAAATGAGTAGAGAAATAGATTGCTCATTTTCTCTTGGAACTATACAGTACAATTAAAAAAATTATTTCTTAAAAAAATAAAACAATTGAGTAAATCAAAGCTAATGACTCCATAAAACATCAAGAAACAATAAAAATGAAATCAAAAGAAGAAAAAAAGAAGAAAATGTGAACTATCTCATTGGGAAAGCAACTGACCTATAAAATAGATCAAGAAAAGAAAAATAAGAATTACTGGACTACCTGAAAGCCATGATCAAGATAATAGCCTACATGTAATAGTTCAAGAAATTATAACAGTAAATATCTGACATCCTAGAATCAGCTGGTAAAATAGAAATTGGAATAATCAGCTCATCATCTTCTGAAAGAAATCACAAAATGAAAATTCCCATAAATATTATAATCAAATCCGCTACCCCTAGGTCAAAGAGAAAATATTGTATGCAGTCAGAAAAGAAACAATTTAAATATCATGAAACCACCACCAGGATTACAGAAGATTTACTAACTTCTATGTTAAGTGATTGTAGGGCTTGGAATACGATATCCTAGAGGGCAAAGGAGCTAGTATTTCAGACAAGAATCACTTACTTAGCAAAACTGAGCATGATATTGATATTTCAAGGCAAAACATGGATATTTGATAGTATAGATTTTCAAGCATTCTTGATGAAAACATGAGACCTGAATAGAAAATGTGACTTTCAAATACAAGACTATAGAAACATAAAAAGATAAAAAGGAAAAGGAATTCTTAAAAGGAATTCATAAGGTTAAATTGTTTATATTCCTTCATGGGAAGATGATACTTGTAACTCCTAAGAATTCTATTATTACTATTAAGGCAGTTAGAAAGACATAGACAGAGGGCACAGGTGTGAGTTGACTGGTGATTCTCAGCAATACAACAATCCAAGACAATTCCAAAGGACTTAAGTTGAAGAATACAATCCACCTCCAGAGAAAGAACTGACAGAGTCTGAATATAATTCAAAACACACTTTTTGCACTTTCTTATTTTTCTTTTTTTAGTCTATGTTTTCTTTCACAGCATAATTAATAAGGAAATAGGTTTTGTATAACTGCATATGTATAACCTATATCAAATTGCTTGTTTTCTCAGTGAGAGGGGAGGGGAGAAAGGAAGGGAGAGAATTTGGAACTTGGTTTTTTTTTAAAATGAGTGTTAAAATTGCTTTTATATACAATTAGAAAATGCAATATTTTAAAAAATATAAATATACTTTTGAAACTACTCTAAACTCTCACAAATGGTTAAATTTATTTGGACCAAATGCCCAAAACTTTCTGTCACCACAAGTAAAATATAATATCTGTGTAAGGGGGGGAAGGAGAGTGTCTACTCTTTTTGCCATCCTCTGGACTGTCTGAATAGACTTTGCTTTAATTGACAGTACTCTGTGATTGCTACATTTCATTTGGTTTAAGAAAGAAATAAAGAATTTTTTTTCCAAAGGCAAGATACAATCACTAACTCCCAAAGGTTAATCCTCATTTTTTTTTCACTTCCATCCTATTTTTCTCCTTTGAAGATATATGCTTTTCTATGCACAAAAGCTCATTTTGTTTATTTTTCCCCTCCAAGCTTTGCTTAAGTGAGCCTTCATTTCAATAAATCTTGATGACCAAACATTGAGAGTGTGATTAGTTTTGGCTTCATTTTAAAAACAGTAATTGTTTTCCATGTTTGTAAAGGAATGATTGTTTTCTTTGGCTTCATTTCAGCCTCTGATGTTTTCTGATCTGCCCAACTTTTAGGCTTTCAATTTCAAAAGATGGTTAATTTTAATGTACAAGGAGATGAGAGAAATGCAATGTAGACAAAACAATTCATCTGAGGGTAAGATTTGTAGAGTTTAGTTTTCTCCCTTCCAGGCATCTTTAAATTCTTTTTTAAAAAAATCATAATTACCTTTTTTTTAGTCAGGAAAATAATAATTTACATTTTTCTAATGCAGTACAATTTTGAGAATGCTTGGCAAGTTACTAAAATATTCATACCTTTTGACTCAGAGATTCCACTATTAGATATATACCCCAAGGATATAAAAGATTCAACAAATGGTCCCACATAGACCAAAATATTTAGAACAGTACTTTCTCTACTAGAAAGAATGAGAAACAAAGTCATTGCTTATCAGATATAGAATGGCTAAGTTGCTTGTGGTATGTGAATATAGTTGAATATTGTTATACCATAAGAAGTAATGAATATGAAAATTCATAGAAGCATTGGAACTGATGCACAGTGAAGTAAGCAGAACCAGTAATATGAATATTGAGAATTGCTACAACAATGTGAAATCTATAGAATAACATTAACATTGAAAGTGAATATTAAATAAGTATGATGGCCAAGGTTGGATTTAAATCCATTCATTAAAAAATATTAAATCCAGTTATTAAAATATATTTATGAATTCACAGATGCCAGGATAAGAACTGCTGGTTTATCAGAACTATTTTTTTCTTCTTATGTCTTTTGTTGTTGTTGTTGTTATAAACAATGGTTTCTGGGAAAGAGATTAATGGGCAATATAGAAAGGATGAAGAACAAATATAATAAATATTTTAAATGTTTTACACTGTCTGCCTCTTATGGGGCAACTATGAGGTATAGTGAATAGAGCACCAACCCTGGAGTCAAGAGGACCTGAGTTCAAATCCAGCCTCAGATACTTGCTAGCTGTGTGACCCTGGGCAAGTCATTTAACCCTGTTTACCTCATCTGTAAAATGAGCTGGAGAAGGAAATGGCAAATCACTCCAGTATCTTTGGCAAACCAAGAAAACCCCAACATGGGATCACAGAAAGTAAGAAAAATGCAACAAGAACATCAAACCCACCTCCTGTTAGATAGGTGATGGACTTAAAATGCAGAAGAAGACATGCTTTTTTGGACAATGCCAATATGGGCATTCCTTTTGCTGGGCTATGCATATCTATTTGGAAGGGTTTTTTTTCTTTTCTTTTACTTATTACTCAGTGGAGAGAGCAGGTACTGGGAAGGTTGGGAAATAAATGTTTATAAAATAAAAGTTAAAATATTTCACATACATTGTCACTTTTGAATCTTGTGAAGAATGCAATTCAAATAAGTCTAGCTCAAAAAATGAGAAAATTAAGGCTCAAAGACATTAAGTTACTCATAGCCATGCATCTAGTAAATGGCATGGGTATGATTAGGATTCTAGATTATCATTCTCTTTTCAAGTGAAACTTCAGGCTTTTTGTGGCAGATCACAATACAAGTTCCAAGGAGGAAGGAAAGAAGGAAGGAAGGAAGGAAGGAAGGAAGGAAGGAAGGAAGGAAGGAAGGAAGGAAGGAAGGAAAGAAGGAAGGAAGGAAAGAAGGAAGGAAGATGATTAAATCATTAGTGTTACAAAATGTATTATGGTACAGATTAGAAAAAAATAATGAAAGCATTTTACAGTATCATAGATTTAGAGGAAGAAGGGACCTTCAAAACTATTTAGCACAAATTTTTATTTTTATGAATAAGGAAATTGAAGTGTAGAGAGGATGATTTGCTTGTAGAAGATGGAAACAAGAGCAAATAGCTGAGGGTAAATACAAAAGAGTAGCATGGTGCTAAATAAATAATATCTGGAGCATTAAGGATGAGAATGAGCTAAGGTTTATTATAAAAGTTATGGACAACAAAATGGGATTGGGGTTGGTGGTGTTAGGTTTAGCTCTGGAAAGAGGGAATTTTTTTTTTGGACAGCTATGTGTGTTGAATGGGATAAAGATAAGGGACAACAATAAGAAAGCTAAGTCATTCAAATTTAATTTTGTTTGTGTTTTCTTTTCCAAAGAAAAGAATATTTCAGCTGTGAAAGATGGAACAAAAATGCTTCACTATTAAGTTTAATAGGCAGTTAAAACTTATGAATGAAGAGATAATAAAATATCCTCAACCTGAATTCACTAGGTCCAGGGGTACTGAAAAAAATTGTCATATAGGATGGTTATGTTGCTATAAATGAGTTTTGAAATGTCTTAGAGAATAGAGAAATTCACAGGACTGGAAAAGGAGGTGGTGGGGGAATCTGAATTTTCAAAACAAGAGAGTAGACTTTACAAATTATAATCCAATGAGTTTGTCTTATCTTTTTGACAAAATTCTAGAACACTTTACCACAGGGATGGTTTGTGAGCACTTTAAAAGGGAGGCAATGATCCCTAACAGCTAGCTAGCATAGCTTCATCAAGAACAGTATATGCTAAATTCATTTTTTTTTTTGCAAGTTAGGATCATTTTTTTTTACATAGCAAAGAAGAACAGGCTAATACAATAGATGCAGGATGCTTAGATTTCATAAAAGGAGTTGATAAAGTCTTTTATGTACTCCTTGTGGACAAAATGGAGAGATTTAGGCTAAATCTCTTAGATGGATTTGGAACAGTTGAATGTTCTGACTCAAAGAATTTTTATTAATGAGTCACTATCAATTTGGTTCAAGTCTTCACATGGAATGTCTCAGGGATTTCTCCTTACCATTTGCTATTCAACATTTTAATGAGTGACGAACACAGCCATAGATGGCACACTCACTAAATTTGCATGTGCTGTGAAGCTGGGAAGAATAACAAATATGTGTGTTAGGAATTCCCCAAAATCTTGCCAGACTATGATGATATGAATTAAATAAAATGAATATTAGTTCAGATAAAACTAACATTCCTCAAAAATTCAAAAACCAACTTCACAATCACAGAATTGGAGAGTTGTGAACAGACAAGAATTGATTTTTATTACATTTGGGAATTATATTGAGATCAATGTGAATCAGTGTGACTTGGCAGCATCAAAAGTTAATGCTCCTTGTGCTTCATTCAGAGATATACAGTGTCTCTAACACAGGAGATACTGGCTTTGTATTACTCTCTTGCCTGGGTTAGGCAGCACCTAGGTTAGGTCTCTCCTGGGAATAGATTGGTTGGTTTGGGCCATCATATTTTAGGAATTTCACATGCCAGATAGAAAAGGTCAAAAACAACATGACCAGGATGGTAAGAAGACTGGGGAACAGGTTGTTTGAAAGAACTAGACTTTTTTTTTTTATTCTGGAGTAGAAGAGACTATGAGAAAACAGATATTGAAGAGAAACAGATTTAGTATTGATATAAAGAAAAAAAAACTTATTAACCATTAAAGATTCACCTAATTAGAATGAGTTGCCTTGAAGGTAAGGCTACCCTTTGATTGGAGTTTTTCAAGCAGTATCTGGATAACTATTTTAGTAAGTTAAAAATAATTCTAGGTGAGATATGTTGGACTAGATAGATTCTGAGTTCCCTTACAACTTACAAATTCTCTGATTCTTTTATAATCAATGTAAATTATGGGTTGAATTAAGTGATCTCTGAATTTTTTGTTTTCCATGTCTAAAGTCTATCTGTCTAACTTTTATATTATCATGTGTCACATTTTCATAGTCTTTTTTCTTACAACAACAAAATATGTGTAAAATCACATTCCTCAGGAAATCAAATACAAGACACATGTTCTCCTCTGCTTTGACAACATAGATACTATAGATATAATGGTGGTCTGGTGCATTGTAGACTCCATAAGTTTATTAAGAAGGCATAATCCACTTGGAAGATGGTAGGGAGATGCTTTTGGGAGAACCATGATGACTGCAATCTATGGAGATGTATGTATATACTGCAAGAACTTCTGGTTGACCCACCACAATTGGAAAAAGCCTTTTACTCTTAGTTGCATAATATGAATTTTAAACACTTTCAAAAGGGCCAAAGTCAGCACTGGCCATGGCTTTATTGCATTCTCATCTGAAGGAACAAGGATGACTCCTTCACAGATGGCTTCCTGTGGAAGAAATATGTTGTAAAAGAGAAGGCAACAGAACAAAACAATTCTATCGACAACAAAGCCTCACATCTTCTAGATAGGCCATGTGCCTCTCCCTCTCACCCCAAGAAATGGGATTGGATTTTTGACCTTCCATTTGTTGTTTTATATTTTAGATACAAAGAGTGGACAATTCTATCTAGGCCAGAAATTTGAGCCATAAGGGTTCAATAATCCAGGCTGAGCTTTGAAGTCAGCAAAACAAAGACAGTATGAGGAACAAGGGTCCTGGATTCCTACCCAATAGATGTTTGCATTAAGGCTATAGATAGAGAGATAGAGGGACATAGATCTACACATACATACATACTTATATGTGTATATGTATGTATGTGTATATATAGTCTTTATTTTTAACATTTTTTTTAAATTTTGAGCTCCAAATTCTATCCCTCCTTTCTAACTCTTCTCTACCCACTGAGAAGGCAAACAATGTGATATCAATTGTACATGTGAAATCATGTAAGACAATAGAGCTATTGCAAAAAACACACACACACACACACAAGAAAAATAAAGTGAAAGGTATACTTCAATTTATACTCAAAGTTCATCACTTCTCTCTCTCTGGAGATAGATAGCAGTTTTTTTACCTTGAATTCTTTGGAATTGTCTTGGATCATTGTATTGATCAGAGTAGCCAAGTCTTTCACAGTTGATTATCATTACACATTGCTGTTACTGTGCATAACAATCTCCTAGTTCTTCTCACTTCACTTTGCATCAGCTCATATAGACCTTGACATGTTTTGTTGTTATTATTGCTGTTGTTTTCCTGAAACCACTCCCCTCATCATTTCTTATAGCACAATGATACTCCATCACAATCATATGCTGCAAGTTGTTCATCTGTTCCTCAATTGATGGGCATCCTCTTAATTTCTAATTCTTTGCTATAAATATTGTTATACATGTAGGTCCTTTTACTTTTTCTTTGACCTCTTTTGGGTACAGACCTAGTAGTGGGTGGTATTGCTGGGTCAAATGTTATGCTCAATTTTATAGCCCTTTGGGCATAGTTCCAAATTGTTCTACAGAATGGTTGAACCAATTCACAATTAGTTCATCTATTTTCCCTCATCCCCTCTACCATTTGAGATTTCTGATAGGTGTGAAGTACTACCTCAGAGTTGTTTTAATTTGAATTTATCTAATCAATTAGTAATTTAGAGCCTTTTTTACATGACTATAGCTAGCTTTGATTTTTTCTTCTGAAAACTTCCTCTTCATGTCCTTTGACCATTTATCCAGAAATGGCTCTTTAAAAAAAATTACTCTGATGATACTCAGTATATATTTGAGAAATGTCTTTTTCAGAAAAATTTGCTGTAATATTTTTTTAATATTATTTCATATGGCATTTTTAATAAAATATAATTTCCCTTATTATCTGTTTTAATTAGGTTTCTTTTTGCTTTCTTTTTGTCTGAGATTATGATTGCTGTTTTGCCTTTTTTTTTTTTACTTCAGATGAAGCATATTAGATTTTGCTCCAGCCCGTTATTTTAACTCTCTGTGTCTTTCTGTTTCAACTGTGTCTATTGTAAAGACCATATTGTTGGATTCTGGTTGCTAATCCGTTCTGTTGTATGCTTCCATTTTGTGGGTGAGCTCATCTCATTCACATTCAGAGTTATGATTACTAACTGTGCATTTACTTCCACCCCATTTTCTTATGTTTCTTCTTCTTTTTCTCTTTGTATCCTGCCCATCCTCAAAAGTCTATTTTGCTTCTAAGCAATACTTCCCTTACTTCTCCTTCCCTTTTATTATCCTCTTGCCTCCCTTCTCTTATCCTCTTCCTGTCCTATTTCTCTATTGGGTAAGATAAATTTATATACCCAACTGACATATATATTTAAATATAGATTATATGTAAATAGTCTTCCCTCTTTAAAATAATTCTGATAAGAAAGAGGTTCAAGCATCAGCCATCACCACTGCCTACTCTTGTCTTCACTATAAAAGCTCTTCATTGCACATTTCTTTTATTTGAGAAAAATTTCCCCATTCTATCTTTTCCTTCCCGTTTTTCCCAGTACATCTTTTTTTTCATGTCTTAATTTTTTGGAGATCATTCCAAAATAATAAACTCATATCAATGCCCTCTTTCCATGTAAACTCTTTTTAAATGCCCTAATAATAATAAAGTTCTTAGGAGTTATAATTATCATCTTCCCATATAGGAATCTAAACAATTTAAATATCTAATCCCTCATGATTTTTTTTCAGTTTATTTTATAATGTATATTTTGAGTCTTTTGTTTGAATGTCAAATTTCTGTTCAGATCTGATCTTTTCATCAGGAATGCTTAATAATCTGCTATTTCATTAAATTTCCATCTTTCCCCCTGAAGGATCATATTCAGTTTTTCTGGGAGGTTATTCTTTGTTGTAATCTTAACTCTTTTGTCTTCTGGAATATCATATTCCAAACCCTCTCTTCCTTTAACATGGAAGCTATTAAATCTTATATGAGCCCTACTCTGGCTCCATAAGATTTGAATTGTTTCTTTCTGGCTCCTTGCAATATTATCTCCTTTATCTGAGAATTCTGGACTCTAGAATGTAGTCATAATATTCCTGGGAGTTTTCATTTTGAGATCTCTTTCAGGAGGTGATTAGTGGATTCTTTTAATTTCTATTTTACCCTCTCATTCTAGGATGTTGGGGAAGTTTTCCTTTATAATTTCATGAAATATGATGTCTAGACGTTTTTATGAGAATGGCTTTCAGATAGTCCAACAATTCTTTATTTATCTTCCTTTGATCTAATTTCCAGATCAGTTCTTTTTTTTCCAATGAGGTGTTTTACATTTTCTTCTATTTTTTCATTCTTCTGATTTTTTTTTGATTGATTCAGACACATAGAGTCATTAGCTTCCACTTGCCTCTTCTAATTTTTAAGGAATCATTGTCTTTTATTAGCTTTTGTACCTCTTTTTTTTTCCATTTGGCCAATTTTGCTTTAAAAGAATTGTTTTTTTTTTTCCAGTAAATTTTTGTACCTCTTTTTCCATTTGGACTATTCTGCTTTTAAGGAGTTTTGTTTTTGGTTTTTTTTTTTTTTCCTCAGTGAATATTTGTGACTCTTTTACTATTTGGCCAATTCTGTCTACTAAGCTGTTATTTTCTTCAGTATTTTTGTGCCTCTTTTACCAAGTTGTCAATTCTCTGTTCATATTTTTTTTTGCCTCACTCTCATTTCTTTTCCAAATTTTTCTTCTACCTCTTTATTTAAATCTTCCACAAATTCTTGTTGGTCCTATGTCCAATTAACATCTTTCTTGAGGCTTTGCTTGTATCTGTTTTCATATTATTGTCCTCTGAGTTTGCACCTTCATTGTCCTTGATACTGTAGTAGCTTTTTATGATCAAGGTATTTTTATGTTTTTACTCATTTTTTTCCAGCTTATTTCTTTACTTGGACCTTATTTTAAAGTTTGGCTCTGTTTCTCTAGGGGTGGGGAGGCACTATCCCAAGCTTCAGGCTTTTTCAAACTACTGTTTTTTAGAACTAATTCTAAAGTTCTGCAAGTTTTCAGGGCTTTGAAGGTTGTATGATCAAGGGGTGTGGTGTAGTCACTGCTCTTTTGGTCTGTGCTCTGGTCATTACCCAGGAAAGTCCCCAGCACCCTTGAAGCCATAAGTGCTAGCACTCCTCTCTACCCTGGAATTCTGAGCAAGGGCGCTGATCCCTTGTTGCTGACCATTAACACTCTTCTCTACCCTGCAACTGAGACCCAAAACTGCATACTGGCAATAGAGCTGCCAATCAGTGTTAGTTGTACCCACTGTCAGAAAGGTTCCCCTGTAAATACTTTCTGAGCAGTTGTTTAACTCCCTTACCATCTCTGGGCTCAGAGTTCCCAAAACTCCAATAAGTGAACTTTGAGGGATCTATGCTATATAGGAAATGAGCTAAGTTATGAACCTAATTATCCCCCTAAAGTTTGAAATAATATGTAGCGGATATTATGTCTCCCAAAATAGGGGGGAATGTGTGTATGTTTGTTCTTGTTATGTCTGCAAATATAATAATGCTTTATAAAATTCAATCAATGCTAATTGGAATTTGCATGCTAGTCACTGAGCTCATAAAATTGGGGGAACACAGTTATTGAGGACTTGAGTAGAAGACAGAGAAAAGAAATACTCCAACCTCAGAATACTGAATGGCCAGATGTAATAAGCCTAGTCCAGAGACCATGGAAGTAGAAACCGTTGTGTTACACAGTGAATGAAGAGCAGCACAAATTCTGGTTTGTGGAAGGAGGTCCTTGGAGTAGTATATGGAAGAGATTCCTAGAAATCTAGTTCCTTAAGTAAGTAGCTGAAAGTATCTCCTGCTTTCTCCTTTATATTCATCCTTTCTTCCACTACTGTATGCACAGAAATGACATGGAACCAAAAAATATATGTGGCTACAGAGAGTACTTGCACAGAAACCAGCATTAACTCAATGGAGATCTGCAAGAAAATATATATCCAGGAACTACCATGATATTATCAGGGACTATCAGAGCTCAGAAAGAGCCCAGTAGAGCAATGTGTCCAACAAAGAAATTAAAAAAAAATGGGTAGCACTCTCTAGGTGCAGTGTAATACCATCTAAGATGGGTAGTCCTGTAATGTTGGAGGTGTAATATGACCCTCCATAAGTATTGTTCATATATTAGCCTTTCAGATGTTAACACCATGTATGCTCATTCATTCAGTCCCCTGGAGCAGGCCTCAGGGGACTGAATCATGGGCAACTGTGGCAGTTTCCAGACTTCTCAAACCACAAATGCCAAAGGCAACTTAGAAGGTCAGTGGTGAGACAGAAGCTCAGTGCCAGCCCAAGTCCCAGCTCAGCCCTGGGGCAGCAGCTGCTTCCAGAGCTTGGCCCACAGACTTAGGGGTAATTGAGTGAGTGATCAGAGGGGGATTGCAGGGATCTCTTTGTTGGTGCTGAGGCAGGAATCTCTCATTTTGCCCATGCTTGGATCTGGGTCACAGTTCTAGGTGGTGGTCCTGGGGTGAGGAGGAGCACTGGCATGGTGGAGCTTGTAGTGGCAGTAGAGAGGGAATCCTCCTCATAGTTCCAAGGCAAAAGAGAGTGCTTGTGGTCACTCATAGACCAGAGCACAAGCCAGGAAAGAAGTAAACACCTCACTCTTGATCATACCACCTTGGAAGAACTGAAAACTTACAGGTCTCTAGAAGTATATCTGAAAAAAGCTGCACAAAACCCCAAAGTTTGGGACAGAACATTCTCCACACTGGAAGCAGAACCCTACCTTAACAAAGAGTTTATAACTCAAGTAATTGGCTGGGATAATGTGCAAACTGCACTAAAAAAGTCAGACTATAGAATCTTTCTTTGGTGACAAAGAAGATCAAAACATACAACCAGAAGGCAACAAAGTCAAGGTTTCTACACCCAAAGCCTACAAGAAAAATAGGAATCAGCCCCAGGTCATGGAAGAGCTCAGAAAGGATTTTGAGAAGCAAGTAAGAAAAGTAGAGGAAAAACTGGGAAAAGAAATGAGAGTGATGCTAGAAAATAATGAAAAACAAGTCAACAGCTTGCTCAAGGAGATCCAAAAAAAAAAAATGCTGAAAAAAATAACAGCTTAAAAAGTAGCCTAACCCAAATGGCAAAAGACAACCAAAATGTCAATGAGGAAAAGAATGCCTTAAAAAGCAGAATTGGCCAGATGGAAAAAGAAGTCCAAAAGCTCACTGAAAAAAAATACTTCCTTAAAAATTAGAATGGAGCAATTGGAAGCTAGTGACTTTATGAGAAATCAAGACATTGTAAAACAAAACCAAAAGAATGAAAAAATAGAAAACAATGTGAAATATCTCATTAGAAAAACACCTGACCTGGAAAATAGATCCAGGAGAGAGAATTTAAAAATTATTGGACTATCTGAAAGCCATGACCAAAAAAAGAGCTTAGACATCATCTTTCAAGGAATTATCAAGGAAAACTGCCCTGACATTTTAGAACCAGAGGGCAAATTAGAAATGGAAAGAATCCACCAATCACCTCTTGAAAGAGATCCCCCAAAAAAACTCCTAGGATTATTACAACCAAATTCCAGAGTTCCCAGTTCAAAGAGAAAATATTACAAGCAGCCAGAAAGAAACAATTCAAGTATTGTGGAAACACAATCAGGGTAACACAAGATTTAGCAGCTTCTACATTAAGGGACCACAGGGCTTGAAATATGATATTCTGGAGGTCAAAGGAGATAGGATTACAACCAAGAATCACCCACCCAGCAAAATTGAGTATAATCTTTCAAGGGAAAAAAATGGATATTCAGTGAAATAGAGGACTTTCAAACATTCTTGATGAAAAGACCAGAGCTGAATAGAAAATTTGGCTTTCAAATACAAGACTCAAGAGAAGCATGAAGAGGTAAACAGGAAAGAGAAATCATAATCACTTATTAAATTTGAACTGTTTATATTCCTGCAAAGATGATATTTGTAAGTCATGAGACTTTTGTCAGTATTAGGGTAGTTGGAAGGAAAAAAAATTATGTGTATGTATAGATAGATAGATAGATAGATAGATAGATAGATAGACAGACAGACAGACAGACAGACAGACAGACAGACAGACAGATAGATAGATAGATAGATAGATAGATAGATAGATAGATAGATAGATAGATAGAGGGCACAGCATGAGTTGAGGATGAGGATGAATGGGTAATATCTGGAGAATAAAATTAAGGGATGAGAGAGGATTATACTGGGAGAAGGAGAAAGGGAGAGAAATGAGGTAAATTATCTCACATAAAACAGATGAGAAAAGACTTTTACAGTGGAGGGGAAATGGGCGAAGGTGAGAGGGAACGAGTGAATCTTATTCTCCTCAGATTTGGCTTAGGGATGGTATAACATACACACTCAATTGCGTATGGAAATCTATCTTACCCTACAGGAAAATTGGGGGGAAGGGGACAAGTGAGCAGGGGGATGATAGAGGGGAGGGCAGATTGAGGGAGGGGGTAATAAGAAGCAAACACTTCTGAGGAGGGACAGGGTCAAAAGGAAAAATAGAATAAATGGGGGGCAAGATAGGATGAAGGAAAATATACTTAGTTTTCCACAGCATGACTACTATGGAAGTGTTTTGCATGACTACACAAGTATAACCTATATCAAGTTGCTTTCTTTCTCAAAGAGGGTGGGTGGGGAGGGAGGAGGGGAGAAAATTTGGAACCCAAAGTTTTAAAAACAAAGGTCGAAAAATTGTTTTCACGTGCAACTGGAAAATAAGAAATACAGGCAATGGGGTATAGAAATCTATCCTGCCCTACAAGAAAATAGAAGAGGAAAGAGTTAAGAGAAGGGAGGAGATAGAAGGGAGGGCAGATTAGGAAATGAGGTATTCAGAATGAACTCCTTCTTGGGGTGGGGAGAGGTACAAG
This sequence comes from Vombatus ursinus, assembly GCF_900497805.2. NCBI lineage: Eukaryota > Metazoa > Chordata > Mammalia > Diprotodontia > Vombatidae > Vombatus > Vombatus ursinus. The sequence continues at coordinate 35,067,816 of NW_020954619.1, forward strand.
ATGGGGAGAAATTTGGAACTCAAAATCTTATGAAGTGAATGTTGAAAACTAAATATAAATAAATTAATAAAACCTGAAAGAAAAAAAAATCAATTGAATGTTTTTTTGAGGATAAGGGAGAAAAAAGATTGTAAGTAGTAAGGAAGGAGCTAATAGATAGGAACTAGTGAGAGAATGAGGATTGCAGAAGGTTCAATCATTGGAGGAAAGAGATTGGAGTGGGATCACTTGTACATATAGAGGGGGTTTGCTTTGGAAAGGAGTAGGTTTACCATGGGAGAAAGGGAGAAAGGAGAAGGTACTAATAGAAAATATCTCAGTGATATGAGATGAGGAAGAAGAGAGAAGAGAGAGATCTCAATGAATATCGTCATTTTCTTTTCCTTCCGTAAAATAGAAGACAAGGTTCTCAGCTGAGAGGGTAGGGAGAGGGAGAGTCATGAAATGTTTGAGGAAGGAAGAAAAAATTTGGAAGAATGACTGTGTAGAGTGGGATATGGAGTTGATAGGGGAGGTATAGATGGACTGCCTAGGAACAGCGAGGACCTAGCTGTAGTAACATAACAAATTTGTAATGGACTTCATCAGAACAGTTGCTTGATATTCTCCAGCTTCATTCAGAAGCATGTGTGTATGAGGGTAGTGGATAGTGTGACTAATCCAAAGGTGAGACTTGGCAGAGCCCAATCAGTGGTAGGAAGAGGTGACTAGTTACTTAAAACATTTGAATGGTTTTACCAAGGGGTCAGGATGGAGAAAAGAGGAGAAAGTGACTAGTGCATGGGATGATGGCCTGGAAGAAATCTGAGAGCTTGAAGTATTGGAGGTCATGGCATGGAAGAAGGTAAGAGAAAGCAGAGGGAAAGGATTGTGAAAAAATAAAAATATTTCAGAGATCTTAAGCATGGAAATGGTATATTTGTAAGTTAGGGTAAGAGCAAGTATATGACCATTTTTGTGTGAGGCTGAGGTGGAGTAGAGGAATAGGTCATAGAAAATGAAGAAGTTGAGGAACTGAGAGGTTACTTGAAGGAGGTTCAATATTTCCCAGAGCATGTAGGCAAGGAGTTGGGGAAGACATAAAGATTGTGAGCCAGGTACTGAACTCATGAGGAAAGAAGAGTGACCTGGATTTAGATAGACAGAATCTACCAAGACTTCAATTAATCGGAAGATGTGGATTGTATGGACCTCAAAGGAGAAGTTACTGAATGATAGTAGTAAGGGGAGAATGTGGACATGGTACTAGGGAGCAAGAAGTTTTCTAACTCTTCTCCTTCAACCAGTGAGCCAAGAGACGTGAGTGAAAGTGCAGCCAGTACTGGAAAGGGCAGCCAGGGAGACCATGTGGTGGTGAGGAGGAGCTAGTTCTCAGTGATTGCCAGAAAACAGGAGTGGGAGAGAAAAAAAAAATAAAGATGAAAATATGTTTGCTGACTATGGAACAAGTATTCCTGAGAGCACAGTGGAAGGGATGAGTAGACTTTAGTTGGATTTTTAGAGTGGGTGTTTAAGAAGGAAGGGAATAAAGAATAGCGTGGTGGGAGATGTGAATGACATTTGGAAGATGGACTACAGGAGTTCAGAAAAAGTGGGATATGTGGAGTGTGACCAGGTGTAAGTTACTCATCAAATAAAAGGCATCTCTCTGCCTCCCAGGGGAGACTGGAGATCAGGCAGATTTGTATAACAGAAAACAAAAGTCAGGCAGGAGATTCTCAGCATGAAATAGAAGGTACATGATCAGATGGAAGGACCCAGTTTCTCCTTTCCTCTTCCCTCTGAAGACTGGAGATCAGACAGCTGAGCCACAGACAGAAGTTACATCTGTACTTCTTGTTCTCCTCCTCTCTCTTCTTCCCAATGAAGGCTGAATATCAGACAGGAGATCTGCACCAAAGGAAACAGAAGTCACACCCCCACAGCAGGAGATGAAAGTCTTGCCATGGTCCTGCCTTTCCTCCACCTCTTCTCATAGGACACACATATAGCAGGATGAGTGATGAAGGCCTGGATTTGGGTGTTGGTCATGTGAGTGTAGAGATGAAAGGTAAAAGGAAACTAAACTCTGGCAATATCAACAAGAAAAAAAAAAGAAAAGAAAGGAACAGTGAGACACTGAGGAGAGAATACCAGACTTGATGACTGTGATTGGTGAGGGATTGGAAAGAGTCTAAATAGAGTCCAAGATTTTGACCTTTAATTATGGTAGAATGGTGGTGCTCAGTATCATCATTCTCCCTGAAGTAGTAGCTTATCTTATTATAGGACCATAATTTTATTTAGAAAATTGTTTGTGTCCATTATCTCACATAATCCTCACAATTCTGTGATATAGGTACAGACCATGTATCCTCTGGATCATCCTTTTCCCAACTCCCACTCTCTCTTTTCCTGACAATTTGGGTCCCCAAAATTTGACTAAGTATATCACTGCTCTTTCTCCCAGCAAGTGCTATGGCAAGGGTCAAATGTGGATTAATGCCAAAGTTTTTGTTTGTTTGTTTTGTTTTTTGCTTGTTTTTGGAGTAGGTGATTAGAACTTGGTGAGACATCCAGGGTTAAGTGACTTGCCCAGGGTCACACAGCTAGTAAATGTCAAGTGTCTGAGGTCAAATTTGAACCCAGCTGATGGCAGTCTTTATATAAAAAATAGGGAAATTCAGAAGGGGAATTAAGTTGGAGTGAAAAAACAAACAAACAAACATGTTTTACAAATAGACATGTATTAGGCTCTTGCTTGTCATTTAAATCCCCATGTATTTTGTCCACCATCTGTAAGATATTGTGTTAATAACTGAATGAATGATGGATCAAGATACAGAGAAATTCTGAAGTAAAAAAGAAGCAAGACAGATGAGATGTACCTTAACAGATTGTGATAAAGTTTTACTTTGCTCATCTGAAAGTTCATACAAGTCAAGGCCAACAAGAGAGACCCCTGGGAATCTCAATGGCATTGTTTTTGGTTTCTGTTGTTTTTTTTTTGTTTGTTTGTCTGTTTGTTTTTTTGCATCCCCACCCCTGAACCAAACATCTTTTAGGCTATAGAGAGGCAGGGAAGCAGGCAGACTGGCTAACATTTGATCTGGCCTCAACCATGATCTTCTTTAAATAAGTAGTGCTTTGAAAAGTCCCAAGGATGGAAGGAGAAAGAAGTTGTGGAAAACAATGAGGCCAGGTAGGGACTTCAGTGATTACGATTGGACTGTTGGGGTCCCCTGATCCAGGCTACTGTTGTCTTATGGGACATAACAAGTGCTTAGTTCTTTAAAATATATAATTTAGGGAGATAACAGCATTCTAAATCTGGAAAAAACAAAACACCTGATTTAACCTCCATTTAGTTAGGAGAGAGTAAGGTTCTTGACAAGAGTCACTTCAAAATTGTTTCTCTCTCTGAAGATGCTTACTGTTTCCACTTTCCATTGACAAACTAGTCTGTCAGATATGATTATTGGGTTGACAAAAACTAATCCCCTTTTCTTCCATTGAATGCCCTCCTTCCAGCAAGGAGGAACAAAGCAGATTCCCTGAACGGTGCTCATCTCTCTCTACCATTGCTGGCAGCTGCCATGAGGTGTTTCATGTGATTCTTTGACTTTTTCTTACCTTTTAAGAATCTGAATTATCTTTTTGAACTGAAATAAATAGCACATTAAGAAAAAATGATCCACTCAAAAGATCGGAGAGCACTGTAGTCAAAGCATCCTCTGGAAGTGACCTAGCTCTTGAGGTTTCTTTGCATCAGAATTCTCTCTCTGCTGGTTTGGGGCTTGTGTTTCAGTATACAGAGATAGCATTATCCTAGATGAAACAAGAATGATCTCTTAATTGACAAATCTAATGGCCTTTTCTCAATCCTCATCCTTCTTGACTTTTTTTTTTCCTTGCATTTTGACAGTGATAATTACCATCTTTTCCTGGATACTCTTTCCTCTTTGGGGTTTTATGACAGTTTTTCCACCCATCTGACTAGTCCTCAGTTTCTTTTGAATGGTTTTCATCAACATCATGCTCATTATAGGTTTACCCTGAGTTTCTTTCTTGGGATCTATTTTCTTTCTTCAATATTTCTCAGTGAAATACTTAGTTCCTTTGGTTTTAATTTTCATCTCTATGCTGATATCTGTATCCAGCCCTAGTTTCTTTGCCTTGAGCTCTAGTCTGTTTATAAAACTTTTCAAATTAGTTTTCATATAAACATCTCAAATTTGGCATGTCTACAACAGAATTTATCTTTCTTATTTTTTATGTAGGTACTGAATAGAGCACTAAGAGTCAAGAAAAACTAAGTTCAAATCCTACCTCAGTAGGGCAACCACTTACTCTCTCTCAGTCTCAGTTTTCTCATCTCTAAAGTCAGGATAATAATAGCACCTAACAAGATTATTAAGACTAGGGTGGATAGAGCATTGGCTCTGAAGTCAGGAGGACTTGAGTTCAAATCTGGTCTCAGACAAATAACACTCACTAGCTGTGTGACTCTGGGCAAGTCACTTAACCCCAATTGCTTCACCAAACAAAAAAATAAAAATAAAAAAAGATTGTTAAGACTATAAAATGAAATATTTTGTAAAGTGATTTGCAAACCTTAAAGCACTATATAAATAGCTATTGTCATCCTTGACATCTTACACTTGATTGCCTTATATATTAACAAATCCATTGCCACATTTTTTCTTCCTTTTTTACCTTCAAAACATCTCTTTTGTCTTCCTCTTTCCACTCACAACACCATCTCCCCAGTTCATTCTCTTATTTCTCCTTATCTGTACTATTATAATAGTTTCCTAAATGGTCTCACGTCCAGTCTTTCCCCATTCCAATCTGTCCTCCACATAGCTACCAAAGAGATTATCTTAAAGTATAGGTCTATGTCACTCCCATACTCAATAAACTCCAGTGGCTCCCTATTACCTATAGAATCAAATATAAACTCCTCTGTTTCTAGCCTTCTTATATATGGCTCCCCTTCATGTACAACCTGGTCTAGAAATGCTGACTTTCTTGTCACACAGGACACTACATGTACCATCTCTGTGTTTTTGCACTGGCTAACCCCCTTGCCTGAGAAACTCTCCCTCCTCCCTCCACTTCTTGGAATCTCTGGCATACCACAACATTCAGTTTAAGCATCACTTATTTCATGAGACCTTTTAAGGTCCCTCGGATACTAATGCTTTCCCTTCCAAGGTTAACATATCTATTTGGGATGTGTTTCTTACATGCTTCCATGTGTATGTGATGTCTCTCCTATTAAACTGTAATTTACTTGAGGGCAGTAATTCTTTTGTCCTTCTATCTCACATGCCTAATATAGTGCTTGCAGCATATTAGGCAATTAGAAATCCTTGTTGATTGGCTGAAGAAACTTCACCAGTTTGTGTCTTCAACATTTATGAGCAGTTCTGTAAGGATCTTTACAATTGACACTGATATGAGATTTTAATGTTTGCATATTACTTTATATGTTTTATTCTGCTGGAGCTGCATACCCTGTGAGGTAGGAATCTTAGGCATTATTTTTTCTCATTTTATACAGGAGAAAACTAAGAGAAGGAACTTACACAGCATCACACAGTTACTATGTTTCAGAGGGAGGGTTTGAACCTCAGGTCAAGTGTGCTATCTAGTTTGCTACACTGCTACTTGTAAGGAACACTGTTTTAGGAACACATAATGTTATGTCTTATGCTTGTATTTTATTGAGTTGAATCCCAGTTATGTCACTAGGCAAGAAATAAAACTTCAAAAAGACCAAGGATTTTTTTTTAATCTCTGAATAGATTTTCTCTTTTCAGTTGGGTTTTTCACAACCTTCAAAGACTTACTATCTATTTCTACAAAAAAAAAAAAAGAAGAGAAGCTTTAGTGATTTTTTTGGGTGGAGAGGAGGGAGAATAATCATTCATGTAGGTTCATTGACTGTTAATCAGGAGGTTTGTGTTCCACTAGGTAGGTCTTTGATCTTGATCAATCATTTAACCTCTGTCTTCAGCAATAAAATAAGGGAGCTGGACTAGGTGATTTCTAAGGCCATTTCAAGTTTTTACATCCTGCAATTCTACTGATAAAATTAATAGATTTTATTTTTCACTTTGCTTGCGTGGTTAGAGCATATTTCTAATGAAGCTCCAGCTGTGAGTTTGATCTAGCAATGGTCCAGTCAGCTCTGATCTCCTCAGAGACTGCTTTGTTATACTTTGGTCTTAACCAGGAGGCCACAACAACAATCTTGCTTAGCTACCTTGCAAACATGTTTTTTTGTCCCAAGTAGGACTGGGTGAGAAGATTTGGATTGATCAATAAATTACCAAATCATGATCTGAAGTGTTTCATATAGTTATCAGCATTCCATGACCAGCAAAAATGCTTTCCCCACCAGTCTTCACAGTGTTTACAATCTCCCCTCAATAATCATTGCTGTGACTTAAGGCACTGAAGAGTCATTTTAAAATGCAAATATATTCTCTGGGAATGATGCAATGGAGGGAGTAGGAAGAACACTAAAATGTGACTCCAAAGATGAGCTGAGTAGTGGCTAGTATACCCACCAGCAAGCTATGTGACCTTGGTAAATCATATTGCCTTGTAGACCAAATTTTTATCTCTGCTAGTTTTATCTATGCTATCACCTGTTTGTTATGTGTTTCAAATGAACGAGTAGATATAAAATACTCTATACATGTAAGACATTATTATAATAGCAGAGTAGGCCATCAATGAGTCCCTGATGTCAAAAATCTCATTATTTATTTACGGTTGGGCAATGGGGTTAAGTGACTTGCCCAAGGTCATGCAGTCAGTAAGTGTTATGTGTCTGAGTCCAGATTTGAACTCAGGTCCTCCTGACTACAGGGCCGGTATTCTCTCCACTGTGCCAACTAGATGCCCTGAAAAATCTCATTTTTTTAAACACTGATTGTCTGTCAGTTATTCTACAAGTTATGCTACTCTGTGAATCATAGAACACCATAATTTGGCAATGGAAATAAAATGTGTCATGGGCACAAGTAGACAATGGTATGTTTATACTGATGACTTGTATGTGAGGAGTCACATGAAAAATATCATGTGGTACTTCTGGGGCCCAAGATGGTGGGGTAAGCAGTAAATTACCATATAAAGATCTGAACATTTTGCCTCCTGCTCAATCAACTCCAGTAGCTCTTAATCACCTCCAGGATCAAATATAAAAATCATTTAATGCCTTCATAACATGGCCATTCCCTCTACCTTATACCTGATATCCCCCACCATGTATTTGAGTTACTATTTCTATTGTTAGTTTGTTTGCTTTTTTGTGTTCCTCAACAAGAAAGTCTATCTCTAGATTCCAAGAATTTTCACTGTACTTCATGCCTGGAATGTTCTTTCTGTTTATCTCTGCCTCCTGGCTTCCCTGGTTTCTTTCAAGTACTAGCTGAAATCCTACCTTCTATAGGAAGTGTTTCCTTCCTTCCTTCCTTTCTTCCTTCCTTCCTGCCTGCCTTCTTTCCTTTCCCTTTCCTCTGTCCATAAAGCATATCACACCATTACTCGTTAGTGTTCTGCCCAAAGGGAACGTAAATTTTAATCACTGAAACTTTTTTTTTTCTTAAGGACCACACCTTAAACCCAAATCACTTTGGTTTTCATTGATTGGTCGACAACAGGTCCCAGGCCAAACCATGCTTGTCATTATTTGGGCCGTGATTGGCTCAGAGTAAATTCAAATAGCACTTGTTTCTGTTTTGGCCAGAAATTCTGAGGGTTTTCCCCTCCTAGATTGATTATTATTATTATTTTTTTTTTTTACTAGGTAAAGAGGCCATTCTCTGCTTCATTTCCTACATAGCCTTAATCACTGAATGGGCATTGCCTCAGGCAAACTGAGATCTGTTAAAGACCTTAGCCTAAAAAGGTCAACATCTTCCATTGCATCCAGGGTCATCTTCATCATCCTGATCTATATTTCACCACTAGACCCAGATAGCTCTGTAGGAGAAGATGAAGCTGATGATTTTGCACAGCCCTCCTTCACTTAAATCCAATTCACTTTCATGCCACGGCATCACTTTCCTGATGTCATTCTTCTCTTACAGAATAAGGGCAGAAAATAACAACAATGGCAGTAGCAGCAGCAGCAACAGCTATCTTGTTTGTACATAGTTGCATACTCATTGTCTTCCCTGTTAGACTGTGAGCACCTTAAGGGAAGGGACTGTCTTTTGCTTTTCTCTGTATCCCTAAGACTTTGCATAGTGTCTGGCACATAACTGTGTTTTAAACGAAATATTTATTGCCTGACTGAATCAGGACACATTTGATCTCTACATATCTAAGTCTCCTTTCTGGTCCTTCTCAGGTAGAACTCAGAAACAACCTCAGATTTTTTGTTGTTGTCTTTTTTTTTTCTCTTCCCTTTGTTTATAGTTGGGGCCTCTGTAGCCTGATTTCAAACCAGCCATCCCCATCCTATGAGAAGCACTGTAATTCCATTCTCTTCACAGAAATATTTTCTTATCTATACATTTACTGCTTTGTTTGTTTTTTAAGTGCTATCTGCCCTGTTGGAGAAAGTACCACATTAATGTAATCTCAGATCCATACAGACATCAAATGAAGCATAATTATATTGTTGTTTGCTAATACTTTTCCATTGAATTAAACTTTTTTTCTTGTCTTGACTAATATATAAACTTACCATAAGACTAATAAAAAAAGTTGGAGTTTGCCACTGTCCTTTAGGGTCAATTTTAATATTGAAAGTTCAATTTTCAACATAAATAAAAACATAAACAATTCTCTTACTCTCTATTAGGGTGAGAAATTTAATTTACCAAATCAGTTGTAAAAATCATTATTCCTAAATTTTAAAAAAGGAACCCTGTTAGGCCAGCTGAATGTACTCTTATAATATGGTTCATGCTAAACCAAATATTAAATATCATAAACATGAATCCCTAAGACTCATGTTAACATTGATCCATATTGGTCAACAAGTATTTTGTAAACACACATATTCAGATACATATACAGAAACTTCCCTGCAGACTGTAAGATAATTTCGGGCAAGGAGAGGTCTTCTATGCCCTTGTTCCCTCCTCTTGCTCCTAGTAAATAAACTTACTGAAAAGTATCAGTTCAGAAATGCATTGTGAAGTAGAGTGTTGAACTTTGAGTTGTAAAATTTAGTTTTGATTACTTTCTCTGATACTGTTTCATATTAAATATTAACAAGTCACTAAATTTTCTTATTTGTAAAATGGTGATAATAATATACAGTTTCACACAGTGGTTTGAAGAAAGGGCTTTATAAACCTCAACATGTTATAGAGATACGGTTTTAAAAAATTAATAATGGTAAGGCCCCAAAAGCAAATTTGGTTGCTTGATAATATGTAAAACTCTCGATCTTTTCTGTGCTCAAGATCACATGGGGGGAAATCAGAGCTTCGGAAGCTGAAAAACAGACTTAGGTAATCAGACATAAGAACAGGTGATATTCCACATCAGTTAGCTTAGGGTCAGAAGATTCCATAAAGTAAGTGGGTAACAGGTAGGAAATAAAATCTGATGGTCAGCAAGGTTCAAATGAATAGATGGATAACTGGTCATGAAAGAAGGCTAGATCAGACAAGTAATGAGGATAAAACACTAGGCAAGTCCAGCAAGCTAGAGGCAAATCAGAAAGTTCAGGCCTAGACAAACACAGGACCATTAATAGTAACTTGTGTGTATTTTTTTTCCTTCTTCTGCAGTGATATAAAGCATGTAGGACTTTATTTTTTTTTTCTTTGTAGTTCACTCTTGGGGAATCATGTTTCACAAGGTGAATTCTTTGAATGTTAATGGGGACTCAACTGGTTAAAATGATCTCTGACCTGTTTGGAGAAGATCATTTTTTCATCCTAACAGACACCTTTAATGTCAGTGTATGAAGACAGAGAAAATGTCCTTTTGCCTTATGGGGTGCTTACTGGGGTCTGTATACTTTGAAATGACTTTGAGGTCAGGGTAAGACCAATAAGTTTAGTCCTGTGACATCAATCTCAAGGTTTGTTTTTTTGTTTTTCCAAAATTGTTTTTTATTGAAAAAGTATCCTAAGATTAAGATAAAAAAATATATGAAATTAAATAACTATTCTTTTTATTTAAAGCAATGCTTGAATCAAAAAATTAAAATGAAATTTTATTGACATTTTATACATTTTCATTTAACAATGTAATTCATTTTTCTTCAAACAAGCAAATGAATCTATATTGTTTTGTGAAGGTTTATCACAGGCAAATGATCTTTTTTGTTTTAACAGGGCAGCTAGGCGGCACAGTGGATAGTGTTCTAGGCCTAGAATTAGGAAGATCTGAGTTCAAATCCAGCCTCTGACACTTAATGACTGTGTGACCCTGGGCAAGTCAATTATCCTGTTTGCCTCAGTTTCCCTATCTGTAAAATGGGGATAATGATAGCATCTACTTCCCAGGGCTGTTTTGAAGATTAAATGAGACAATAATTGTGAAGCACCTAATACAAACCCTGGCATAAAAGTGCAATATAAATGTTAGCTATTATCATGTAAAATATTTTATTGATATCTTTTTGTTCTTATATCACAGTCATTTCTGAATAAATATCCTCCTCTTCAACCCGATGAGAACCTCATCTTATAACAAAGAAAAGAAACCATTTAGCAAAATTAACTGTTACCATTTCTGACAATATATGTAACATTCTAAAATCTAAATCCCTCACCTCTATACCAAAAGGAGGAATGCATATTTTATTCTCTGTTTAATGGGGCCATGATTGGTCACTATGATTACCAAAAGTTCTTGTTTGTTTTCATATACTTTTCATTTGCTTTTTTTTTGAAGTACATATATACACTACAGTGCATTTATCCATGTTGGTACATAATTTATTTCCAGGTTTTTCATAACTCAAAAAAGTACTGCTCTGTACACTTGTCTCTGATCACCTTGTGATATGTGTCAAGTAATGATGTGTCTGAGTTTTAAAAGTCTAAAACTGTTTAGTCAGTTTGCTTGCAACACTTCAAAGTATTTCCCATAGTGGTTGGACCAATCCACATTTTCACAAGAATATGTCATTTTGCCCATCTTCCTACATACCTTCCAATATTTACTATTTCTATTTTTTTGTCATCTTCCTCAATTTTATGAGTATTAGGTAAGATCTAAGTGCTATATTTATAATAGCTATTGCAACAAGCTTTCATATAATAATTGTTAATTCTTAATTCTTTTAAGAAATGTTCATATTTTATAATCAATTATGCATTGGGAATTACTTGGATATATATATATATAGAGAGAGAGAGAGAGAGAGCTGTATATGTGTGTGTATATATACATATATACACACACATATCTGAATGTATGTAGTTATTTGTTAGCTAAATATTTTGAATATAAGAATTATAAGACAGTTATTTGATGAAGTTCTGAAGAGTGATTTTTGTATAGAAGCTAGCCTTTCAAATTTACCATTTCTCCCACTGAAATCATTATGGAAACTTTGTCCCTCCTACTCATGAGAAGATGCTTTGATGTCTTATTCTCTGCAGAGATTAGCCTCCTATTCTCCCTGCTCCACTTTTGTGCATCTCTCTACTATTCTTGCCCTATACTTCCATAAACTCTCATGCTTTTTAAGATATGGAAGAAATTGAATATTCTTTCTTTATTCCCAATCAGGTCAAGTAGGAGAGTGTCTGACTCTACTCTTTTTCTTGCCTCTCCTCTTTTAAGTTAATCACTTTCTTTGTGTAATTGCTCACAATAATAATAATAACAAATATGTCAATTCATATATAGAGCAACATGGGTTTTGGTCCATAGCTTAATACTGTGCTTCCTTTCCATTTTCTATTTCTTTTAGTCCTCCTTAAATCTTTGAATCATTTTTACTAGCAATGATTTCTCTTTAGTCTCTATCACTCATTTTTTTTATTTAAACAATAGCCTCAGCTTACCCTATAAACATGAGAAACATAATATCATTCCTTAAACTATTTTTGCCAAATACACATAACTAACATTCTTATGTTTCTCTTTTTTCAAGTTTTTTTTTAATTTTTCATTTATTTATTTATCAAATTTTAGTTTTTAACATTCACTTCCATAAGATTTTGAGCTCTGAATTTTCTCCCCATCTCATCCCTCTCTTGACCCCAAGAAGGAGTGAATGCTGAATACCACTTCCCCTAATCTGCCCTCCATTCTATCTCCCCCTTTTCTCTTATCCCCTTACTCTTCTATTTTGCTGTAGAGCAGGATGGATTTCTATACCTCATTGCCTGTATATCTTATTTCCAGTTGCATATGAAAACAATTTTTAACATTTGTTTTTAAAACTTTGGGTTCCAAAGTTTCTCCCTTCCTCCCTCCTCACCCACTCTCACTGAGAAGGCAAGCAACTCAATACAGGTTATACATGTGTAGTCATGCAGAACACTTCCATAGTAGTCATGTTGTAGAAAACTAACTATATTTTCCTCCATCCTATCTGCTCCCCTCCCTCTGTTTATCTATTGTCTTTTTTGACCCTATCCCTCCTCAGAAGTGTTTGCCTCTGATTACCCCCTTCCCTAATCTGCATTCCCTTTTATCATCCACCCACTCTTTTATCCCCTTCACCCCTATTTTCTTGTAGGGTAAAATAGATTTCCATACCCAATTGAGTGTGTAGGTATTCCTACCTTAAGCCAAATCCAATAAGAATAAGATTCACTCATTTCCTCTCACCTTCCCCCACTTCCTCTCCACTGTAAAAGCCTTTTCTTGTCTATTTTATGTGAGATAATTAATCCCATTCTACCTCTCCCTTTCTCCTTCTCACAGTATAATCCTCTCTCACCCCTTAATTTTATTCTCTAGATATCATCCATTCATCTTCAACTCACCCTGTGTCATCTATCTATCTATCTATCTATCTATCTATCTATCTATCTATCTATCCATATTTTTTTCCCTCCAACTACCCTAATACTGAAAAAGGATTCATGAGTTATGAATATCATCTTTCCATGCAGGAATGTAAACAGTTCAGCCATAATTAGCCCCTTATGATTTTTCTTTCTTGTTTACCACTTCATGCTTCTTTTGAATCTTGTATTTGAAAGTCAGATTTTCTATTCAGCTCTGGTCTTTTCATCAAGAATGCTTGAAAGTCATCTATTTCACTTAATATCCATTTTTTCCCCTGAAGGATTATTCTCAGTTTTCCTGGGTAGGTAATTCTTGACTGTAATCCTATCTCCTTTGCCTTCCAGAATATCGTATTCCAAGTCCTCCGAAACCTTAATGTAGAAGCTGCTAAATTTTGTGTTATCCTGATTGTGTTTCCACAATACTGGAATTGTTTCTTTCTGACTGCTTACAATATTTTCCCCTTGACCTGGAAACTCTGGAATTTGGCTACAGTAGTCCTAGGAATTGTCCTTTAGGGATCTCTTTCAGGAGGTGATAGGTAGATTCTTTCAATTTTTATTTTACCTCTTATTCTGGAATATAGGGCAGATTTCCTTGATAATTTCTTGAAAGATGATGTCTAGGCTCTTTTTTTGATCATGGCTTTCAGATAGTCCAATATTTTTTAAATGGTCTCTCCTGTATCTATTTTCCAGGTCAGTTATTTTTCCAATGAGATATTTCACATTGTCTTCTACTTTTTTCATTCTTTTGGTTTTGTTTTACAATGTCTTGATTTCTCATAAAATCACTAGTTCTGTTTGTTTCATTCTAATTTTTAAGGAAGTATTTTTTTTCAGTGAGCTTTTGGACTTCCTTTTCCATCTGGCCAATTCTGCTTTTTTAAGGCATTCTTCTCCTCATTGGCTTTTTGGATCTCTTTTGCCATTTGGGTTAGGCTACTTTTAAGGTGTTATTTTCTTCAGTATTTTTTTTGGTTCTCCTTTAGCAAGCCATTGACTTGTTTTTCATGATTTTCTTGCATCTCTCATTTCTCTTCCCAGTTTTTCCTCTACTTTTCTTACTTGTTCTCAAAATCATTTTTGAGTTCTTCCATTTCCTGGGAGTGATTCCTATTTTTCATGTAGGCTTTGGATGTAGAAGCTTTGATTTTGTTGTCTTCTTCTGGTTGTATGTTTTGATCTTCTTTGTCACCAAAGAAAGATTCTATGGTCTGACATTTTTTGCACAGTTTACTCATGTTCCCAGTCAATTACTTGAGTTTTAAGCTCTTTGTTAAGGTAGCAGTCTGCTTCCAGTGTGGAGAATGTACTATCTGAAGCTTTGGGGGTTTAGTGTAGCTGTTTTCAGAGATACTTCTAGGGACCTACAAACTTTCAGTTATTCCAAGGTGGTACAATCAAGGCAAGGTATTTATTCCTTTGCTAGTCTGTGCTCTGGTCTATGAGTGACCACAATCACTCTTTTCTGCCTTGGAACTGTGAGAAGGATTCCATTTCCACTACCACCATAAGGTCCACCACACCAGCGCGCCTCCTCACCCCAGGACCACCACCCAAAACTGTGACCTACATCCAAACACAGGCAAAGCAAGAGAATCCTGCCTCAGCACCAGTAAAGAGATCCCTGCAACACCCTTTGATCAGTCACTCAATTCCCTCTAAGTCTGTGGGCTTGGAGCTCTGGAAGCAGCCACCACCCTGGAGCTGCGCTAGGACTGGGGCTGGGACTGAGTTTCTCTATCACCACAGTCAAAGACCTTTCCCACTGACCTTCTAAGTTGTCTTTGGTGTTTATGGGTTGAGAAGTCTGGAAACCACCACAGCTTCCCATGATTCAGCCCTCTGAGGCCTGCTCAATGTTCTCTGAGGCCTGGTCTTTGCCTGCGCGCCCATGCTGAACTGTGTTCCTCTCCCCTGGCTCAATAGACCTTTCCAATCAACCATCCAGGTTGTCTTAGGCTGGAAATTTGTTTCATTCTGTCTTTTTTGTGGGTTCTGCTGCTCTAGAATTTGTTTAGAGTCATTTTTTACAGGTATTTGGAGGAGTTTGGGGAGAGCTGAAGCAAGTCACTGCTTTCCCTACACCATCTTGGCTGTGACCCCCTTATATAAGTTTCTCTTCTTTAGGTAATTTGAAAATGGAATACTCTACTCATTTATGATTCATATTCAGTTATATCTAAATATCTTTTCTTTTGTATATATATCCCATCTTTCCTACTGATGATTAAACTTAGATTAAAGAGATGTATTTTTTTGGAATTGATATAATATCCATTGATTTTATAATATTTGATTCCAACTTTTCCTTGATTTCTCATAAATAACAAATAATCCTATGCTAAATAATTTGATTTCCCTTCATAGCTAAAGGCCTTTCTACTTACTGTTACCGATATTTGTTGTTTGGCATTGAAATGATTAATTTAATCACCATAACCCTTGGAATTTTAGTCTTGGATTTTCTCTTCACCAAGTATCTGTCAATTCTATTAATCATAATTTAGCTTTCTCTTCTTAATATTTATGGAAATATGGTTTATTTTTCAATACTAAAATGTAAATATTCGAGGGGTTTTTTTTTGGTAAATTATTCAGACATTATATTTTTCTAACTGACCTACAATCTTTAAATTGTGTCTACACATCCTGTCTTCTAGGTCAGCTAATCTGAGACTTCTATAGAATAGACAAGTCTTTGAAAAACTTGTTTTTTTTACCTCTATGCTGTCAAATTTTCTTTCACTTCTATATTTTTCAGTCCCAACCTTGTCATTTACAGGGTTTCTAATATAGTGGATAGATTCTTTGTCATTCCTACTAAGTTGTCTACTCTCTTGTTTGTCTTATTGGTTTCATTTAAGAGAACTCTGACTGATGGTCTAATTTTCATAATAAATTTTGCTTTTAAAGGTTCTACTTCTCTTTTGAATCATTATGCAGTTTCTTATTTCTTTATTTTTTTCTCTGAAGTTTCTGCACAATTTATTGTGTTGCTTTATTTTTCAGTGAGATTTTTTTTTTATCACTTTCAATTGCCAGGTCAGTTCTATTATTTGTTTTTCATGTTGTACAACACCCAGATGCTGGAACATTGGCTAATACCTATTGTATAAGATCAATTTGCAGAGCTAATTCCCAGAAATCCAATTCAATTTCACACACAAAAAACACCCACTCTTGTCTAACTCTGTGTGGCTTTTAGCCACATTAAACTCATGACCCTAGCAACTCTGTACTACCAGCTTGCTCTTCAGAGATTTGATCAGTGCCTCTCCCTGTTGTTAGCAGTATTAGATGCCCTCTTTATACACTTATATTTCTATCATTTTAATAAACTTATTTTCACTCCTACTTTATGTAGGGGATCGCATTGCTTTACTGTACTTCATAGTCACCAAAATGATATGATCTATAATCAATTGTGAGGGACTGTCTATGTTGGCAACTACCAGGTGGGCGCTGTGGCAAGATTAGGGGTAGAATCTGGGTATTTTGGAAGTCGAGGCAGGGGCTGTGGTAGGCGGAGTCGTGGTGGACTGGGATGGGCTGGGTACGGAGAAGCCCTGAGGCAGTGGGCAGTGCTATGTGAGATAAGCTGGGTGCAAGGAAGTAGCCGGAGCTTGTGCTCCTGAGGCAAGGGGCGGTGCCATGTGGGAGTGGGACGGCAGAGGACGAGTTCCCTTTGCTTAGTCCCCTCCCTATATGCAACGTCAACCCCAGACGCCTCCTTCCTGTGACCTTCCTGACTTCCTGGGTCCCTTTGTGTAGCACTGACCCCAGACACCTGCTTCCTGTGTCCTTCCTGACTTCCTAGGTCACGTACTCTGTCTACGCACTAATCCCAGACGCCTCCTTCCTGTATCTGGTCCTAGCCTCCTACATCACTCCCTCTCCCTTGGTGTGCTAAACTCAGACAGCCCCTTCCGGTATCTGACCCTACAATCATTGGCTAGTAAGTGGGCTGGGGAGGAGGGGCTAAGTAGGTACTTAGGAAAGAGCGTGGTCAGATCACGCGCTCTCTTGGCTCCTGCTCTGTTGCTCTGGCCTTCCTGCTTGACCTTGCTGTGATGGCTTGCTGTAATGGCCTCTGAATAAAGCTCTGGTGTTGGCACCTCCCGATGGCTCGTCTCTGTGTGTTTATCCAGTTGAGGACCGAAGACTGATGAGTGAGTATGACTCTGGCAGCCTACTCCTTATAGGAGGAGAGTACGGCGCTGCCGGCATAAGGTCGGCGCGGCCGGTACAATCAATGGGTTTGTGCTTCTTTCTTTATTTTTTGGTGTCTAGATCTGTCATTTCATTTGTATCAGTTGTTCTCAGTTAGGAAGATGCCAATAAAAATCAGTAAGTCTTCTGCCAATTATAATTTTGGACAATTCTGGAGAATGTTGAGAAATTTAGATATTCCCTGTGATCATGTAGAGAAGAAGAGTTCAGCATATCATAGTACTCCAAGTTTGTGAACTTGGATAATTGTAAGTGTAGCATTGTCCTCCCAAGAAATAGGGGACTTCAGAGAAGGAGGAAGGGATTTATGGAGAAAGTGAATTTATAATGAATTCGATTTTATACATGGCAATGTATGTATATATGACATACATTCATACAACTAGCAAACATTTGTTATTGTAGCCTGGAATGGAACTCAGGATAGATATTTGGATTGGAAAAATAGACTTGAGAGTTGCCTTCATAGAGATGATGTTTCACCCATGGCTTTTGATGTCCAAGAGAGGGTGAAGACATAAAGAGCTTTGGCTGAAGTTAAGGTATGAGAAATATACAATAATCCAACAAAGGAGACTGAGAAGGAGCAGTCAGGCAGGTAAGAAGAGAACCAGGAGAGACTAGTGGTGCCAATGTTAAGGGAATTGAGAATATCCAGGAAAAAGGGATAGTCAACCATGTCAACAGCTGAAGGATAATGTCCAAGAAGTCAGGTTTCAAAGAGTTGAAAAGTGACTGGGAAGTGAGAAAATTAATGCAAAAGTATTGATGACTTTTTATAGAACCATCTATATTCACTTCACATTCATTTATTCCCTATAAAGCACAAACAGGGGAACAAGACCGAAATAGTTGGAGGGAATAAATGGAAGAGAATTTGTGATTCATATCTTAGTATGATTTGGGTTTTGTTTCAACCCAAATCTCAAGTAACTCTGTGTGTGTGCCTGTGTGTGTGTCTGTCTGTCTGTCTCTCTCTCTCCTTCATTATATAGAAAATGGCAATGCAAACATGCAAAGCAGGTTTTGATTTGCACTTTGGATGTCCCTATCTTAATGTTCTGTTCTTAGATTTAATAGCATTATTCACTTTAATGATAGACTGATGGACTTCACATTTAAATATGCATTTCATCCCCTCCCCCAGACAGCACCTGCACACACACACACACACACACACACACACCCCACCCCAACCCCACAGACACACACCTTCTGTCCTGTCTGACTTCAGGCTTGCACTCCACTCCCACACTTGGGAAATATGGCACAGGATCAGGAACACTGCTCCAGCAACTGGGGCACTGAGGGTGGCAAGATGGAGAAGTCCAGAAAGGTGACTTTCATCACCAGACAATAGGGTTCATATTTGGCTGAATTTCTTCTGGAAAAAGATTATGAGGTCCATGGAATTGTACATTGATTGAGTTCCTTCAACACAGGGCAGATGGAACATCTCCATAAGAACACTGAGGCTCACATTGAAGGAAATGTGAACTTGCATTATGGAGATCTCATGGATAGTATCTGACTTGTAAAGATAATTAAAGAACTGAAACCTATAAAAATCTACAACTTAGGAGCCCAGAGCCATGTCAAAATTTCTTTTGACCTTGCTAAATATACTACTGATGTTGATGGTGTTGATACTCTATGGCTTCTTGATACAATTAAGACTTGTGGCCTTATCAATTGTGTAAAGTTTTACCAAGTCTCAATAAGTGAACTTTATTTATGGAAAATCACAAGAAATATCATAAAAGGAGATTACCTTCTTTTTATCCTTAGTCACCAAATCTAGTGGAAAAACTTTATGCTTATAGGACTTTGGTGGACTTCTGTGAGGCCTACTACCTGTTTGCTGTGAATGGTATTCTTTTCAATCATGAGAGTCCCAGAAGAGGGACTAATTTTATAATTAGCTTAGCTGTTCTATAGCTAAGATTCACCTTGGAAAAATGGAGAGTTTCAGTTTGGGAAAGCTGGATGCCAAGCAAGATTAAGGACATGCTAAGGACTATGCTGATGCTACGTTGTCAATGTTACAATGAGTTAGAAGACTGTCATTGCTACTGGTGAAGTCCATAGTGTTGTGAATTTGTGGAGAAATCATTTTTTTTTACGTTGGGAAAACTATTGTGAGAGAAGGAAAGAATGAGAATGAGGAGGGTTGGTGTAAGGAGACCCACAAGATATCTCAAGAATTATTGACCAAGTGAGGTAGATTTTCTGCAAGGAGATCGTACAAAGGCAAAACTGGAAGACCCGGGATGCTTTTGACAAACTGGTGAAAGAGATGGTCGAGGTTGATGTGCCTTTCATGAAGCACAAACCCACGGTGCCTATGCTGACTTCTGGTCATGGTCAAGGTAGCTCTCCTGAAAAGATACGATCCACTTAGCCAATCCTCAGGAGGGTTAGGATGGAGGATTCATTTTTCCCTTGTAACCAATTGGTGGAGGGCATCTGACTGAGAAAAGGGATTGATAATGGGTGTGGTGCAGGAGAGGAAGATTTAGTCACATCCAACACTAATTTTTTTTCCAATTCTTTGATGCCATTGATTATCTTTCTTTGTCTGGAAAAAAAAAAGAATCTTTCACTTCCAGAAAGACTGTAAAATTGAAACTTCAACCACTACAATTCTTGGTTTCACATTATCTCATTATAGATGCTTCATCTGAAGGATTTTATGTAATTGATGAGATAGTTTTAATCAAAAATCATTCATTTTACTTAAAATTATGTTATAAGACAACAGAAATTGTGGGGCCTTTAAATTGTCTTACTTTTTCTTATTAAACTGGTCTTTCTTCAAAAAAATGCTTTTCATGATCATCAGTGGAAAGATTTTTTAAGTATTAAATATGGACAGCTTTTTAAAATGAAATGTATTCTTTCTTAGAGGGGTGTGTGTGGAAATTTTAATATCATTTTCCAAGAGGAAAAGATTAGAAAGATGTACAGGTTCAGGCCCCTAAAATGTATTAAGTGTCATTGCACAGATCGAGCTAAAACTCATTTCCTGCCATTAACTTGGTGGGCTTCATCGAGGATAATTATGCCCCAAACAGGTTATCTACTAGTGACAGTGTTAATTTACTGCATGGCTTGGCAAAGAAATTATTCAAGACCAACAGGTATCCCAGAAACAATTGCTTAATAGGTGAACCATATGTCTCGCTCACCCCAAGTAAAGAGGAAATTGGTCTCAGCAGAATCCCAAATTCAATATAGATGAGACCCTCCCCTGTGCCAACCAGTAGGTAAAGGAGGGGACAATTACACATTTGCATAAGGAAAGCATTTTCTCCACACAGCTAAACAGATATTCTTGTGACAGATAATGTGCCTTTCCTCTTAGCTTTAGAAAATGGAAATCTAAGGGACTGACTTTTTTTCATTCCTGCTCCATAATTAAGGGTACACCAAATATTAATATTTCTTTCCTATGAGCAACACAGTATTAATGCCAAGTCTTTTCACAATTTTAAAAATAAACTTTTTTTTAAAAAATAGTTAATACTAATACCTAACATTTATATACTATTCATCATGTGCCAGACATTTTGCTAAGAACTTTCCAATCATTATCTCATTTGATACACATAACTACCTTGGGAAGTAGGCACTTTTATTATCCTCATTTTATGGAAGAGGAAACTGAGGCAAACAGGTTAAGTGACTTACCCAAGATCATAGTTCTAGTATGTGTCTGAGACTGGATTTGAAATCAAGTCTTCCTTCAAGAATGGTTAGTGCCAAGAATGGCACTCTAACTACTATAGCACCTAAATTATGGATGACATTGAAATCACATAGAGAAATGAATAGTGATTATGAGATGGCCCAAAGTCCAAAGATTTAAACAGGAATAAATACAAGTAAAGGCAGTTAGTTGGTGCAATGGATAGAGCACTGAGCCTGGAGTCAGAAAGATCTGAGTTCAAATCAGCTCTCAGACACTTATTAGGTATGTGACCCTGGGTGAGTCACTTAACCCTCTTTGCCTCAGTTTCCTCATCTATAAAATGAGCTGGACAAGGAAATGGCAAACCATTCCAGTATCTTTGCCAAGAAAACCCCAAATAAGATCATGAAGTCATACATAACTGAAACAACTGAACAATAACAGCAACAAAATGCAAGTAAAAATGAAGTAAACAAAGAAGGCATTCAGGGACCTTCTTTGATCTCCTGCCAGTCATCCTCTACTGAACCCCTTTTTCCAACTCAGTGAAGTACCATCCCTCACCTCATTGCCCTCAAACTTTCATAGATTATGTCCCAATTACTCACTCCCTAGGTGAGATTCTTTCTGTTATTATTATTCATAAATTTATTCCTGTAAACATTTTTAAAAAATAGAACTTAAACCTAGAATAAGCCTTAGAGTTTATTTTGGGGATGAGAAAACTGATGTTCAGAGACAAGTGGTATCAAGAAACACACAGATAAAGAAGCACAGCCAAGGTTTGAAGCTCAGTATATTTCCTCTAATCCAGTGGTCTTATCTTGATTCAATTGAAAGAAGCATCTCTAATATGCAATGGCCTGTGTTAGGGATAAGAATTATAAAGATGTAAAATATCACCCTCTTCCTAAACATTTTTACAGACTGATGTATATACAAATATGTATATATGTATATAAAAAATCATAATATAGTGTAGAATTTAGAAAGTGAATCGAGAGTTTCTGCTAAAAATGCTAGAAATATTTTGAGATGGCAGGTACTGCTAGAAGCCTTCCCCAACCCCACTTAATTCTAGTGCTTTCCGATTTATCCTGTATATGTCTTGCTTTGTATATATTTGTTTGCATGTCATCTCCCCCATTAAATTGTAAGCTTCTTGAGGTCAGGAACTATTTCTACCTCTTTTTTTATTTCCAGTCCTTAGCACAGCAATTTGAACATTTTTGCCATTCATTCATTTCAGTCATGTCCAGCTCTTGGTGACGCCATTTGGTGTTTTTTTTTTTCTTTTGCCAAGATACAGGAGTGGTTTGCCATTTCCTTGTCCAACCCATTTTATAGATGAGGAAATTGAGGCAGACTTAAGTGACTTGCCCAGGGTCACACAGCTATTAAATGTCTAAGACCAGATTTGAAGTCAGGAAGATGTCTTCCTCACTACAGGCCCAGAACTCTATCCACTGTTCCACCTAGCTATCTGATCAGAACATAGTAGGCATTTAATAAAGGTTTGTTGATTGATTGTTATTTAAAGACCAGCTTAGCAAAGCATGAAGTAGCTCATTGTTAGTAGCTTGAGCATTTTGGGGTACATTTTTTGGCCATGGAAATCCATGAAACAAAGAAAAAAAATGGCCCTCTGTCATGTACTTTCACAATCATAGTGGGAGAGTCACAGAAAAGGGTAGAATGTACTAAGAATTACAGTGTTTTTAGACTCCAAAAATCATTTTAAAAGTAGGCACCCTAAATGTGGAATCTTTGTCCAACATCCAGTGATTTTATATATTATTCTAAAAATTAGTGACATTCTTATATTATATGGAAAAAAAGACCAAAGTAAATTATACCTAAAGGGAAGGAAGGTTTAATACTCCTTACAGAGGCAAAGGCATTGCTGGAGTTTGTTTCATCGTGAGCCATCATACAATGAGAAATAACATTTCAAGGAACATTTGTTTGTATTGTCTCACAGTAGCTGTGATGAGTAAAGCAAAAAGAATAACTGAAGAAAATTGCAGTTTATATGCAATATCTATTGTTGGGTATTAGGAGGTAAAGAGAATCCATGAAGGACTTCCATGATTAACTTGACAACATCCTGCAAAACATCAAAATATATTTTGATATTTGGTTAGCTCAGTGTGAAAGTGAACATAAAAGAGGATGATGACAAATATGTTAAAAAAAATGTCTCATGTGAATGAACAATAAATGGGGAAAAATACGTATGTTAAGCAAAGCACTGGGCTAATTTCTGGGATATAAATAGAAAAACATGATAATCTCTACTCTTAACGAGTTAATACACCAAAACAACAGATATCATTAATTTCAACTGTAAGTCAGATGGAAAGGCCCAGTGGCCCAAGAAATAACAGCAAAGCACATAATAATGCATATTCTTAAATGTCATTTCGATTGATAAAATAGTATCTGTTTCTGATACAGAATATGAGAAATGAAAGAGGCCTTAGGTTTATAGACTACTCAGGAGACTTATACCTACATAACATAAATGGTTTCCACATAAGAGAGTCAGAAAATGATGGCAAAATATAAGAAATGAAATATATGAAAAATGACATTTTCTGATTGGGGACTGAAGCAGACTTAGCTCTCTGGGTACAGTCAGACCAAGGAATAGTTTAGAGAAAATGTCAAAACAAACATCAAATTAGAAGAATATCAATCATTCAGCACTCTTTTATTAAGAGCCTACCATGTGTCAAGTACTTGTAATAATACAAATACCAAGAAAGATTAAACAATAATAATGATAGTATAATAATAGCATTTAGCATTTATATAGTACCTACTATGTGCCAAGCACTGTGCCAAACACTTTACAAATATTTCATTTGATTTTGGCAACCCAGTGAGGCAGGAACTATTATTATTCACATTTTATAATTGAGGAAACTGAGACAGATAAAAGTTAAATGATTTGCTCCAGGTCACACAGCCTGTTTGAGATGAGCTTTGAACTCAGGTCTATTTAATAACACTCTAAGTTCTGCAAATATTATGTTGTTTATTCCTCACTACAACCTTGAGAGGTAGGTACTATTATCATCCCAATTTACAAGTAAGGAAAGTGAAGTAGATAGAAGTAAGAAATTTACTCAGGGTAACACATCTAATAAGTGTCTATGGCTAGATTTGAACTCAGATCTTCTTGATTCCAGGCCCAGTGTTCCATTTACTGTACCACCTCGGTTCTGTGACAACCTATAAGAACTCCAAAAATGATAAAGTAAGTTAATGATGAAAAAATAATGACAGGAACATATGAAAAAGAAAACATACAGATTTTAATTATTACTATTTTCAAGAAATCTTTACCCAGTAATAAAGTCACCACAGTGAAGAGACTACAATATCCTATAAACCGTTTTAACCAACAAATATTTGATCTCCTTAGTAAGCAGAAAGAAATGACAACCAAGGACAACAGTGATTTAGAAGACAAACTAATTTGTAAAACAGTATAGAGGAAGATATGGCAAACCACTCCAGTGTCTTTGCCAAGAAAAACTCATGAACAGTTTGGTCCATGGGGTCACAAAGAGTCAGACGTGACTGAAGGACTGAACAACAATGATGGAGGAGTATATCAAAATATTATAATTAGAATAACCTCAAAAAAAATGGAAAGTTGGGGCAGCTAGGTGGTGCAGTGGATAGAGCACCGGCCCTGGATTCAAGAGAACCTGAGTTCAAATCCAGCCTCAGACACATAACACTTAGCTCTGTGACCCTAGGCAAATCATTTAACTCCATGCCTAACCACAAAAAAAAAAAAATGAAAAGTTGTGGCAAAGGGGGAAAAAAGTTAACGGAGAGCTTTATGTGAAGCCCAACTGAGGTGCATTATCTCCATAGCAATCGAAATATTATCTCTACTTAATAATTGTGACCAAAGGCAAGTCATAGTCATAGATAAAATGGTAAGGGGATTATTGATCCTTTAAGTCCCAGCTAAACTCTTACCTTCTATCAAAAACTTTTCTGGATCCAGGTTAATGCAAATGTCTCCCTTCTATTGGTTATTTCCAATTTATCCTGAATATATCTTGTTTGTACACAGTTATTTTCATGTTATCTCCCTTATTATCCTGTGAGCTCCTTGAAAACAAAAACTGTATTTTACCTTTTTATTTTAATCCCCAGTGTATTTTGTTTTTTTGTTGTTCAGTCTTTTCAGTCATGTCTGACTCTTGGTGACCCTATTTGAGGTTTTCATGGCAAAGATATTGGAGGGGTTTGTAATTTCCTTTGCCCAGTTCATTTTACAGATGAGGAAACTGAGACAAACGAGATAAAATGACTTGCCCAGAGTCACACGGCTAGTAAGTGTCTGACTTCAGATTTAAGCTCAAGAAGATACCTTTTCCTCACTCCAAGTAGGCCTGGCATAACATAGTAAGTACTTTATGTTTATTGACTGACTGACTTATTAACTATATCCTGAGGAGACAAAACAAAAAGGAAACAATCCTTTCTCTCAAGGAGTTTACTTTCAATCAAAGGAGACAAGAACATATATTAGCATGAACTTAATGAATTATAAGATAATAAATAAAACAAATAAAAAGTAACCTTGAAAGAAGAGGCACTAACAGCTTGGGTGGAAGTGGGGGACAGAGAAACCTCCCTAGCTCCACTCTGTAGTGGGTGGAATTTGAGCTAAGTCTTGCAGGAAACTAGGATTTCAAGTAGCAAAGATAAGAAGGGAAAATAAGGGGCAGCTAGTGTAAAGGCCTTGAGACTGATGGAATATCTTGTGTGAGAAAAAGTAGATTAGCTAGTATATCTTAACTAAAGAATATGAGGGAGAATAGTGGAAAAGCATATTTGAAGGTAAGAAGGGATTAGGTTGTGACAAGCTTTAAATGCCAAGTAAAGCAGTTTATATTAGCTGTAATTGGGAACCACTGTAGTTTATTGAGTAGGAGGGGCTATGTAGTCAAATTTGCACTTTAGGAAAATCATGTTGGCAGCTGTGTGGAGCATAAATCAGTAAGAGGAGAGAGATGATGTGTAGACATGAAATGAGAGGTTACTGAAACAGTCTAGGTGAGAGGTAATGAGGGACTGAATTAGGGTGATGGTTTATGAATGGATAAAATGGGTTGGATTTCAGAGGCCTGGATAGAAATAACAATATTTGGCAACTGACTGAATATGTGGGGTCAGTTAAAGTGAGGATTCATCACAAAGGAAAGTAATAAGTTCATGAATCTGGGTAGCTGGAAAGATGGTGATAACCTCAACAGTAATAGTGAAGTTCAAAAGAAGAATGGGAGAAAGGAAAATTGTATTTGAATACGGTGAATTTAAAATGCTTATGGAAAATCCAGTTTGAAATGTAGAGTAGGCAGTTGGTAATATGGGACTAGAGTTTAGATGGGAGAACAGAGCTACATATCTCAATTTGGGAATTATTTGGATAAAGATGATAATTTAGTACACAGAGGCTAATAATATACTGAGTAATAGTATGTAGAAATGACAGAGAAAGGGGCCTAAGAGAGAGCCTTGGAGTATATCCATAGTAGATATAGCATGGATATTGGACAAACAAAGAAGCTGATGAGTGATCTGACAGGTAGGACAACAATCAAGAGAAAACAGTGTCATGAAATCTCAGAGGAGAGAATATTCTGGAGGAAGGACCGTTGAGTGATGAGGCCAGATGCCAGATTACACAAAAATCAGTGAAAGGAGAGGAAGTCCAGACACAAGTTTAGGCGGCTTTCTTTGAGTTTGGCTGAAAAAGAGAGAAGAGATACAGGACAATGGCTAACAGCATTAATAGGATTGAATGAGATGATTTTATTTGTTTGTTTTTGTAGGATATGGGAGTCATAGGTAGGTTTGTAAACATTAGGGAAGGAACCAGTAGATAAGAACAGATTAAATGTGTGTGTGTGTGTGTGTGTGTGTGTGTGTGTGAGAGAGAGAGAGAGAGAGAGAGAGAGAGAGAGAGAGAGAGAGAGAGAAAGAGAGAGAGAAAGTCACTTTCTCTTTAGGAGAAAATTGAGGTGATGGGATCAAGCACACATGTAAAAAGCTTGATTTTGGCAAGCAGAAAGCCCATCTCTTCATCAAGGATTAGATGGTTGGGGGTGAGGTCTATTTTTCTCCAGCATAAATAGCCTTATCTTTGTGCTGGTGTTTCTGGATCTCTGTCTTCCAACTCAGTATATCAAATTTAGAGAACAGATTCTTACTGTCTTCACAGCTCTTCCACGTGGCTTAAAAAAAAAACAGCTTAACAACATGTCAATAATAATAATTAGTTAAAATTGGAAGCTACCAGATGGTGGGCTGGGAGGAGCTCCTCTCTTGCCTTGTTTTTTGATCCCTTAACCACACCAAAACCCACTGTGTGAAAGCCTCTCCCCAAGTGGCCTTGCAACTTATATCTCCTAATGTCTCTGTGTCTCAGCCTGTAGGCAATAGCATACCTTGCATTGACTTCCAAACTTGGCTTGAATTGTTCTGAAGGTGGTTTGTAATACTTTCCTTGGGCACAGAAATTCCCAATTATGGTTCTGCCTTGCTTTAAGTCTAGGGCTCTTTTCTCTATACACCTTTGTCCTTTATCATATCATACTGCTTTTAGACTTGTGGCATAATGTTGAGGATCAGTAAGGATGTCATCTAGTCTGAATTTCTCATTTTGCAGATCAGGAAATGGAGACTCAAAATACTTATCTAAAATCACATAGCAAATGACAGAATTGAAACTTGAATCTAAGAGTTTTCTTCTGGTTCTAAATGAGTTCTTTCCCCTACAGGCTCGAATTTTGACTTTAATCTCCTAAGAAAATAATATAATCTTCATGAGGAGTACATTTGCAGTAATGAACAAATATTCAAATAATGTGTCAGTCAACAAAAACCTATGTAAGATAGAGAGAGGGAGTACCTTGAGTAAAGCCCTTGTCTTCAATTCAGGAGATCTGAGTTTGGTTTCCAGCTTTAAATCTGGGTCTAAGTACACTATGTAATGATCATTTAGCCTCTCTTTTCATTTTTCCTCAGTTGCAAATGTGAATAAAATGTTCTGATATTAGCAAGGCCATAACTTTGAGGGAAGCTCTTTGTATGCTTTAGAATACTATGGGGAATGAAATAATAGGAATAGTAATGATGATGATAATGATGGTTTATGTGGGGAATTGCAAACTCCTCAAATAGATGCCTTTAAAAAAGCACAACACCATGGTTTGAAGTCAGAGCACATGAATTCCAATCCTGTTTATATTTATTGTTTTCAGTATGATCATAGGAAAATCATTTCACCTCACTGGCCTCAGTTTCCTCTTTCGTAAAATGAGCAGTTTGGACTATGAGCTCTCCTACTTCTCTTCTACCTATAAATTTTAGCATATTATAGCTTTGTGACATGAATAGAAAATTTAAAAAAAAAAATCTTTTCTGGGTAAACAAGAACTTCAAGTGCTATTTTTATTTATTGGAATAATGATCATGAAGTTACATTTGGTTAACAGATTACAGAAGTCTCCACTTAATAGTCATGCTCTTTAATGTGTTTACATTTTTAAATGGAGTAAAATTAATTTTTCATAATGTGTTGTTTCAACTTTAAGGATTATTTGTATGATGAAAATTGGGATGATTATTAACAATGATACCCAAACAGAATAGTGGCTCTCTCTTGCTTGTCTATTCTCAGTATTCCTCAATCTCTGTGTCTTATGTTTTCAGGTCTTTTTCCAAATGATTTTTTTTTTCTTTTTCTCCATGTAACAATATTTCTAAATACTTTATGGTTCTCTTAATGAAATATATTTCTGATCTTAAAATTAAAATGAAACAATAATATCCAGAAAAATAAGTATATATAGAGAAAAAATTAATTATGGCAACTATCTCAAAGTAAGTCTTATGCCAATAGAAAGAAATATGTCATCCAAAACATTTGTTATAAGTTTATCCATCTTTTGTTAACTAAAATGCTGTTTTCTCCATGAAGTCCTCTCAGGACCTTCTCTCTCCAATAAGCTGGAAGTGTTGCTTTTTTTTTTCTCCTCTAAACTCTTATGACATGATAACTCTCTGAAGAATTTATAATAATACATTTATTATTATGATGACATGACCATGTGCCTTATCTTCTCTATAAGATTGTAGATACATTGATATTAAGAATTATGAATTATTAATCATGCGTGTCCCTCCCCTTCCTCCAACCATCAACATCTATTAGAATGCCTTGCTTATAGTTTTACTCTGCTTCCCCCAGCCCCCTCAACTCAGGATGGGCTTCATACAGCTTGCTTTAAATGTGGTTTGTGATATTTGTTAATTGTTTGTTGAATAAATATAGAGGAACTATCCCTTTAACATAATCTTGAAATACAGCTGACATCAATTCTTCCCCACAATCATCTAAAATATGGCTATGAATGTCTTTTCATGATTCTGCCACCCCCTAGCTGCTCTGACTTCCTTCAAGACTCAGCTCAAATCCTACGTTCAGCAGGCCTTTTTCTTCCATCTCTCCCCTGTACTACTAGTGCCTTCCCTCTGAGATGAACTTCTATTTTCCCTATTTATCTTACCTATAGAGTGATTTTGAAAATGGCCTTTTCCTTTAGAACATGTCCTCCTTGAGGGTCAGGACACATATATTTGGTGTTATTTGTATCCCCAGCCCTACTTTGCATTGGTAGAGATATTTCCTCATAAGGTACTCCCTACTCAAATGAAATTGTTGGTCCATTGTTTAAAATGGCTGAGAGGAGGTGAGATATAAGATGACAGCTTATAATAATAGTATGTAGTCAAGGCTTTTATAAATGGGAAAGATAGGCATGTTTGTAGCAGTAAGAGAAGAAACAATTGATAGAGAGGTTGAAGGTTATGGAGAGAAAGAGTATATTGGAAATAATCTGCTAGAGAATATAGGAAAGAATATTGGCATTGCCCTTGTTATAGATAATGGACACCTCTTGATTAGAGACTGTAGTAATGGGGTAAATAGTGATGGATGCGGTCAAGTGGTTGTGACTGAAGGAGTTGGAGTGAAGAGGAAGCTAATGGTGACTGGAAATAATAATAAATGTACTATTCAAATCACAGGCCATCACCAGAAACAAAAGAGCTAATGTACATAAAGAGCTCTACAAACTTTAAAGTACTACAAAAATTTGAGTTATAATTTAAACAGAGCTTTGAAATGTCTTAGTACATGAAGTATCCATAATGACGAGAACATAGATCTTTGAAGCACTGAGGTATGAAGATAACCATGTGCTTACACAGGCCTATATCAGCAGAGACATGATTGGTTTTTATTGGAATCACAAGGGGGAGCATATGAAGATAGATTTAAAGCTGGATCAGACCTCAGAGGTCAGCTAGTTTAATTCTCTTATTTTTACAGATCTAGAAACTATGGCTCCAAGAGGCTGAAGGACTTGTCCAACTGCATATGCAGTTTGTAAAAGACTCTGATTTCAAAACCTGGTCTGTGATGTAAGAGAAACAGTGCTGTACTAAAAGGAGATGTATAGGCTTGACCACTTAATACCTTATATGATCTCAACACTCTCGGTCTCAGGCTCCCTATGTCTAAATGAGGGTTTGGACCAGATGACCTCATAGATGACCTATCAGCTCCAAACCTATGCCCTTCTCCCAGTGCATCAAGCTGCTAATGGCACACATTTAAATAATCCAAAGCTCTTTGTATCCATTATCTAATTTGATTCTCACAATAAACCTTTGAAGTAATTCACAAAATTTTATTTTCATGTTACAGAAAACTAAGAACCAGATAAATGAAGTGACTTAATCTTCTGACCTTTTTTCTACCATATTTATTAAATAACCTTACATTTAATCTGTGTGTGTGTTTTTTTTTTATCTAATTATATGTCTAATTATATGTTTTTACCCCTCCAAATAGTATATAATCACCTTGAGGGGCAGGGACTATTTCATCTTTGCCTTTGTAACTCTAGAGCTTGAGACTTGTTCCACTTACCAACTACTAAGTTTTGTGATGAAACACTGTTTAAAGTATCACTAAAAATAAACACTAAAAGTAGGTTACTTAGTGGTGATTAATCATACTGAGAATTCAATGTAAAGGACATAAAGAGGGCCATCATTGATAAATGTCAGATGTAAAAGTAAAAACCAGAAATATATGAATCTAAAAACATTTTTACATAGTTGTATAGATGCCAAGATTTCTAATATGAAGATTCACAGGTACATGGTACGTATGTGGAATTTTCCAGACATAAAGAGCTTATTGTTTTTGTTATTTTTATAAACAAATAATCCCTTTTCCCATCTCCCAGTGCTAACATATCCATTAATATGCATGTAGATCTTCCACTAGTTGTTGCAAATGAAAGTTAAAACACATTTAGGGATATAAATTATTAACATTGGCTTATTGATATATAGCAACTAATATTCAAGGTACTAGCTACAAACAACAGTAATGGTGAATAAAATATTCATATTATCAATATGATAATTAACCCATAAAACAATTATAATTAAATTGAAAGCAGCTTGCTTTATAAATAACCAGAATGAAATTGAAGAACTTGAAATGATAGGAAAACATCACATTAAAATTCTTCCATGTAGCTTGAAAAAAAAAAGATGATGTAGAGTCTGTTTAAACAAGAGTAGAAATAGTTAAATCTCATGAACCTGTTTTTATTTATTTCAAACTGAGGTACTATTTCTATGGATAAGTAAGAGATTACTTTTATAGGAAGAAAGAAGTAATGTAATAGAATGGAAAATACACTGGATTTCATGTCAGAAGAGGCATTATATAGAGGAGAAAGTGCCCTGGGTTTGGAGTCAGAGGTTCAAATCTTAGCTCCTCTATTTATTCTTGTCTAACTTTGGGCAAAACACTTAATCTGTCTATATTGGCCTCAGTTTCCTCATCTGCAAAGTGAAGAGATTAGGTTAGAGGACCTCTGACATTTCTCCTATCATTAAATTTATGATCTTATGACCCAACTGACCCAGATTAAAAAGAGTTATATTTCCCAAGCCTATCTATTTAAAGTAAAGACTAAAGGAATAGTTCTATGCATAAGAGAGAAATAACTTTAGTAGGAAGAAATAAGTAATGTTGTGTGGTATGGTAAAAAAAGAATGTTGTATGTGGAGTCAGAAGAGGCAGCAGGGTGGAGAGGAAAGTCTGATGAATTTGGAATCAAAGGACCTACTTCTGTGACTCTGGAAAAGTCCCTTGACATTTCTGAGCCTCAGTTCCTTCATCTGTAAAATGAAAGGGCTAGACTAAATAACCTTCAAAATCACTTTATTTTCTCAAACAATGATTTTATGCTATGGATTTGAGCTCTGGCTCCATCAAATACTAGCTGTGTGGCTTTGGCCTAGTCACATAAACTCTCTGAGGTTCTTGCTTCCTCGTCTGTAAAATGGAGACAATTTTTATACAACCTACTTCAAGGACTATTATGAGGAAAATATTTTATAAATTATAAAGTTCTATATACATATGAGATAATTTGGTTACAATTTATAGATAAAATATATAATATTTGTCATTATTATATGAGAAACATAGGTGATAATCCATGAAATCTGGGATTTTCTACTACCTCCCTGATATTCATAAAATTGATTTGCCTTTTCCTCCCCCAAATTTTCTTTTTTGCCTTGCACATTTTCTCAAAATGTTTGGAAGACAGGACTGTTTTTTTAATAAGCAGCTATAATTCTTATAAGCAAGGACAGGAAGTAGAAAATTCTTAGACCTGGCAATATTGGAGAGTCATAGAGATTCAGGACTTTCCAAATAATAGTGATGATTCTGATTTACAGAGCATTTTAAGTTCTCTGATCTGATTTCCTTACAATGGCATTCTAAAAGCATTATCCTCATTTTACAGATGAGTAAACTTAAGATCAGAGAAAATATGTGACCTGTCTGGAATCAGAGTTAGTAAGGAATAAAGCAAGGATTTGAACCCATGTCTACTGACTCTAAGTTCAGTGCTTTTTTCTACTTTACTGCATTTTCTACAACTTCTCAGGCTATTGGAAGTACACAGACAATGAAAGGATTAGATATTGGGAAAGGTGTTGTTGTTATTGTTTTTATTGTTCAGTAGGGCCTGGCTTTTTGTGTAATATTTGGAGTTTTCTTGGCAAAGACACTGAAGTGGTTTGCCACTTTCTTCTCCAACTCATTTTACAGATGAGGAAACCGAGGTAAACAGGGTTAAGTGATTTGCCCAGGGATTTGACAGGTATTAAATTCTGAGGCTGCATTTGAACTCAGCAAGATAAGTCTCTCTAACTCCAGACCAGCACTCTATCCACTGTGCCACCTAGCTGCCCCAAAGAAAGGTATAAGTTGGGTCCTAAGTGGGCAAGTGAATTACATATTATAGCTAGCAAAGTCAAGAGATAGAAAGGGGGCCACATGAATTGATCCAAGGGCAGATCTGGGACTAGAATATGGGCCTTTACACTCCCAGTTCAGCCTGCTTTCTATTATAACATCTTGACCTATAGCTTTAGCTTTAAGCAAAACCATGAGAGACAATGTTTGTGTTTGCATCTCTCACTCCTTCTGTCAATGTACTCCTTGAGTTCTAGTTTTACTCTAAATTATCTGTGTGACCATAGACAAATCG
Source organism: Vombatus ursinus (assembly GCF_900497805.2). Classification (NCBI taxonomy): domain Eukaryota; kingdom Metazoa; phylum Chordata; class Mammalia; order Diprotodontia; family Vombatidae; genus Vombatus; species Vombatus ursinus. The sequence goes on from NW_020954619.1 coordinate 35,101,367, forward strand.
CTCAATCCTTCTGAACTTCAGTTTCCTTATCTGAAATGTTAGGTGTTGAATTACATCAGGGGTTCTTATCCTGAGTTCCACTGATTCTCAAGAGAACTGTACATAGCTTCTACAGGATCCAGGAAGTTAGTGTGAGTGAGAACCCTTACATCTTTTGATTTCTTTTTTTCCATTATACTTTGTGATCCTATGCATTTTTTTAAACATTCTGTGGAACCTATAAGATTCATCAGACTGCCAAAGGGGTCCATGATACACGCACACAAAAGTTTAGAACCTTTGGATTCCATTACCTATAAAATCTCTTGTAACAATTTCATATGATGGAATGATTGTCATGAGTGAAGCCAGAAGCCCTTGTTTAGAAGCCCAGTTTGTTCCTATTACCTTTTTAACTTTGAGTAAGTGATTTATTCTCCCTTGGCTTCATATTCCTCATCTATAAAATGAGGGCATTAGGTTAGATAATCCATCTTTAAATCTATGACCCTATGACATGCCTGCATCCATGTCTCTTTTCTGCATTGTGTTTTGATGTAAAGAACAGTGAATAGGGAGTCAGGAGAACCTGGTTCTAGAATTAGCTCAAGAACTCACTATGTGACTTTAATAAATCACTTTACTTCATTGTTGTTTAGTCATTTTCAGTTGTGTCCAACTTTTCATGAACCCTTTTGGGGTTTTCTTGGCAAAGATACTGGAGTGGTTTACCATTTCCTTCTCCAGCTTATTTTACAGATGAGGAAACTGAGGCAAACAGGGTTAAGGGATTTGCCCGTGTCATATAGATAGTAAGTGTCTAAGGCCAGATTAGAACTCAGGTCTTCTTGCACTTAGATGACACAGTGGATAGAGCACTGGGCCTGGAGTCAGAAAGATTCATCTTCCTGATTTAAAATCTTGCCTCAGACATTTATTAGTCACTTAACCCTGTTTGCCTTAATTTCTTCATCTGTTAAATGAGGTGGACAAGGAAATGGCAAAGTACTCCAGTATCTTTGCCAAGAAAACCCCAAATGAAGTCATGAGAAGTCATACACCACTGAAACAACTGAACAACAAAAAAGTTCCTGACTCCAAGCCCGGTGCTTCCTATACTGACCCACCTACTTCTCGGAGGCTCAACTCTTTGTTTGTGAAATAAGAGCTATACTCTATGACTGCTATGGTTCCTTCCAATTCTTTCTATTTCCTTTAGCTGTTCCCCATGCCTGGAATATTCTCATCTCATCTACTGACATCTTTTAAATCTCAACTAAAATCTTGTCTTCTATGTGAAGTCTTTCCTAACCTCTCAATTCTAGTATAGTGACTTCCTTCTCTTATTTACTTACTATTTATTCTGCATTTTACTTACTATTATTGCATTCTTATGTTATTACTTACTAATTATCCTGCAGTTTATTTGTACATATGTGTTTGTGGTCTCCCCCATTGGACTGTGAAATCTTTGAGGGCAGGCACTGCGTCTTGCCTCTTTTTAAATCCCCAATGCTTAGCATAGTGCCTGAGACATAGTAGGCACTTAATGTTTATTGAATGACACCTATTTTACCTAGGGTCAACCCAGGTATTGTCAGGGAGTGTCACCCAGGGTATATTAGTTAAAGGCAGTTTAATCCTTACCTCTTTTTATTATGACCCCAATTGTCTGAGTCTCTGGGATCTTCTAAACCAACCCACATCTGACCACAACTCTCAGCATTTCAGAATCAATCTGACATTTTCCATTTCTTAAGTCCCTAGTATTTGAATTGACCAAGTTGACTTAAGAATTCACCACAATGGGCAGCTGCTATCCTAGTACCATGTGGTCAGGCATTTACTCATATCTCACTAATTAATTCAGATTAATTAAGGGAATGATTTGGCTGAATGAATAGATTTTAATGAAAAAATTTCATTATTTTCAAAGACATATAGCATCTAGGAGAGGTCCTTGAACATAGTACGTGCTAAATCAACCAATTCATCAATAAGCATTAAACACCTACTAAGTGTTCAGACCTATATTAGGAATATGGAATACAAAAACAAAGATGGAAAAGTCCCTGACCTTAAAAAAGCTTTCATTCTAGTTAAAGTTAAATTCGGCCTGCCTGGTTTTCGTTTGTTTCTTTTTCACTCTATTTTGTCTCCCTTTTCCCTTTGCTTTTCTGTGTAATCAATTCTCCATGTTTAAGTTGGTGAGGTTTGAGTGCATGCAGCCCACTTCCGGAGAAAGATTTGTCATCAATTCCCTCAGTCTTCCCCAAATATCACAGGGTCTGCTTGGGAAACAGCTACATCTCCAATGAAAGAAACAAGTCTCTCTTTAATATCCTCCCCTCACCCCAAGTGCCCTCAGTCCCCAGGAACCTGTGAGCATAAGTAATCTGCACATCAATTCTCCTGAGACCAATTAGTCTGGCCTCCTTTGCTTCCAGAAGAATAAAGCCAGCAGCAGTATTCCTGTACTATTCTGGAGTCAGAATATGTCAGAACTATCAGTTAGAACTGAAGTATAAAAACTGAAATCTGGGATCCTCCCTATCATGAAGCGACACAAAATGTCAGCTGGGAAGCTGGGGGGTCTTTTATCTACCCTGTGCTTTCTTCTCCCTAATGCCTCTAGAGAATCTTCTCTAGGGCCCACATTCTCCAGAATCTTAACAAAGGATGCCAGAAGGGAATGAACAGGAAATCAAGATGTTTTTTAACTTAAACCAATGTATTGTGACATGAACTAAAGCCCTTATTCCTTCTGTCCAAAGAAAGATCATACAAATCTGTCAAACCTTTCCTGGGTAAGCCCTGCAAAGAATATATTTCTGGTAATATGAAAAATTAAGCTTTTTGAAATTCCATGGAATAATAGGAAGTAAAAAGCTCTCATTAGAGAGTCAGTGTGGTTTAATGACTAGAGGACTGGTCTTGGATTCAGGAAAACCTGGGTTTTAATCCCATCTTAGATACTTAATAGCTGTGTGACCCTGTATAAATCTGATCTCTCAGCTTTCTCACCTGGAAAATGGGGATAATAATAATGTCCACCTCATAGGGTAAGTCAGGATCAAATGTGATGATAGATGTAAGTCATTTTTACTAAATCACTTATAAACATTATTACTTAATCAGGGTGGTTTGTTACTTCCCCTGATCTAGTAACCAGGAGATCTGTGCCTGAATCCCAGTAATACTTACTGAGCTATGTGAAATTGGTTTAAGTCATTTCGTCTTTGAACCTCATTTCCTACCTCTTTAAAATGAATGTGTTAAATAAATTATCTATAAGATTTGCTTCTGTTCTGTGTTCTCTATTCTAATACTTTGACTGTGTAGTCAGTGTATAAACTGATGTAGTCCAGTCCAAAGAATGCTGATTCTAGAGTTGGTGGGTTAAAACTGGGTTAAAACTCTTATCTCTGATGCCTATTGCTTGTGTAATCTTGAGTAAGTCACAATCTATGTCTGGGCTTCAGTATATTCATCTGTAAGACAAGGAGGGGTTGGACTAGATTACCTCTAAGGTCTCCTTCAGCTCTAGATCTGTGATCTTATAAAATACACAAATAATACGTAAAGCTAATTAGTGTGCTAACATTAGTATAGCACTTCAAGGTTTGCAAAGCACTTGACAAATATTATATCATTTTTTTCTCAACTGTGAGAACTAAGTGGAAACAACTAAAATGTAGTCCATGCTTTAAGGAGTTATTTAGGCAGATGGGATGTTCACAAAGGAAGCTAATTGACACAATAGATAGAGCTCTGGAATTTGAGTCAGAAAGACAAATTCAAATCAGGTCTCAGATATTTACTAGCTATGACCCTGGGCAAGTCATTTAACTTCTGCCAGCCTCAGTTTCTTTATCTGTAAAATGGGGATAACAATGACAACTACTTCCCAGGATTGTTGTGTGGATAAGATGAGATAACTTTTGCAAAGTGTTTCACAAAATTTAAAGTACTATATGAATACTATTTACTATTATTTGTGAAATAACTAAAATAAAGCATTATATAATTAAAGGCTAACATTTTAATTAAAATAAAGGTAAATGCAAAGTTGGACAAATTCTTATAGTTAAGTCACTGAAAAGGAGACAATGACCAAAGTGGTATTAGATCTAAGGTAATGAAACTCAGCAAGTGTATGTCTGTGTACCCAAGGCTAAAAGCAAGGGTTAAATAAAATACTTTTTACTTGAAAGAATCAAAAGCAATAACATGAAATTCAGTAGAGATAAATACAAAGTTTCTTGCTTTGGATCAGAAAACCAACTCCATAAATTTATGGTAGGGAGAGTAGTTAGTATTTTCTTGGGAAAAAAGATCTGAAATTTGTTGTGAATGACAAATTGTATATACATCAACAGTGTGGCAAGAAGAAAAAATATAATATAATTAATATGATATGATATATTCTATTATATAATATAATTAAATAATAATATTAAATATAATATACTAATAAAATATAATATAAATTCCACTTTATGCACTAGAATAATACCTAGGATATAAGAGGAGATGGTGATATTATTGTAATCTGTTCTTGTTAGACTATATTTGGAATATTTCATTTACACCTAGGTACCACATTTTTGGTGGGATATTGATAAACTAGAGACCATCCCAAAGAGTGACCAAAATAGTGAAGAGCTTTGCAATTGTGGCATGTGAAGATCATATCACAAGCACATATTTTACTTAAGGAAGAAAAAAAAATTTTGAAGGTTGAGAAATGAGAGAGGGGTATCTCTATAATAGCCATCTTTCAGGGTTTAAATGGCTATCATGCAGATGAGACATTCAAGATACTATACTTTGCCAAAAAGGAAAAAACTCAATGTAATCAGTGAATGTTGAAAAGAAAAATATTTAGGTTAGGTGTCAGGAATAACATTCTAATAACACTAGCTATCAGAAAGTGGAAGAGGGTATCTACAGGTGAAGTGGATTCCCCAGAACCAGAAGTCTTCGAACAAAAATTGGATGACCACTTATTGAACGTAATGAAGCAGGGATTCATATTCAAAAAGAGTTGAACTAGGTGGCCTCTGAAGTCCACTGCCATCCCGAGATTCTCAGCCTCTGAGAAAACAAAGAATATGTTATTCAGTTAATATAAAACACAAAATATGCAATGTTCATTGTACAATGTAATGGCTTTCCTAGTTATTTTAAAATTATGTCAGAGTCATTAAGCAGCATTAGAAATGGGAACAGTTTCACATGAAAACTTCTTGTACTGGAGAAGAAAGCCTGAATGTATAGAATGGCACTGGAGAAATTATTTCTTTCCAGCTTAAAAAAAAATGAGTTTGCAAATCATTTTGCTGTTAGAATGCTGTATTCTTAAATGCTCATTGATAGCAGTATTTATAGCAGTTTCTTTGATTAAACATCTCTCTTTCATGTCTTTTGAGAATGTCAGTGAATGGTTGCCCATATTTCTGAAGAACAGATGAAAGCCTTCACACAGAAGGAAAGAAATCAATTTGTATCTCACTATGTGGCTGTAACTTTGCCACAGACTGAAAAGAAATGTCCTTTCTTCCTTTACTTCCTTAAATAGAACTCTACTAGCACATATATTCTTTAATGAGAATCCTCAAACTGAGACATATTTAATTGATGTACAGTATTTTTTGCAAGCCTTCCTGTCACTGAGTTTGCATACTGTAACTTGAAATGTTCAAAGTGTATTAGTTCAGAAGTATAGCACCTCAGGTCCTGAGTAAATCACTAGACAGGTTGCAAGAAACAGATTTTAAGAAAGACTGTCAGTATCTGTGTTTCATGGACCAACCTAGTAAAGCACAACTAAGGGAGACATCACCCTTGATCATAATCCAATTTATCTCTACTCCATGCCTTCTCCATTCTGGCCATCATCTCTATATTTTCCATACAGGAACCTTGTACTCCATTGCTGAAATCACCTCTGTGCTATGATAGGAACCTTGGACTCTAGAATCAGCTTGGGCAGAGATGAGATTTCTCTTTATTTTGGCCACAATCAGACCTCCATGTCACTACCAGTACATCTCCCCACCATACCACCTTTATTCCAGCCATTCTCTCTTTATCTCTACAAAAATCTTGGATTACACCCTTGGAACCATTCTGGACTTTTTATAGGTGAGTTTTTGGCTTATCTTGTTTAGAAATACATTTCCATACTACTTCCAGGCCTTCCTCCCTTTCCCTTTATGTGTAGTCTTCCCTGTTAGAATGTGAGTTCCTTGAGGACAAGAAGTATCTTACTTGTATTTGTATCCCTTGGTCTTATCAGAGTCCCTGACACAAAACAAGTACTTAATAGATGCTCTATTTCTCTCTCTATTCTCTCTCTCTCTGTCTCTCTCTCTGTCTCTCTGTCTCTCTCTCTCTTTTTCTCCACTATACCTACATCTATCTATCTATCTATCTATCTATCTATCTATCTATCTATCTATC
>NW_020954619.1:35107820-35126199 GCF_900497805.2 Vombatus ursinus
ATCTATCTATCTATCTATCTATCTATCTATCTATCTATCTATCTATCTATCTATCTGTCTATCTATCTATATCTATATCTATATCTGGGCCTCTCTGTGTTTGTTCTTTCCTGATCTAAAGTAGAATATCTAGGAGGGAATGACATTGAAAGATTTGAAAAGTCAGATGACTAAGAGTCCATGACCAAGACTAGTGAAGCACCAATGTGGCTTAAATATAGATCTTTCAGATTCAGCTCAGTGGCAATTTAAATCATCATCTGGAGAACCATACCTTGGTCTGATGTAAGGGACGTGACTATGTTTAGTTTGGGAGTGCACTTGATAGAGTGAATGTTGGTAGAATGCACTTGCAGTTTTAGCCCATACTCTTCACTGACTAGGTGATGATGATGATGACAGCTAACATTTATATAGCTCCTACCATGTGCCAGGCATTGTGCTAAGCACTTTATAATTAATATTTCATTTGATCCTCATAACAACCCTGTGAGGGAAGGGATATTATAATTCTATAATTCTCATTTTTACAGTTGAAAAAACTTAGGCAGACAGAGGTTAAGTGACTTACCCAAGGTCAAACAACTAGTAACAACTAGTCTGAGGTCAAACTTGAACTCAAGTCTCCTGACTCCAGACCTATCAGTCTATCCACTGAATCAAAGTACCTGCTTCAATAATAGACATATTGATACAATTAAAGAAAAGAGTGAGTGTGCTCCTGTGTGGGAAGAATTGTTTATACTCCTGTTCTTGCTAAATCTTCTCAGTAAATATCCCTTTGTAACAACTAATTGATATTAATTGGTTAAATGATTCTGGGGTGCTAATTACAGGTGACTAATATTGGGGAAAGCATGCTATTATAGAGGTTTGATATGACAGTTTGGAGAAAAAAATACAACCAAAATTATTTTTCAACATCTTGATGGACTAATCCTCAAACCACCTGATGGCCTAATATTAGAAAGTTTCCAACCCCATTAGAGGAGAAATAAAATATTAATAAACTATGCAAGAACATGATAAAGCAGATGGTCTCATCCACTGTTCTAATTTACTGTTCTTGGCTAAGAGAGGATGTAGTTTTGTCTAAAAGGACTGCTTTAATAATTGTAAAAAATATATATATTATATATATATACATTATATATATATATATATATATATATATATATATATATATAGTCATTTCCTCTTGTATCCTGCTTTTGAACAGGGAATGTTTTCTTATTCTCATAAAAAAAAGTCCTGACAGTTATATTCTAATGACTCTACTTTTCTCCCAGTTTGATTCCCATCTTTTTTCTACCCTACCCTTTCCTGTGAAACACTTTACTTATCTATCTTAATTTGCCACAGAATGCTGCTGATAGTGGATTCTGATTGAGTCTATAAAGTAGTAAAAACCCAATCTGTGTAAGAAATTGAGCCTGTTATTAAATGCTATTCAATTTAACCTTTCTTGGGATGTAAATATGTCTTTTGTCTTTCAATTTGCCCTATTAACTCTTAACCACAATCATTTGATCCCTGCTAACAGATAAGCCTTTTCAAAGGGATAGAGAGAATTCCCCAACCATAGCATTAGAAAGACAGGCCCACTTATCCTCAGTGATACTCCTAGAGCCAAGAAGGGTACATGTAACCTTACTCATGGACCTATCTCATCTGTGAAAGTGGGAATTGAGGTAAAGATCCCCACAGCTCATAAGCTCCCTTTGCTTACTATATGCAAGGATCTGTCCTAGGTTTTGAATATACAAGAACAAGCAAAAGAAATGGCATAGTCTGTGATCCCAATTAGCCGTACTTAAAAAAAAAAAATTACAAGCAGGGCAGTTAATGAACCCAAAGTTTAGAGTCAAAAGACCTGGGTTTAAATCTGGGTCTCTATGATAATAAGTGACTCATTTTACTTCTTAAAAAGTTTCAATTTCCATATCTGTAAAATGAGGACAATAAAATGTTAATGAAGCAGCAAGGTAGCTCAATGGATAGAATGCAGGACCTATAGTCAGGGAGACTCATTTTCTTGAGTTCAAATCTGGCCTTAGACCCTTACTAGCTGTATAAACCATAGGCAAATCACATAACCCTGTTCACCTCAGTTTCGTTATCTGTAAAATGAGTTGAAAAATGAAATGGCAAACCACTTCAGTATCTTTGCTAAGAAAACCCTAAATGGGGTCACAAAAAGTCAGACACAACTGAAAATGTTAATACCAAACTCATAGGGTTCCTGTAAGGAAAAGGTTATTAAAATATTAAAATGTATGGGGAAAATATAGTTGTTGTTGTTTTTTAATCTATGTCACAGGTTGTCTTATATAAATGAAAAAAAAGGAAGATGAGTGATATGGTGACAACATATGCAAACAGATCAGTATACTATGTTACACTAGTATCTTGAGAAATAATTAGCTTTATTTTATCTGAAACAAGTTTACTAAATTAGTATCTTTAATTCAGTTGAGTGGATGGGGTGGGGGCACTTCTGAGAGTTAACAAAGATCCTGGGATATTTCTGGGGAAGGAAGTGTGGCAATTGTGGGAACTGAGTGAAATACACTAACTCCATCTTGTGACTCAATTCTGCATCTATCTCAGTTCTCTTTCTATTCAAATATAGGTCTAGTTCAATTTCTTTATTTCAAGAAAACTTTATTTAATTATGTTAATTGTTAGAAAACATTATTGCACTGTTTGAACCCAGCCCTGCATGACTGAGAAGCAGGACCACCTCTACCTGTTACTTAGAGATTCCTAAAGACCTAGGCTATGCTAACTAGAAACCTAGTCAGATCTAAAGATTGATGCAAGAATTTTTTTCACAATTATACATCTCAAGCAACCCATATGTCATATCTGAAAACTGGCCTTGTAATGGTCAATCAGTTACTGTTTCTTTGTTCCTTTGATTGAATACAGACAAGGGGAGGAGTGGGACACCTCTTTTTCTGATTTTAGGGAATTGCACCTCTTCACTCCTTTTCCAACTCAGAAAGCTCTTAACCTTACTTCCATCTTTTCTCATGATTTATATCTTGTTCATCATTTTATTTTAATGAATAAAAATCCATCTGCTCTTGTTTTCAGGGTCCAGTGCCAAGCTGAGGAGACCTGCCCCTGATTTGTTATGAAATTGACATGCATTGATAATAAATCAATATGCTCAGAAACTCAAACTTTTGTTTCCTAAGTTATTCAGATTTTACCCATCATAATTTTTGATGAAGCTAGTCATATGGAGAAAGAGCTCTGACCTACAGGATGGCATCTTAGATAGAAGTCTTCATGGAAAACTAATCTGGAAATATGACTCTCCCCCCCCCACCCTCAATTTCACATCCTTCCAAGTTAAAATAAGGTTTACCCCTACCCTGCTGGGGATAGTTTGTTTCCACTGTGCTGGAGAAGAAATACTCCCTTTAAGGGAACAATGGGTTTCAGCAATAATAAACATTGAAGGATTCCCCCTTGGAAAGATTTCCTTTGGCATGAGACTAGGGGAAATATGCACTGCTCAATTGACAACTTTTTAGTAAAATTCTTACTGACCTGGAAATTTACTATGTAGAAGTACTTAAAGATAACAATCTCAAATTATGTTTCATATATATATGTATACATATACATATATATATGAAACATAATTTGAGATTGTATATATGAAATCCAAATGCCAAATTTCATGATAGATTAAAAGTGCTGAGATTAGACTTTCAGTAGGAGATAAAAAGAAAAGCAAGTATGTGTTTGTCTTATCATTTCTCTGCATTTTTGTTTCTTTGTAAAATGCAGAAAAATCTTTGTCTTGTTCAGTATTTAATTATATTTTTTGGTAGATTCTGCTACCTTAAAAGATTTCTAAGCAGAAAAGGCAGCCAGCCAGAAAGACTCCTAAAAAGTTATAGTCAAAGAGTTTAAAATGTTGGGGAAGATCAATAAAGTTTTATACTTGAAGCAGTTCATCCAGATGCTAAACTCTCTGTCCCAGTAAACAGCACTAAATCAACCTTAGGCTTTCAGTCGGAGAATAGTTTAAAGAGAAAAAAGAAAAAAAAACAGCAAGATACTTTCTCTCTGTCATTTCAGCCTTAATCATGTTAAGATTAAAAGATAAAGTCAAATAATTAAAGAAAGGAAAACTTCTCTAAGTTTGTGGAAATTGATGGCCTATTTGGGATCTCTAATTGATGAATTAGAGGTTCCAGATTATAGTAACTGTGAAAAAAAATTATTAGGGTTTCCAGGAGCCAAAATGATGGAATAGGGAAGGAACACCTGAGGTCTCAAAAATCTACCTCCAAACAACTATAAATTAACTCCTCTAAATGAATTCTGGAGTAGCAGAACCAACAAAAAGAAAGAGTGAAACAATATTTCAGCCCAAGACAATTTAGAAGGTTGGCAGGAAAGGTCTGTCTCACTCAGGTAAAAGGGGAGACCAGCCTGGTGTCAGTGGTATCCCTGAAAGCTAGAAATCAGGCCCTGCTCCAATAAACCAATGGGAGGCACTGACCTCCAGCACATGTCAGTGACCAAGGCCCTGTGGCCTCAGTGCAGCAGGAGGTGAGGGGCCAGGTCCTGTAGCCCCTGACACAGGAAGCTTGGGACAGTGTCCCCTTCACCCTAGGAGCACAGCTCAATTTGAAAAGTCACAAAACAAACTGGAAAAATGAGCACAAAAAAAATTCACCATATAAAGGTGCTATGGTAACAGGAAAGATCAAAATGCAAACTTAGAAGAGTACAACAATGTCAAAATGTCTACATGCAAAGTCTGAAAAAAAAAATTGACTTGGTCTCAAGCCCAAAAGAACTGGAAGAGTTCAAAAATGATTTTTAAAATAACAAGAGAGATAGAAGAAAAAATGGGAAAAGAAATGAGAGATATGCAAGAGAATAATGAAAAAAAGAGTCAATGGCTTGGTAAAGGAAGCAAAAAAATTCAGAAAAAAAAAGAAATAGAAAAATTCCCTGAAGAAAATAACTCCTTAAAAAGTAAAATTGGCCAAATGGAAAATGAGGTTAAAAAGCTAACTAAAGAAAATACTTCCTTATTAGAATTGGACAAGAGGAAGTTAATGACTCAATGAGACATCAGGAATCAATCAAACAATTTTTTTAAAAGAGAAGAAAATGTGGAATATCTCATTGGAAAAACAATTGACCTGGAAAATAGTCCAGGAGAGAAAATTTAACAATTATTGGACTATCTGAAATCCATGCTCAGAAAAAGATTCTAGACATCATGTTTCAAGAAATTATCAAGTAAAACTCTTATGATGTCATAGAACTAGGAGGTAAAACAGAAATTGAAAGAATAATCCGATTACTACCTGAAAGAGATCTCAAAATGAAAACTCTCAGGAATATTATGCATAAATTCCAAAGGTCAAGAAGAAAATATTGCAAGTAGCCAGAAAGAAGCAATTGAAATATCATGGAGCTACAGTCAGGATTACACATAGCAGCTTCTATATTAAATGATTGGAGGGCTTGTAATATGATATTCCAGATGACAAAGGATCTGGGATTACAACCAAAAATCACCTACTCAACAAAACTAAGCATAATGCTTCAGGGAAAAATGGATATTCAATGAAATAGTGGACTTTCAAGCATTGCTGGTGAAAAGACCAGAGCTGCATAGAAAATTTGACTCTCCAAAAGAAGACTCAAAAGAAGTATAAAAAGATAAACAGGAAAGAAAAATCATAAGGGATTCAATAAGGTTAACTTTTTATATCCCTATATTTATATAATTTAATTTAATTTATTTAAATTTAATTTAAATAACTTATATCTCTACATGGGAAGATGATACTTGCAACTCTTATGAACTGTATCACTATTAGACCAGTTAGAAGGAGCATATACAAACAGAGGGTGTGAGTTTAAGTTGCTGATGATATCCAAAACAAACAAACAAACAAAATTAAGGGATGAGAATGAGGATTGCATTGAGAGGAGAGGGAAGGGAGAGGTAGAAGGGGGTAAATTATCTCACACAATGAGGTAGAAAAGACCTATCACAGTGGAAGGAAAGATGGGTAATAGCAGTGGACATCACTTGAATCTTGTTCTCATTGGAATTGCCTCAAAAAAGGAATATGGTATACACACAATTGAGTATAAAAATCTATCTAGAAATCTGTCTTACCCTATAGGGAAGTAGTAGAGGAAAGGAATAAAGAAAGGGAGAGTTAATAAAAGGGAAGGCAATGGTCAATAGCAAAACAGTGGTGAGGAGAGACAGGGTGAAAAGAGAAAGAGGAAAAAAAGGTAGGATGGAGGGACATACACAGTTAGTAACCATAACTGTGAATGTAAATGGAATGAACTCACCCATAAAACAGAAGCAGTTAGCTGAATGGATTAAAAAAAAATGAATCCTACAATATATTGTTTACAAGAAACACACTTGAAGCAGAGAGACACATACAGAGTAAAGGTAAAAGGCTGGAGCAGAATCTATTATGCTTCAGCTGAAGTTAAAAAAAAGCAAGGGTAGCAATCATGATCTCAGACAAATCATAAGGGAAAAAAATCTAATTAAAAGAGATAAGGAAGGAAAGCAGATCTTGCTAAATGGTACCATAGACAATGAAATAATATCAATACTAAACATATATGTTAAACATATATAGTAAACATGTATGAATGGTATAGTATCCAAATTCTTAAAGATGTTAAATAACTTATAGGAGGAAATAGACAGCAAAACTGTTCTTATGGATGACCACAACTTACCCTCATAAAAATAGATAAATCTAAATATAAAATAAATAAGAAAGATGTTAAGGAGGTGAATTGAATTTTAGAAAAGTAATATATGATAGACATCTAGAAAAAATTGAATGGAGATGGGAATATATCTTTTCTTTCAGTGATACATGGCATCTATACAAAAATTAACCACATATTAGCACATAAAAACTTTACAATCAAATGCAAAAGGCAGAAATATTAAATGCAACCTTTTCAGATCACAGTGCAATAAAAATTACATTCATAAGAGCAGTGTGGTAAATAAATTAACAATTAATTAGAAACATAATCTAATCCTCATGAATGAGTGAATTAAAGAAAAAAAATCATAGAAACTATCAGTACTTTCATTAAAGAGAATAATAACAATAAGACAACATACCAAGATTTATGGGATGCAATGAAAATGTATATCTCTAAACTCTTACATCCATAAAATATTAAAAAAAATCAGATCAATTTATTGGACATGCAATTAAAAAAAATCTTGATCAAGAACAAATAAAAAATCCCCAATTAAACATCAAATCAGAAATTCTGAAAATTGAAGGAGAGATTAATGAAATTGAAAGTTAAATAAATGAACTAACAAATAAAAGTAGAAGCTGATTTTATGAAAAAAACAAAATAGATAAGTCATTGGTTAATTTGATTTTAAAAAAAAAGAAGAAAACCAATTTACCAATATCAAAATTGAAAGGGGTGAATTCACCATCAACGAAGGGGAAAGTAAAGCAAGTAGTAGAAGCTATTTTACCCAATTATATGTCAATAAATCTAATAATCTAAGTGAATGGATAAATATTTTAAAGAAACTAAATTGTCCAGATTGAAAGAAAAGGAAATAGAATACTTAAAATAAATCTTAGAAAAAGAAATTGAACAAACTATCAGCGAACTCCCAAAAAAAAAAAATTCTCAGGGTCAGACAGATTCACTAGTGAATTCAACTAAACATTTAAAGAACAATTCCCAGCACTATATAAGCTATTTTATTATGACACAAATGGGGTGCTGATACCTAAACTAGGAAGAGACAAAAAAAAGGGGGGTAGAGAAACAGCTATGGACCAATTTCTTCCATTAATATTGATGCAATTTTTTTAAATAAAATACTACCAAGGAGATTACATCAATATTTCACAAGGATCATGTACTACAATCAGGTGAGATTTATACCAGGAATTCAAGGCTGGTTCAATATTGAGAAAACTATTAGTATAATTGAACACATCAACAACAGAACAAACAGAAATCATGATTATCTCAAAAGATGCAGAAAAAGTTTTTGACAAATACATCACCCATTCCTATTAAAAATTTTAGAAAGCATCATAATAAATGGAGCTTTCCTTAAAAAAAAAATAAGTAGTATCTATCTAAAACCATCAGCAAGCATTATCTGTTATGGGGATAAACTAGAAGCCTTCTCAACAAGCTCTGGAGCAAAGCAAGGATGCCCATTATTACCCCTATCATTCAATATTGGCTATGACAATAAAAAAAAATAAATGGAAGAAAACAGAATAGGCAATATAAGAAGAAAAGGAAATTGAAGGAATTAGAATATCACTTTTTATAGATGATATGATAACATACTTAGTGAATCCTACACAATCAACTAAAAAAAAATAGTTCAAATAATAACTTCAGCAAAGTTTCAGGATATAAAATAAACCCACATAAATTATCAGCACTTCTATATGTTACCAACAAAGTCCAGCAGCAAGAGATAGGAAGAGAAATTCCATTTGGAAAAACTTTAGACACTATAAAATATTTGAGAGTATACCTGCCAACACGAACTCAAGAACTATATGAACACAATTACAAAACACTTTTCACACAAATAAAGTCAAGGCTAAACAATTGGAAAAAAATATTAATTGCTCATGTATAGGCCAAGCCAATATAATAAAAATGAAAATTCTACAGTGCCATAACAATCAAGCTCCCTAAAAATATGTTAGGGAGTTAGTAAAAATAATAACAAAATCCATCTGAAAGAACAAAAGTTCAATAATATGAAGCAAATTAAGGGGAAAAAATGTGAAGAAAGATACCCCAGCCATACCAGATATCAAACTACATTGTAAATTTGTAATCATCAAAAATCTTCAGTACTGGCTAAGAAATAGAGTGGTTGATGAGTGGAATAGACTAGATATATAACACACCTTAGTAAATGGCCATAGTGATCTAGTGTTTGATAAAACCAAAGTCCCAGCTTTTGGAACAAGAAATTATTACTTAACAAAAACTTCTTGGAAAACTGGGAAAAAAAAGTATGGTAGAAACTAGGTATAGACCAACATCTTATACCATATACCAACATGAGGTCAAAATGGGTACATGATCTAGTGATAAAGGGCAATACCATTACCAAATTAGGACAACAAGGAACAATTTATTTGTTAGATCTATGAAGGGAATAATTTATGACCAAATGAGAGAATTATAAGATGTAAAATGGATGATTTTCATTATATTAAACTAAAATTATTTGCACAAACAAAACCAATGCAATCAAGATTAGAAGAAAAGTAGAAAAATGAGAAACAATCTTTACAGCTAGTGTCTCTGCTTACAGCCTCATTTCTCAAATATATAAAGAACTGAGTTAAATTTACAAGAATACAAGCCATTCCCCAACTGGTAAATTGTCAAAGGATATGAACAGGCAGTTTTCAGATGAAGAAATCAAAGCTATCTATAAGCATATGAAGAGCTCTAAATCACTTTAGATGAGAGATATGCAAATCAAAACAACTCTGAAGTACCATCTTACAACTATCATATTGGCTAACAGGACAAAAAAGGAATATGATTAATGTTGGAGGGGATGAGGGAAAATTGGGATGCTGATGCACTGTTGGTGGAGTTGTGAGCAGAGCCAATCATTCTAGAGAACAATTTGAAGTTATGCACAAAGGGGAATTAAACTGTGCATATGCTTTTTGATCCAGCACTACCACTAGTATTTCTGTATCCCAGCAGAATTTTTAAAAAAGGTGGGGCGAACCTTGGTACAAAAATATTTATAGCCTCTCTTTTTTGTGGTGATAAAGAATTGGAAATTGAGGGGATAATCATCAATTGGGGAATTAATCATTATTAATGATTATATTTACATAATAAATTATTAAATTATTAATCATTATTAACCACTAAACAAGTTGTGGTATATGATTATAATTGAATGCTATTTTGCAATAAGAAATGATGAACTAGCTGATTAAAAAAAAGACCTGGAAAGACTTAGTTGAACTAATGCAAAGTGAAGTCAGCAGAAACAGGAGAACATTGTACACAGTAATAGGAATATTGTATAATAATCGATTGTGAATGACAGTTATTCTCAGTAATGCAATAATCTAAGACAATCCCAAGGGACTGATAATGAAAAATGCTATCCATATCCAGAGAAAGAACTGATGGAATCTGAATGCAGGAAACATACTATTATTCACTTTCTTTATTATTTTTCATTTTTAAAATTTTATTTTGTTTCTTCTCTCATAGCATGTCTAATATGAAAATACATTTTATATGATTGTGCATATTAAACCTATATCAAATTGCTTACCTTCTTAGAAAGGGAGGGAGTTGAGGGAGACAGGAGGGAGAAAGTTTGGAACTCAAAATTTTAATAAATTCAATGCTAAAAAATAAAATCATATTAGTAGACTTTGGAGGCTTGGAGATTAAGAAGATTGGAGATAAATTAATTAATTAAAAATTAAATTTTGTAAAAGTTACAGCTGTAAATAGCACTTAGATCACTTTTCCTCTGAAGACTGATAGATCTATTGTTTTAGTGCAATGAGGGAAGGCAACTAGTTTGAATAATCCCAGAGTGAAGAAAAAAAAATAAACATGCTGTTTATATTTTGCCTCTTATTAAATCTTTTTTGACCAGGGAAAGGGAAGAAATGGAAAGGGCAATTTAAACTAAGGAGGTTGTCTGTGGAGAACAATTGCCTACCTCACCTGCACCATTGCCTGGGCCCAGAGTCTTTTGTGTAATAGGGATAGATATTCCCAATGATGGAATTGTGAGGAGGTGACCAGGAACTAGGAATATCTTTTGAGAAGGCTGAAGTAGAAATTTCAAAGCTTTATATAACAGAATTAATTTTTAGGTAAACCAGAAGTAAGGTAACCAAAGAAAATTAGAAGGAAACCATGAATCTGTAAGTTCTTAAGAACCCAAAAAGTAACAGTATTGCAATTAATTGGGGTTGTGTAAAATTTTGCTAAATTACAAAAGAGAAATACAGTGAGTGAAGATTAATTATTTAGATAGTTTGGTTTGTAATTACAAAATACAGTACTCTGACCTGGAAAGACTATTCTGGAGGTGGATTTTCAAGTGTTCAGAATCTTGTAAATTCCAAAGCAGTGGAATGGGAATTCAGGGCTGCCTTTTGAAATCCCTCCTTGTCTTTCACAAAAAGAGGTTGGAGCTAGATTATGAACATGAAAAAAATTGATTTAACTCTTTGAGTGATTAAAAAAATAAATAATAAGTTTTGAAAAAACAAAAGTGCTATTACAAACCTTTGAAAATGATCTAATTATTAACTCTGGGATTTAAATTTTGAAGCACAGTTGCTTAATAGAGGTGGAAAAATGAGATTTTGATTTTGTGGTTATGAACCCAGATTCTAGAATGTTCAAGAGAAGATATTACCAAGGACCAGACAACTACGTGGAAGATCTGAGGCACAAGACAAAATGTGCTAATTAAAAGAACTTTGAGAGTGGGTTACTAGTATACAAGGAGACTTGATGTTATTTGATATTGATGATCATCATTGTATTGCTTTGGACATTTGTTTCATGGCATTTATGTTTACTGAGTTTTCTTGGTTACCTTGGTTATATGTAAATCTCCTCTCAAATTAGTCTATTGTGGACTCTCTAAGTAGTTTGTTGTGTAGTCTGGTTTATATTATTCTGATTATGAATATATGAAATACCTTATAGATTTGGCTGTCTTATAAGAAAACTTTATTCAATTATGGTATTTGCGAGAAAACTTTATTCGTTGTTTGAACCTAGCTTTGCATGGCTAGGAAGATGAACCACCTCCACCTATGGATTAGAGACACTTAACCAAGTACCTAGGTTATGCTGATCAGAAACCCAGTCAGATCCAAAGACTGATGCAAAGAATTTTCTTACAATTATAATATTTCTTCCAATTAGAAATTAGATTATCTAATATTGTATGGGTCTAGTGACAAGCTGATGATGTCTGGTTCTAATTTGTTATGCAATTGATATGCATTGCTTAATAAATCAATGTGCTAAGAAGTTCAAACCTTTGTTTCCTCAATTATTTCAGATTTCACCCATCACAGGAGCAGGTCTGGTTGGTATTGAAGAAGGAAACAGCACCTTTCGTGTATGACCCCTTTGGTGGTAGGGAGGAAACTGCCATCTTGTAGCTTTCTATTTTAACTAATTATTCTTCCTAAGTAGGTATTAAATTCAGGTGTTTCTGTGCTCCTATAGGACCAACAAGCACTTTCAGCAGCCTCTAAATTTGCACCCTGATGCAAAGCCTTGGTTTCCCCACCTAGTTACAGCTTTGCTAGTTCTGATGAAGTATTAATAGAGGAGAATCTCCAGCCCATTGAGCAGATCCATTAGGGGGGATTTGTGGAAGGATATAGACAATATTTAAAGAGGAAAATGCATGTATAATTTATAATTTGCACTGATTGAAGAAGCAACCACACGTATGAAATCACCAATCCACATAACTATGGGAGTCAGTTGCTATAAATGCAGTTCCATCTGGGAGAAGAGATATAATGATTTACATTCACACTAAAGTATAAATTGCCTGTGTCAGAAAGTAAATTTTAGTAGAAGAACCAGTTAGCTACATGTGCTGCTTTAGTGGAAAAAGGACACACATGGAAAGGTGAACTAAAGTCATATTTTGTCTCTTTCATAATTTTTTTCTGGGCTAGCCCTAATGATCACATATAAATTGTCAAAAAACATCTGAAAGGTGCTAAAGGCATAGCTCTGCCCTGAAAAGAAAGGCCCTCATTTATGCACAGGTAAAATTACAGCCCCACAGAAATGCCATCCACTTAGTTCAGCAGCTTGAACCAAGGGTGGTTTGGCCAATTTACGTTCATTTCATCTGAGAATGGCTGTGGGATTCAGAATTAATTACTTGGTCACACTAGGAAACTTTCAAGCCTCCTCGGGGTGGTTTTTTCAAAGAGATTATTTTTGTGGGGTGGGGCAAAAGTTCCATTTCATGTTAAGGAACTACAATGGAGTGTTCTCTTTCTTGAAAATTAGAATAGGAGTTTTAGGAGATGACATTAGGTCATGAGCACTTTGTTCTATATCTTGCGAGTTTAATGAAAACCTCAGAGAAGGTGCATTTTGGCCTTCTGGTCACAGCAAAAAATCAAAGAAACAAAAAATAACCAAAATAGCAACAATAAAACACCCTCTCATTATCTGCAATATGCAGGAGGAATTTGAAATAGAAGCATTTGATTAATAAAAATTCAGGGCAGGTATGCCTTTGAGTAGGGCAGCAGGTAGCAAAGTGGATAGAGTGTTGGGTTTGGAGTCAGGAAGACATCTCCCTGAGTTCAAATACGGCTTCAGATACTTACTAGCTATATAACTCTGAGCAAGTAATTTAACCTTGTGTCTCAATTTCCTCATCTATAGAATAAGCTGGAGAAGGAAATGTTAAACTACATTAGTATCTTTACCAAGAAAACTTCAAAATGGTATCACAAAGAGTTCGACATAACTGAAAAACAGAACGACAAAAAATTCATTTGCGTGGGAAGCAGTTCCCTGAAATGTGAAGGTATTTGAATCCAATTACCATTTAAATTTTAACACAATGTCTGGCACATTGTAGGTACTTAATAAGTGATCATTAATTCACTGATTAAAAATTAATTTTTTTCCCAATTTTAAAATCTATTTTCTTTTTCTCCCACTTCCCTACCTCATTTCAGGAATAGGGGAACAAAGAAAGGAAAACAACAACAACAACTTCAAAACAAATATGTATATTCAAGCAAAACAAATTCATATACTGTCCATGTCCAAAAAGATAAATCATTTAGCATATATTGCCTTTCTGCAATGAGCTGGGTGGGTTGCAAGTTGCCCCTTTTGTCCTCTGGAATCATACCCTTTAAAACTCGATATTAATATGTAACATAGAATGTTTGCTGCTTGAGGCAAGAGACTATCTCATTTTTTTCTCCATATACACAGTGCCTAGTACAGAGTTTGGCCCATAGTAGGTATTTAATAAATGTTGAGTGGTTGATTGTCCTTGAAGGTAATGTAGTTCATTTTTCCACTGTCACATATGGAAATACGAGCTTCATTGTGAAATTACCAGACAGACGGCTATGTTTTCAGTAAGAATAAACTCATTTCATTCTCAGAACCTCCTTAGGAGATTGGTGTAGGACAGGTTTTACTCTTCAATTTGCAGGTGAAGAAAAGAAATATCTTCAAGATTTTATAACTAAATTCAATTAAGCAAATCTTACTTCCTCTTTGAACTTGCTGTGCCAGACTTTGATTAGAAACAGTTTATAAAATCCAATAGTTCTCATGAAAGCATGCAGAAAATATATTGTTAGAACATTATACAATTTAAAAAGACAATCTTCTTATGGAGTTTAGGAAGTCATCAGTTTTGACGGGCACATTTTCCTGTTTACTTTTTTGGGTGAAAAAAATATATAGCATTTACAACTTACCAGTTCTTTTACATGCATTATCTCACTTAACTATCACAACCCCCTAGGAGGTAAGTAGCATGGGTTTTGTTCCTTTTCATACATGAGAAAGCTGAGGCTTAGAGCAATTGAGTAACTTAGGTTCACACAACTAGGAAATGGAACATGCAGAATTTGAAAACGGGCCTTTTGCTACATGCTGCTTTAAAATCAAATACAAAATGCAATGAAACAAGCAATATAGAATTTTCTTCCTTTATTGGTGAACTAGGTTATCTACCTACCATGAATTCAGTTATCTTTCCTAAAAACGAGACCATGTATTTGAAACTGCATTTTCACAGTAATAGAATTTCTGATGACTTTTGCCAATGAAAGCTATTTTTTTAGAGTAAATTAATACATTTTCTATTGAGGTCCTTCTCCAATGCCTGGTATGGAAGTGACCCTGTATTCTTAGAGTGACAATGGTGGACTAAAAGTTCTGGCAGGTCCTATAAAAGGGTAAAGAGAAGGTGAGGAGTTAAAGCAGGGAGCTCCTATATTGCCTTTAAAGGTATTTAATTATCTGAATATTTTTTTTGGCCTGAATAAGTCAGGAAGTCAGTCAATAAGTATGTATTAAGAGGTTACATATCTGCCAGGCAGGCAGCTAGGTGGGGCAGTGGGTAGAGCACCTGGATCAAATCTGACTCTACTTACTAGCTGTATGCCCCTGGGCATGACACTCTCCCTCTGCTCTGCCTACTTTCTTCCCTGGATTCCTTAACACCCAACTTAAATCCAGTCTTTTACAGGAAGCCTTCCTCAATTCCTCTTAATTCTAGTGCTTTCTCTCTAGTAGTTATTTCATATTTAACCTGTATATAGCTTGTTATATATATATATGTATATATATATATATATATATATATATATTTGTTTGCATATTTTCTTCACCATTAGAGTGTGAACTTTTTGAAGACAAGGATTGTCATTTGCCTCTTTTTCTATTCCCAGAATTTAGCATAATATCTGGCACACTGTAGATGCTTAATAAATGTTTATTGATTGATTATTACAGCACATCACTGTGTTCAACATTCTGCACCTAAATATTGCTTATTCTAATTTATTTCTTTGAAAAAAAAATATATATACACACACATATACACAGAGACCCATATGCATACACATTCATATATATATTTACATATACATATATACCATGTGAATATATGTGTATAAGATTATATGTATATATTATATGATCATCTAAAAACTTCCTTTCTACAAAATTGAACAAGTTGACCATGAGTATTTATGACAATTTTTTTTCTTGTTTAAATATAGAAATATCTCATATTCTTGTATTTGAGCACCACAGGATAGAGAGGGAGAGTAACCATTTTGAACTAAGGCTACACCAAGGAACAAATTATGATAGCTGCCACATTTCACAGAATTCCTACATGTATCCAGTGGATAGAGCACTGATCCTGGATTCAGGAGGACCTGAGTTCAAATCCGGGCTCAGACACATAACACTCACTAGCTGTGTGACCCTGAGCAAGTCACTTAACCCCAATTGCCTCACCAAAAAAAGAAAAAAAAAGAATTCTTACATGTATCAAATAAAGTATGATGCCAACAATGAATGTTTGTGTAAGACCTGAAATACGACCAACGAGTCCTGTTTTGGAACTCAAGCAGCCTGATTTTAATATTGAAAGAAACTGATGTCAAAGAAAGGTGACCAGGCTTTTTGTTTGTTTGATTGCTCCCCTCCCCCCCAATCTCTTATAAGAATCCCAAGCAACATGCTTGAAAGAAAGGAATTAAGAATGAAAGAAGAATTTGCTTCTCCTTTTAAGCTTAGTGAGTAGGCAACATGTTCAGTTAACATAATAGACCTTTGGGAAAGGGAACAGAGGGACAAAAAGGAGTCTTTCATCTCACAGGTACTTAAGCCAAGCGCCATATTCTAGGCCCATCGTCATGTATGTTTCCTGGAGAGTAATGCTTTCACAATGAGCCAGAACAGGCTTCTACCCATGAAGCTTCAGCATGCACTCCATGGAATCATTCTTCTAACAAATGTACTATGTCCTATAATTTTCCCTTTACCTTGGGAACCAGTTCTTCCTAAGTGAATTTTTCTCACTCAGAAACAAAACTCAAAAGTTCAAAACTCAAGTGAAAATATATACACATATGTGTACATATATAAGTATATATACAAGTGAAATATATACACACATATGCACACATATATACATATATATGACATGAAATGACATAATATAACATAGAATAACATAATATAATATGAAACTGGTGGTTCAAAAGCTGAAGTGTATAAAGATGAGTCCCTTATACTAAGCAGGGTGAACTTGGAAACTTACTATATATAGAGAATAACTTAGGTGTATGGGAAATCAGCTTGCTTGGAAAGGTGACTCATTTAGAACTTCATGCTAGACCTGGGGAAACTTTGAACCCTAGAAGTAGTGACTTACCAAAGCCTTAGGTTTTTTCTTATGAATAGTTAGAATACTTTGTTAACAAAGCTTCTTCAAAGGTAGGGAAGGATATATAATAGCACACAACCATCTCAGCTATGCTGGTTTTCAAATGAGATTCATTTTTAAGCTATAAGGGTCTTATAAATCCCCTAGACAAATCCTCTCATTGTATAGTTGAGAAAACTGAGAAGTAAATAGGTAAGATAACTTATAAAAAAAATCAAGCAGCTAATGAGTGACAGAGGTAGAACTAGACAGAAAGTTTCCTGCCTCCTCTCTTATAATATTAATTCATCCACACTAGGTGGAGGTATATCAGTTTAATAGTTTCACACAGATGGATAAAGTTAATCATGGTGTAATGGATAAGGAGACAGCCTTAAATTCCAGAAGGTATGAGTTCAAGTCTAATAGTTAGCAACACATATCAGCTATGTGACCCTAACATCCTGGATCTTCTAGAAGTAGAGGGGATATAAAAGGCCATCAAAGTCTCTTTCATTTTACAGAAAAGGAAACTAATTTCTAGTATCAATAAAATCAAGGAAAAAGTGAAAAATAACAATTATATACTATCAAAGGCTAGCAAGGCTGAAAAACACATCAGAGATCATTTCCTCTAGTCCTGTCATGTTACACACAAGGAAAGTGAGGCTTAAGATAGTAAAGTCTTTAAGAAAGTCATATTGTTGTTGTTTGTCCTTCATTCTGTAAGAGGACCATGACATCAAGGAGGTGATACAATGACATGCAAGTGAGGGAGTGCTGTGTGAAGTCACCAGCCTCACTCTCCCCTCTGGAACCATATGGATCCAGTGGCAAGATGTAGATTAGGACAACTGGAGATGGCCCTGAATGCAGTGGGAGGCCTTGGCCCTTTTAAGCTAAAGGGTTTAATAGGCCTAGGTTTGACTGAGGCAATGACCATTCAGTGATTAAGATTAGATAAGAAACCAGGTAGAGAATGGCCTCTTTCATCAAATCAAAAAAAAAAAAAATCATTCTGGGAGGGGAAAACCCTGAGGGCTTCTGTTCAAAACAGAAACAATTTCTGTTTATATTCACTCTGAGCCACAATGACCAAGTGGGGCTTGGCCTGGGACCTATTGTTGGCTAATCAGTGAGAACCAGAGTGATTTGGGTTTAAGGCAAGGTCCTTAACAAAGAAATCTAGCCTATAAATGCCAAGATATCTTGGGAGGTTTCAGCAATCAATGTTTACATTTGGGCAGAGTACCCACTGGTAAGGGTATGACACTCTATGTGGACAGAGAAAGAGAGAGAGAGAGAGGAGGGAAGGAAGAAAGAAAGAAAGAAAGAAAGAAAGAAAGAAAGAAAGAAAGAAAG
>NW_020954619.1:35126209-35132939 GCF_900497805.2 Vombatus ursinus
AAAGAAAGAAAGAAAGAAAGAAAGAAAGAAAGAAAGAAAGAAAGAAAAAGATAACATGCAAACCACTATGTATAAGCCAGCTACATAATGGATAAATCAAAAATAAAATCAACAGAGGGAAGTCACTAGAATAAGAGCGACCAGGAAGGGTAGAAGGTTTTATTTTATTTATTTGAAGAAAGCCAGAAAACCCAGAAAGTTAAGATGAAGAGTGAAACCATTTAAAGCACAGGAGTGAGTCAGCAAAAATGCTTGGAGGTAGGAAATGGAGTCTCATATTTGTGGGACAAGAAGGAGGCCCAGTATCACTGTAAGGAAATGTAGGGGAGAAAGAAGGGAGTGTAAGTTGTAAGAAGAGTGGAAAGGTGTGAAGGGGCAGGTTATGTAAGCATGAATGCCAAAGAGAGGATTTTATATTTAATCTTGGAGGTGATAGGAAGAAAACTGCAGAAACATCTCTCAAAACAAAGAACTAGAATACCTAAATTATTCAGGGGGAAAAATACAGCCGAGAGAAATGCATTCTAATTGAATTAATGACACACGAGAGTTAGAAAATATATGCCATAATCTTGGGATTTAATCTTTCCAATTATTGAAACAGAAACAGAAGCATTAGAGTCTTCACTGAAAATGGAGTTGAGCTGTAGATGCACTTACTTAACAATGCAGCACAGGCTGAAATTCAAGAAGAAAATAATTGAAGTTGTGTCAGTGGAAGCTCTTTGACCTCAAGGAAATGAAATATAGGTGGGGATGGGGGATGACAAGTTCTCCCTTTCCTACATATGATTGGGTTTTGTGCCCCTCTTGGATTCCCTAGAAATATCTAGTCACAATCCCTAGTGATTCTCCCTTTCAGCCAGAGCTATGTAGCTGGCTGGCCCTTAATTTGGGTATAATGAGTCTCGGAGTTTATTAAGGCTTATCCAAAAAAATCTTCTCCATTGACTGCCTGAAATCCTCACCTTTACAATAAAGTCATTGGATTGATTGTCACAGAAAGCTTGGGTTAAATTTAAAAAAGAAATCAGAATGGAAAATGGGGTTGGGTTATAGAAAGAAACCAAGATTTAGAGTCAAAGGCCAGTAATTTGAATTCCTTCCCTGATACCTGATTTTGTCACATTGCATCATCCTTAGTTTTCTCATCTATATGATATGAATACTAAGATTCACAATACCTATGTCATAGGATTATTGTGAGGAAAGTGTTTCACAAACTTTAAAGTGATGTATCAATATAAAAATATACTTTAAAGTTGTTATAGCATTAGGAGAAAGCAGTGTCCCTTGGGTATCAGCTCTGTTTGATTTGGACTCTGCTGAACACAACCCCCAGGCACCAGGTTCCCTACCTTTACAACTTCCTTTGGTTTGTCTTCCCCCAGTAGATTGTAAGATCCTTGGGCTTACAAAATAAATGCTTATTCAACATAACTATAAAATTGAAAGAAATCTGTGGTCTTGTGGAAAACATACTGGATTTGGAATCAAAAGACATGGATGCAAGTTACATCTATGCCATTTATTAGTCATGTGGTCTTGGAAAAAGGAACAACCTCTTTCAACCTCATTTATCTCCTTTAAAAAAATGGAAATAATAGAACTTTAGAGTTGAAAGGGACCTTAATCATCATCTTTTTCAAGCCCCCACTTCAAAGAGAAGGAAACATGCCTGCTTTGCTTAATTTGAGGCTTGTTCAGGAAGATCAAATGAAATCATGAGCTTTCTAAATTTTTAAGGGCTTAACAAGTGTGTTACAAGCATTACTGCTCCTGACATGCTGGATTGCAAAGAACCAAAGGAAGACCTTTAACCCAATGAGTTGGTCCTCTAAGGAGGATTTGGAAAAAGAGCCTTCGGTTTGAGAATCAAGGGTAGAGTTGCCATATGAATCAGTGAAAGTCATATAGAAGTTGATGAGATTAGAGATCCATTTAAAAAATAAGACAATTGCAGAAGTTTTAGGAGCAGGGGTTGCTAAAGATAAACCAGTGATTTTAGTTAATCAGTCAATAAATAATATATTAAGCACCTATGTGCTAGGCATTGTGCAAACACTGGGGATAAAACAAATGATGTAAGAAAACATAAAGCAAAGCAAAACAAACAAACAAACAAAAAACAATGCTCTTAAGAAGCTCACAATCTAATAAGGGAGACAACAAAAACATTTTATATTTTGGCTTCAAGCTTGCCCTGCAGGCTACAAAATAGACACCAATCTATATTTCTGCCTGGAATAGTTCTAAAAGAGAAGAGGGCACATATGCTTTCTCTTTCCTAGAACCCAGTTGTTGAGTAAAACAAAAGTAATCAGCTTGCTACCCTATGTAGTCCCAAATGTAGAACATTTTCATTGAGAGAAAAGATAAAGGGGTCCATTAAAAAGACATAATATAAGTGGTATTAGGCCTATCATATCACAAATTTAATGGCAGATAGTTAAATTCAGCTTTGGCTGGCTTGATAATACATTCTTTACTTAAAGTTGATTTTTGATCATTTACAAGGAAAAGAAAACTCCTAGATCAAAAACGTGTCCATCCCTCTGGGTCATACATCAAAGACTGCAGGCCACTCAACTCTCTTTACTATTACTACATTCTAACACTAAGAGAGTTGGAAATTTTGTGATAAATTCCATAGTGAAAGAAATTTTGACTTCACACAAGCTCTCCTCAAAGACAGCAAAAGGAGAATTCCATCAACCTATTATTGTTCTCCATTAAAACTACAAGGCAAGAGTTCTTCCTGGATAGTGAAAAGTTTGGCAGGTCTGACAATGCTACCAATTTTTGATCTATATCTATCGTTTAACAGAATTCTATTCAATAGCACAGCATGAAAACACAGCTGCAGTGCATGTGCTGAAAAAAATACATTGGGAACTATATTACTGGGGAGAAAATAGAAAAACTTTTTTTTTTAATTTAAAGAATATTGTTTCAGAGAATCAAACGATCCAGACATATCCTTAAGATAACTGTACCCAGTTGTGGCTCTGTGACTCTTATCTTGTTTCAGTTAAGATTAGTCATTTGCTTATTCTAAATTTATGTATCTTTGTACTTTTCAGAATCAGTAGACATTTTGTGAGGAAAACAGAGTTACTAGTGTATAGTCCTGTTTTTAGATGCCTCTGTTGGTTTTCCTCTTCTGTAAACTGGAGTTAAAATAGATTGTCTCTAAATTATTTTCCAGTCCAATGGCTTAAGACATTTGATATCATTCAACTCAATTTAATTCACTTCCACGCCCAAGGAGTTTCATTTTACAATCAGAAAGCAAATTTATGTACTATAGACTAGCTTTTGGTTCCCACATGTTTATAAATGTATAAACAAAGCTAGAATTGAAGACTTTGGGTCATTAAGGTCTATTTTAGAACTCTGAAAGTCATTTTATACTTCAGTCCATCCATGCACATGACATTCCAGAACATTGATATAATTTCAGTTCCTCAAAAAATACATTTAAGCTCCCTCCTCCATCCATTTACACTACCTATCTCCACGCCTGGAAATCTCTGCTCCTTCACCCATGTATCAGTTTCCCTGACCTTCTTTAAGACAGTTCAAATCCCACCTTGTGCAAGAAGCCTTTCCTGCCCCACTGTCCCAGCTGCTAATGCATGCTCTCAGAATGCTCTCCATATATTATGTATTTACTATTTAGATACATAATATATACACCCCCCCAACTCTCATTAATATTTGAAATTCTTAAGGAGAGGCACTGTTTTTGACATCATTTCTTTAGTATTTACCACAGTGCCTGACACATAAAAATTGCTAAATAAATGCTTTTTGACTAGATGACTTCCCACCCTCTGTGTATATTATCTTACCTTAGTTGTATTGTATTATATTTGCTATATTATGTTTATTATGTTATATTATATATATATATATTTTTTTTTCTTTCCCTCCCTCTCCAAAATCCCCATCTTACATCTTTTAGTTTAATGTCTCTTTTCTCATGTTTTCAACAGTTAGGTTCTTGACCTTCATTGTGTCATGAATACCTTTGGTAGTCTAGTGAAGCCTATGGTCTCCCACAAAATGATGTTTTAAATACACAAAATAAAATCCATGTTTTTTTTTTCAAATTAAACCAATTATATTGAAATATTGTAGAGTTAAAAAGTTCACAGACTCTTAAGAACCCCTGCTGAAGGCAAATATATGCATGTAAATACACATACAAATATATGCATGTGCTTATATATATACTTATACACATACATGTGTGTGCATATATACATACACATATGCATTGTTTTTGTTTGTCCTTCATTCTCGAAGAGGACCATGACATCAGAAAGGTGATGCCATGATCTGCATGTGAATTGGATTTAAGTGAGGGAGGACTATGCAAAGTCACCAGCCCCACTTTCACCTCCAGAGCTATCTGGGTCCAGTGGCAAGATATAAGTCAGGGCAACTGGAGATGGCCCCACACATATACATATATGTGTGTGTATACACATTTGTGTACCTTGTGTAGATAAACAGATAGAACAATTATTAGATAGATAGATAGATAGATAGATAGATAGATAGATAGAATTGGTATAGCACTTTATGATTTGCAAAGTACTTTGCAAGTATTTTCTCATTTTATCTTCACAACAACACTGGGACGTAAGTGTTATTATTACCCTCATTTTACAAATGAAAAAACTGAGGCTGGAGAGATTATGTGATTTGTCCAGTCATAGAGCTAGTAAGTGCTAGATGCCAGATTTGAACTCAGGACTTCCTAACTCCAGGTCCAGTTTATTATAGCCCTTCCCTTTTTAGTGTTCTGCACCACCAGTCAAAATTTGTGAAATGCAACTCCCATTTTCGTTTACTATGTCCTCTTCTCCTCTGAGTTCCCCCACATCTAATCACCAACATTAATTAAAATATCATGTGTGCCTGCATTATCTTCATTTTCTTGCCTAGAATATCATATTCTAACTTTTCGGGATCCTTCTTATGATTTCATTTGCTCCCACAAAAATTTTAAAAAGTAATCAGTATGCTACAACAAGTCTTGGGAGACTTGTTCATATCCCAGTTACATAGCTTGGGGGGGCAGTAGATCTCTCTATTATACTAGTCATGTCACAATGGTGAATTACCAGCTTAGTGCTCCTCAGCGGGGATTGGATAATCACACATTACATATTTGCCATCCTAAGCATTGCTGGATGACATCTCATTTGACCATAATAGTGTGTACACATCATAATGCTGATGACATCAGGATATTGTTTACTCTGAGTCTAATTCCTCTTCTACGGGAAGAGCTGCATACCTTTTACTTAGCTTTGCAGGTTCACTTAATTAATCTTCCTTTTGGCTTCTGTCATATTCTTCCATCTTCCTTCCTCTTAATACAAGTCAGGTTTCTTCTCTGTCTCCCTTTTACTTTCCTTCTTTGTTTCATCCACGAAGACAGATTTTCTTTCAAAGAACACTTGTTCCTGATAATATAATGACTAGAGATGTTTTCTTTTTCTCCATTTCTTTCACCTTCTCCACTAGAACCAGGCCAATCCCACTTTTTGAACATGCATAGATATTACCTGGTACATTCTTATGGTGCCTCCTAAAAAAGTCATGCCTTTCCAGATTAATATTTGTATTAGCCAACCTTTTTGATGTTCTCTCTCTTATCATTCCCCACTCCCTCAGTCTCCACTAGTTATTCTACACTTGAGTAATCTAGAAAACATTCTTTTCTTTGCAGTATTATTACAGTTTCTGCCTCAATTTATTTGAGCATATGTAGATTACGTGTGATTGAGTGCTGGACAAATTCACTTAACCTCTATCTGTATTGGTTTCCTTATGTAAGAAATGTAGATAATAATAGCATCTACTTCTCAGAGTTGTTATGAGGGAAAAGAGATAATATCTGTAAATCACTTTGCACAAATGCCAACTGCTATTATTATTATATTACTATTAATTTCCCTCATATTTAAATATTCTCATCA
Organism: Vombatus ursinus; assembly: GCF_900497805.2. Taxonomy (NCBI): domain Eukaryota; kingdom Metazoa; phylum Chordata; class Mammalia; order Diprotodontia; family Vombatidae; genus Vombatus; species Vombatus ursinus. The sequence goes on from NW_020954619.1 coordinate 35,132,206, forward strand.
TCATTTAAAACTAAAATAAATATTGTACTCTCCATGAAGTCTTCCCTTATTTATTCTGCAGGCATGACTTTTTTTAATTGATCCTATATAAATGTATGCTATAGTTTTCTGTGTATATGCCGTATGTCCCAGTAGAATAGAAACTCCAGGAGAATAAAAGAAATACATTATCTGACCTTTGTATTTCCCTAAAATGTAGCACAGTGCTTTCTAGATGGAATACACATACACATAAATGTATATACAATTGTAGACTCATAGACTGAAAAGGTCATTAAAGTTCATCTACTCATCATTTTATGGAGGAAGCAAATGAAACTCAGAGAAAGGAAATGATTCGCTCAAGATTACACTGCTAGTTAGTAGAAAGACACCAACTTGAGCCAAGGTTTCCTGTCTCCAAGTTTACTGCTCTTTCTGTTCTACAACATTGCATGCATACAACATTGCAAGAACATTGTATATGTATATATAGAATATGTATATATGTATATAGAATATATATGTATATATATAGAACAAATGTATATACATATATATATACACACATACACACATGTACATATATACATACATACACATATATGTATATGTGTGTACATATACAGACATATCTATATATGCACGTAGACATGTGTGTGCATATTTACATAATATACGTGTCTATATCTGTCTGTCTATCTATCTATCTATCTATCTATCTATCTATCTATCTATCTATCTATCTATCTATC
>NW_020954619.1:35132949-35193838 GCF_900497805.2 Vombatus ursinus
ATCTATCTATCTATCTATCTATCTATCTATCTATCTATCTATCTATCCACACCTAGAGGAAGCTAGGTGTCAAAGTGGATAGAGCACTGGGCCTGGAATCAGGAACACCTGAGTACAAATCCAGCCTCAAACAATAGAAGTATATGTAGACATGTGCATGCATTTTTGTAAGAACAAATGACAATATGAAGAACCTTGGAAAGTTAGAATATATTTGGGGCAAGAAAATGAAGCTTATGGAGGCACAAGTAATGGTTTAATTACTAATGCTAATTAAATGTGGGGAAACTGAAAAGAAAAGAAAAGATAGTAAATAAGAATGGAAGTCAAATTTCTAGTTCACTACTTTTGGCTGGGGACGACGTGCACCAAAAAGGGATGGGACACAATGGACTGGCACTGGAGTCAGGAAGTTCTGAGTTCAAATCTGGCATCAAACACTTACTAGCTCTATGACTAGACAAATCAAATAATCTCTCTCAGCCTCAGTTTCTTCATATATGGATGTATACATGCATGCATACACACACACACACACACACACACATATATATATATTTATATATTCACCTAAGAAACAATCATTAATCATGATATTAATAACAGCTAGCATATACTCAGATGTTCCTGTCTCCAGGCCCAATGCTCTATCCACTATGAAACCTAGCTGCCTCTGTGTGTGTATAAATAGACAAATATAGACATGTTCATATTATATGTACAAACACATTTATATACATATATAGACATATTTGTATATGCATACATGCATTTGCATGCAGTGTTATAAAAGAGAAAAATTACTAAATGTGGAGACAGGGAACTTTGACTCCAGTTGGGGCTTTTCTATTAACTAGCTCTGTGACCTTGAAAAAGTCACCTACTTTCTCTGAGTTTCATTTGCCTCCTCTATAAAATGATGAGTAGATGAACTTTAATGGTTTTTTAAGCTCTGAGTCCACAAATGTATCACTGTAGGCTGAAAATTGGGAGAAAGTTGCTTCTATGGTAAGCTGAGTATTTCTGAAAAAGATAAATCCACCCATTTAGAGAAAGGGGAACTTGTTTTTTAACCAAGAAGTAATGGAATTCTTCAGAGAAGAAACTCTTGATAATTTTGTTCCCAAATTCTAAATATGAGGAAATAACTTCTTTCCTAGCATTTGTTGACTGCCTGTGCAAGTGGAAATCATTAAACATTCAAGTGAATAATAAGTGGGAAAAATTATACTTGTACACTAAGTTTTGGAAAGTACACAACGGCATCAGCTTAAGTGAAGTTGCATGTTCAAGTTGTCAGATGGTTTTTTCCCCTCTTGTTGACAATATTCCTTTATATGAATAATTCAAAAATTAAGTTATCCTTAAAGGACCAGAGGAACAGTACCTCAATGATTCAAAGATCTCTTATCTTTCCCCCTCCTTGCCTGCCTTCCTTCCTTACTTCTTCCTTCCCTCCCTCCTTCTCTCCTTCCCTCCTTTCCTCTATTCCTCTCTCTCTCCCTTCCTCTTCTTCCTTCTCCTCCTCTTCCTTCTTTCTCTCTGTCCTGTGATTTCATTGGTGTAGGGATGTGCCAGGAAACAAACTCTCTGTATCAAAGGAAACCATTAACCTATTTCCAGTTTATAGTCTTAGAGTAGTCTGAGGCCACTGAGAGATTAATGAGTTGCTCAAGGTCAAAATCCAATATGTATCATAACTAGGACTTAAACTCAGGTGTTCCTAACTCCAAGGCCAGCCCTATAGCTACTACACCACAATGGTGGCCAAAGTACTCATAATTTAATCCTTCCAATAACATTGGAAGGAAAATGTTTGGAAAAGAATTCAACTTGTAGGTATTCCTTTAAGAAAGAATATAGCCCTTAATCAAAATTTATGGGTGCCTCCAAGGATTTATTTAAAAGTTCATGCCCCTTTTATGAGTTGGTTGGAACTCCATTTTTCTTTTGCCACTCTAATCAAAAGGTTACTCTGGGCCAGAAGAAGTGTTGCCTCCAAGTAGGGACTAAATGAGGTTCCTTTACTCTGCTTCCTGCCAAGGGCAAAAGAAGACACTTGAAAAACAATGATGAATGAATTTCCAAAAAGTCTAATTAAACTCCTGCATATGTAAATGTTTTATCTAATTCTCTGGTCTGAGCATTACTCTTACAATCTCATCAAGTAGCTTCTTCTTGTAAGTTCCCTACTCCAACTCTGAAGTTGCCAATTTCTAGTCAAATTTAAAGAAACAAAAGAATTTCACATATTGTGCTGGCTGTTATTTTACTTCTGTTTAATGGAGAAGAGAAACTAATGGCACAAAAAACAGTTGTAGAGTAGTGATTTGAATACTGGGCATGGAGTCAGAATCAATTAACAAATAATTATTATGCACCTATTACGTTCCAGACACTGCTATCCACTGGGAATATGAAGACAAAAATGAACAGTCTCTGATCTCAAGGAGCTTACATTCTCCTGGAACCAAAAAAGACCTTTGAGTCAAGGAACAAAACTCATTACTTTACAATTGGATAGGCCTTCTTGTTCTTTCTTCTCATCTTACTGTTAAAGAAATTGAGGCCCAAGCAAATAATCTCATAATTTAGACTTAGTTTTCCTCAATTTTAAAATTAAAGAATTGACCTAGATTATCAAAAGATTGCTTCCAGCTTTAAATCACGTACTTCTAAATATATAGGTGGTAAAATGAAAATTTTAAAAATGAAATTGTTTACATACTTTTATTCAGAATTAGGTTGAAGTATCATGCAATTTTGCTTATCTATAAATTCACCATGTTCCAGAGGTATTAGGGAGAACAGAAATAAAGGTCTATACTATTCAAATATCAACATTTGGTTGGAGTGGTTTCACAAAGCAATGTATAAGCATCTGCCTATGTTAGTTTTTGCAAACAAGGTCTATTTGAAACTTAATTTCAGATATCTTAAAAGAGTAGTTTGGTGAAGCAGAAAGATTGCTGAACTAAATATGAGCAGACACTTAGATTTGAATTCTGATACTAATCTTTACTCATTGTATGATTCTCGATAGAGCCTTGAGCCCGGAGTTAAGAGCAAATCTAATATCTGAGACTTACTAGCTGTGTGATCCTGAACAAGTCATTTAACCTCTATTGGCCTCAGTTTCCTCAACTATAAACTGGAGATAATAATAGCACCTATCTCAAAGGATTGTTGTGATGACCAAATGAGATGATATATATTAGTGCTTAACACAGTGCCTGGTACATAGTAGGTACTAAAGAAATACTTATTCCCTTCCCTTCCCTTCCCTACACACAAGGCTATTATGAGAATAAAATGAAATGATAAGTGTATTGTGCCTCACCAGTTGAAAGTGTTATATGACACTATGATGTCTTGAAAATTAGAAAAAAAATATTTTGTTAAAGAGCAATTGGTATAACCAACTTAGAAGTTAAAACTCCATAGACTATATTCCTATATTAAATTAGAACTGCTTTTAATGGAAATGCATTTATTCCTGATGAACAAGGAGAAAAGACCACATTCTCATTTAGAGGAATTCAAGACAATTGTTACCATTTTACTCCAAACAACGTGGTGGTAGAGACTGTAAAAGAAAAACAACAGCTCTGCATATATGTAAAAGATGATAGACTTTACATCACTATGTAAATGTCAGTTATTTTTCTATAAATTTGGGAAAAAATTCTTTGTAAACTTCAATTAATCTAACAGTTCATCATTATTAATGATGATAATATAATATTCAATGATGTTAATGTAATGTAAGCTTTAATATCCTCTGTCAATGAGATTGCAGATATTGCTACTGTATCTTGAAGAACCAATGAAATTTGGGAAGTTACTGATTAACTGTCATCCTCTGAGGACTCTGTAAGAAGACTGAAAGTTATAACTGTCAGTGTGGAAAGACAGTTAGAATGTACACAGAAGACAGAGAGAAAGCACTCAGAGAACCTATTTCTTGAGATAACTGAGTTTAATCAATACCTTTTGAAGTATCGTGATGAGAATTATTAAGAAGGGATTTTAATTGGTATCCTGAGAGAAATGAACAGTAAAACTGCATTTCCAAATGTGAGAAGTCAGCTGTTACAATGATGACTAAAAATAACTTTGACTATGATCACTCTCACGGATGACACATAATTATATCTTTCTTTTTCTTTGTTCATTTCACTGTTGATAAATAGTGTAGTGAGTTATCTTAATACTGATTTAAGTATAAAATATTAGGGAGATTTGATAAGCAGAAAAAGTTATGGGAAAGATTTTTTTTCCTTGATTAAATTAAATATTTGACAACTAGGGTAGGTCTGGATATGATAATTTATGTCTACAGTCCTTGCTATTGGGGAAGGCTGGGGTGGTGCACTCCTTGAGTTTAGTATTTCTGAGCTGCATTGAGGCTTAATGTACACCAGGTCCATCACCACTATGGTGAGCCCCAGTGAACAGAGGTTCACTAGGATACCTAAGTTAGGGTAAACCAGGCCAGGATGGAGAAACAGAATGGTAACAGACACCCTTTTAGCCTGAGCAAGATATCATCAAACAAAATATCAACAGTAAGGAGATAAAATAAACTAAATCAGAAACTCAAAGCTAATTATTTATTTATTGAGAAATGCTGCATTTTTAGAAATTAACAAAGACATATTCAAACTTACCATTTAATGACATTAGAACTTGGAATGAAAATTAATAAGGAAAATGAGCAAAGTAGCAGATGTGTACACATACACAGTGCATTCCCCAAATCTTTGAAGTAGTGTGTCTATATGGATGTAATTCTATTCAAATTATTTTTACAATGTCATGAAGAGTCCATGATCCCCAGGGGAAGAAAAAAATAACTTATAGAAGGCCCCTGAAGCATTCTTTTCCTTGTGAGGAGCAATGATCATTACACAGTAATAAATTAAGAGAGAGATGATTACCTAGCTATTCTTTATATGAGGAGAGTTGACCCAAAAATCTTTTATAGTTGCAACAACAATGTAGTCATTATTATTATTAAAACTATTTAACCTGTAACCCCCACCTCTAGTATGATTGAGGAACTAGGAACTGTCTTTTATGTCAAGCATATTAGTCCTCACAAAATTTACACTTTCAGATTTTTGTTCAATATAGATGTTAAAAAGAACTGCCTGATCTGATGGTCATTTGGAGAATAGGGAAAGAACATTTGGAGTCAGGACTCTTAAAGGTAGGGTGGGAATCAAATCCTTCCCATGAAAAGAAGATGCTCTTGGGGTTTGAGACATGTTCCCAAGAAGATAAGGAAGTGCTTCAAACATTTCCCATTTCTGGGGATTATAGACTCTTCAGGACATTTTAAAAAAGCGATTGGATGGAACTCTCACCATTTAGATATGCTTTTTCAATAATTCAGTGAAGGAACATTTATTTCATTTGTATTTGTGTGCATGTATGTATATTATTATATTATGTTATATATATGAAAAGGCAGCAATTACTTCATCCACATCCATATGCATTTTTGTGTAGAATCATAGAAGTTGTTTAGGTTCAAACAACCTCAGCAGCCATCTAGTCAAACCCATGCCTAAACTCAAATTTCCACCACAACATACCAAGCAAATGGTCTTTAAGAATTTTATTAGATACAACTCATGAAGGGGAACCCACTATTTCCTATTATGGATTTGAATGTTTCTAAATATTAGGAAGTTTTCCATCATGTAAAAGTAAAATCCAGAATCTGCTTTATTTTTGCATTCTTGGTACCTTACATTTATTAGAATTGCCCCTGCAACATTCTCCCATTGCTCTTCATTCTGTCCTCTAGGGGCAAATAATACAAATCTAACCTTCCTCTTCCATAACAACTTTTCAAATAATTGAAGACAGTTCTTATACACATATGTGTGAGCTCTCACAAAATTGTGCATAAAAGCAAAACTATGCTAGCTTAATATATACAGAAGTACTACATATATTTTGTATTTACTTATATGTATACATGCTGTCTTCCCTGAGAAGGATGTCAGACACAAACTCCTTGAGTATAGGGACTGATCTGCAGCTGTTGTTGTTCCTTCAGTGTATTTGTAGCACAAAACCAGACATAAAAATGCTTAATAAATGCTTGTTGATGTATTATTAACTTTATTGAATTATGTATCCTCAACTACAATTATGTATATTGGATTATTCCTAACTGAATTGAATTATATATATTGAACTTTGTCTTTCTGAGAAATCCCTTCTCTCCAATAAATTCAAATTAGCATTCAACTTTAAAGATTTCCAAGTTACCAAGTCAAAACTAAAACTGAACCTTCATTTCTCTCCCCTGCCCATGAAAATTCCCCCTTTCTAATTGCACAGGAAAGTGAAATACCCACATTTCAAACTATCTTATGATTAAAAAAAAGTCCTCCAAATCTTTACTTTGAATTTTCATCATGGAAGTGACTCTGGGTTCTTAAAGGTTATTCTAGTGAATGATAAGCTATGAAAGGCATCAGGGAACTATAGAAACCTCACCTAGAGGCAAGGATATGCCCATATTTCAGTGACTAAGCTAGTTAAATCTAGATAAATCTCTCAACAGGTTGTTCACAAGATAATGCCTTTTTTTGCCGTAGCAACTTTTGAATATTATTTAATAATGGTGATGGCTATGATAGCTAACATTTGTATAGCTCTTTAAGGCTTATGAAGTGCTTTACATATAGTATTTTATTTCATTTACTAAATTGGATAGAATATATGCAATACATAATATTGCAGGTATAATTTACGCTGTTGATATCTCAGAAGTATTAAAGCGTATTTGTAAGAGTACTTGCAAGAGAAATAAACAAGACTGGAAATATAGATTTGGACTGAAAAACAAAAGAATTTTTTATGTAATCAGGATATATTTCCCCATTTGGTAGCAAGTAATATTTAAAGTTATTTTTTATTAATGCTAAAAAAAAGATATTCCATTACAAATTGTATTTATTGGACTTGAAAAAATTCTGTACTGCTTTATCTTTATAACACTTATGCTATTAATTTAAATTGGTTAAACTGCACCTCTCATGCATTAGTAATAAGGCTAGACTAAATTGCAATCTTTAATTTTCCAGTGATGTTTTTACTGCCTGGTGATATATGGACAAATATATTTGTACAAAAGTGTTAATTCATCTTCTCTACCTTCCCTAATGTAGGGGCAGCTGACAAAAAGTAAAAGTTAAGTGAAACAATATACATGTGTATACCTCATGAGATACGGATTTGGATTCTGAATTTTCAAAGGAAAATAGAACCATCCTAATTATTTGTCTAGGAAAGTAAAGGAAAAAAAGACCATATGCTTATTTTGGGAAAAGACCTGACATTTTGATATAGGCAGACCTAACAGATATGGTTTTGGCATGGCAAAAATCCATGTTGTTTGAAGCGTGTTGTTTCCCCGTAAGAACAGATTTACAAATGAAGGTTAGGTTGCAAGTGCATCTCACAAAATGGTCAATGTAACTAAAGATTTAGCTGAATGTTAGCGGTAGCCTCATTCCTTAATGAGTAGGAAATAGAGAGGTGCAGGGAACATGATTTGTTTTTTTTATTTGTTTTGTTTTGTTTTGGTTTTGGTTTTGGTTTTTTTAAGGAACTTTTTTAGACTCTTTGGATGTTTATCTCTGCCCCACTGCAGGCCAGCCATTCATATGGATAGATATCAGTAAGTTGAGTATTTATATCTCACTGTGTCTGTACTTTTGGGGGATATATAATAAATGCTAGTTGATGAGAAAAAATTATAGAATGCTTTGACACTATGGAGAATAAGAATACAATGATAAGATTTTGAGAATTTTGATTTAAAAAACAAGGAATTTTAAAGATCATCTGGTCCAACACCCTTCTTTTACAAAGGAGGAATTTATTGAAGATTATATAAGGAGAGAAAAGATTCAAGCAGTAAGTAGCAGTAGATAGCAGAAATAGGATTTCAGTTCAGATATTGTCCCTCTAATTCCATAGCTTTTCCAGTTCACAAATGAGTCCTAACTTTTTTAAAGAATGAAAATCCTTATAGTGTCAAAGAAGCTCATGGATTACAACTTAATAATAATTGTATTATTAGATTAATCACCAGGTGACAAATCTAACTACTAGTCTGATGTTGCTCATTTTAAGAACCAGACGCAAGGCAGTCATAAGCTTAAAAAGTGCATAGTTGTGTGCTACAGTAGTCTCCAGAGGGAATGCTAGAAGACTTCAAACCTCTCTAAAGTTCTCAGGAAGCAAATATTCTTACAATCTCTAATTCCATATTTTCTGGTTGGCAGCTTCTCCTCTTGTTCATCGAAAGGGGTATGATCAATGTGGATATATCAAATCAAATTAGGTCATGAGGCCTCATCCACCAGGAATATTCCACCTTCTTCCTTGCTATGATCAGCTATGTCCAGATGAGCCCGAATCATATGAACGAGGTAAAACAAAATCTCCCATTCACATGACCAAGGAAAACCTCTTAAATTTGTACAGTTTCTTTACTCAGAAGCACAGAGGTTTTTTTGTTTGTTTGTTTTTAAAACTACTAAGAATTCAGTAATGATTTTCAGTGAATTTATATCTTATTAATCATAACAGAATATACATATTCATTTGAAAGAGAGAAGATATTTACACAACCATAAATATAATATGTGTATGTATATATTCATATAATATATGAAATTTTATTGGCAGCATAGTTTAAAGGATAGAGCTCAGCATGTAAACTTAGAAAGACCAGAGTTCAATTCCTGCCTTAGTAACTTCTCAGTGTTGTTGTTGTTTTTTTCAAGTGTAATATATGGGGATATAATATCTATCTGAAAAGTTTCTTGTAAGTAGCAGGTGAGAATCTAAAGCAATTTTGCAAATCTTAAAGTGCCATAGAAATGTTAGCTATCAAAATTTATTCAGTCTATACCAGATGTGTTTTCTCACTTATTATACTGAGTCAATTTGATGAGGTGGTGCTTTCATAATAGTTCTATGACCCCTCAGGGAACTAACAGGTACAGCCTGGGAGCCATTTTGGTGTGGGAGAATTTGGATGAACAGCAGCAGAGCCATGCAAGGATAACAGCTAACACAACTTTATTTCTACTTACAAGATAACAGGTATCGAAAGAAACATTATTTTTATACGTATTCCCCATTACCTGCAGTGAAGAAAAACACATGGAATGGTGATTTCCTGACATGGAACTTCCCAACAGCTTTAACACTCCATTTGATCAAAAGCCCAGAAGACTTTGGCACTCAAATTTATGTAGTGTTTTAGACAAAGATTGTGTGGCACCAATAGGAGATTATTCTGCCATCCATAGAGAAGAATTGTAGTATAGTTGGGACCAATAAAATGAGGGTATTTTCTAGATTGCCTAATAAGGAATGAGGAAGGGAAGAGAGAGAAGTATGAGATTTAACTCTAACTGGGCCAATCAAGCAAGAGGCTAGGAGGGAGCTAATGCTTAGTTTCTGGGTTTTTCTAGCTGTGGTATATATGCTTCCTAGGAATCTGGGGACACACCAGTAAAAGCAGTTTTACCCATTCAGAACATAAGCACTGGATCATGCTACATTTAATATTCAAGTGACTATAGGTTGTAAGTCTGAGCAATAAATACTCATAATCCAAATGCTTACTTCCGTGACCAGGCATTCAGAATGGATTTTGCATTATTATTTCAGGTATTTTATTGAAGGTGTGTTGCTTAACATTCTGAGGAGAGGAGTGTCTACATGTTCACGTAAAGGAAAATATGACTTCTTGTCCCCTGCTTATTTCCAAAACTGTCTCTTCTTCCATTGTCCCCTGATATTATCTCAGGCACAAAGGTTTTTAGGAAGAGTATACTATTTTTGTATGGTACTCCTGGTGGGGATGTTCTTTCTGGCAGGGGAATGGAGAGGTAGAAAATGTACTGCTTGTAAACAGTTTATACCAAGAGATCTCCTAAACACCACAACTGCTCAGAGCCTCAGAACCTGCCTCTCCCCAGCCATTCCTGCCTATCGCCAAAGAAATATGCCAGTTGAGGCCTGGACTTGAGTTACTGTGGCTTGCTGAGAAAAACATAACAGGTGCCACAGTGCCTCATTTACAATTGTATCCCCGCTGGTCCCCCTTCAGCAACTGTAGCCCTACTCCACCTCTGTTCCCAATCTCCTTTGTTCTCTTTTGTGACTGTGCCCTCTGGAACCCTCTTGTATTATGAACAAAATGTCCCTTTTATTATTTCCTTCTCCCCCTCCTATCTCCTTGCTATCATAGCAACCTTGCTGCTCCCTGAATAATCTGCACTCTTTTCCACGCTTGCCAGTGCTACTGGATGCTCCCTTTCTCTTGCCCTTTGACACACAGAGACAGCAAAAGGGGAAGGCCTACTCTCTGCAATTGCATCAGGCCTACCTTTCTCATCAATTTCCTTTTAGATTTACTTTTTTCAGATTTATCACCGCATCCAAACAGTGTTGGCAGTTATCTACCAGTTCCCCATGTCAATTTCTCTCCTTTCTAAGGAAGTTTGTTACCTAGTTCAGTCTTCTACCTCAGCCCAACCCTGTGCTTTATACTTTGGAACTTTGATTTTCTCATTGAAGTTCTTTTATCTCTAAGATGAAGATTGGCTTTCCGGTTCATCAACCTCAACTCCAACGGCTTGCGCTTTCACTCTGTCTCAGTCTCGCAGGGACAAATATACTATATCTTATCAAATTTCATGTTCCAGAAGTATGAGATTTTTCTCTCTGACTATAGCATCTTATTCCTCCATATCTCCTTGTACTTCAGCCCTCCTAGAACTATTTTCCATCCTCCCCGCAACTTTAATTTGACCCACCTTTTCCTGCTTTCAATACTTCTGCAGCCCTGGTTTTCACCCTTAAAAATGTTGACTGTATTAATTTTGTTGTTTTCTGCCTTCCAATCCTTTGATTCCATGTCCAATCACCTAACTTTGAATTACCTTCACTATCCATATTCTTTCCTTGAGGTAAGAGGTAGTAGGATGCAGCAGAATGCTGATGGAAGAGAACACACAGCTATTCTGACTTAATTCACTGTAAATTTATGTGATCTAATCTCAACTTATTTATAGGCAAAGAAGAAACTAAAATATTGTTGTTGTTGTTGTTGTTGTTGTTGTTTTGCAGATTGTATAGTTGTGTATTTAGGCAACCCCAGAGTCATCAAAATTAATCTAAAAAAAATAACTTTATCAGTTATAGTATATACAATAAGTGCAAATAAAAACTGGTATATCACCCTATACAGATGTGGCACAATAAAGTAAAGAACCAAGAAAATCTGGGATCAAGGCACACCTTTTATATATATTGTTTGTGTGACCCTGGGTAAGTCAGTAACTTCTCATTGCTTTGACTATAGATGATAGGCAAGTTGCCGAACTGCATTGGTAGAGTAAATTTCCTGACCTAGAAGATCCTTTCAACAATGAAATCACGGATACAATCCCTTTACCTAATCTCAAATTGATTTTCATATCTGTGTGAAAAGTGTTTTAGTGTTCTCTGTTCATCACAAGGCACAGAACACCTGTTCTGAGACTAAGTTTTCTCAAGCCACTTACAAAATGCTCTCCCACACTCCCTGCCCCCGTACACCCTTGGCAGAAGATCTCACCTCATGTTTTAATGACCAACTTTAGGTCATCTGCCAAGAGTTCTCTCTTCTCCCTATTTCTATAACTCATGTCCCCATAACCCACATTCTTTTGTCCTTTGCTCCAGTCTCTGAAAGTGTCCTTATCCTTTATGAGTTCAGTCTCTTTACCTGTGCTTTAGTTCCTAGCCTCTCATTTTCTCTGGAAACCTGCCCTTTATCATGCTCTGTATCTGTCTATCTGTCTCAGTCTCTGTTTCTCTATCTCTCTCTCTCTCTTTCCTTCCAAACTTGATATAAATGATATAAATATTTCCAGATCTATTCCTCACTTTCAAATTACCTCCTCTTGACATTTACTGTCTGTTTTATTATACCTTTCCTGCCTTTCACCCACAAACTCCCAGAAAAAAAAATAAAAAAAAAACACAAAAACACTATCTATACTTGGTGCCTCTTTGTCCTTGCCTCCCACTCACTTCTCAACCCTTGCAATTTCTCTTTCAACTCCACCACTCAACTGAACTATTTTCTCCAAGGTTACCAATAATCTCAAACTTATAAATTCAGTACCCATTTTTCTTTCTCAATCATCATCATTGTTGACATCGCAGCAATTTTTAAAACTGTTAATTACTACTTCTTCCAATATATTCTTACCCTCCCAGGTTGTTGCAATATTATACTCCTAGTTTATCTTCTGCATATGTGACCATTTATTCTTGGTCTCCACTTGCTCATCAGCCATGTCCTATGGTCTTTGGGCTGATATACTCCAAGGTTCTCTCCTGGGCCCTTTCATCTCCTGTCCCTAAACTCTTCTTCACGTTCTTATAAGTTTCACTGGGTTTAATAATCAATTCTAAGCATATGACTCCAGTCCTCACCTCTTTACTGATCACCAAATACTGCATCACCCCATGCCTTCTGGACATCTCTTCACGAAAGTCTCATAAGTATATCAAATTGAACATACAGAAAACAAAACTAATTATCCACCACTCCCACAAACCTCCTTGCTTCCTCACTTTTCTATTTCTTTCAAGAACACCACAATACTTCCATTTATCTATGTCTTTAATTTCTGAGTTACCTTTGACTCTTCCCACTTGCCACGTTCCATATCCAATCACTTGTCAAATCCCGTTGATTACTCATAATATCTTTTGTATCTGTTCTCTCCATTCCGTAACCCTTTCCACCATCCTTCAGGCCACCATTACCTCTTTCCTTGATGATTGCATTTGACTAATTTGTCTCTCTGCTTCCCAGTATCCTATCCAATAGCTGCCACATAGCTATCAAATTGATATTTCTAAAGCACAAGTAATACTAAGTCACTCTCCTGCTCAATAAACTATAGAGATTATTGCTCTAGGATAAATTATAAACTCTTCTGACATTCAAGGTCTTTAATAGTCTGCCTCCAGCCCATTTTTCTAGATATCACACATTACTCCTTTTGAGTGCACTCTATACTTCAAACAAACTATTTCTTTTTTTTTCTTTCTTTATGTTTGCTGTAATGAATGAACATTTTATTTCCAATTCTTTTTTTTTCACTTCCACAAGCTTTTGAGTTTTAAATTTTTCTCCCCCTCCTTCCCCACCTCCCTCTCCAAGATGGTGCACAATCTGATATAGCTTATACATATACATCCATCTTAAACATATTTTCACATTAGTCGTGTTGTAAGGAAGAATTAGAACCAATAGGAGGAACCACAAGAAGGAAGAAACAAAACAGAAGAAAAAAAAAAAAGAAAAGCAAATAGTATGCTTCCATCTGCATTCAAATTTGATAGTTCTTTCTTTGGATATGGATAGCATTTTCCATCATGAGACTTTTGGAGATATCTTAGATCCCTGCGTTGCTGAGAAGAGCTAAGTCTATCAAAGTTAGTCATTGTATAACATGACTGTTCCTGTGTACAACATTCTCATGGTTCTGCACACATCACTCATCCAAGTCTTTTCAGCTTTTTCTGAAGTCTGCTTACTCATCATTTCTTATAGAATAATAGTATTTTATTACATTCATATACCACAACTTGTTCAGCCACAGCAATGTCATATGAATGGATGGAAGATGAAGATTGCTTTTTTCCCCCATAGGATTGGTGTTTCTCAATTCAAAATTAGTCTGTCCCAGGGGCAGCTAGGCCCTGGAGTCAGAGGACCTGAGTTCAAATCCAGCTTCAGACACATAACACTTACTAGTTGTATGACCCTGGACACTTAACCCCATTGCCTAGTCCAAAAAAAAAATAATTAGTCTGTCCCTTTAGTGACCTTTATAACCAGCATAAAGAATGAAAGGCAGAAATTGTGATCTTGCCTCCAACTTTCCTTGAGAGGTAACCAAGAAGCAGGCTATAAGGATTCTATACATTAGAAAGCTGATTTGACTGGACACAAACGATGTTAGGAGGAATGATTTGGATGCACAGGATTGCATTTCTGCCTTTAAAGCTTTGAGATCTTTCTTTTAGTTAGCAAGAGCTCAATAAAATCAGGCTTCCCCCTCTCCCTGATAGTTAGAAGTAGAAACATTTTTTTTTAATATTTTCATCACTTCATCTAATCTGGGGCCCAAAAGCATTCAACCAATTGCATCTATCTGTAGGATGCTTACATCTCTGTGCCCTTAGGGCTACAGTTAAGAATTATGGCATCAATATATAGTACTTTCTGATGGATTTGCTTGTTTGTACTGATCTAAAAAATATCTTCTATATCTATGTGTTTGAAAGTGTTTAATGTGTGTGTGTGTGTGTGTGTGTGTGTGTGTGTGTTTGCGCCCCTCTCTGTCTCTCTCAAAACTACCTCTCTGTTCTGTGGATCTCAGTTAGGCAAGTATCTTCTCAGCCATTTATAAAAACTCCTGGGAGTTCTTTCCCAGAGGAAATATTCCCAAGTCCTTCCTTAGAGGAGTGTTGCTAATAATGTGATATGTAAACTCATTGGCAAGCACTGCAAAAATTGCTGCTGACAGTCTTTGGACTAAAAAGGAACTGAAATGACCCCTGAGAGAAGTCCTCGGTGGAAACAACCAATCAAATCAGGCCTGTACACTATTTCTTTAGCTCCACTCATTTATAATAGTGGCAAATTTTTGTTTACTATATAATGACTTAGTCTAGATAAAAAAAAAAGTCAAATCCACTTAATTCTTCCACATATCTAGGTACTCATCAATTGCCTACTTTCCAATCCATTTTACTCTCACATTGAAGCTAACTGTTGAACTCACTGTAAATAAACTGCAGGTCAATAGAAAAAAGTAGTAATAACTACTTGTCATATTTTAAGAAAAAAATCAAATCACTATGCAGATTTCCTTTATTTAAGAAAAAAGGTAAGGCTAATAACAGAAAATTAGGTATCTCAGGAAATAATTTAAAAGTGCCTTGCCCTTTATTTCATTGTTTTTTCTAAAAAAATATATCCAATGAAAAAGATACGAGTTGGCTCAAATATTGTTTATTTTTTCCTGTGAAAAATTTTCTGTCTGCATTTCATCCTTTTGAGACTAACTGATTACTTTATAATAGAAAGGATACTGAAGGTTAAGTCCATTCAAGCTTAATAACAAAGTATACTTTGCCTGTTTGTAGGTATTTTGTAATTAAAGAAAAATATTATTAAAGAGTAGCACAAACCTATCGAAATAAAAGAAAATAAACTGGTGGAGATTTATCTACATCAAAAGAATGAATACAGTTGAAGTAAAGTGACTTCGGTATAGCATGGTGGACAATGCATTTGATTTGGATTCAAATGACTTGGGTTTGAAAACTTGTCTCTGATACTTATTGGATTTGGATGAGCTTAGGCAAATCATTTCATCTTCCTAAGCTTCAAATTCATCATCCATAAAATGGGCACACTACTGTGTAAACTAGGCACATCATAATGTTGTTATTAGGAAAGTTCTATGTGAACCTTAAAAAGCTCTATGCAAATGTGAGTTACTTATACCTGGATGGACTCGAGATTTGGTTTGGGTATGCTTGACACCTATAAAGATTGAAAAGCAATTATGTCTTCTCAGCCCATATAATTTTTGCCTCTTGTCCTTGCTTTTCATTAATTACTCCCTAGAGAATCTACCCAATATCCTTGAGATCTTCCTTGGAATTCTTCATATTTTGTTGATACTACAGGTTAACTAGAGCTATTGGGCTATTATCCTTTATTCTTACTACATTAGTGACCACCTCTCTTATAGATCAGATTCTTTTAAATCATCTCTTGTGTATAATTCATCATTAATAACATGTTTATTTAGACCTACGATATATAATTTTATTATCCTTTAGGTAATTTGAATGCTTAATTCTTCTAAGATTTAGGTTTTCTATGATTGTCAACCATGCAACAGTATCATCAATCAATCAATAAGCATTTATTAAGCACTTTCTGTATGCCAGGTACTATGCTAAGTGCAGAGAATATAAATTTAAAAAAAAGAAATTCCCTTTCCTCAAGGAGCTTACAGTCTAATGGGGGAAGACAACATACAAAAAGAAGCTGAAAGGCAGGGAGTGTCATGGGGAAGGGGAAGGTTCCCAACTCATGGACATGGGGAAAAACTTAAAGAGATATCAAAGAAGTGCATACAGGTGAGCTCCCTCTTTAAATGGAGGTTTGGGAAAATATTTGTGTTAAAAAGATGCTTGACATCAGAAAGCATCTTGAACTTACTAAAAGGACAGACTGGACAATTTTCCAAATGTAAACCAGTCAGATTTCCTCTTATTTAATTCTATGCCTAGAAATAAGTACCAATGTATTGCCCACCCAAGTATACATTAAAATATAGGTAATTTCCATTATTCATTTATTCTGTCTCTCTTTCATGGTTCACCAGGAATGAGGAGGGGCAGAGTCATGATAGTATAGTGAGATGTAGCAATTTTCCCTTAACACCTTTACAACATTATCCACAATGACCTAGATAGTACACAAAACCAAATTCTGTTAAGGAAAACCAAGAAAGAATTACAGCAGTCTTTTTTTTTTTTCCAGACCAGAGAAGCTTCAAAAGATGGAAAGAAAGTTCTGGAAACACTGAAATTGGAGCTGGACAGGAGCACAGGCAGGTGAATGTAATGGTAGTAAGCTATGGTGGTGGCAACAGTGGCAGAGAGCAGCTCATCATTCAGGTCAATAAGAGGACAAAGCACTTGGCAAAAAGAAATCCTTAGGGACACCTGAACTATAACACTGAGACAAAAAATGGGTGCCATCTGGCAGCTTTGTTGCCCATTGCACAGTTCTGGTTCACAAAGTCAGGGTGGAGAAAGGTGGTCATGATCATGAGGGAACATAGATACAAGGGACAAGTACTAGAAAAAGTTCTGTGTCTCTGAGCCCAGAGAAAAGGTGAGGGGGGTTCATCTCTAGCCTTCATCCCCACAAAGAAACCTGCAGTGGAATAAACCAGGGAAGGAGACCAAAACCGAGTGGGTGCCAACAGCTCAGTATCTCTGAACCTATGGAAATTCCCAGCATGCTAACCATGACTAGGTTCAGCAACAATTTACAGAAACTCAACCATGTACAAGCCATCAGACCCACACTGGTCAGGCATTTGTGGAATATAAACAAGAAGGGTGGTAAATAAGTCTTCCCAGATCATACCACTTTAGAAGCACCAAAAATTTACATGTACCCAAATTGAGCTATGAAAGCAGCAGAAAGATATAAAAGATAAAGTAAGGACAGACAGCCCTAGAGGTGAGCAGAGCCCAACATTAACATGACATATAAAGTCAAAAGATAAACTAGAAAAATAAGCAAACAAAAGAAAAAAAAAGAGTCTGACTTTAAAAAGTTACTCTGGTGAGAGGGAAGCTTAAGACACAAATTCAGAAGATAACTTGACAACTTATAAAAGTAAAGCCTCAATGAAAAATGCAGGATGAAAACCAGCCTAATAAGAATTCTAGGAGAGTTAAAGAAAGAGAAAAAAAAAGAAAAATTGAATGTGAGTAGCAGAGGTGAAATTGGGAAAATAAATGAGAACCATGCAAAAATGAAAATGAGAATTAACAACTTGGTAAAAGAGAAACAAGAATACTGAAGAAAATAACTCCTTCAGAATAAAAATTAGTCAAATAGTAAAAGAGATACAAAACCTCAATCAAGAAAATAACTTTTTTTTTTAATAATTAGAATTGGCCAAGTGGAAGCTAATGACTCCATGAGACATCAAGAAACAATAGGATGAAAATTTTAAAAGACTGAAAAAAAATAGAGGAAATATGAAATATCTCATAGGAAAAAAAACAACTGACCTGTAAAATAGATCAAGGAGAGATAATTTAAGAATCAGTGGACTATTGGAAAGCTATGGCTCAAAAGGTCAATTTCTCTGGGGTAGCTGTGGATTTCACTGAAGAAACTTTAAGGTTTTAGAGTTTAGTGCAATCACTATAATATTACACATAAATAAGAGAGAAAAGAAAGACTGAATATAGAAGAGAAGGGCATAATTGGGAGAGATTTGGACTTAGGAAGAGGACAGAGGCTAAATTTTGGAAGGAAAAAATTCTTAAGAAGTTGAGGAAAGACTTCCACTTCCTGGAGCCAAGATGGCATAGTAAAAAGGCTCTCAACCTCCCCTATCAACTTCTGAAAGCCCAGAAAATATCACCCCAGGAAAAACTCTGGACTAGGTGAACCAGAAGAAATATGAGAGCAGCAGTCTGGTAGCCCAGGTAGCTTGAGGGATTAACAGGAAAGGCCCCTCTTGCCCTGGGGGAAGGGGAGCAGTACAGAACTGTAGACATCCCAGCAAACTAGCAGACAGCTTCACTTTAGCATACCAGGAGGAGATCCTGAAACCCAGATGCTGGAGCAGGCAAACACCAAAACCTGGAACTCCAAGTGCCTCAGTGAGGGCTGGGGAACAGGTGGAAACCAGCTTAGAAAATGACTAGGTGCCTCGGCATTCCATAGCAATCTCTTAGTGCCTCAGCAAAAATCTGTGAAGCACTCCAAGGGGCCTCAGGCTGATAAACATCCTGCAACACCAATTTGAAAAGGAGCTGAAGAAAGCAAAAGGAAAGGAAAAGCAGGCAACATTCAGGAATCAGACTACCAGATCCTACCGCTAGAGTTCCAGTGTTGCTGATTCCAGCCCAACACCAGGTAAGCTGCCAGAACCCTACGGCCTCCAACTGCCAACATCGGGGGCCCCAGCACACAAAGATAGTGACCAGGTCCAAAGCTCCCAACACAAGAAGCTTGGGTCCATGCCTTCTGCTCCCCAGTTGGAGAGCTCAATCTCTTTAAAGGCCAGGAGATAAGCAAACACCATGAGTAAAAAGAAACATAACATAGATTCATATTATGAGAACAGTGAAGTTCAAGGCAGAAATTCTGAAGAGGACAACATTGTCAATAAACCCACATCTGGAACCTCAAAAGGGAATATGAACTGGTCTGAAGCCCAAAAAGCCTTCTTAGAAGAGCTCAAGAAAGATTTTAAAAGTCAAATGAGAGAGGTAGAAGAATCCTTAAAAAATACAATTGGCCAACTGGAAAAAAAAAGTACACTGAAGAAAACAAGTTCCTAAAAAATACAATTGGCCAACTGCAAAAAAAAAATATACACTGAAGAAGTCCCTAAGAAGTACAATTGGCCTACTGGAAAAAAAGTACACTGAAGAAAACAAGTACCTAACAAATATAATTGGTCTAATGGAGAAAGAGGTACAAAATCTAATAGAAGAAAACAATTTGTTAAAAATTAGAATTGGGCAGTTGGAAGCTAATGACTCTATGAGAGAGCAAGAATCGGTCAAACAAAAACAAAATTAAAACAATAGCTGGAAACTATTTTTCCCATCTGTATGCCAATAAATTTGACAATCTTAGTGAAATGGATACATATTTACAAAATACTTGAATAACCCCATCTTAGAAAAAGAAATTGAACAAACCATTGATGAACTCCCTACAAAAAAATCTCCAGTGCCAGATGAATTTACAAGTGAATTCTATCAAACATTTAAAGAACAATTAATTCCAATACTATATAAACTATTTGGGAAAATAGGTGAAGAAGGAGTCTTACCAAATTCTTTTCATGATACAAATATGGTGCTGATACCTCAACCAGGAAGAGTCAAAACAGAGAAAGAACATTATAGACCTAATTCCCTAATGAATATAGATGCAAATTTTTAAACAAAATATTAGCAAAGGAATTACAGCAACTTATAACAAGAGTAATACACTATGACCAGGTAAGATTTATACCAGGAATGCAGGGCTGGTTCAATATTAGGAAAACTATCAGCATAATTAATCATATCAACAACAAAACTAACAGAAACCACATGATCATCTTAATAAATGCAGAAAAATCTTTTTACAAAATACAACACCCATTCCTATTAAAAACACAAGAGATCATAGGAATAAATGGAGTCTTCCTTAAAATAATAAGTAGCATCTACCTAAAACCTTCAGCAACCATCATACGTAATGGGGACAAGTTAGAAGAATTTCCAGTAAGATTGGGGGTCAAACAAGGATGCCCATTATCACTATTCAATATCATACTAGAAATGTTAGCTTTAGCAATAAGAGAAGAAAAAGAAATTGAAGGTATTAGAATAGGCAAAGAAGAAACAAAGGTATCACTCTTTGCAGATGATATGATGATATGCTTAAAGAATCCTAGAGAATCAAGTGAAAAACTACTTGAATAAACAACTTTAGCAAAGTTGCAGGCTATAAAATAAACCCGTATGAATCATTGGCATTTCTCTACATTACCAACAAAGCCCAACAGGAAGAGATAGAAAGAGAAATTCCATTTAAACTTACTATAGACATTATAAAATATTTAGGAGTCTACTTACTGAAACAAACCCAGGAATTATATATACACAATTACAAAACAGTTTTCACACAAATAAAATTAGATCTAAATAATTGGAAAAACATCAGTTGCTCACAGGTACGCCGAGCTAATATAATAAAAATGACAATTCTATCTAAGCTAATTTAGTTATTCAGTATCATATCAATCAAACTACCAAAAAATTATTTTATCGTGCTAGAAAAAATAATAAGAATATTCATTTGGAATAACAAAACATCCAAAATATCAAGGGAACTAATGAAAAGAAATGCAGGGGAAGGTGACCTAGCCATTCCAGATCTTAAATTGTATTATAAAGAAGCAATCATTAAAACTGCTTGGTACTGGCTAAGAAATAGAGTGGTGGATCAGTGGAATAGGTTAAGTATGCAAGACACAGTAGTCAATGACTATAGTAATCTATTATCTGATAAACCCAAAGACCCCAGCTTCTGGGATAAGAACCCACTCTTTGAAAAAAACTGCTGGGAAAACTGGAAAACAGTATGGCAGAAACTAGGCATAGATCAAAATCTCACACCATATCCCAAAATAAAGTCAAAATGGGTTTATGATTTAGATATAAAGGCTGATACTGTGAGCAAACTGGGAGAGCAAGGAACAGTTTACCTATCAGATTTATGGAGAACAGAAGAATTCATGGCCAAACAGGAAATAGAGAACATTATGAAAGGCAAAATGGATTACTTTGAATACATTAAATTGAAAAGTTTTTGCACAAACAAAGCCAATTCACATAAGATTAGAAGGAAAGCAGAAAATTGGGAAAGAATTTTTACAACCAGTGTCTCTGATAAGAGCCTCATTTCTAAAACAGATAGAGAACTAAGTCAAATTTATGAGAATACAAATCATTCCCCAATTGATAAATGGTCAAAGGATATGAACAGGCAGCTTTCAGATGAAGAAATTAAAGTCATCTATAAACATATGAAAAAATGCTCTAAATCATTTTTGATTAGAGAAATGCAAATCAAAACAACTCTGAGGTGCCATATCACACCTATCAGATTGGCCAACATGACAAAACAGGAAAAGATACATGGTGGAGAAGATGTGGGGAAATTACAATACTAATGCATTGTTGGTGGAGTTGTAAAATGATCCAACCATTTTGGAGAGCAATTTGGAACTATGCCCAAAGGGTTATAAAAATATGCATACCCTTTGACCCAGCAATAGCACTTCTAGGGCTGTTTCCCAGAGAGATCATACAAATGGGAAAATGTCCCACATGGACAAAAATATTTATAGCACCTCTTTTTGTGGTGGCAAAGAATTGGAAATAGAAGGGATGCCCATCAATTGGGGAATGCTGAACAAGTTGTGGTATATGAATGTAATGGAATACTATTGTGCTATAAGAAATGATGAACAGGCTGACTTCAGGAAAACCTGGAAAGACTTAAGTGGACTGATGCTGAGTGAAATGAGCAGAACTGGGAGAATGCTATACACAGTAATAGCCATGTTATGTGATGACTAATATTGATAGACTTAGCCCTTTTCAGCAATGCAAGGATATAAGACACCTTCAAAGACTTCATGATGGAGAATGCTACCCACATCCAAAGAAAGAACTATGGAGTTTGAATGCAGATTGAAACACACTATTTGCTTTTTTTTTCTTTTGTTGTGTTTTCTTTCCCCTTTCTGGTGGTTCCTCCTATTGGTTCTTATTCGTCCATACAACATGACTAATGTGAAAATATGTTTAATAGGAATGTATACGTATAGCCTATATCAGATTGTGTGCTATGTTTGGGAGGAAGGTGGGGAGGGAGGAGGAGAAAAATTTAAAACTCAAAAGCTTATGGAAGTGATTGTTGATAAATCAAAATAAATTAATAAAAAAAAGAAAAAAAGAAAGTAAGTTCCTTTAGGGCAGGAACCATGTTTCTTGCCTTTCTTTGCAATCTTAGTTTTTAGCACTGGTACATAAAAATGTTTTTTTGAAAATTTAAGCCCCTATTTGAATAAATTAATGAGTGAATAAATGAACATGTAAGAGCTTACTATGTATAAATCACTGTGCTTAATGCTAGAGATGAAACTAGAAAAAAAAAGTTTGTTCTTTCAAATAGCTTAAATCCTAATAGGTGAAGATGATATACATAGGAGATTTCAGCTGCAACTCATGTGAGAAGACCCCATAAACGTATTTGTTCCATGATGATAACTTCTCTGATTACCTCACAAAGTCACTGTGAATATCTAATGATCTCATATCTAATATAAAGGTATCCTATGCTTACTTATTTTCTTTCCTTAGATATGTTAGATAGAGTATTTCTCCATGAACATGCTGTGATGACTATAAGAATCCTTGCAAAACTTTATTTCTCAAGGAATAAAAATGTCTAATCTCCCCTGGATATAATGCTGAAGTTTATGGTCATGCTTTTATTCTTCCCAATGATGTCAGCCAGACCCTCTAATAATTCAAGTTTACTTCAAAGTTTATGGGATCTAGTGATATGACAATTCAAGAAGAGAGAAAATCATTGGTATAGTATAAATGTTTAACAACTGGCAATCCAAAAATTAGAAAAAAAATTTAATTTGTATTATTAACATTTTCTCCATCACTTTCTTAAGCTTATACAATCATCAAAACAATAAATCAAACTCTGATTTATGGTTTTCTGATTTCTGAGGTGTAAATGCTAAAGATTTAATCATTGGCTTTTGGCAGCTGCTTAAAAGCTGGCTCCAGCAAAGTCCTGGAGAAAGAATTCAAAATTAACAAAATCAGAAGAGACTTCCCACAGAAAGTGACTTATGAGTGGAGTCTGGAAGGAAGCTAGGGATTCTAAATGCTAAGTGTAAGGAGAGAGTGCTTTCCAAACTAAGGAGATAGTCTACAAAACTGAAAAAGCAGACAATGGATTTCTGAGTTCAGAAGTTCAGGAAAGGAGGATAGTTAGTCTAGGATATATAATGTATGTGTGGCATAACATGAAATGTGGCTACTTAATATTAATGCATATGTTGTACACATTGTATCCTCCCAACCCTACTAGAATGTGAACTTTTTGAAGATTGGTATTATAAAATTTTTATAAAATATTCTCAGGCCTTAGAACATAGTAGGCACCTCCTAAAATTTTAAATTGTAAGGTTTGCTGAGAAAAAATAATAAAATTCCAATTCACAAGCAAATACAGTTGAGGTTTTCACTGTCCAAAATTATATGGAATTACTCTATTTTTTCTCTCTCCATTTTGATGTATATCTCATTAACAATCCATAGCTTAATTAGGTCAGTAAGAGAATTCTAACAATTCTGCCAATAATTTGAAAATTTACACATGGCTTTTAATACTTATACTGCCATGTCCAAACTTTAATCTCATATCCAAGTGATATTATTTCAGAACTAATTTTCAAAGCAATTAGTGGGTATGCATTATGCAGTATTGTAATATTAAAAAAGGAAAATAATTTATTCTCTTCTCTAATCCTTTCCATTAAATCTAAATCCATTTTTATTAAATGACACACAGAACAACTTTCATTTCCAATTTATAAAAAAACTAAAACTTTTGAAGGGGCTTATATAACAGAGGACAGAAAATTAGCAGTTTGATGTGCTTTTTAAATTAAAAGAATAATCAACATCACTACCTATTTAAACCCCCACCTTGTTTCTTATTATTGTTGTATAGACATTACATTTGTTTTTTTGCAACACAGTTCACAATTTGGAGGCCTGAACAGAAATTGTAAATAACATAGAAAAGTTTTTCAGACTTTCTAATTTATAATTTAAAATAGCATCAGCATATTATTAACTATAATATTGGATAATGTTCAATAGATTTGAACTTAGTAATCACATTTCTTAGCAAGATAATTAATGATTACTTTTTTGTGCAATAAAAAGTGTTGTATACCATCAATATGATAGACAAATCCTTTTGGCAAAATATAATTTGCTATTAAAATGTTACAATTTATTATAGTGGATAGAAATCATAGGGTCATAGAATTAAGAGCTGGAAGAGATCTTAGATATTATCTAGTCCAAAGCTTATAGGTGAAGATACTGAGGCTCAGAGAGAAGTGATTTGCTCAAGGTAACATGTGTTAAGGAGGAATAGTTCTAAGATTCATATCTAGGTCCTCTATCTCCAATTCTTGTGCTCTTTCCCCTGGGTTGAAGTTTCACCTCCAACAGACACTGACTGTGCAAAGTACTTAAGCTCTCATTGTTATAGGCAACTATCAGACTATACATTGCTGAACAGTTGATAAATGTTAACACACTATATTGGTGAAGTCACAGGTCTGAATTGAAAATAAAAAATAAATAAAAAACAAAGGATCAAAGGAAGACAGTTGGTGTTTTGATAAATGAATCTTATTTTTCTTTTGTAAAATTATGAAACCTACAGGTGACCCAGTAGATAGAATGCCAGGTTTGGAGTTAGGAAAACCTGAATTCAAATCTGGCCTCTGACACTTACTAACTGTGTGACCTTAAGCAAGCACCTAACCTCCATTAGCCTCAGTCTTCTCATCTGTAACATGGGGATAATAGTGCCTACTCCACAGAGTTTTTTTTTTAAAAGATAAAATGAAAAGATAATTGTAAAGCACTTAGTACAGTGCCTGACACATAATAAGCATTATATAAATGTTAGCTATTATTATTGCTATTTTTGTTATTGTTGTTGTTATTATTAAGTGGATTTACAAGCAAGATTCTCCTTCTGGTTGCACATTAGGGTATTGTGTTAAGGATAAAATGGACATAAAGAAAAGACCTAATCTTGCAACAAACCTTTTAATCATGTTTATTTACTCAATTGAGGGATTTAGCTCAAATAATTTCATATTTATAGAAAATTGTCTGTGCTTTTGCTATTACTGAGCCTCTTATTATATATTTTACCAGCAATTCATAGATTCCTTTCCAAAATGCCGATACAAAAAAAAAAAGTTACCCACCATTTTTGATCATAAGATTTTATTGAGCTCCAAGTGAAAGTAGAATCTGAAAATTTCTACAATATATCATTAATAGAATGAATTGTGGACATTTACATAGGGAAGCAATGTTCAACGAAAGTAAAAATGACTAGGATTCAAAAACAAGTAATGTCAGATTATTCTGGATTGTTTCCTTTGTTGACAATGTTTCTATACTAGTAGATAAGGGAAATGTTCTACCTATAATTTAGTTTGATTTCAAAGAGTTATTTGACAGAAATTTAACATGTCCTTAAAGACATGATATGGAGCTCTGATTCCTAAAATCTAGCCAATAGCTCTCAAATGTTCAGATTCCTTGAGAATCTGGCCAATAGGGTAGATCTTTAATAAACCTTGTCTTTGGTTAAAAGAAGGCTCAGGTCAAATTCATTAAGGCAGTATCCATGTGTCATGATTTTGGGGTCTTGGTGTTGAGGTTTAGAGGTTTTAGGGTGCTGGGACCCCAAAATCACAACATGCAGGTCCTGCCCAAATGAATTCGACCCAAGGTTTCTTTTAGTCAAAGACAAGATCTGCCAGATGGGCCAGACTCTTAAGGAATGTAAGCATTTGTATCACTAGTGCAAGTGGGCCAGATCTTAAGAATCTGAGCACCTTAATGGAGAAAAAATGAATCTTATATACAGAAAGACTGTGGGAAGGATCCAGGAGTGGCCAAGTACTGGGGTGACTGGAGGAGGGGTCTAAGGAGGATCTGGATGGGAGTGGTCAGAATGCTGGGGTGAACAGAATGCCAGGGACCTGGACCTCTGGAGAATGGAGTCTAGATAGGATTAAGGGTGGGAAGTCGCCAGGGGCAATAGGTAAGCAACAAAACAGAATTGGGAGATTAGGCATAGCCACAATGAACACAGTTGAGTGGATTACATCCTCAGGCAAATGCCAGAAATTTGGGGAAAGTCCAAGGATTTTCTTTTTTGGGTTCCAGATCCCAAAGAGATGGTCTTTTTCTTTTAGGGGTTCAGATCCCATCTGCATCACCAGCACCCCTAAACTGCTAAACTTCAACATACAGTTTCCTGACTACTGTCTAATCCCAAATTCTTCTCAGGACAAGACTGAAAGGTACATAAGCTTCTCCCCTCTCCCTAATCCCTTTCTTGTGCTCCAGTTGGGATGGATTTCCAAGAAGGCTTGGCTTGGAAGTGCTTAAAATCCTACCCTTTTCCAAGACCAGCTAGTAAAATCTTTTCAAAAGTATATGAATTTAGATCTCAACTCTATAGAAGGGGCAGCAATCTTTAACATGTATTTCATTAATTATTCTGCCCTAGATATTAGGAGGAAACTGAAGAAATTGACAATGGGATCCCAAATATTTCAGGCTCAATTATTGGAGATGGCCTTTGGAGTCTTTAACAACAGAGACCTAGTTGCAGCAGGAGAGAGAATGCAGGGAAAGGACTAGAGACAGAGAACATGCTCAATTCCTGGCTGCTGCCATGACCAGGAAAAGACCCAAGGGTATTCCTGGCAATTCTGGCAGTGGAGAAACCTGCTTTTGATGCCACCAGGAGTCCAAGGAGTGCCCCTCCAGGACACCCCCTTGAAGGAAGCCCAGCGACTCAAGTGGTGGGGGCCACAAGGAGGAACACTGGTCCAAGGAATACCCCCTTTAGGGTACTTCCCCAGAAGGAGCCTCTGGGACTGACACCTCTGGGACCATGACCAACATGTCTTCTCAAGTCTTCTCAAGACTGGGAATGACAGGGGAGCCCAGGATCTGGCAGGGCTTACACTTTCTCCATCTCTATCAGCAAGCCCTGGGCAAAAATCGAGACCAAAGGTAAGGTTACCCACTTTGTCATGGCTACTTACTTTGTTTTAACCAATTACTCTGGTTCTACCCCCCCCCCCCAACCCATAGGGTCATAGGCATTGAAGGGAAAACTAAGGGATGTCTCCAGACATATCCCTTCCCCTGCCTATTTGAGGATCTATTGTTTGAACATTCCTTTCTTATGCTCTCCTCTTGCCCTGCTCCCTTGTTGAGAAGAGACCTAATGGTGAAGTTAGGGAGCCAATTTTCCCTAGTTAAGACCCCTATCTCCCTTTTCCATCTGTGCACCAGACCTCTCCATGTTCTCCCAGAAGTGTGGGACAATTGAGTCAATTGTTTGAAATCAGGGAATTCCTGGGCAAGCTACTCATGCCACCCCAGCAGTTGTTCACCATTGAGACCCTCCAGTGTTGCCCTATGGCATTATGTGTAGCCCAACCTGGGAGGCTTCTTTGGCTGCTGCCACAGGAGCACTTAATTTCTTCGGCACTGGAGGCTATAGGGTCTCTATAAACAAGGTCTGTATACCACATCTAGGCCATGAACTAACACCCACCTCTCACTCCTTAACCTCAGAAAGGAAAAAGACAATCCTGTCCATCCCTGTCCCAGCCACTAAGAAACAACTTCAAACTTTTATAGGCATGGCTAGATGTTGTAGACTCTGGTTCCCTAATTCTGGGCTTATTGCTAAGCCTCTTCATGACTCTAATCAAGGCCTCAACTCACTCCCTCTAGAGTAGGGCCCCAATAAGGCTAAAGCTTTAGAGACTTTGACAGTTAAATTGATCACCATGCCAGCATTAGCTCTACCCAATCTAAAAAATTGTTTTACTCTGTATGTTGAGGAAAGGAGAGGACAGGCTTTGGGGGTCCTAACCCAGTCCTTAGGACCTGACCCCAGGTCAGTTTCTTATTTTTCAAAACAATTAGACTCAGTGACAGCCAGATGGCCTTCATGCCTCCAGGCAGAGGCTACTGCAGCCATTCTGTTCAAAAGCCATCCTGCTGGCATTAAGCTAGGAGAAAACACCTGACAAGTCTGTCAGGCTTGCCCAATTTGTACCCAGAGACTCTGGAATACACTTGTGAATCCTTGTAGGAGCTCAGGCTACTGTTTGGAAAGGCCCCAGCCCCCTCCACAGGACAGGTGGCTAAAAAGAGGTGAAACCATACATGCTCTTTTCCTTTTATGATTTTACCTTGCCATAGTCATCTTTAATTCCCTCCAGGGAAATTGTCTTTTCTCTGTACTCCTTTTGTGGCTGTTTGGTCCTTGTTTGCTTAATCTCCTTACCAGGTTTGTCTCCTCCAGGGTCCTACTCATCAACTTCCAGATGACTGCTCAGGCTATATACCAACCTCCAACCAGGTGCAAGGTTTCTAGCCTACTGGACCTGAAGTCTGATCCCTTGAATGAGACCCAGGGAGGCAGGGACAATTCTATACCCCTTGCCAGAAAGAAACAGTTTCAGAAGCGGAGACCTTCTCCCCTTACCCCAAGAGAATTTGGCTCCCATTTGTTTGAGGGGGGAATAATGAGGATGAGATCTGAATCCCTAAAAGGAAAAGATCATGTCTTTGGCATCTGGACCCCAAAGAGGAAAATCCCTGGACTTTCTCCACAGGGCCATTATCTCTGGAGTTCACAAGAGGTTATAATCCTATTAACTGCCCTTTCATTATCTCCTACACCCAATCTCCCAATTCTCTGTAACCCTTAACCTAGCCCAACCCTCCATTGTCTATTACCCCCTGATGGCCTCCAACTAATTCCCACCCTTGATCCTATCTAGACCCCAATCTACCTCCCAGTCACTTCCATCAAGAACCTCCCTAGACCCTTCCTTCAGTCACCTCAAACTACTTGGCAACTCTTAGATCCCTCCCACAGTCTTTCTGTATATAAGGTCATCTTGTCTCCATTAAGGTGCTCAGGTTCTTAAAATCTAGCCAATAGCTCACAAATGTTCAGATTCCTTAAGAGTCTGGCCAACATGGCAGATCTTTAATAAACCTTGTCTTTGACTAGAAAAAAAAATAGACATGATGTGAAGTCTGCTAGGTGATGGCAAGTTTAGGTGCATTTGGACCTCGATGAATGACTGAATATAATTAGTGGTGACTAATGGATTAATGCCAGGCAAGGGAGATCCCTCTAGTGTACTACCTCAGGAATAAATTCATTCAATCAACAAGTATTTTTCAAACTGTACTGCATGCAAGGTAATGTGGTAGATGGTAGATCTACAGACAAAAATGAAACTATTTTGCCACAGAAAGAATCAATGCACAAAAAATTAAATACAAAACACATAAAAAGTAGATGCAGTTGTAGAGAGAAGATAATACTTCAGAAAGTCAATATTAGCTCCCTGTTGGAGGTGAAACTTGAGTTAAGTTTTAATGGAAACTCTAAATACTGCAAGGCAAAGGTAAGGAAGAAATACATTCCAGATATGAAGGGACAACCTGTATTTTGGATAGAGAAAAGGCAATAAGCCAATTTTTATAGATTTTTAGAAGAATAATAATATGAAATTAGTCTGGAAAGGTATGTGGAAGCATATTTAAAACCTCTTTTTGAGTTTGCCCTAGAAACATTAAGAAATAAGCATTTCTCTAGTCTAAAACCCTCTCCAGATTTATCACCTTCGAAAAATAGGTAAAAGGGCAAGAGTACATGTTCTAGATAACAAAACATGTTCAGTCCATAAGTGCTCTGTCATATATACTAAAAATAAACAGTAATAGGGTCTTATGATTTATGGATTAAAGAATTCCACTCCACAAGGCATCAAAAACCTGGTTACTTTTTGGAGTTCAGTAGATGAGGGAAGTAACTTCTTAACATTTAGTACTAGAATGTGTGTCATTGGAATGTGATAGGTTCTGCCTAACTAGAGTCAAGTCACTTAAGCTCTCTGAGACTCAGTTTCCTCATTTGTAAACTGAGGAGACTGAACTAGCTCCAAGGTTGCTTTCATCTCTAAGAATATGAGATATTTTTGTATGTTTTCCCCCTCCCAGGAAGAAAAGTCAGGGCCAGAAATGAGACTTATTTCCATAAACCACCAATAGACCCCAGTCTCTTTACTTTCTTGTCACCATTCACTTACTGGAAAATATTTGACTTTCTATTGTAATACACACAAGCATTTGTAAGGCTTTGAGTTAGTCCATTTCTGTGTTGTCGTTTAAGCTGAAAAGTTAGATTTAATGAGAAATTGCATGAAACTATTGCACATTACATAGCTACTATGTGCAACAGTAGAAAGCATGATTCATAATACATCAGGAGAAATGTTTTCCATTTCCAAGTCTACCCTTTATGCGCTGAGGGTCTCTCCACCTTTGTATGT
Organism: Vombatus ursinus; assembly: GCF_900497805.2. NCBI lineage: Eukaryota > Metazoa > Chordata > Mammalia > Diprotodontia > Vombatidae > Vombatus > Vombatus ursinus. The sequence goes on from NW_020954619.1 coordinate 35,163,636, forward strand.
CAGTAACTCCCTCTGTAAAGTGGAAAGAATGACAATTGCCACCACATAACACTCAGAGTCAGCTTTCCAAATCAAAGTTGCTCATCACATATCATAGATCAGTGAGTGAAGGGAAAAAAACAAACCAGGGGATTTATATTCCCACTCTGGTCCCAACCCCATCATACATGGATGTATCATAATGTTGCCCCTCTGAAAGAAACAGCTCAGCTTTCTGGATGAAGAGTTTTTATAGGATATTAGAAATCTTACATTCAAGGTGTGTCCTATAATTCACTTCAGTGGACTTTGTAATACAGTTTTCAAAGTAGAGGTAAGATAGAGTGGAAAGGCTCCTCAGTGTCCCAATGGATTTCTGCATTTACACAGGTGACCTAAATACTTTTCTTTCATCAGTGAATAGATTTGTTTCTCCCCAAATGTACTTTGTTACTTAAGAACTGATGATATTTTGGGAACTGAAATATCCTCCTACCTTGTTATTCATGTGCATGAATAGAGTTCAGCATCATTTCATTCTCTTAATATTTCTACTAAGTTTGTTTTCTGGGCCTCAATTTTAATCCTCTTTTTGCCCCCTCCTGTCTGCTATTGTACAATGAAAAGAATAAAAAGAAGACAAGGTAAGGATTTGTGAATTTGAGCCTCTAATGCATCAGGATCATTATTCCTGGAAATAATTAAGGATCAGATGATCATTTTTTATATGTCAGAAAGATCATATTCAAAATTAAAGACATTTATTTCATGAGACATGGACATTTTTTCATTTATTCGTAGAAAATAAAAAGATGGTATAAGTAAATTCTCTTTTTCCTGCTGGTATTTTTTTTCCTTCTCTCTCACTTATTATTCTAAAAGAGATGCTAATGCTTGTGAGGCAATTTAATGTCTTAATATGGGCATCTCTATCACCATTTTATTGTGGGTTTGGGAAAATCACTTCTTTCTTGGACCATTTTTTTCTTAGATAAAAATGTAGGAGTTAGGCTGGCCTAGAAGGTGATCTAGCTTTGCCATTCTATGATGTCATTTATATGATGATATCTTATTTGGATTAGGAGAAGAAGGATTGTTATTTTATTTTGGGTTTTTTTTTTTTCCATTTTAGGCTAAGGCCAAGGAAATAGATATCGCTAGATAGTCCTGGCTATTGTATGTGACATTTTTGATGATACTCTCAAATTTCCAGTTTTTGAACCTGGGAAGCAATCTGAAGCCTCTAGTGATTAGATGATATGTAGGAAAGTAGACACCTTCCCTCTCTCTGCCCACCACTGAAGTACATAGCAGCCCTGGCTTCTCTAGCTTAATGGTATGCTGTAGGCAACCATGAAGACATCTCAAGATTGGAAGAGATTTTCTGCAGTTGACCAATAGGTTAATTGCACCTAAAACAATAACAAACCTGGGATTGGATGTAGTAAGGGAAGATGGGTGGTATAAACATAAACCCAGTGGATTTAGCTTGGGTTTTGATAACTTTGATGCGATTATGACACAGATTCTGAATCATTTGAAAACAATGTCTTACTCTCTAATTCCTAGTATATGAGTAAATACAAGCTGTCCCCATCAACAAAATCAGAGAGGAACAGGTAAATTTAGAGTCAGAATGTCTATGTGTGCTGATATAATTTATCTCCTGGGTAAGAAAGTTTGGTAAGAATTTCAGTTACCCTGAAATCATCAATTTCTCTATGGAAACAAAATGCCTCAGGGGTTGAACTTGATGGTCTCTAGTTTTGGACCTTTAAACAAAATGAAAATTAAGATCTGCTATCTGACCTGTTTAGTGTGTTCCTTGGCCTTATTCTTCCTTGTTAATGGCCCCAAGGAGATTTTGCCATTTTAGGTGTTATCTTCCAGAAGTAAATAGGGATTTGAGCTGATAGCAGAAAACAACTATGCGATAAAGTGAAGGCCACATGACCAATCCAGGAGTCTTGGGGGAGAACGTTACACTAGGTGCAACCAGAAGGAAGATATTCCAACATCAAAATGAGTATTTATCAGTAAATGAGAAGTTAAGAAGCAAGGACTAAGAAAGATGAAAGCCAAAGGTTATCCAAAAATGCTGGCAGTATAGGTCAAATTTGAAGAACTTAGAATGGTTACAGGAAATTAAGATAATTTTCCAGGAATTTTTGGGCCAGACTTTGAAAAAAATAGGACAGTATGAGCTGCCTTTCTTCCTCTATAATTCATTAGTTCTTTGCCTTTTTGGTATCATGGATCTCTTTGGCAGTCTGGTAAAGCATTCCCAGAATACTGTTTTTAAATAGATAAAATATAAGTCATAGGATGACAAAGGACACCAATTGTATTAAAATAATGATCAAAACAATTTTTTAAAAGTTCATGGATCTTAGTTTAGTTCTCATTCCTTAATAGGATGAACTTGTTAAAGGATAAGGTATGAATAGAAAGAGCTTCTGCAGATCTGCTTTCTTTTTGTAGATCTTTTTCAGGACTCCTTACAGACTTCTTAAGGACTCTGGCTATGGGAGGCAATAGTGTATTACACCAGCCAGAGAATCTGGAACCAATCATAAGTAATGTCTGTAGAAATCCCTGCTTGCAAATATTATGGTAGTAATGAGAGATGGTGCTGGGTAACCAGAATAGGAACGTCATCTGACTGTATAGCCAACTCTCCATTGAACACTTCTACTTGAAACTCCCGTTGGGAAGTCAAACTCATCATGCCTCGAACAACTCATTTTCTTTACCCCCCCAAAAAAATCATTTATTTTGCTTTTTTTTTAAATTTTATTGAGTGCACCAAAATCCTTCTAAAAACTCTGATTCACAACCTTGGATTCTTCTTTGATGTTTTACTCTCACTCATTTTTCCTCTGTATATGATCAGTTACCAAGTATTGTCAATTCTGCCTCTATGACATTTCTTGAATCTGTCCCTTCTATCTACTCCCATGGCCACCTCCTTAGTTCAGGCCATATCACTTCTCACAAATAATATTTTAATAGACTCTTTATTATACTTGATGCCTTAAATTCTCCCCTCTCTAATACATCATCCATATAAATACCTGTGTAATACTCCTAAAGTCCAGATCTGACTATGCCACTCTCCCACTGGAAAAAAAAAAGATCCAGAAGATTTCCTCTAATATCCAATTGAAACCTCTCTGTTTAGCATTTAAGGATCTTCACAATCTTGACCTAGTCTAACTTTCCACAGGTAATATAGATTACTACCCTTCTTATAATTTACATTTCAGCTAAACTTGCTTACTTACTGTACCTCATATCCAACATTACATCTCCCATCCATGCATTTGCGAAAGCTTCCTCTCTATCTTGTTGATACCTCCATCTCTACTCCCTAACTGAGCATGGAAACCACTCCCTCTTTAAATTGGACTCTTAGAACATCTAATGTCCTTCAAATTTCAATTCAAACTTTATTTTCATTCTGAGACCTTCTCTGATCTCCATCTCCCCACAGCTGCTAGTGATGTCCCTGATGATAAAATTAATTTATATTCATTGTGTGTTGATTTTTGACACCTAGGTTACCCCCTCTCTCATGATTGGGGTCCCATGAATAGCTACTCAAGGTCTGAGGTACTCTGGGTCCGTATTTACTCAAGATGATAGCTTAAAAGACAGCAAAGATACATTTACTTTTTCACTAGTCAGCCAGAGGATACAATTAGTTCAAAGCAAAGGTATTTGATGAAATAGCATAGTTAAAATAATTTCAAAAGAACATTCCCCTCACAAATATGAGTTTCCAACATGCATATACATAAGCATATATTCATAAATATGAAAACAGATCAGAGGTTTGTATACAACATTCATTAATCTGACCAAAGCCTTTGATACTGTCAGTCATGAAGGCTTGTGGGAAATTATGGCGAAATTTGTTTGCCCAGAGAAGTTCATCAGTATTGTACATCAGTTTCATGACCAGGATGTGTGCACAGTTTCTGGATAAAGAACACTCATATTTTCTCAGTCACCAATGGAGTGAAGCAGGGCTGTGTGTTTGTTGCCGTACTTTTTAGTACGATGTTTTCAATAACATTGTCATATGCCTTTGACAAGAATGAAAATGGCCTGGAGGTCAGGTAGCACAAAGATGGTAAATTATTTAACTTGAAAAGGCCACAGGACAAGACTAAAGTAGAGGAAGAGTTGGTGCATTATTTTTTGTTTGCAGATTATTTTGCACTCTATGAGGCCTCTGTAGCTGAGATGCAACAAAGTATGGATCAATTCTCTGCTGCTTGTGCTACTTTTGGCCTAGCAATTAACACCAAGAACGAAAAGGTGCTTCACCAGCCAGTACCACACTATCCATACGTGAAATCATTAGTTACAACAAATGGAGAAATATTGAAAGCCGTGGATAAGTTCACTTACCTTAGCAGTATACTTTCCAGGGATGTACATATCGATGATGAAGTTGACACACATATTACCAGAGCTAGCTCAGTGTTTCAGGAATTCCAAAATAAAGTGTGGGAAAGAATATTGAACTGCCTACCAAACTGAAGGTCTACTGCTGACCCCATTGCGGTATGCCTGTGATACTTGGACAGCATACTAGCATCATATCAGGAAATCGAATTGCTTCCATTTGAATCATGAATCACATGACAGGATAAGGTACCAGACACTGAGGTCCTTTCTTGAGACTGAACTGCCAAGCATTGAAACTTTACTTCAGAAAGTGCAACTCTGACGGGCCTGCCATGTTGTTTGAATGCCAAACGCACATTTGCTTAAAAGACTACTTTACGGAGAACTCATACAAGGTAAGTGCTCACATGGAGGTCAGAAGAAGTGACATAAGGACACCATCAAGGTCTCTCTGAAGAACTTTGGAAATGATTGTGTGACATGGGAGACACTGGCAAAGGACCACCCAGCATAGTATGCCCTCATCAAAGAAGGCACTGTGCTCTGTAAGTGAAGCAGAATTGCAGTTCAAAAGAAACATGAATGCATAAGTTTAGAGCTATCTCCACTCCAAATGTTCATGTGGACTATTTGTGTCCAACCTATGGTATAACCTTCCGAGCTCTTATTGAACTGATCAGCCACAGTCATACACATTGTCCCCCTAACTCCAATATAGTGATTTCATTTTGGTTCTCTTCGAGAACAAAGGACAACCAACCAACCAACCAGGTGTCCCACAGGGCTCTGTCCTGGGCACTCTTCTCCATCTATACTATATCACTTAGTAATCTCATAAACTCCCAGGGACTTAATTATCTCTGTGCTGATGATTCTCATATTTATTTGTCCAGCCCTAACTTCTCTGCTGATCTCTGGTCTCACAAGCCTTTCATATATCTAAATTTGACATGCCATAGACATTTCAAAGTCAGCATGTGCAAAATTGAACTCATTATTAATCCCCTTAACCTCTCCTTACTTCCAAACTTTCCCCTCTTACTGTGAAAGGTACCACTATCCTCCTAGACCTTTCTAAACTCAACCTAGGTGTCATCCTTTATTCTTCCCTCTTCTTCACATCCCATATTCAATCTGTTGCCAAGACCTATTGATTCTACCTTTGCAATATCTCTCGCATTCATCTCTATCCTTCCTTGGACACTGCCACCATTCTGGTTCAAGAACTCATCACCCCATGCTGGAAATATTTCAATAGACTAATGCTTGGTCTCCCTGCTACCAATCTTTTTTTCCACTACAGACCCTCCTCCATTCAGCGCCTGAAGTGATTTTTGTAAAGTTTCATTCTGATCATGTTATCCTCAGTCCCTATTTGATAAACTCTAGTAGCATCCTATCATCTCCAGGATCAAATACAAGATCCTCCATTTGGCATTCAAAGCCCTTCACAATTTCTTTCCTCCAACTTTCCAGTCTTCACATACCTTCCAATACCTCCATCCACCTCCACCATTCACTTTTCAATTCAATGAGACTGGATTCCTTACTGTTCCTCACACAAGATACTCCATTTCTCAGCTCAGTATATTTTCTCTGGCTATTTTCCATGCCTGAAATGTTCTCCCTTATCAACCCTGCCTCCAGGCTTCCTTGGCTTCTATCATGTTCCAGATGAAATCCTTCCTTCTACACTAAGCCTTTCCCAAACCTTCATAATGTCCCCATCTTCCCTGTTAATTATTTCCTACTTATCCTATAAACAGTTCATTTGTACATATTTGTTTTCTTGCTATCTCTCCCATTATAATGTGAGCTTCTCAAGGGAAGAGACTGACTGACTTTTGCCTTTCTTTGTATTTCCAGTACATAGCATAGATCCTGACACATAGAGCAAACTTAATGCTTATTGACTGACTGACTGACTGACTGACTATTTCTGGGCCTACTGTAATATTCTAAATTCAAGTCCCACCTCTAATACATACTAGCTATGTGACCTGGGTCATATGACCTCTCAGTGTCCTAGCAACTCATTAATAAAGAATGAATTAAAATGAATTAAAAATATTTATCATTTTCTACAGCTAGGTACTATGCTGAGTGCCAGGTATACATACAGAAAAAAAAAAGACAGTCCCTATCCTCAAGAAGCTTACTTTCTAAATACATTTAAATCATACATATAGGAGAGGAGTAGCCAGCAAGAAGTGTTTCATTAAGGAATTCATAGGGAAGGTGAGTGTAATTGATGCTTCCTTTTCAGTAATTTTGACTTGATTATTGTTTCCAGATATAGAGGTGGAAGTGAGAAGGGCAAATGAATACATGAATGATGGCAGAGAATGAAGGTGGCCAGGGAATGGCAGTATGGTGATTTTAAGTAGACTGGACATGGTGACTTAATGGTAGCTGGTAGAGTGACAAATTTAAGCTTGCCAGGAAAAAGTAATGTGAGCATGAAGAAAAATGGTATAGATTTACTAAATATAAAATGGAGAGCAGGTGCCAATTTGCATTTGGGGAATGTGACCCTATGCCAATAAAATCACCAGTCTAATTAAAAAAAAAAAAAGATCAGTGGCTCCCTGTTTCCTCTAGCATTAAATACAAATGCCTGTACTTGGCATTCATAGCCCTTCACAATCTGACTCCAATCTGGCTTTCAGGGCTAAATATTTCATATACCCACTCTACAATCCAACCAAACTGGCCTACATGATGTTCCTAGTACACAACATTCCACTTCCATCTCCATACTTTACTCATGTTGGTCCCCATGCCTGGAATTTAGTTCTTCTTCCTCCCTCACTGACTCTTAGAATTCTTTTGCTGTTGCTCAGTTGTTTCAGTCATGTCTGACTTTTCATGATCCCATTTAGGGTTTTCTTTCCAAAGATACTGGAGTGGTTGGTCATTTCTTTCTCTGGCTCATTTTATAGATGAGTATATTAAGACAAATAGGGTTAAATAACTTGCCCACAGCCACATACCTAGTACGTATCTGAGGCCGGGTTTTAAATCAGGAAGAGGAGTCTTCCTGACTCCATGCCCAGCATTCTGTCCATTGGAATTCTTAGTTCACTTTAAAGCTATAATCAACTACTGCTTCCCACATGAGTTTTTCCTGAGTGCTCCAGATGTTATTGCCATTCTTAAATTCTATCCTCAAACTATATTCATCCTATGCCCTTTTATATGTACATGATTTTCCCCACTGCAATGTGAGCTTCTTGGTATAGGGACAGTTTCCTCTTTGTCTTTGTATTCAAAGGACCTTATATAGTGTCTGACACTTAGTAAGTGCTTTTTGATTGATTTATTGATTGACTGACTGGTTTCCTACCAGAAAGGCCTAATTGATCTCCCTGACACATCACTGTTTCTAATGTAGGAATATAATGATGTTCCTCTACTGCTCAAGTCCAGCATTCAAAACTCTCTAGCTACACCTTACCTTTCAAACCTTATCTATTGCTTTCATATATCTTCAAATAAATTGAGCTCTTCATATCTCCCTTAACTAATACTGTTTTTAAGAGCTATACCAAAGAAAAGGCAAGTGAGGTACTTACTTCACATATATAAAGCTTGGGGAGGGCATGAAAAATATGGAATACATGCATCTAGTTTTATGACAGATGAGATGATGAATAGACAAATATAGATGATAGATTAAGAGATGGATAGATAAATAGAACATTTATTAAGCACTAAGTATATGAAAACAAGAAAACAATATTATTATTCTCAAGGAGCTTACATCCTAATAGGAAAAGATAAAATATAAAAGGGACCTTTATGGAAAGGAGAAGGAAAAAGGAGAGCATACACTATACCATTAAAATATGGAGACATTTTTTTTTGGCACATAGTTAGCTGGTTAAGGGGCTATCTTAATAAATCCTAATGATCACTTAGGGCCAAGGTCAAGAGCTACTTCCTCTATAAAGCCTTCCCTAATTTTGTCAGGCAGGGTGATCTTTCTTCCTTTGAAATTCCTTTAATAGTTATCAAATAAGGCCTTGTATTTGGAGTTATTTGCATAGTTTTCTCCTAATATATGAAGCAGCATGGCAGAGTGTTATTGTGTTGAGCATAGAGTCAGCATAACCAGAGCTACAATTTAATCTCTGTCAATTACTAGTTATGTGAAACTGAGTGAGTCCCTAAGTTTCTATATAATTAGAGCAACTCCCCAAGGTTTATTTTAAACTCTTCCCAACTTGACTAACTTCCTAGACTTCTTAGACGTTACTCTGTTTCACACAATTTATGCTCTAGCAAAACTGACCTACTTGCTATCACATCCAATGCTACATCTCCTGATTCTGAACATTTACACAAGCTGTGCCCTATGCTTTGAATATACTCTCTCTCTCTCTCATCATAATTATCATCATCATCTCTATTATTTATCTCTATCATCTCTTTCTGTTACCTATCTATCCATCCATCATCTTTCTCTTTATCTCTCTATCATCAATATCTATCTTTCCCTCTATCTAGTTATTTGTTATCAATCATCTATCCATCTGGCTACTTCATAAGATTGCTGTGTTGATCAAGTGAGATAAGTTCTGTACAAATGTTAGCTATGATAATGATGATAACAAAGATGATGATGATGGTGATGATGATAATCTCTTTCCTCCAACAGAATGTAAGTGCTTTGAGGACAAGGCCTCTTCCTTGCATGTCTTTGTATTCCCAACACCTCATAGTGCCTGGAATGTAGTTGATACTTAATAAATATTTGTTGAATTGAGTTATTTAATCTATTAAATCATATTAACAGGTCTATGGCAGGGGAGTTCTCACACTGCAAGTACTCCCCCTGAGGCCAGCAGAGAGAATCCCAATCTTTCTCTGCTCCTTAAGAATAGGGTCTAAGTTATATTCAGTTTTGAATCTAGTTTTTTCCTCTTAAAAAAAAAAACACTACTAGTCCATTTTCAAATGTTTCCATCAAGAAACAGTGAGTTTACTATATTTTATTTTCATGTTTGCAAAAGAAGCTTTAAGAATAAAAGTAAAAATAAATAACTTAAAGATGTATGATTGTCTAGAAAGTATTTCTATGATTGGAAACTCTCTTTTTAACTCTTGGTAGGACTAGAATTTAATATTTATAATCATTTAACTTTGATTTTAGTAATTTACCACAACTTCTTAAAGTTCAATTTAGTTCTTGTGGCAATTAAAGCTTTTTTAAATGAGGGTTATATTATCATTATGTACAAACTAACACAATTTCAATCAATCAATCAGTATTTATTAAGTGCCTATCGTGGTAGGCACTGTGCTAAACCCTGGGAGTACATATAAGTTTCTGCTCTCAAAGAGCTTACAATCTAATTTCTAAAAGTGAGTCATACTGGAGATTCCAAGAATATTCAAACTTGAGAAGAAAATGAATAAAGGCAAATTATCACAGAGTATCATGACTGAGCAATGTAATATACATCTTAGAGAAAATCTTTAGAAAAACTTAGATCTCAGTCCCTAGGTTCACAAAGACTTCTCTCAAGTATACCAGGACATAATTTGCTTGCAATTTTCTTGGGAAAAAATAAATCATCTCACTGAGAAATGATCATACAACAAAGAGAACAGAATGAAATAGTAATGAACACAGACGCTCAAATGAACACTACTGACTGTACACTTCTGCTTGGTTTGCTACAACCTCAGTGAGGGGGCTTGTGTGTGAATGTAGGAGGAAATTGGGAATAAAGGTCACAAACCTGTCACCTAAGACCATAATGACTCTCAATGCTAGTGATGAATAAAGCATATTTTTCCCTAATGCAGAATCCTCACTCATGAGCAAGGAGTAGTTTACAGTACATAGAAAACTATAACATTTCTGTAATGTGTGAAGAAAAACTATTAGGGGAAAGAAATAGAGAATTGTGAATGGTCCCATATGAGGAAATGAGATATAATGGAGTAAGTGAAAAAAACAAACACTGCAAGACAGTAATCTACTTGTCCTGCCCCCACCAATAGTGTGTAGCACAGTGACTTACACACAAATTATGCTGAATATTGAATAAATAAATGAATGATAAGAACTAGTCTCCTACAGAACAACTCTTTCTCTTCCAGCAATGTTTTACATATTATCATAGAGTACTTGACTTGGAGACAGAAAGGACCTTAGAGACCATGGAATAAGACTAATCCCATCCTCATTTTAGAGATAAGAAAATTGAGGGAAAGAGAGAGACAGAGACAGAGACACAGAGACAGAGAGAAACTAAAATGTATACTTCACTCCCTTGACTGAAAGAAATGAAAAATTAAGGGTGAGAAATATTGTATATCCTGTCAAATGCAATAAGTGTAATTGTTAGTGTGATGAATTACTTTTAATTTTTTTCTATTTCTTTTAAAATTTTGTTACAAACAATGACTCATTGGAGTCATACTACCCTCACTGGAGGGTAGAAGGAATATTTGTAAATCAATTCAGTAAAAATGAAATAAAAATCTTAAAATAAAGTAGATTATATCTTTTTTGTTGTTGTTATTTATACACAAAAGGTAATGAAAAATCACAAAATGTTAGGATTAGAAGTCTTCAGAGTTCATCCAATTCAACCTTCTTGTTTTACCAAAGGGGTACCTGTAGATCTGGGGAACTGAAATTACTTGTCTAATGTCATCCTTTAGCTAACAGCCAAACCAGGACTAAAACCCAGGACTCTTATTGCCAAAACCAGCATTCTTTTGTTGAGATTTCACCTTGGACTTCCTCATCACAATGAAAATGGTTTTTGTTTGCTTTTGTCGTCCTCTAGAGGATGAAGAGAGATCACTATATGATGGTTATACTGTGTGGAATAAATCATTGTTAAGTTTCTAATATGAAATATTTTGGTTGAGTGTATGATTTGTAGTCATTTGGTCATTTTCAATTATATCTGACTCTTTGCAACTCCATTTGAGATTTTCTTGGCCTGGCACTCTAACCACTACACCACCTAACTACCCAACTGTATGTTAGGGGATAAGAAGACACTTCATATGATACTTACTTTCCCAAAGATGAATTAGATTTTTTTTTTATTTTCTACTTTGTCACAGAACTAGAAGCAATAGGTGAAAAGTTACAAAATATAAGATTTAGATTTGATGGAAGGCAAAAGAAAATCTTTACAATTTAAGTTATCCAAAAATGAAATGGACTGCCTCAAGAGGTAGTAAATTCCCCATTGCTAGAGTTTCTGATCAGGTATAGATTGACCTAGATTTCTTTCTGAGGTTCATCACAGCTTTGAGATTCTGTAGTAACTTCTTAACAATTCTACTGAGATCCCCTTTGCTAGAGGTCTTCAAACAAAAGTTAGATAACAACTTCTCAAAGATATTAAAGAAAGACCTCTTATTCCAAGTATGAATCAGACTACATGGCCTCTAAGGTCCCTTCCAGGTCTGAGATTCTGTGATTTTGTGAATTTAGAAAACAGACTTTATAAAACTTTTCTTCACGAGAATGTGTATTCTATCTTAAATAAGAGATTTGTGACCAAGCATAATTTCATTAGGTAAGCATAAAGAAAAATGTTTTGGCTATCTGCTCACATGCGATATTGAAGAATGGCTCATTTATCAGAAAGAACCATCTTGCCAGATGTGAAAGATAACAGCAAATCTACAAAGTACAGTACTTTTAGCAAAAATGAGCAAAGTACAACTCAAATTTATACTAACAAAAACAAATTATAGCTATTAAGTAGTTAAATTTTAAGTACTTTGAAAATAAAGGTTGTTACAGCAAGTGAATCACTTAGATCATTTTATTCTATTACTGTAGGTTTATCTTTTGAAATTCCATGGGCTATTAGTGATTATGCAAAGATTCAATAGTATCCTTTTATGTGGTGAAATTATTTCTACTGTTTTGAGTTTCATTGTTCCAACAGTAGATAATGGCTTTCTGATCCCACTGCCTTCTTTCACTCATTTCTCATTGATTTTTGTTCAATGCAGTAGCTTCACAGACTTACTTTCTAAGTTTAACTGACAATTAGGTAGAATTGTTCAACATAGACACATATTTAGCACCTCATATTGTCAAGATATTAGTAGGTACCCTGTTTTCCAGAGCTAAGGACCAGAAAGCAGGCTGTACCCTGAGCTCAACATAACAACAATCCTTTGAACTCAACTTCTGGATGATCTAGCCCTTTGGATGACATCAGCCACAGCAGAATCCCAGAATTGTTTCCCACCAGTATCAGATGGTAACTGAGCTTGGACGAGCTCTTGTAGTACCTATGGTCTGGTCATGAAGTCCTGCCATAAATCAAACTTGTCACATTGTTGATGTTACCCCTCATTGTGAGGGCTACAGCTCATTGCACAGTCATTGGTTTAAGTATTGAGATCTCCCCACATTGCCTCATCTCTCCCCATTCCCACTAGGGGCAGTCCTCTGATACATGTGTCATTGCTTACAAGCCATTTCTCTCACTTTGAAATTAAACTTACGTTTGATCTCTGACTCTCCTTTCTCTAGCCTACTTTGTTCTGCTCCACCACCCACAGCATAGAGGTCAGTTCTGGTCCAGTTAACAATATATCTGAAGACAATAAAAAATAATAACCTGTCCCTACTCTCAAAGAGCTTACATATAATAAGTAAAGGTAAGACATGCACACAAATAACTATCATACTAAAAGGAAATATGATAAATACCTAATATGGATAAAAACAAAATCTTCAACAGGACACCTTTCCCAATACGTGTTAATTTGAGTGCTTTCTCTCTTTTAATTATTTCCTGATTTTTTCCTTTACATACCTTGTCTATACATATTTGTTTGAATCTCCCCCATTAGATTGTGAGCTCCTAGGGGGTAGGAACTATTTATCTTTTGATTTTGTATTCCCAGCTTAGCAGAATGTTTGACCCCTTTTCCCATCAACTATATGGCTTTTGGACTTCTCTGGAATTCTCCAAGGTGACTCAAAACTAAGTACCTTCTCCTCCTGGTCCCCTCCTGCTCCTTTCAGCTTCACTTTGTTTGTTGTCTTCCACTATTAGATTATAAACTCCTTGAAGACAGGAACTGCCTCAGTTTTTAATTTGTATTTGCATCCCCTAAGGGCAACTAGATGGTATAGTAGATAGAGTACCAGGTTTGGAGTTAGGAAGACTCATCTTCCTGAGATCAAATCTGGCCTTAGACACTTACTAGTTGTATGGCCCTAGGCAAGTCACTTAACCCTGTTTGCCTCAGTTTCCTCATCTGTAAAATGAGCTGGATAAGGAAATGGCAATCCACTCCAGTATCCTTGCCAATAAAATCCCAAAAGATATCACAAAGAGCCAGACACTACTGAAAGCAGCTAAATAACAACCACAATTTGTGTTCCCAGTGTTTAACACAGTGCCCATCACATAGTTTTTATGTTTATTGACCACCTGAGAGTGAAGACTTAAAGAAGAGAGAGATCACTGTGGGGAGAAGGGAATGAAAAGTCTATCAGGGAAGACTTCATAGAAGAGCAGAAATTTTATCTGTGCCTTGAAATAGGTAGAGTATTTGAAAGGGCAGAGATTAGGGAAGAACATTCTGGACATAGGTCATACCATGAACAAACAGACAAGGTAGAAAAACCTGATATGTATTCCAGTACACTCCATACCTAAGCAGAAACACTAGAAGATAGATAATTATGTTACAGTCTCATTGAGCACAAGAAAGAAAGTAACATGACACAACGCTGGAATAGTAGGTTAGTATCAGATTGTGGATGGCCATGAAGATTCAGATTTTATGTTATAGGCAATGGGGAAGATTTTCTACAAAGGGGAATAATATAATTAGATTGAATTCAGAAGGTTTTTCTGGCAACTGTGCACAAGATGAAATAGAAGTATAAGGAAAATGATGTTCAACCATGATGGCTATAAGATGCTATAAGAAAAAGTAATGTAAAATACAGCCAGGAAGAAATAATTCAAATTCTAAGGAGTTATAGCTACAATCACACAAAATTTAGCAGCCACCCATTTAATGGGGCAAAGAACCTGGTATACATTTCAAAAGGCAAAATATATCACTTTACCAGCAAGAATAACTTACCCAGAAAAATTAAATATAATTATATATGGGGGACATGGGTACATTTTAATGAAATAGAGGACTTCCAAGCATTCTTGATCATAGAAACAATAGAAAATTTTATTAAAGATAATTAACAAAGCCAGCTTTGAAAAAAAAACTTAAAAACTTTGATCACCACAATAAACAAACCCAGTTTTCAAGAACTCATGATGACACATGCTACCTATCCCCTGACAGAGAGGTAATGGACTGAAGAGACAGAGTAAGATGTATTTTCTGAGAGGCATGACCAATGTGGATCTTTTTGTTTTGTTTTGTTTTGTTTTTGTTTGACTGCATATTTGTTACAAAGTTGTTTTTCTTTTCTTTTTTTTCAGTGTAGTGAAATGGGAGGCAAATAAGATGAATTTTGATTTATTGAAAGACATTTTAAAAAAAATAGAAGGACAATCAGGAGTAAAGAGAACAGTTTGGAGATTATTGTGATCTTTCAAGTTAAAGTTAATGAAGGTCTGAGGTAAGCCTGTGGCAAGGGGAAGGAAAAGGAGATTATGTAATTCAGGGATTTCGAAGCCATATTAGAGGTTAATCATGATTGGAAGAATCTAATAATATAATGATGAACAAAAGAAAGTAGGTCAAGATGACCCAGAATTTTGAGTTTTGGTAAATGGTAGTGCCATTTCCATCCAAATTATAAATGCATTCATTTGTTCAATGTGGAAAAAATAAGTGTAATATAAGGTAGGGAATGGTAGGGAAAAGGAGAGGTTGGACAGAGATTACTAGTAATGTTTGAGATTGAAAGGAATGAAAATAGCTGAGGGTTAGGGATGGCAGCTATTTTACAATTGTCTTTTCTACATAATTTCTCCTGTGCAATTTTTTGATGGTTATATACAAAATTGTGGCAGCCATATGTATCTCCATTGCCTTTTAGATCACCTCCATCTTTCATTCTTTCAAGACGATGATATTCCATAAGTTGCAGCCATATAACTCCACCAAAATAACATGTGTTAAAAACATGGATACTAGTTTCAAGGAGAAACTTGGGGTCAATAAACACAAAAACATTTTCTCAAATGCCAGCTATGCCTCTTTCATCCTCTTATGTAACTTAAGGCCAAATTCATTGTTGATCTGTAGTGACTTTCTATAATATGCCCATTAATGAATCTGTTCAGTGGCTTGTCTAGTCACTAATATAGATTAGAAAAGCTACAGCCTGTGGGCCAAATTTGGCTGACCACCTTTTTTTTTGTTTTTGTTTTTGTACAGCCCATGATCTAAGAATGGTTTTCACATTTTAAAATTCAATTTACATAATAAACATACTCCATCTGTACAGTCTCCTTTGTGTATGGTTAGGCCAATGCTTTTGGATGCCTACAGGTATCATTTAGGGGTATTTGCAATGTTGTAGTCCTTAATGCAACTGAGACAACATAATCCATAAACAAGATTACTGAGAAGACCATCTATATTAAATTCTTTTTTCCATTTAGACTCATACAATAAAATTTTCAATGATAGTAGAAAACACCTTTGATGATCATGTATCTCCTTGCCTTATGCCTCAGTTCCTGGCACATAGAAAACTCTCAATAAATTTTTTTTTATTCATTCATAATAATCAAAGTGTTGTCAAATAAAGTTATCTCTTTTGGAATATATATCAAGGAATCTTGTAAGACTTTGACACAGGTCTGAAATATACCTTTTTGGAAGAGACACAATCTATTCTCTAACAAATCGAATGTTTTTCCCCATAGGCAATGAATGACAAGACCATGGTTTTGAATCACTCTACTTTATTTTGAAATAGAACCTTTGATCTCAGAGGAAAGAAAATGAATGAGAACTTTTGGGTAGCACACTCTGTTTGTTACTACAGTCATGGATTAAATTATTAATACACTTTTTCACAAAGAAGAATATATTCATGTCTTCCCCCAACAAAACTTAGCCAGTACTAAAGATGTGAATAGATTTGATGATCTCTGGCCATGAAATATAGGGCATAGCTCAGTTCTCTGCTGTCAAAGCTCATTTCTAATAAAAATAAAGGAGACATTAACCCATGACTCACTTTTTTTATTTCCAGCCAAAGACAAGGCTTATTAGAACATCCAAGATATTGGGCAGACTCTTAAGGAGTCTGAACATTAGTAAGCTTTTGGCTAGATTTTAAGAATCCAAGGCATGGCTAGACTATAAGAATCTAAGCAGTGACTAGATTATAAGAATCTGACCAGTGGCTATGATGCAGTTTAGGCTCAGGGGTGCTGGGACCCCAATATCACAACACGCGGGTCTTGCCCAAAAGAATTCGACTCAAGCCTTCTTTTAGCCAAAGACAAGGTTTATTAGAACATTGCCATATTGGGCAGACTCTTAAGGAGTCTGAATGTGAGTTAACAGTGGCTAGATTATAAGATTCTGAGCAGTAGCTAGATTTTAGGAATGTGAGCCATGGCTAGATTATAAGAATCTAAGCCTCTTAATGGAGACAAGGTGGACCTTATATACAGAAAGACTGTGGGAGGGACCTAGGAGTGGCCAGTAAACTGGGGTTAATAGAATTCTGGGACCTGGACCTAGTGGCCAAGGGAGAATGGAGCCTAGCTAGGATTAAGGGTGGGAAATGGCCAGAGGCCATAGGGAGGTAAAACAATGGAGGAGAGATTGGGTGTAGCCACAATGAAAGGCCAGTTGATGGGATTATAGCCTCAGGCAAATACCAATGATTTGGCTATGTGGGAAAGTCCATGGTTTTTCCTTTCTGGGGTCCAGATTCCAACCCCATCAGCTAGATATTTAAGAATCTCAGTCCTGGCTAGATTTTAGGAATCTGAGCCCATGACTCACTTTCTAATAAATTTCTTCTTCTTCCTTTGTTTTTTCACAAGGCAGAAAGGCTCAACCGGCTTGACTGATACTCATCACCTCATTGATGTCGATCTTAAACCCTCCATTCGAATACTCAGCATTAGTAGCCAGGTTTTCCTGGAAAGGAAAATGAAACCAGGTGATTCAGTGACCTCTTTTCATGTCTTATAGGCAGGGCTTCTTAAACTTTTTCCACTCATGAACCTTTCAGCCCTTCTTAAACTATGAGGAAGAAGCACTGCTAGGTCTCTGTGTGCCCCTATATGTATGAAGCAAGATAGCAAATATCACCAAATCATAGGAACTCAGATTTGGAAAGGAAACATTTCAAATTCACAACTGAGTTATAATGCTATCTATAAAATCACTTTTTCTTGAATTGAATTATCAGAGGCCTAAGAAATAAATTAGTCCAAGAACATTATTTTATGGACAAAAACCTGGGGTGCAAGATGGTTGGTCAAGTTACTTAAGATATTTTAAGATTAATTTTCATATGTAGCTTATGCAAATATATTTCATGTAAATGTGTCTTATTAATTCAGAGTTACTCTATAATAGGAATAACACTTTCTAAATACATGGATCTACATCATGGTTCTGACAATATGTCATGGTAGGCAAGTCATTTAACTACTCTGAGCCTCAGATTCTTTATCTGTGGTAATTCTTATATCAGCTATGTCAGAGTTATTGAAAGGAGAGATACTTCATAAGTTTATTTGATTATATACAGTATTTTCCCTTTTATTGATTGCTATTGTCAAAATATTTTTAGCCTTTCAGAGTCAGACATTTTTGTGAAGAACTTCTCTGTGACTTGGTTAGTTTTGTTCTTATATGACACACACACTGTATCATGAGGTCCATACTCAAAACCATTTAGAACCCATTGAAGAACTCTTATTTGGTATAATCTTCGAGAGACTACTTATATGTAATGAAATAGACTTTTTAGTAGATAATACTAATAGTCGCATAAACCTTGACCACATTTAAGTGTTATGTATCTAGAATAGTTTTGCTACTTTTTATATGATCTGTGACCAATAGCTAATGATTTCACAGAATACTAGAGAACTTCAACCATATCCTTATTAGCTTCCTATAAATAAAATAAAAAATTGTGTGAAGTGATGTAAAAAGACACTATCAATAATAAGTGTGATCAGAAGAGGAGATGGGCTGGTCATGAAGCAGATTGGAAGATAACCAAAAAGTAGTCCAAATGGTATAGATTACATTGGTAACCCATAGACAAGAAAGACATCATGGTGCAGTGGAATGAGTACTCAACTGAAAATCACCAGACCCTCAAGGTTGAATACTAATTCTGCAACTCATACAAGTTGCTAAATGTTTGTAGGCCTCTACTTCCTCATCTATAGAATGAGGGATTTGGATTAAATGATCATTACGATCTACATCTTCCATCTTACTTTATTTTTTAAAATTTTTTTTATTAATTTATTTTGATTTATCAACAATCACTTCCATATGCTTTTGAGTTCAAAATTTTTCTCCCCCTTCCACCCCACCACCCTCCCCAAGACAGTGCACATTCTGATATAGGCTATACATATCCATTCTTATCAAACATATTTTCACATTAGTGATATTGTAAGTAAAAATTAGAACAAATAGGAGGAACCACCAGAAAGAGGAAATAAAACTCAACAGAAAAGAAAAAAAAATAGTAATTCAAATTCCATAATTCTTTCTTTGGATGTGGATAGCATTTTCCATCATAAGGCCTTTGGAGATGTCTTAGATCCTTGTATTGCTGAGTCATCGTACAACGTGGCTGTTATTGTGTACAATGTTCTCTTGGTTCGGCTCACTTCATTGAGCATCAGACCATACAAGCCTTTCCAGGTTTTTCTGAAGTCAGTCTGTTCATCATTTCTTACGGTATTCCAATGCATTCATACACTACAACTTGCTCAGCCATTCCCCAATTGATGGGCAACCTCTCAATTTCCAATTCTTTGTCACCACAAAAAGAGCTGCTAGGAATATTTTTGCACATGTGGGGCCTTTTCCTGTTTGTATGATCTCTTTGGGATACAGCCCTAGAAGTGCTATTGCTGGGTCAAAGGGCATGTACATTTTTATAGCCCTTTGGGCATAGTTCCGAATTGCTCTCCAGAATGGTTGGATCATTTCACAACTCCACCAACAATGCATTAGTGTTCCAATTTTCCCACATGTTCTCCAACATTTATCATTTTCCTGTTTTGTCATGCTGGCCAATCTGATAGTTGTAATATGGTACCTCAGAGTTGTTTTGATTTGTATTTCTCAAATCAATAGTGATTTAGAGCATTTTTTTCATCTGAATATAGATGGCTTTAATTTCTACATCTGAGAACTTCCTGCTCATAACTTTTGACCATTTATCAATTGGGGAATGATTTGTATTTTTGTAGATTTGACTTAATTATCTATTTTAGAAATGAAGCCCTTATCAGAGAAATGGTTGTAAAAATTCTTTCCCAATTTTCTACCTTCCTTCTAATCTGAGTTGCATTGACTTTGTTTGTACAAAAACTTTTCAATTTAATGTAATCAAAGTTATCCATTTTGCTTTTCATAATGTTCTTGATCTCCTGTTTGAGCATGAATTCTTCTGTTCTCCATAGATCTGATAGGTAAACTATTCCTTGCTCTCTCAGTTTGCTTATAGTATCAGCCTTTATATCTAAATCATGAACCCATTTTGACTTTATTTTGGTATATGGTATGAGATTTCAGTCTATGCCTAGTTTCTGTCACACTTTTTTCCAGTTTTCCCAGCAGTTTTTTTCAAAGAGTGTGTTCTTATCCCAGAAGCTGGGGTCTTTGGGTTTATCAAATAATAGATTACTATGGTCATTGACTATTGTGTCTTGCATATTTAACCTATTCCACTGATCCACCACTCTATTTCTTAGCCAGTATCAAGCAGTTTTGATGATTGCTGCTTTAAAATACAATTTAAGATCTGGAATGGCTAGGCCACTTTCCCCTGCATTTCTTTTCACTAGTTCCCTTGACATTCTGGACCTTTTGTTCTTCCAAATGAATCTTGTTATTATTTTTTCTAACTCTATAAAGTAATTTTTGGTAGTTTGATTGGTATGGCACTGAATAAGTAAATTAGCTTAGTAGAATTGTCATTTTTATTATATTAGCTTGGCCTACCCATGAACAACTGATGTTTTTCCAATTATTTAGATCTGACTTTATTTGTGTGAAAACTGTTTTGTAATTGTGTTAATATAGTTCCTGGGTTTGTTTTGGTAGGTAGACTCCTAAATATTTTATAATGTCTCCAGTAAGTTTAAATGGAATTTCTCTTTCTATCTCTTCCTGTTGGGCTTTGTTGGTAATATAGCGAAATTCCAATGGTTTATATGGGTTTATTTTATAGCCTGCAACTTTGCTAAAGTTGTTTATTATTTCAAGTAGTGTTTTTTCACTTGATTCTCTAGGATTCTCTAAGTATATCATCATATCATCTGCAAAGAGTGATAGCTTTGTCTCTTCTTTACCTATTCTAATACCTTCAATTCTTTTTCTTCTCTTCTTGCTAAAGCTAACATTTCCAGTATGATATTGAGCAAAATGGTGATAATGGACATCCTTGTTTCACCCCCAATCTTACTGGAAATGCTTCTAGCTTGTTCCCATTACATATAATGCTTGCTGAAAGTTTTAAGTAGATGATATTTATTATTTTAAGGAAGATTCCATTTATACCTATGCTCTCTAGTGTTTCTAATAGGAATGGGTTTTGTATTTTGTCAAAAGCTTTTTCTGTATCTATTGAGATGATCATGTGGTTTCTGTTAGTTTTGGTGTTGATATGCTCAATTATGCTTATAGTTTTCCTAATATTGAAGCAGCCCTGCATTCCTGGTATAAATCCTACCTGGTCATAGTGTATTATTCTTGTGATAAGTTGCTGTAATCTATTTGCTAATATTTTGTTTAAAATTTTTGTGTCTATATTTATTAGAGAAATTGGTCTATAATTTTCTTTCTCTGTTTTGACTCTTCCTGGTTTAGGTATCAGCACCATATTTGTACCATAAAAAGAATTTGGTAAGATTCCTTCTTCACCTATTTTCCCAAATGGTCTATATAGTATTGGAATTAATTGTTCTTTAAATGTTTAATAGAATTTGCTTGTAAATTCATCTGGCCCTGGAGATCTTTTCCTAGGGAGTTCATCAATGACTTGTTCAATTTCGTTTCTGAGATGGGAGTATTTAAGTATTTTACTTCCTTTTCTGTAAATCTGGACAATTTATATTTTTGTAAATATGTATCCATTTCACTAAGATTGTCAAATTTGTTGGCATACACTTGAGCAAAATAGTTCCTAATTACTGTTTTAATTTCCTCTTTCTTGGTGGTAGCTTCACACTTTTCATTCTTGATACTGATAATTTGGTTTTCTTCTTCCTTTCATTAGTTAAATTAACCAAAGGTTTATCTCTTTTTTGTTTTTTTCATAAAACCAGCTCTTAGTTTTATTTATTAGTTCAATAGTTTTCTTAATTTCAATTTTATTAATTTTTCCTTTGGTTTTCAATATTTCTAATTTGGTGTTTAATTGAAGATTTTTAATTTGTTCTTTTCCTAGTTTTTGTAGTTGTGTACCCAATTCATTGATCTCCTCTTTTTCTGTTTTATTTATGTAAGCTTTTAGATATATAAAACTTCCCCTAAGAACTGCTTTTGCTGCATCCCATAGGTCTAGGTATGTTGTCTCATTATTGTCATTCTCCTGAATGAAATTATTGATTGTTTCTATGATTTGTTATTTGACACAATAATTTTTAGGATTACATTATTTAGTTTCCAATTATTTTTAGTCTATCTTTCCATGGCCCTTTATTACATGTATATACATACACACACACACACACACACACACACACACACACACACACACACAAATATATATATGTATATATATATATATATATCATCATAATCTGAAAAGGATGCATTTAATATTTCTGCCTTCCTGCATTGGATTGTGAGGTTTTTATGCCCCAGTACGTAGTCAATTTTTGTGTATGTGCCATATACTACTTAAAAAAAAGGATATTCCTTTCTATCCCCATTCATTTTTTTCCAGAGGTCTATCATACCTATCTTTTCTAATGTTCTATTCAGCTCCTTAACTTCTTTCTTATTTATTTTGTGGTTAGATTTATCTAGTTCAGAGAGGGAGAGGTTGAGGTCTCCCACTAGTATAGTTTTGCTGTCTATTTCTTCCTGTAACTCCCTGAACTTCTCCTCTAAGAATATGGATGCTATACCATTTGGTGCATGTATGTTTAGTAATGATATTACTTCATTGTTTATGGTGCCTTTTAGCAGGATGTAATTTCCTTCCTTATCTCTTTTGACAAGATCTATTTTTGATTTTGCTTTGTCTGAGATCAGGATTGCTATCCCTGCTTTTTTACTTCAGCTGAATCATAATATATTCTGCTCCTGCCTTTTACCTTTACCCTGTGTGTGTCACTCTTTTTCAAATGTGTTTTCTGTAAACAACATATTGTAGGATTATGGTTTTTAATCCATTCTGTTATCTGCTTCTGTTATATGGGAGAGTTCATCCCATTCACTTTCACAATTATGATTACTATCTGTGTCTTCTTCTCCATCCTTTTTCCCTCCTATTTATGCTTTTCTTTCTCCTTTCTCCTTTCCCCCCCTCACTAGTGTTTTGCTTTTGACCACCACCTCCTTCAGTCCCTCCTCCCTTCTATTAGCCCTTTCCCTTTTCTTCCCCTTTACCCTTACTGCTTTTTCCCTCCCTTCTATTCCCCCTCCCTTTTCTTTCCCCTTTTCCCTCCTACTGCCTATAGGGTAGTATAGATTTCTATACCTAACTGATTATGTTATTCCCTTCTTGAACCAAATCTGATAGAGTATGTTTCAAACAATGCTCTTCCCCCTCCCTTCTTTATCTTTGCTGTAATAGGTTTTTGTGTCTTCTCCTGTAATGTAATTTACCCTTGTCTGCCTCCTCCTTTCTCAGTACATTTTCTTAGGTCAGAGGAATCCACTTACTTGGATCCATTTAACCCACTTGATTAGCTTTTTTTTTATCATTACATCAAAATCAACTTATATCCACTCCCTTTATGTATACTTCTTTAACATGGTGTAATAACAATACAGTTCTTAAGAGTTGCAAGTGTCATCTTCTCTTGCAGGGATGTAAACAGTTTGTCTTTATTAACAACATATTTTATCTTTCTGTCCCATTTACCTTTTTATGTCTCTCTTGAATCTTTTACTTGAAGATCAAATTTTTTGTTGGGTTCTGAACTTTTTATCAGAAAGGTTTGGAAGTCCCCTATTTCACTGAATATCCATCTCCTCCCCTGAAAGATCATGCTCATTTTTGCTAGGTAGTTGATCTTTGACTACAATCCAAGCTCCTTTGTCTTATGGAATATCATGTTCCACGCCCCATGGTCTTTTAACGTAGAAGCTGCAAGGTCCTGTGTAATCCTGACAGTGGTTCCATGATATTTAAATTGTTTCTTTCTGACTGCTTGCAGTATTTTCTCTTTGACCTGATAATTTTCAAATTTGGCTATTATATTCTTTGACATTTTCAATTTGGGATCTCTTTCAGGAGGTGAGTAGTGGATTCTTTCTATGGCTATTTTACATTCTGGTTCTAGGACTTCAGGGCAGTTTTCCTTTACGATTTCCTGAAAGATACTGTCCAGGCTCTTTTTTTCATCATGATTTTCAGGTAAACCAATAATTTTTAAATTGTCTCTCCTGCATCAATTTTCCAGGTCAGTTGTTTTACCAATGAGGTATTTTATGTTTTCATCTATTTTTCATTTTTTTTGTTTCTGTTTGACTGATTCTTGCTCTCTCATAGAGTCATTAGTTTCCATTTGTCTGATTCTAATTTTTAACAACTTGCTTTCTTCTATTAGATTTTGTACTTCCTTCCCCAATTGGCCAATTGTATTTTTAAGGGATTTGTTTTCTTCAGTGTATTTTTTTTCCAATTGGCCAATTGTATTTTTTAAAGATTCTTCTACCTCTCTCATTTGACTTTTAAAATCCTTCTTGAGCTCTTCTAAGAAGGCTTTTTATTCTTCAGACCAGTTCATATTCCCTTTTGAGGATGCAGATGTGGGTTTGTTGTCCTCTTCAGAATTTCTGTCTTGAGCTTCACTCTTCTCATAATATGAATCTATGGTGCTTCTTACTCATGGTGTTTCTTTATTCCCTAGCCTTTAAAGAGATTGTGCTCTCCTGCTGGGAAGCAGAGGGCACTGACCCAAGCTTCTTGTGTTGGGATCCTAAGTGACCAAGAGGTCACTGACTTTGTGTATTGGTGCCTCAAATGTACGCAATGGAGGTTGTAGGGTTCTGGCAGTTTACCTGGTGTTGGGCTGGAATCAGCAAGGCTGGAACTTTCAGGCAATTCTAGGTTGCCTGCTTTTCCTTTCATTTATCTTTCTTCAGCTCCTTTTAGAAGAATGTTGCAGGGTTTTTATCTTCCTGGGGCCCTTTGTAGTGCTGCTTCCCTTAGTTTTGCTGAGACACTGGGAGACCTGTTTGCTGTAGAGTGCTGAGGCACCAGAATCGCCTCTTGGTGTGCTAAAGTGGGGCTTTCCACTAGCTAGCTGGGGGGCCTCCTGTTCAGTACTGCTTCCCTTCCCCCAGGGCAAGAGGGGCCTTTCGCATTAATCCCTCAAGCTACCTGGGCTGCTGCACTGCTGCTCCCCCTCTTTCTTCTGGTTCAGCTGTTCCAGGGTCTTTCCTGGGACAATATTTTCTGTTCTTTGAGAGTTTGATAGGGGAGGGTGAGAGTGACTACCTTTTTACTCCGCCATCTTGGCTCCCTGAAGCAGAACTCTCTATCCTACTTTAAAAGAAAAAAAAAGGCCTCATTCATGTTAGTTATATCTTCTTTGTATTAGTTATAGGAAAACATGGATAAAGAGAAGTCACCTGGATATAGAGAAATCTCCATTGATAACAGGAATACTCACACAAATAAAATCATAGCTTCTCCAAGTCACTGTGGAAAGAAAGAAAAAGAACAAGAGAGGGAAATAAATTCAGAGAGAGAAGCAGAATACCTTCCTTAGCATATATTCTTGTCCTTCATTTTAAAAAGTGAATATATTGAGGGCAATTTCAGCCTGTCACTACAGTTGACAGTGGTTGAAATTATGGTTGCCGAGACTAATGGTGTATCGATGGGAACCATGATTACTTATAGGATAATGGGGAGACTTCTGACATTTAAGTTCAAATCTTGCCTCTCTCACAAGCTGTATGCCTGTGAGAAAGTCCCTTAATCCTCTAAAACTTGTTCCTCCTTTCAAAAATGAAAATAATAATGTTTGTAGTTGGCTACCTTTTAGGATTATTGTGAAGACCAAATGAAATAATGTATGTAAAGTGGCTTGCAACCCTTAAAATTCCATATAAATGACAGCAATTAATCCTAATAATAGTATAACAGGAGGAAACACAAGGGAGGAATTCAATTTCAAGAACAGTGGTTTTCCCTGGAGGTCTTTTTTGGAGTCTGATCAAGTCAAAAATATGGAGTGAGGTCAAAATTATTTTCATAAAAATATTGATATTAATATTTTAATTTATAATGTGGTAAATATCGATGGATACAATTCACATAAACAACCTCTTTGGAATAAGGCCTTGATAAATTTTAAGAATGTAAAGATGTTCTGAGACCAAAAGTTTTGAGAACTTCTGAACTAGAACAATGTACAACAGTTTCTACCTCTTAGGAGCTTGATTCAACCAGGATATTTAAGTATATGCAAATGTTGTTCCTTGAAAAACAGATTTGATAAATAGAAGTATGTATAGTAT
This sequence comes from Vombatus ursinus, assembly GCF_900497805.2. Taxonomy (NCBI): domain Eukaryota; kingdom Metazoa; phylum Chordata; class Mammalia; order Diprotodontia; family Vombatidae; genus Vombatus; species Vombatus ursinus. The sequence goes on from NW_020954619.1 coordinate 35,189,892, forward strand.
GATTTCATACACACACGTGCATACATATGTGTATATATATATGTGTGTGTATATGTATATATTTATATATATGTATATATAGTTGTATATATATATATATACACACACACACACATATATTTCTTTGTGTCTAATAGTAGTCTCTCTAGGGTGGGGGAAGGGAAGAAAAAAGTTTAAAAGTTTTTTTTAAAAATTACAAGAAAACTATTATATATAAATGGAATAGAAAGTTGTACATAATGATTTGCAGTTTCATGTGCAATCATTTTTATTGTAATATGTTATAGAAAGATTTGTTTTATCCCATAAATTAAAAAATAAAATACTTTTTAAAAGAGGAAAAAAGAGAAAATAGATCTCATTCTATAGACTGCGAGTGATCTCTGTGATCTAAAAGGAAGGAGTTAGGGAGGTAGCAGCATAGCTATGATATTTTGAAATTTGAAATATTCCCTGTGTTATGATAGTGAATCTACGTTAGAGGAAAACTACCAAGAGGCTGTGTGTGTGTGTGTGTGTGTGTGTGTGTGTGTGTGTGTGTGTTTCCTCTTAGATGTATTTTTTATGAGTTGATAACACCATAGGGTCCATTCAGCAGTAGTTAATGGTGATTCTATACTTTAGGTTTTGTGAAAGTTGAGTATATATTGGAATTACTTAGGACTACTCCCATCCTTCAGATATTCCAGGAAAATGTTAGAAGATTGATGTTGAAAAGGATGCAAACACTTGAAAAGTGAGGCACCATGGAGCAGAAAGAGTTTAGATTTAAAGGACCTTGGTTCAAATCCTGGCTCATAGTTCAGTGAAAACAGTAGAAAGGACTAGCCTAACATGACAAGCACAAGCCCAGGACTTCTGCTCTTATCTTCCTCCTGCAGGCAGCTACAGAATTAAAGAAAGCCAGGTACCCTTCTCAAAGCAATTGGTCTTAGGTCCTGTTCAACAACCTATGCCTTCCTTAGAGCAGTCACACCTGCATCAATTTTCCACTACACCTATCCCTTACCATCTGAACAACAGGATAAAGCTCGGCATCTACTCTTGAAAGCTGTTTAACTTCTGCATTTGAGCAAATCAATTTTATATGTGTTGAATATTTTTCCTCCCACATGAAACATTTATCTTGAATATGTTGTGTTTAGTAAGTCCGTCTCCTTTCTTGAAAGAGATTAGAATCTCCAGCACAAACTATAAAAGCTACAAATATTCCTTGTAAAGAATTGAGAAGGAAAGAATTTCTGATTCTGTTCACTTGTTTCCATCTTCCAGGCATCAGTCCTTCCTACACACACACACACACACACACACACACACACACACACACACACACATACACACACTTGTATTTTGTAATTAAAACACATACGTACATAGGTATTTTTCCCAAGAAGAAGAAAATATCAAGCGTGTTGATAAACAGTTACGTGGTATTAGAAATTTGAGAAGAAATGTTTATAATAATAAAAATAGCTAGCATTTCTATAACACCTTGTATATTCCAGGCATTTTGCTAAGTGCTTTACAAATATCATTAACATTTCATCATCACAACAACTCTAGGAAATAAGTGCTATTATTATCCCTTTTTTATAGTTGAGGACACTAAAGCCAACAGGAGTTAAGTGACTTACCCAAGGTCAATCTTTCAATAAATCAACATATGTCAAGCTCCTACTATGTGCCAGGCTCTGTACTAAGCACTGGGCACACAGCTAATAAGTGTCTGAGGCCAGATTTAAATTCAGGTCTTCCAGACTCTGGACCCAGTGCTCTACCCACAGCAATGCCTATCTGCCTCAGTAATGCTTCTAGTAACATATTGTTAGACTTGGCAAGGACCACAGCAAACATCTATTCCAGGGATCTTTAACATTTTTTGTATCATAAACGTCTCTGAAAGTCTGGTGAAGCCTAAGGATCCTTTCTCAGAATAATATTTACAAATGCCCATGACAAAAATGTATAGGACTAAAATGGAAACTAAGTATATTGAAATTCAGTTATTAAAATATTTTAAAAATCAAGTTCATTGATCCCAGATTAAGAACATATCATCTCTTCTAACTCCATCATTTTATAGAATGTGAATTGTGGCAGAGACATGAAAGATATTAGGTGTCTATTATGTGCAAAGAAAGGTAGTCATCCTCTGCTGGACACTACTAAGATACAAAGATAAATGAGATATTATTCCTTCCCCTAAAAAGCTTACATTGAATAGAGATGTGCTATGGGCTGTATGTACTCAATTCCATTTCTAACTCCATGAGTAGAGGGTATATGATTGCATAAAAGGCAACTATCATGCATTCATAAGGAGGAGACACCAGGACCAAAGAGACTGGGTCTATTCAAATATGCCTTTTCCATTCCTCAAGAAAGTAATTGCACCATGCAGTATAGGAATTTCAATACTTCTGAGAAGCGTTTAAATTATGTGTGTATATGTTCTAATATGATCACTCAGAATTTTACAATACGAACATGCTTGTTAGAGATTTGTCTCACTATTGGCAATTGATAGGAAGGGTTTGGGGAGAAAGATGGGCTGGAGAAAAGGAGTGATCCTCTTTAAAAATCTACTAGAATGTATCTTTAATCAAGGCTTTATCAAGGTTTCTCCACATACTAATAGAATTAGAGCCCACATTCAGGTCTGGAAAAAGCTAAATTTTGGAAAGCATTTTTGACTACATGAAAGCTACCAAGAGTTTTATGTAATTTCATTACACTTAGATATTATATATCATTTCTGCTAATTGGAATTATAAGGCTATGGTATGGAGGTGTAGGAGGGGGATATTGTGGGACATGCCTAATCTAATTTAATAGTAAAATCCAGACATAAGGGATAAAACAAGATTTCACTCCTGGCTTATCTTGCCCTAGCCAGAAGGTAGAGGCCACTCAGGTTTTTCAGTCAAAGCTCCCAGGGACTATCTCAGGTGCTCTGACAGTTTCTATATCTGAACCCTTTGGTTCTTCCCCTAATGAATGGTGGTCTAGACTTTTTTTTTTTGGTAGCCTTGGGTTATGGGTTTATCCAATCAGATTTCTTTTGTTCCCAACTCCTTCCCTCCCCTCCCCATCCCACTTGGAAAAATTTCCCGATCTCTCCATCTTTCCTGCTGCTGTGCTTCATTGATTAACTCCTAACTCCAGGACATATCTTAATAGGCATTTACTCATACTAAATCAAAGTAATATTAAAACAGAGGAATGAATTAAGATGGAGCCTTGATATAGATCATAACTTGTATTGCATTCCCAGGCCTATCACAATTCAACAACACTTTGGGAAATTAAAATTATCTTTCCCTCAGTTTCTCAGCCAGTGGTCAACAGCTAATTGAGAAGCTAGAATTCCACTTACTGAGGTACAAGAACCTCAGAGTACTCTTGAAGGAAACAAGCATTTATTAAATGCCTACTTTGTGCCAAACATTGTGCTAGGTGATATACAAATATTATCTCATTTGATCCTCACAACAACTATGCTATTATTATACCTGTTTTGCAGTTGATGGAACTGAGGCAGACAGTGGATAAGTGACTTGCCCATGGTCACATAGATAGCTGATGCTGGATCTGAACTTGGGTCTTCCTGGCCAATGCTTTATCCACTGTCCCACTCAACTTCCTGGAGTGAGAAAGGAAAGAGAAGGTGCTGGATACAGACTCTGAAATCCTCAATCCTGTGAAACTGGCCAGGATGAAGAGAAGAAATTTTTCTCTATGAAAATATACTAAATGGTTAGTGACTTTCAGTTTTGTGAAAGGGGCTGAAAGGGGAATAAAAAAGCAATAATCAGAATTCTCTTAGGTAGGCACAACTGCCTTCACATTTCTGACCCTTCAGTTTGATTTTGATTTTTTCTTTTAAAAAACAAGTTTTTATCTCTCTCTCTCTCTCTCTCTCTCTCTCTCTCTCTCTCTCTCTCTCT
>NW_020954619.1:35193848-35260210 GCF_900497805.2 Vombatus ursinus
TCTCTCTCTCTCTCTCTCTCTCTCTCTCTCTCTCTCTCTCTCTCTCTATCTATCTATCTATCTATCTTTCTCTGTCTGTCTCTCTGTCTCTCTCTCTCTGCATTCTCATAATTTCCCTCCAAGTATCTCTTCATCTCTCCCTCCCAGGAAACCTTGCTATATAATAAATGTATTAAAAAGAAAGAAAAAAGAGGAAACAATCATCATAACATCTATGTAACACAAATTTCTGAAAACATGTACAATGTATAACACTTGTGGACCTTTCAAATCTTCAGAGGGGTGAGATGAAAATATCTTCTCCTTTTCCTTCTTTCAAGCCATGTTTGCTCTTTATAACTAAAAATAACATTCACTTGTGTTTATATATGTGGTTTTAATTGCCATTTTTGGAAAGAACATTGTTGTAATCATTGCATATGTTGTTTTCTTGTATATACTTACTTCACATTGTGTCAGTTTATGTAGATCTTTCCATGCTTCTCTGTATTCATCACATTTATAATTTCTTATAGCACAGCAACATTCCACTACATTCTGTAAATTTTATTTAGCCATTCCCCAGTCAATGAACATTTACTTTTTTTTCCCATAAAAATATTGCTATAAATACCTTGGTATATTTGGGGGCTTTCCATTTATCAACGGCCACCTTTGAGTATAAGTCTAGTAATGAGATCTCTAGATCAAAGAATATGGACATTTTACTCACTTTGCTTGTATAATTTCAAATTGATTTCCAAAAATATCCATACTGATTCACAGCTCTACTAATAATATGTGTGTCAATCTTCTCATAACAAAACCAACATAACTATTCTCTTCTTTTGTCATCTTTGTGACTTTATACTATGTGGAATGAAAAGTGAGGATTGTTTTCATTTACCTTTCTCTTATAACAAGTGATTTTAAAAATGTCTTCCATATGGTTGTTAATAGTTTTCACTTCACACACACACACAAACACACACACACACACACACACACACACACACTCTCCATTCTCTCCTCTGCCGTTAGCCAGAGGACGTCTGCAAGATCTTGGCCTTCCCCTCTTCCTTTTGATATTCTTTCTTTTTTTGTAGTCTTTTTTCTTTTCTTTTAAGGCAATTGGGGTCAAGTGACTTGCCCAGGGTCACACAGCTAGTAAGTGTTATGTGTCTGAGGCTGGATTTGAACTCAGGTCCTCCTGAATCCAGGGCCTGTGCTCTATCCACTGTGCCACCTAGCTTCTGCCTCCCTTTTGATATTCTAGTATTATTCCTGGATAACCTGCATTGAAATCCAGGGATGGATGGATACAGATTCACTGTGCTTAAGAGGAAGGTCTTGAGCACCTCATCCTTGGGGGAAAAGTACTTTCAAGAAACAGGACCTCAGAATCATGCCATTGTCACATGTGTTCTCTATAAGTTTAAGCCTACTTCAACCTGAACTTGTTGGAGAGTGTGCCACAGACTTTTGGGGAGATGTTTTGTACCAATTGATTACTGTAGAACCATAATAAACAAACCTTTCTAAAAGCTACTTAAAGGTGGCTAACTGAAAGGATTCCAAACTGATAATTTTTTGGGGAAGAACACAGTTGGACACTCAAGCTTATAGCATTAGGTGCTCCTAGAATTCTGAGGGGGAGATGTAGCCATCCTGTCTCTGGAAATATGACTAATCAGTCAAATTTTGAATTGGAATAAAAACCTTCAGAAATTACAGTGAGTACGAAAAGAAAATGAAAATGTGCTGCCTATGGTCTTTCTGGGATTTTTTTGTTTTCTTTTGTTTTGTTTTAGAAATATATTTAATCTGGGTTCAAATCTAAGTCCTGCCACTCATTTCCTCTGTGATCTCAAGCAAGTCACTTAATACCTCTAGGTCTCAGGTTCCTTGTCTATAAATTGAGAAAATTTGAATAACTGAGTCCCTTAGGTCTCGTCTAATTCTAAATTTATATTCCCAGCTGAACAAAACTATTCTGTTTGTGTCCTTTGTGCCCTTTTCTTTCTTTTCTGTATTTAAACAAATGTATTTGTATATTTTACATATGTATGTTCATGTGTGATGGAATCTTATTTTAGCAAGATATAATTAAAGCTGGAAGGTAGCTTAGAGTCTAGTCTAGTCCTTTTTATTTTAAATTTGAGGAAACTAAGGCTCTAATTGTTATTCTTTTTATTTTAGTATCTACTAAACCCCACCTCCTCAAGTAGAAACCTTATTTTGTAATAAATATGTGTAATCCAGCAAACAAAATCAACATTTTGGCCAGGTATGCAAATGCATATCACATTTTGATTCTTCTGTCCTTTACCTCTCTTACACAATTTACAGTATAAACTCCAAAGGGATAAATGAACTGAATATCAAAGGTCATCTCAAGGAGACAAAGAAGAGAAGGGGATACAGAGATAAGTTTTCTCAGTGACATCTAAAGAGAGACTTCTTTCTTAAATAAAGGATAGAGGTAATGATAAAAGGTAGACAATTTCAATTGTATAGTTTAGACAAAAAAATTCAATGTTTTTAGAAGGAGAATAAATAACTGGGATAAAATATTTGTGGCAAGTTTATCTGATAAAGGTTTAATATTGAAGACATAAGGACCTGATATGAATATATAAGAACAAGGGCCATTTCCCAATCAATAAGTAGACAAAGGATATAAAAGGGTAGTTTTCAAATTAAATACAAATTATTGGATGCCATATAAAAAAGGTGATACAAATCAGGAATAATTTAAAAAAATACAAATTAAATAACTCTGAGGTTTCATATCATTCCCATAAGATTGGTAAAGGTGACAAATAAGGATAATGATTCTTGCAGAAACTAAGAGAGGATAGGCACACTATTGTGCTACTGGAAGAGCTACAAATTATTTCAACCATTCTGGAAAATAATTTTAAATTGTTCCTCAGAAGGTTACATTTTATTTTACTTTTTTCAGAAATTGTATAGTACCATAATTAACAACTGCATAACACTACCATTTTGTTTGCTCTGTTGGACTGTGATTTGACAGATTTAGGAAGCTCTCTTGTAAAGGAAATCTCTCTACCTAGTCTTCACGTGTTTTTGCTACAAATCTTAGAATAACCTGAGACACTATGAATTCAAGTGACTTGCCTAAGGTCAAACAGCCAGTATGTATCAGAGATGGAATTTGAATCCAGGTCCATTCAAATCAATAAGTATTTATTAAGGACTCACTATGTACTATGCAGTATATTGACAGCTGCTGATAGAAAAACAAAACCAGACATGCCCTCAAGGATGTCACCTTGTAATGATAGATATAATATATATGCAACTGGATACATGTAAGATATATACACAATATATGGGTGAGACTGTAATCTCAGAAGCAAAGGCACTATCATTTGAGGAGGCTGACAGGGATAAGTGTAAGAAGACTAGAAAGATAGAAATGAGCCAAGTTACAAAAAGCTTTAAATGTAAATCAGATGACTACATATTTGATCTTGAAAAATCAAAGATTATTGAGATAATAGAGATAGAGAGCTACTGGAATTTACTGGTTAGAGACATGACAGGGTAAGTCCTATACTTTTGAAAAATTACTTTGACAGCTAAGTGAATGGGGGTGATTTTGAGACAGGTAGAACAATTAATTGGAAGGCTATTACAATAGCCCTAGAGAAGGAAGTAGCAAATCACTTCAGTGTCTTTATCAAGAAAACCCCAAATGTCCACAAAGAGTTGGACATGACCAAAAAGACTAACAACAACAACAACAAAAATGACCATAGCAGAGGCAAGAGTTCATGAGGTCTAGAACCAGAGTGGTAATTGTATGAGAGAAGGAGATATATATATATATATGTATATATGTATATATGTATACACGTACATATGTGTATATATGTGTGTGTGTGCACACATGCACTGATTGTGTATGCATCTGTGTGTGTGCACATGCATATATACATACGCATATACACACATATACCTGAACACACATACACACATGCACACATACATACATACATATGTATGTACGAGAGATCTTATGAAGGTAGAAATGACAAGATATGGCAACAGATTAGATATGTAGGACAAAGTGAGAGTGAGTTTTAAATTACACTTAAGTTGTGCACCTGTTAACAAGAAAGTTAGCTATACCCTTGACAGTAGTAGAAAAGCCTGGAAAAGGTTGAGGTTTGGGGATTAAATATATTAAGTTCTAAGTTAAATGTATTAAATTTGAACTGCTTATGGGACACTCAGAGATGTCTAAACAGCAGATGGAGAGGCAGAGCTGGAGTTTAGGGAGAAAATGGAGTCAGGTATGTAGATATGGGAGTCATCTACATGGAGATGATAATTATCCTCTAAGGTTTTGTCTCTGTGGTTGCAAAGAATGTCTGTAGCTCACACTGATGAAGCCACACATACAAAGCAGTCTCCAAACAGCAGCAACTGGAGGGACTCTTTCCATTTGGCCTCTAAGTAGAACACCTTAACAGTGAGTAGCAAATGTCTTCAGGCAGCCTAGCTTTTCCTGTTTATACACATACATACACACACACATATACACATATACATAAATACATATATATATATATATATATATGCACACTATTGGGTGTTTTCTTACTAAAAATAAAAAATGGGAAATGATATATAAAATCCAAACTTTATTGAAATGCAAATTGTACAACTGATGAAAAATGGAAGTGGTGATATCTTTAAGTAGATATAAATAAACAAAGGTCTATACACACAGCTAGATGGTACAATGGATAGAGTGTGAGCCCTGGAATCAGGAAGACTCATCTTCATAAGTTCAAATCTGACCTCAGACACTTATTGGTATGTGATCCTGGACAAGTCATTTAACTTTGTTCATCTCGGTTTCCTCATCTGTAAAATGAGCTGGAGAAAGAAATGGCAAACCACACCAGTACCTCTGTCAATAAAACCCCAAATGGGGTCACAAAGAATCAGACATGACTGAAAAAGAACTTAACACCAACAATAAATACATAATAATAAGATTTAAATTGCTATATAACATCACCTGTTCTGTGATGCTATCACCATTTGTCATAAAAAGGAGGAGTTTAAGATATACTCATCACCACTTTTAATGATGTCCATTCTATGTATTAAAGATAATTACTGGACCCTATAAATCAGAAATTCTAATAGAGCTGAAGAAGAAGTCACTCCTTTATAATGTATGCTTCTGTCTCTTCTTTTCCATGCACAATTTCCTAACATATCTTTCCTTTATGCAAATTTCACACAATGACTTTAATAGAGAAAGTATTAAAAAGCAGTTCAATCACTATTAAGCTGGGATTCTCCTTCTTTTAGGGTCATTGACAATGCTTTTTCCACAATTAAAATTTAATTCCTGGGAAATGAAGCAAATATGTTAGAAATATGTTGGAACTTCTTGCTATAGGCAGGGAATAGAATAATAGGGGGATTTCTTTCCCAATGAGAGGAGGGGAAGGCTTTATTGAAAAGAACACTGGACTTAGAGTCAGAAGAGACCTGGATTCAAATCTCAACTCCCGTATTTACTATGTAGTTTTTTTAATTACTATTGAGTTTTATCCACATTTCATTCAAAACATTTTAAATGTATCTTTTAGTTGACTAGTAAAAGTAAACACACCATTGAGGCTCATATGCAATAACTTAGAAAAGATTCTGACTCAGGAAATACCTGGAATCTGGTGTAGCTTTCTGGACCCCAACAGACGAAAGGTTCCTTGGATGTCACATCATTTTTCTGCTAAAATACCCACATAGGTTCACTGTAGAGCAATCCTTTTTATAAGTTGTTTGCATGGCACATATCAAAAAGCATGATATTGAGCAGATTAAAGCTAAGCCAGGTTGAGAAAGTAAACTAATTATGGCAGATTTGCTGGTAGGAAAAAAATGTATATGTTTCACCACATATTTTATGGTTGTTTTTCTTTAAACAATCAATATGATCTCAGAAGTTTCAGTGCCATTTAACATTTTTATAGACAACTTGGATAAAGGCACCAAATTTTCAGGTGAAATAAAATTGGGAGGGATAGATAACACAAAGGATGATACAGTTAAGGGGCAAAAAGATCTGGGCAGGCTACTGCTGTCTACTAAGATAAAATATTAAAAAATAAAGTTTTACACTTGGCTAAAAATAGCATCTTCACAGTACATGGTTAGAAAGCAGTTGTTCTGTAAAAAGACTTGGGGGAACTAGTATGATACGGCAGCTTAAAAAAAAAAACTAATGAAATCTCATGCTACGTTAGCAAAGGCATAGCTTCCAAGGATGCAGAGGTGAAGGTAACCCCGTATTCTGCCTTCATCAGAATTTACATGAAATATTCTATTCAATTCTGGGTGCAACCATTTAAGAAAGACTGATAAGATGGAGGGTATCCATAAGGGGGAAACCAACATAGCAAATTTAATTCATGATATATGAGTGTTACTTGAAATAACTAGGCATATTTAGCCTAGAGAAGAGACTTGGGAATAACTTAGCTGGTTTGAAGTATTTGAATGGTTTTCACACTTCACTTTGTATCTTCTGCCCTGCCAGGTTTCAACTCCATGAAATAAGATGCTCCTTCCAGGAAAAACTCATTACTCTTAAACTCCCCACCATGTAGCTAACTCAACCCTTGGTTCCATTTCCTTTAGGTTCCTCTCCCCTCTTAGTTATTGGAGGGTCAAATAGCAAACTCCTTCAAATGCTTTCTTTATGGAGAGCAGAAATTTAACTCAGCTCACTCCACTTTACATGTCCTGCCCTGCCTAGTTTCAACTCTGCAGTACAAGGTACTTCCATTCTGGGTGCCCACTGGTGTCCCAGCCCCCTCCAAACTCCACTTTCTCACCTCTTTTTGTGTGTTGTCTACCCCTTTCTATTGTACATTCAATGAGGACAAAGACTTTCTTTCTTTTTATTAATTATATTCCCAGCATCTTAGTATAGTTTAGTACAATACCTGGCACATAATGTTGTTATTGTTGTTCAGTTCTTTTTCGGTAACCCTATTTGGGATTTTCTTGGCAAAGATACTCCTGCAGTGGTTTGCCATTTCTTTCTCCAGCTCATTGTATGCATGAGGAAACTGAGGCAAACAGGGTTAAGTGACTTGCCCAGGGTTACATCATAGGAACTTAATAAAGGTTGATTAGATTAGATTGGTTTGGATTCAAAGAGGCATTAGACTTTTCTCAGAGGGCAAAAATCAGGACGTTTTGTGGAAGTGCAAAGAGGCAAATTTAAGCTAAATGTGAAGAAAAGCTTCCAAACAATTAAAGCTGTCAAAAAAAAATGCAGTTCTTCTTCTAGAGAAGGGCAATTACCTCTTCTTGGAGGTCTTCAAACAGAAGCTGAATTACCACTTGCCCAATGTGTTATAGTGAGGATTACTTTCATATACACTTTGGATTAGTTGGCTGTCACACTGCTTTTCCAACTTTCAAATTCTATGATTCTGTGAAACTATAAGCCTTTGGGGGGAAGAGATAATGTCTTAAATTTTCTGGTGTCCAATTTAGCATCTATCACAATATTGCATGCTCAGTAAATATCTAATTACTGGTAGATAGACCACCCATTACTATATACCCCATTTATGTGAAAGTGTTAAGTTCAGATAGTCTGATTTAATTTAGAATGTTAATGCTCTAATTCACATGCAATATACTTTAATTTAGTAACCAGAATTTCACTTGGATTTCTTGTTTTGTTTTATCACATTAAAACATTTTTAGTAACATTCACACACACTTATTCTTCAATGTTGCCTCTTTGTTGTTGTTCAGTCATTTCAGAGACACCCAATTCTTGGAGACCCCGTTCAGGGTTTTCTTCATGAAGATATCGAAGTAGTTTGCCATTTCCTTCTCCAGCTCATTTTACAGATGAAGAGCTGAGGAAAATAGGGTTAAGTGACTTGCCCTAGATACTAGCAAGTATCCAAGATCAGATTGGAACTTAAGTCTTCCTGACTCCAGGCCTAGTGCTCTATCCATTGCACCACCTAGTTCCCAGAATGTTGCCTCTACCTTGAAGATATTTTCAAACTTGTTTGGAGATGACTGTTGAGTTTTTACCATAAATGTGTTTCCTTTTTTATGCCTTCCCATCATTAGAGACTGTGTTAGAAATAGTGTGGGACTTAAAATTAGGGCAGGGCTGGGATCAAATTCCACCTCTCACATTTACTATCTATGTAATCCTGTATACCTAGATACAACCTCAAGGCAGCTAGGTGGCTCAGTGGATAGAGAACCCAGCCTGAAGTCAGGAATTCCTGAGTTCAAATCCAGCCTCAGACAATTACTAGCTGTGTTACCCTGGGCAAGTCTTGTTTGCCTTAATCCACTGGAGAAGGAAATGGCAAACCACTCCAGTATCTTTGACAAGAAAACCCCTTGGAGAGTATTGGTGTGTTATGAGGTCACAAAAAGTCAGAGATGATTGAACCACAGATTTTAGATAAGGCTCTGCACCTCAATTTCCTCATTTGTAAGATGGCAATAGCTATATTGACAATATAAATGAACAAAATAAATCAAGCAAGAAAAACTGAACCCTGTATAATTATGATGATTAAGCTTAGCTCCAAAATGGAGCTGAGAAAATGTGTATCTCCCTTCTTTCCAGAGGTGGGAAATTACTAAGATTAAAAATTGGCTATATTCTTAGTCTTGGTTGATGTGCAGGCTAGTTCTATAGATAATTTTCCCCCTCAGTCTGTTTCATCCTTTGTTACAAGAGATGGCTCTTAGAGTTTAGGAGTAGGAGGGACATATGTAGAAATGAAGATGATGTAAAAAGAAAATATAACAATTTAAATTATAAAATACTAATTTTGGTAACTATCAATTAGAACTATTAGAAGGATCAAGTATGATAATGTATGTAAAGAATTTTGTAAACCTTAAAGCACTATATAAATATTTATTTTTGTTGTTATTATTGTTATTATTATTAACTAGGTTCACCAATATATTTTCTGTAATGGAGATATCTTAAGTGCTAGGCCTTTGAACATTTTGTAGCTAATGGTATAGCACTTCACTGCTTTTCTAGTCAAATATGTCCTTGAGATGTTGCTTGATCTGCTTTTTTTAAAAGCAGTTAATTTTTGTTTTCAATAGGAACACAACTTGGCTTCTCACATGGATACCAGGTAAGACAGATCCTGTGTCTTGCAACATACGCCTATGCAGCAAAAACCTGATTAAAAAAAAAAAAAAGCACTTTAATCTGTATGGTAAGGAGGTAGAATAGGCTTTGGTTCTGGACTCCACTACCAGATGACAAGGGCATTTCCTATAATTTATTGTCAATAATTATTAAATATGTAAGAGGCAAGGAGAATACGGAGTGGTGGAATTGAAAGATCCTTGAATTTGTAGAGAGAAGACCTGAGCTCAAGTAGTCACTGACAAAGCAATAACTTCTCCTTCCTGGCCAAGTTACTGGAGGCCCACAGAACACAGAACCACTATGCCTCACCTGGCTTGCCTGCCTCTCCTCCATCTTAAGACACAGAAATACTGACAGCTAACCTAATGAAGGATTACTAAGAGAAGAATGTTCTAATCACCTGCCTTCATCAGGCAAGCCACTCTCATCAACTGATAGTCTTCCTGGACACCTCTCCTGATGGTTACCATCCTTGCAGTTCCTCTCAATGTCATTATTAGGATGAGTATAAGGACAGTAAGAAGAGTTATTAGGATGTTAACCTTCAGGGAAGGTGTCCAGGCAAAGTAACAGGTACAGTGACAGGTACAGTGAAAATGTACTTCTGATGGCTAAAGAATCAACACTTTTCCAAAACCCCTGCTATCCATTTTCTCATTCTACTACTCTAAATCTCTAAACCACCCCCAATAATATCCCACTCTTTATCTTCCTGACTTTTCCACTGTGTCCTCTGTAATTGCCAAACTAAAATGGACAATCTCCCTTTCATTTAGTCCTTTTCCTTTAATGATCTTTCTCTCTTCTAGCACTGCTTGAGATCTGGTTCCACTGAATGGCACTGCACCCTAGACATCTTTTTCAAGTACTAGTTTCACCTTTTTTGATACCCTCAATACATTGCTCCTAGTGGGAAAATCAGAATAGTCACTGCCATTTCCAAACTATCCCTCTACCACTTTCAATCAACAACCTCTCCTCTATCATCATTTATTCCACATTCCAGGTGCTGGTAGTCATTATATACCAGCCACCAGGAGATTATTTCACCTTTCTCAACAAACTCAGGGTCTAGCCCATAGTCTCCTTCTCCACTTCAACTCCTATCATTCATAGTAAGGGACTTCAATATACTTTTTGATGCTCCCTTAAATGTTTTAACTTTCCAGTTCCTTAATCTATTCAACTCCCACTAGACACTCTTTCTCTCCACTTCAGCTATACAAAGGTTGGTCATGCCTTTTATCTTTCAATCACTCACAAGTGTTCCACATCCATTCCTAAAGCTCTGAAATTCTCTCATCAAAATATTTTATCATCCCATCTCTTCCTTATACCATTTGTTATTATTCCTAGATCTACACAAGAAGGTAAAAGGAACTACATGTGCAAAAAAAAATTATAACAGCCCTTTTTGTGATGGCAAAAAATTGGAAATGGAGAGGATGCCCATCAATTAGGGGATGGCTTAACAAGCTGTGGTATATGAATGTAATGGAATACTGTGGTGCAATAAGAAATGATTAACAAGCAGATTTCAGACAAAAACCTGGAGACATTTGTATGAACTGATGCAGAGTGAAGTGAGCAGAACCAGGAGAACATTGTACACAGTATCAGCAACATTGTGTGATGACTAACTATGAATGACTCAGCTTTCCTCAGCAGCACAATGATCAAAGGTAAGTACAAAGGACTCACAAAGGAAAATGCTGTCCATATCCATTCTTCCCCACCTTCTTAATCCTAACTCCAATGTCAAATCCATCTAAATGACACTGTTCTCTACTCTCAAATCCCTTTCTCTCTTGTCTTATCACCAATCCACACTGCCAAACTAAAACCCTAAATTACTCCCACTGCCCATTTCCTTCATACTTATTCATGTAATGCTGAATAGAGCTAGGGTAAGTCATTTGACCAGTGACCAAGTCCACTATTCTCAGTTAGGCCCTCACTATAGCCTGGCAAATGTTTTACTTCTTCATAAATGATTCTCTATTTCACATATTAGATGTCCCACTGAAGACTTCTCAAACTTTACATGTCTAAAACAGAATTCATTAGCTTTTCTGAAAATTCTTACCTCTTCTAAACTTTCCCATTTTCCTTGAAGGCACCAACATTTTTCATTCTCCCTGGTTTGTAACTTCACATTACCCTAAACATCTCACTATCCACAAATACCCAGTAAGTTGAAAAATCTGCTATTTCTATCTCTACAATATCTTTTATGTTGCCCTCCTTTTTTCACTACTATCATCTTGATTCAAATGTGCATCACTTCTTGCCTGAATTACTACAAAGGGCTTCTAATCAATCTCTCTGCCTCAGATCTTTCTCTGCTTCAATCCATCTCCCTTATAGTTGCCACAGTGATTTTTCTAAAGCATAAATCTGATCATGCTTCTTTTCTTCTTAATATACTCCAGTGGCCCAGTGTTATCTCCAGAATCAAATACAAAGTGCTCTTTGGGGGCATTTAAAGCTCTTCAGAAAGTAACTTCTTTCATTCATTCCTGTCTTCTTACACATTATTCCCCTCCTACCACTCTAAAGTCTAACAATAATGGACTACATGATGCTCCATCTCTCATCTCTGACTTTGCACTGATCATTTTTCTTCCCTAGAACGTTCTCTCTCTACCTCTTTAAGTCTCTGGCTTCCTTCCAAGCTCAACATGAACTTTACTCAAGTGGCCATTCCCAGTTCACCAGATGGTCATCCTTTACCCTATAAAGTTATCTGGTATCTAGTTCAAATGCATCTTACATATATCTACACATACACACACACACACACACACACATTGTATCACTGTGGTTATTAAAATTTAAGTTTCTAGAGGGGAGGGATTCTTTTTCTTTAGTCTTTTTATACCTCAAATTTAGCATAGTACCTGTCACATATCCAGAGCTTAATCAATATTTCTTGATTATTTGAGAATAATTACTATTGCACTACTTACCTCAAAAGATCATTATGAGAATCAAATGAGATAACATGTAAAACACTTTGTAGATTTAATCCTATCTTGGTCAAAAATTGACAATTCACTAGTAATGAATTAAGTTCAATATTTATCCATCTGTCAATTTATAAACATCCCTTATCTGCTGCATGTCAGACGCTGTGCTAAGTGTTGATGATAACAAAGAAAAAAAAAACACTTCTCCCTAAGAAACTTTCAATCTAGCCAGGAGAGACAAGTACAAATGCAGGTATGTATTTAATCTACACAAAATAGATGTAAAACACTTGGGTGTAGTCAAGGAGACATTAATTATTACCAACAGGAGTAGCAGGAAAGTCTTCATGTAGAAGATGGCATTTGAGATGATTAAGTAAGGATTCTAAATGATAGAAGTGAGAAAGAAGACCATATGAGACATTGGGAAGAGCCAATTCCAAAAGTACAGAGAGGATCGATAGTGTCTAAGGAACAGTACCAACTCTATTTTCCCTGATTTGTAGTTGGTATGAGAATAGAATCAGAATTTTAGAGCTGGAAAGAAACTTAGACATCTTCCAATCCAAAGAAGAAACTGAAGCTTATAAAGAGGAAATGAATTTCTCTAGGTTACATAACTGGCTAGCGGAGTTGGGATCACAACTCAGGTTTTCCTGTTTCTTAGTTCAGCTCTCTTTTGGCTATATGACATGGATTTTTATTTTCTTCATGTGACTAGTCTAAAAAAATGACACCAAACAGTCTTGAGCCATTCTTTGGGAATTTGAAAAATGTGAGGATCATCAGTTTTTGATATGTATCATTACTCAAGAGGAGTTACTCTATCTTTGTAATTTTCCTCATATGGCATCTCTAGCAAAGCATCACATATGATTAGGTGCTTCATAAATACTTAGGATGAAGATGATACTTAGTCCAGCCATCTGTTAATGCAAAATAATGAGAAAGTTAGAGAAGATTGTATGCATTTCTCATTTGAAGTGTGATTCTTCTGTTATTTCATTGTTCTTCAAGCTACCTAATTGACATTCTGTCAGTGAATTATCCCCAAGTGCTATTGGACATATGAAGAAACATTATATTTCTCAGGCCACTAAGATTTTCTGTCAGCATACCAGAATATAATATGAGCTAGACTAGGAACCAAATGTCCTCGGATCAATGCCCAACTTTGTTACTTCATGGTTATGTGACCTTGGACAAGTCATTTTACCCAAATAAATGCCATCTTAGTGTGTGTGTGTATGTGTCTGTGTGTGTATTTACTATCTACTTCACATGTAGTGTTGAAGAAAACATTTACAGCATGGCATGTGGGATATGGTGATAGGCTTAGAATTAGGAAGATAGAGGTTAAAATCCTGCCACTAACTTATTATTAGATTATATTACGAGATCATGGGAAAGTGATATAACATCTCTAGATCTCAGTATCCTTATATATAAAATGAGGATAAAACTGTCTCAAGGTTTTTTGTGATGGTCAAATGGGAAAATATATGTAAAGTGATTTGCAAACTTTAACACACTGTAGAAATAACAGTTATTGAGGCACCTAGGTGGCACAGTGGATAGAGCTTGAGCCTTCAAGTCAGGAAGACCTGAGTCCAAATCAGGCCTCAGACACATAACACTCACTAGTTGTGTGACTCTGGGCAAGTCACTTAACCCCAATTGCCTCACCAAAGAAAGAGAGGGAGAGAGAGAGAGAGAGAGAGAGAGAAATAACAGCTATTATTAAACTTCAAAGTATTAAATAAATGTGTCCAGTAAAACACACACACACACACACACACACACACACACACACACGCAAATATCTATCCTTATTTGTATCTTCATGACAGAAATATTAGTTAATTCAGAGAATAAAATTAATCAATCTGAGAGGCAGGATCATAATTCAACCAAGGTATCTAAGAGGTTTGTTCTATATGAGGATTTCTGGAACCATGTCTTGGGCCATTTCTCTCTCTTGGATTCTTACATTTGCAAGTCCTACAATTGCTGGATTCCAGCAAGTGATTCAGCAAACAAGTCTATTGCCATTGCATAGCTAAAAACAAATTAAAAGTATTCCAGAAAAGTTGTTTAAATTACTTGTATAATTTTACCCAACAATTCTTTTATTGAGAATTGTTTCTTATCGGCAATCTCCTTTTTGTGTATATACGACAAGGAATCCAAAGATCAAGGGAAAGTTCCCATACAGGCATGTAAGAGTTTTGTCCTAGAAAAGAACAAAAAAACTAAAACTAAAACAAAACAAAATAGTGGAAACAAAGTAAGTGTCCATCTTTTGGGGAGGCTGAACAAACAGTTGTCAATGAGCATAATCAAATATTACTGCTCTATAAGACTTGAAGAATATGACTAATTTAGGTAATTATATGAATATTTGTTTAAAATTATTCAAGAATAATAAAGATAATCAAAAGTATATATATGTATATATGTACATATATACACACACACACATATATATATACATATATAATGTATATGATAAGAAATATAAATCAGGTGTTTAGGGATGAAGGTTAACTGGGGCTCTGAAATGCCAAAGCACAAGTCTTTAAAGATTTAGCTAGAACATGTCTCTCTTGAAGTGGGCCAGAGAATAGGCCCAGTACTATGCAGGTTCTATAGGCTAACCCATACAATACCCAGTCTAATAGGGTGATGGTTCCTCTAATTGCCCAAATTATAAATGCTGAGAGACAATAGAATCTAGATCAATAATATAACCAATTTTGAGTCCAGAAGACTGAAAAATGAAGTATATCCTCTCCTACCCCCTTCTTTCAATAGAAAGATGATGCCCTATCAGTGCAGAATAAGGCAAATATTATCAGAAATACTTGCCATTTTTTTCTTAATTGCACTTTATTACAAAGTAGTATTTTATTGGAGGTAAGTATTGGGATGTGATAGTGATGTAACAAAAATTAATAAAACATTTTTCTTAGAAGAAACTTTTAAGAAGATTTTTTTCAAAATGTCTCAACCAGTTTTTGTACTCAAAATTTAGTAAATATAGCACAACAGTGCTGCCACAATTTGAAAGTGTTAATTGTTTTCCCAGAGAGTAGATGATTCCTTCAAGTAACCCATCTTAGAAAACTTGGTAAGACTTCAATGAAATTGAATTTGTCAAAGGAATATATGATTTGGTGAAGACTAAATTAAAGTAAAGGATGGCTAGTTGGTAGGGCTAATGGACATCTTTTTTTGAGCATGGTATAAGGAAGACAGTTCTGGTCTTAGAGTCACAGAATCACAGAACATCAAAGTTAGAAGTAAAAACTGAGGACCTCTAATTCAATGCAAACCTGTGCAGGAGTTCTCTTTCCAACATCCTTGACAAGTGGTTACATATTTGCTTGAAACTTCTAGTGTTGGAGATCACCTGAGCCAGTCCTACCTACTTTGGGGCAGGTCAACTTTTTAGGAAGAAGTTTCATACATCAAGCATACATTTGTTCTCTGTAACTTTCATCCTGTGCTCTTAGGTTGGCCCTCTACCACCATAAATTATAGGCTTAATCTCAGTGTGACAGTCTTTGGAGAAGAAATCCTTATTCCCTGGTCAGATGAAAAGGGACAAAACTGTTAGCAATGTTTTTTTTTTTTCTCCCTTGGGGGTTACCTAGTTAAAGACCCCAACTTTTCCTGTAAATATTTACTATTCAAAAATCAGTTTATAACTACTTAACAGAGCAGTAGCCCTTCTTGCTCCACAGCAGTCAGCTGCAATCCTCATTCCCCATCAACCACATCAAAGGGTCTCACAGTTGGCATTAATATTGGCAGTATTTGTTCTTCTGTGGAAATAGTACAACATGTGTAAGTGGAGATTCTTGTTAATTATCAAGGAAATAGGGGGGCAGAGCCAAGATGACAGAGTGAAAGTAGTGACTTGCTTGAGCTCTCCCCCAAACCCCTTCAAATACCTATAAAAATGGCTCTAAACCAATTCTAAAGCAGCAGAACCCACAGAAAGGCAGGGTGAAATGAATTTTGAGGACAAGACAGCCTAGATGGTTGACTGGAAAGGTATATTGTGCCAGGCGGGGAGAAGAATGCAGCTTGGCATGAACATGCAGGCAAAACAGGCCTCTGTGAAGCTGGAGCAGGCCTCAGAGAACTGAATCACGGGCAGCTGTGGTGGTCTCTGGACCTCTCAACCCATGAACACCAAAGACAACTTAGAAGGTCAGTGGTAAAAGTCTATGACTGCGGTGAGAGAGAGAAGTATCGTCCCAGCCCCAGTTCCTGGGCACGGCCCTGGGGTGCCAACTGCCTCTGGAGCTTCCAGGCCACAGACTGAGAGGGAATCAGGTGACTGATCAGAGAGGGATTGCAGGGATCTCTGAGTTGGTGCAGGACTATCTTGCTTTGCCAGAGCTTGGATCTGGGTCACAGTTCTGGGTGGCAGTCCTGGGGCGAGGAGGAGTGCAGTTGTGGTGGAGTTTGTAGTACTGGTGGAGAGGAAATCCTCCTCACAATTACAAGGCAGAAAAGAGCGCTTGTGGTCACTCATAGACCAGAGCACAGGCCAGGAAAGGAGTAAACACCTCACCCTTTATCATACCACCTTGGAAGAACTAAAAATTTACAGGTCCCTACAAGTATCTATGAAAACAGCTGCACAAAACCCCTGAAGCTTAGGACAGTACATTCTTCACACTGGAAGCAGACCCTTACCTTAACAAAAAGTTTAAAACTCAACCAATTGACTGGGATCATAACCAAGCCTCACAAAAAAGTCAGACCATAGAATCTTACTTTAGTGACAAAGAAGATCAAAACATACAACCAGAAGGAGACAACAAAGTCAAATCTCCTACATCCAAAGCCTCCAAGAAAAAAAAATGAATCAGTCTCAGGCCATGGAAGAGCTCAAAAAGGATTTTGAAAAACAAGTAAGAGAAGTAGAAGAAAAACTGGGAAGAGAAATGAGAGTGATGCAAGAAAATCATGAAAAACAAGTCAATGGCTTGCTAAAGGAGACCCCCCCCAAAAAAAATACTGAAGAAAATAACACCTTAAAAAAAAGCCTAACTCAAATGGCAAAAGAGATCTGAAAAGCCAATGAGGAGAAGAATGCCTTAAAAAACAAAATTGGCCAAATGGAAAAGGAAGTCCAGAAGGTCACTGAAAAAAATACTTCCTTAAAAATTAGAATAAGGGGCAGCTAGATGGTGCAGTGGATAGAGCTCTGGCCTTGGAGTTGGGAGGACCTAAGTTCAAATCCAGTCTCAGACACACAACATGTGACACTTACTAGCTGTGTGACCCTGGGCAAATCACTTAACCCCTTTTGCCTAGCAAAACATAATATATGTATATATATATATACATTATATATATATATATATGAAATATTAAAAAAATTAGAATAGATCAATTGGAAGCTAGTGACATTATGAGAAATCAAGACACTGTAAAACAAATCCAAAAGAATGAAAAAATAGAAAACAATGTGAAATATCTCAGTGGAAAAACAACTGACCTGGAAAAGAGATCCAGGAGAGAGAATTTAAAAATTATTGGACTATCTGAAAGCCATGATTGAAATTCAAGAAATTATCAAGGAAAACTGCCCTGATATTTTAGAACAGAGGGCAAAATAGAAATGGAAAGAATCCACCCGTCACCTCCTGAAAGAGATCCCCAAAGGAAAACTCCTAGGAATATTATAGTCAAATTCCAGAGTTCCCAGGTCAAGGAGAAAATATTGCAAGCAGGCAGAAAGAAACAATTCAAATATTGTCAAAACACAATCAGGATAGCACAAGATTTAGCAGCTTCTACACTAAGGGACCACAGGGCTTGGAATATAATATTCTGAAGGGCAAAGGAGATAGGATTACAACCAAGAATCACCTACCCAGAAAAACTGAGCACAATCCTTCAGGGGAAAAAATGGACATTCAGTGAAAAAGAGGACTTTCAAGCATTCTTGATGAAAAGACCAGAGCTAAATAGAAAATTTGACTTTCAAATACAAGACTCAAGTGAAACATGAAGAGGTAAACAGGAAAGAGAAATCATAAGAGATTTATTAAGGTTGAACTGTTTATATTTCTTCATGGAAAGATGGTATTTGTAACTCATGAGACCTTTGTCAGTATTAGGGTAGTTGGAGGGAAAAAATTAGATGTATAGATAGATAGATAGATAGATAGATAGATAGATAGATAGATAGAGGTGAGAGAGAGAGAGGACTATACTGGGAGAAGGAGAAAGGGAGAGGTAGGTAAATTATCTTACATAAAAGACAAGAAAAGGCTTTTATAGTGGAGATGAAGTGGGGGAAAATGAGAGGGAATGAGTGAATCTTATTTTCATAGGATTTGGCTTAAGGAGGGAATAACATACACACTCAATTGGGTATGGAAATCCATCTTACCCTACAGGAAAATAAGGGGGAAGGGGACAAGACAGCAGGGGGATGATACAGGGGAGGGCAGATTGGGAGAGGGGGTAATCAAAAGCAAACACCTCTGAGGAGGGACAGGGTCAAAAGAGAGAATAAAATAAATGGGGGGTGGGATAGGATTAAGGGAAATATACTTAGTTTTTCACAACATGACTACTATGGAAGTGTTTTGCATAACTACACATGTATAACCTATATTGAGTTACTTGCCTTTTCAATGAGGGTGAGTGGGGAAGGAGGAAGGGAGAAAATTTGTTAAAAATGTTAAAAAAATTGTTTTCACATGCAACTGGGAAATAAGATATATAGGCAATGGAGTATACAAATCTATCCTGCCCTATAGGAAAATAGAAGGGGAAGGGGATAAGAAAAGGTGGAGGAAGAGACAGAAGGGAGGGCAGATTAGAGGAAGGGTTATTCAGAATGCATGCCATCTTGGGGTGGGGAGAGGTAT
Source organism: Vombatus ursinus (assembly GCF_900497805.2). Taxonomy (NCBI): domain Eukaryota; kingdom Metazoa; phylum Chordata; class Mammalia; order Diprotodontia; family Vombatidae; genus Vombatus; species Vombatus ursinus. The sequence continues at coordinate 35,212,919 of NW_020954619.1, forward strand.
GAGATGGGGAGAAAATTTGGAACTCAAAATCTTGACTCAAAATCTTGTGGAGGTGAATGTTGAAAACTAAAAATAAATACATTTTAAAAATATAAATAAAAATAAATATAAAAAGATAAAATACATTTAAAAAAATAAAAAAAAATTATCCATGAAATAGGGCCACCCCAAGCTACATCACCTTCACCAACATAGAATGTTTAATCACTAATGCTACAAAGAAACAGGTTGCAATGAATACCACAAAAAGTCTTTGATGCCAAATATCTGATTAATCATAGATTTGATGATGTAATTGTACAGTCAGATGTGAAACATTGGCTTTTCACAGTGGTGAATGACACAGACAGGCCTAAGGTCCAATTAGAGTACATAGAGAAGACCAAAAGTTTCTATACAGAAGAAGTATCTTCTATCATCTTGACCAAGATGATAGAAATTGCTGAAGCTTACTTTGAGAAGACTGTCATAAATGCTCTCATCACAATATCAGCCTACTTCAATGATTCCCAGCATCAGACAACCAATGATGCTAGAACTATCACTGGTTTCAATGTGTTCCAAATCATCAATCAGACAAGTTCTGCTGCCATTGGTTATGGCTTGAACAACAAATTGTTGATGCTGAAAGAAATGTGTTGATCTTTGACCTTAGAGGCGGTATTTTTGATGTTTCCATTCTTCCATTGAAGATGACGTCTTTGAAGTCAAGTCCATAGCTGGGGACACCCACTTGGGTAAGGAGGACTTTGACCACCACATGGTCAAATCATTTCATTGCTAAGTTTAAACAAAAGCACAAGAAGGACATCAGATAGAATAAGACAGCTGTCTGTCATCTGTTTTCTGCTTGTGAACATGGAACTTGCATTATCTCTTCCAATACCCAGGCCAGTACTGAAATTGTTGTTGCTGTTGTTGTTTTTTCTTCATTTGTGAGTTAGGGAGCTGTCTGCTCCAAGCATGTGAAGAATTCTCCTAGTGGAATGGGTGTGTGAGAAAAAATTTGTTCCAATGTCCATGAAGGTGACTGAAGCAGGCATTGTGAAGCACTTAAAGCTTGGTTAGACAGTGAGATTGACTCCCTCTATGAAGATATCAAATACTGTACCTCTATTAGCCATGCCTGGTTTGAAGAGGTGGATGCTGACCTCTTACATGGCATACTAGATCCTGTGGAAAAGGCCCTGAGAGATGCCGAGCTAGATTACTCACAGACATATAACATCATCTTGGTGGGTAGTTCCACTCAGATCCCCCAAATCCAGGAGCTTCTGCAGGACTTCTTCAATGTCAAGGAATTCAAAAGAGTATCAGTCATGTTGAGGCTGTGGCCTATGGTGCAGCTGTCCAGACTGCCATGTTGTCTGGAGATAAATCTGACAATGTGCAATACTGGTCCCTGTTGGATGTCACTCCTCTTTCCCTTGTAATTGAAACTGTTGGTGGAGTTATGACAGTTCTAATCAAATACAATAACACCATTCCCACCAAGCAGATACAGACCTTTACCACCTACTCAGAAAACCAGTCTGAAGTGCTCATTCAGTTTTATGAAGAGGAGAGAGCAATGACAAAGGATAACAATCTGCTTGGCAAATTCAAGCTGCCAGGAATCCTCCTGGCCCCATGGGTGTTTCTCAGATTGAAGCAAAATTTGACATTGGTGTAAATCCTGACCTCAGTGTGTTTGCTGCAGATCAAAGCACAGGTAGGGAGAACAAGATCACCATCACCGAAAGCAAAGGCTATCTGAGCAAAGAAGATATTGAGTGTTTGGCTCAAGAGGCTACAAAATACACAGCTGAAAATGAGAAGCAGAGACAAGATGTCTTCCAAGAATTCTCTTGAATCTTATGCTTTCAACATGGAGGCTATTGCAGAAGATGAAAAACTTCAAGGCAAAATTGGTGATGAAGACAAAGAGAAAATAATTGGCAAATATAATGAAATAATCAACTAATTGGATAAGATAAGACTGCTGAGAAGGAAACATTTAAGCATCAGCAGAAAGAATGAGAGATGGTCTGCAACCCCATCATTGCCAAGTTGTACCAGAGTGTAAGGGTCTTTCAGTGGGCACACCTGGTGGGTTCCCAGGGGATGAAGCAGACCCATCTGGAGGCACATATTCAAGACCCAGCATTGAAAAGGTTGACTAAATGCACCAGAAGAAAGAGCATTCCACACAGCTTTCCAAAAATTGAAGGACTCAAATTTATAGCCAAGGCAGTAGTATTTTAAAAGTAACACAAAACTGCTATGTAAATCTGGGCATTCTGCATACTTTAATGTGTGCAGAAGGAGAGAAGTGAATATTATTGCACTTGATCAGTACTGTAAACAGTAAAAGTGGAATTTTTGTCCTGGAGAACAAAATCTATTTAAAATTGGCACCATAAAGAAAATCAGTTCACAGACCTAGGCTTAAGTCCATGCTTTGATACTTACTATTTATGAAACTCTCAAAAAATCCCTTAACCAGTATAAACTGTAGTTAACTCATCTATATAATGGATATAATGATAATTATGCCACCTATCTTATAGGTTCATTGAAAGAAAGTCACTTTGTAAGTCTTAAAGTACTACTGAAATATAAGCTACAAGAGCTATTTTCTAAGGATACTTTGTTTCTTTTCACGGAAAGAGTCTTTAGAATCCATCCTATATTTTAGGAAACAGAAGAGCAAGTCTGGCCCTCAGGCCCCAAAGAGGTCCTTCTTATTGGCTTGAATATAAAATGATAGAAATTCTGTTTATCACACCTTTTAAAAGATATATATAGCTTTTAAAAGCAATATAAATTCATTGGCCTAATTTGCTTAACTAAAAATTATACGTTGGGTTTTGAAAATGAAGGACCATACTAACCCCCTTTTTCTAAGGTCTCTTCTAGCTCTATTTTTTTTTTTGTTTGTGATGCTTCTCCCATTACAAGTTAGAACAAAGAAAAAAAACTGAACTGAATATGATTGTATATACACTTATGCAAACATGAAGTAAAATTTTTTTCCCTTTAGATTCAATGATCAACTCAATTAAGGACCATACACCAAAAATATGTCTAATATTTCTTTACTTAGAATTAAATAAATTTCCCCAAATCTTTAAAAAATCAATAACAAATTAATATCAGATTTTATTTAGTATCTGTAAATGAGGGTAATAATAAAAATATATACCATTTTCATGTCATGGTCATTTAACAGAGGAAGAAAGAATAAGTGTGGTCCTTTTTAAAAACTTAATGTTTGATAAAAAATTTTAGATAATAAAACATGAAGGGTGATTTTTCAAGGTCTTAGTGAGAGTAGGGGAGGAAACTGGAAGATGAATTCATTTATATATTAATTTACTAGGAAATCTTTTTTTTCCTCTCCTCCTTTCTTTATTCTTCATATTCAACCTGCAATTCTGTTGATTCTACCTCCACAATATCTCTCATCTGGACATGGCTCTGCATTCATTCAGTTATAATCCCAATTCAAAACTTGCCTGTATCACCTCAAAAGCCTCCCAGATGCTTTCCAGCCTCCATCTTCTTCCTTCTTCAATCTATTAAAATACAAAACAATTCAATGTCAAAATAATCTTACTAAGGCTTAGGTCTGACTATGTTTCCCCTCTTCTCAAAAATGTTCAATGGTTCTATATCTCATTTATAATTCAAGAATAAGGTACAGACTCCTTGGCCTGAAATTTAAGGCCGTACACAATTTAGCTGTAATCTTTCTTTCCAGTCTTTTTTTTAATCCTTCCTCTTTGTATGCTCTATATTCTATTTGAACTGAATTACTAGTTATTTCCTGAATTCAACATGCTATCTCCTAACCCCTGTAAACTCATCCAAACCATCCTCCACATGAAATGTTCTCCCTCCTTCTATCTTTCCTTTTTGAATTATCTTCTTTCAGAGATCATATCCAATGTCATCCACTCCTTGAACTCTCTATTCAAAAGCATAGTCTCCCTCCTCAAATTTATTTAAAGAATTTTTTTCTGGATCTCTTCTTTGTCTGCTTAACCTCCACTTTGTCTTATATTTAACTGTTCATGCCATAACTTCTTGAGCTCATCACATCAGTAAAAGATAGATTTTAAGGACGGAGACTGTATAATTGTCATTTTTGCCTCAATCTTAAAAGGGCTTGGGGAGAGCCCTCAGTACATTGGATGAAGACCTTGGAGTAAATTTATAGAAAGACATGGATAGTATTCACACTAGAAGGGCAGGCATGGATGGGTTGTAATTTACTTTTTTGGAGAAAATATGCACACTGATGAGGTCACAAATCAGACTAGCCTCTACACACAGGACTTTTCACAGGGTAGGCACATAATAAATATTTCTTGGATTTTTTTTGTGGCATTTCTAAATGTGTTGTAAAATATTTACAACATGGTACTTCTTTATAGGCCCTAAGGAAAATATCATTAAAAGTGAAGGGTTAACCATTATGACATGAGAAGGCCAATCAGATAGAACCAAATAGGCATTTTATTTCAATGAACACTTCTGATAAATAATTCTTTCTGAAGACCATAAATGAAGTGGGTAATTTCAGTGTGGTTGAATCAGCAAAATGAGTCTGACTACGTTTTTTTTTTTCCTTCACCAGTCATGAAGAATATAAGTGGGGAAAATCTAAAACCAGTGTAATGAAGCAGCCACTAGTTTTAATGTAACATTTATCACTTTATGGGCCTAAAATTATGCTTAACTACTTTAGTGAAATGAAATAAACAACTCACACTTTCTCCTTCCTTACAATGATGGCATTTCTTTCTGATTTTGTCATAGCTTGCAACAATTAGAAATGTATATTGTGTAGTTAGTGGGTATTATGCCTACATGAGCTATCTAGATAAAACATAGGCATAAATGCACTAGCTCCAAAAGAGTCTTTGGGAGATGTCTAAGAAATGCTCACCAATTAAAAAGATGCACGATGAATGAGGCAGGATTGTACCATGAAAGATGAACCCATTCTTATTTTATATAAGGGTATTATCAATGGATACTTAGCCACTTAGGAAAAGGGAGGCTAGTTGAAAGACAGAGAATGTGTTCTCTTTCATCAGACCCTTTGTAGATTTGCAATTAAACTGAGCTTATTTTCTCTTTACTCTTCATATTACAGGGCTGGAAATGCAGTCACCAATTAGGAAAGTGGCATCCTGAGACCTGGGGACATTGAGGGAATGTAAGGGCATCAGGGCAACATTTAAAACTCAAAACTAGAGACTGTTTCACTATACTTCCCAAGTCTTCTATATTTTATTTTTTTATTATTATTATTATTTTTGCTTGTTTGGTGAGACAATTGGGGTTAAGTGACTCTCCCAGGGTCACACAGCTAGTAAGTGTCAAGTGTCTGAGGCCAGATTTGAACTCAGGTCTTCCTGACTCCAAGGCTGGAGCTCTATCCACTGCACCAAGTCTTCTATAAAGCCATCCTATTACTAATTTTCTCCCAATCCTTACAAATAGCATGCTTAATACAACACAAACTGATTTTGTATCATAAACTCACGGAGAGATAACATACTGAATTTGTGGTCAGAGGACATGGTTTCAAATCCTGTCTTTGATTTTCTTTCAACTAAATTGTCAAACTCTGTAACTGTTTCCTCATCCATAAAATGAGAGAACTACACTTCTTGCTGTTCAGTCATTTGTCAATCATGTCCAATTCTTTAGGACCCCATTTTGGATTTTCTTGACAAAGATACTATAGTGTCTTGCCATTTCCTTTTCCAGCTCATTTTACAGATGAGGAAACTGATGTCAACAGGGTCACACAGCTAGTAAGTGTCTGAGGCCATATTTGAACCCAGGAAAATGAGTCTTCCTGACTTCAGGGCCAGCACTCTATCCACTGATCCACCTGACTTTGCTCAAGTCTCCCCTACTTAAATCCAATTGACACACAAGTCAAGACATCATCCTTGTGATGTCATTGGTCCTCTTTGAGAATGAAGGATAAACAACAACAACAACAGCTGTCCTGAGAAATGCGCTAAATGATCTCTAAGGTTCCTCCAGCTCTAAATCTATGACTCTACCCTCTCTAAAGTCTTGTTAGACTTAAAAAAAAATCTCTGCAGGGATTGCAAATAAGAAACAATTTTGTTTACAATAATTTTGAGCAATATGTATAACTATTATCTTGATTTTTTGATTCTTCTCGAGAGAAATTTTAAGGACCTCAGAAGTTCAAACCCTAACTGAAGAGTAACCCCTCTATACAAAGCAATCATTCTTCCTCTAATTAAAGACTTTCAGTGATGGGAAGTCCCCTTTAGGGATAACCCATCCTGTTAGTTCTAATTGTTCAGAAGTTTTACCATATATGGAACCTGAAGTTTTGTTTTGTTTTGCTTTTTCCTGCAACTCCCATTCATTGTTTTTAGTTCAGCTTCCTAAGGCCAAGATATACAAATCAAATCCTCCTTCCACAGGCCAGCGTACAATTTTTTTAAACCACTATCATGTAAGTTGTAAACTCCTTGAGGGCAGGGATTATCTCTTGTCTCTTTTTATATCCCTACATCTTATCACAGTGTCTGACATATAGCAGACACTTAATAAAGGTTGATTTACTGATTATCGATTGACATATGGGGCAACAAAAATGATGCAGCCACTGGAGTTAGAAAGAAAGGAGCCCAATATACTTTTCAAAACAGCTGGACAATATACCATCTCTGAGCAAACCCAAATATATACAGAACAGTCAATAGTCTCTGGATTCAGAGTGAATGGACCTGGGTTCGAAACCTGTTTCTTTTTTCATATTTAATTTACCTTGGACAAGCCCCCAAACTTCTCTAGTATTCAGCTTTCCCACCTGTAAAATAAGAGAATTGGATTAAATGAGCTTAAAGTTCGTCCCAATATTCCATCCTCTTACCCTATGTATCCTTTGTTAACATTTTGTGCTGAGCCTCCTTTGTTTTCTTCACCTAATAGAGCTTTAGCATTTACAGCTAGGACCACTTATCTGATAGGCCAATAATTTTCAAATTCTCTTGCCTGGATCTATTTTCCAGGTCAGTTGTTTTTCCAATGAGATATTTCACATTGTTTTCTATTTTTTCATTCTTTTGGATTTGTTTTACAGTGTCTTGGTTTCTCATAAAGTCACTAGCTTCTAATTGCTCCATTCCAATTTTTAAGGAGGTATTTTCCTCAGTAAGCTGTTGGACTTCCTTTTCCATTTGGCCAATTTTGCTTTTTAGGGCATTCATCTCCTCATTGGTTTTTTGGACCTCTTCTGCCATTTGGGTTAGGTTATTTTTTAAGGTGTTATTTTCTTCAGTATTTTTTGGGGTCTCCTTTAGGAAGCTGTTGACTTGTTTTTCATGATTTTCTTGCATCACTCTCATTTCTCTTCCCAGTTTTTCCTCTACTTCTCTCACTTGCTTCTCAAAATCCTTTTTTGAGCTCTTCCATGGCCTGAGACTGTTCCATATTTTTCTTGGAGGCTTTGGATATAGGAGCTTTTACTTTGTTGTCTCCTTCTGGTTGTATGTTTTGATATTCTTTGTTACCAAAGAAAGATTCTATGGTCTGGTCTGTGAGTGACCACAAGCACTCTTTTCTGCCTCGGAACTGGGAGGAGGATTTCCTCTCCACCACCATTGCAAGCTCCACCATGTCAGCAGTCCTCCTCGCCCCAGGACCGCCACCTAGAACTGTGACCGAGATCCAAGTACTGGCAAAGCAAGAGAATCATGTACCCACAGAGAGATCCCTGCAATTCCCCTCTGATTAGTCCACTTTATTCCCCCTCAGTCTGTGGGCCAGAAGCTCAGGAAGCAGTCGCCGCCCTGGGCCAGGCTTGGGGACTGGGCTGAGACCTGCTTCTCTCTCTCTCACTGCAGACACAGACTTTTCCCACTGACCTTCTAAGTTGTTTTTGGCATTCATGGGTTGAGAAGTCTGGAAACCACCACAGCTGACTGCAATTCTGTTGGGTTCTGATGCTTTAGAATTTGTTTAGAGTAATTTTATAGTTATTTTGAGGGGTTTGGGGGAGAGCTCAAACAAGTCACTGTTTTTACGCCACCATCTTGGCTCCCTAAGGCCACTTGTTTGGTTCAGCCTTGCACCAGTCTCAGGCATGTGTCCTGAACCTAACCCGGAAGATGTGAAGTGCTTTAGGCCAGAAGCTTTCCAACTCAGCAGTGAAACAGCCTTGCAGTTGGCCTGCAATACAATGCAATACAATAACTTTGTATTCTAGTAACAGTAAGCTATCTGTTTACATGTTCTCATGAAATTGTACCCCTCTCTGGCACCCCATTTCTAGTTATAATCAAATCTTTGTGCTTGAAGAGTCTTCAATTTCTACCATATGAGGATTAATTGAAGGAAATATGGATCTTTAGCCCAAAGAAAAAAAAAAGATTCTGGGTTATACAAATGAATTGTGTGAGGAAGAGGAATTCTGCTTGTTCTGGTTGACATATAGTATACACTTAATAGTTACTGACCAAACTGACTGTTTGTTCCCTGATGGCAGGAGAAGTTCAAGAGAAACAAATTTAGACTTGATATTACAAAATACATCCAAATAAATGAAGCTATTAAAAGGCAGAATGAGGTGCACATCTCAGAAGCTAGTAGTCATTCCCTCACTAGAAAAATTCATGCAGAGGCTTTTCCCATATTTTATATTGGGGATTTATTTTTGAGTTGTGGGTTAGACTAGTTAGTCACTGAGACCCCTTACAACTCAGAAATTCTATAATTCTGTACTTCTGACTATCTGCCCTAGTTCTGTCTGATATGCCAGTCCTCTGGGACTAGGGTCTTCTAGGGAGTGGAATTCCCTGGTCTCTGTGGCTGTTACTACTACATGTTGCCAGAACTCAGTCTGACTGAGATTTCTCTATTACTGTTTTGAACAGAGGATTCACATGGTCAGACTAGCATTTTAGGAATATCTGTTTGCCAAATATGTTGAGGATACATTGGGGACAGTAAAGGTTAAAAACAGAGATAAATAGGAAGCTAATGGAATATTCCAGGCAGGAGGTAATATAGACCTGAACTAGGGTAGTGGTTGTATATGTAAAGAGAAAGATAATTCTAAGAGATACTGTGAAAATAAAATTTAAAAGAACTGGCTACTAATTAGATATGTGGAGGAGGGAGGATAACACATTGTGGGTGACTCCAAGGTTTGGAACTAGGGTAGAAACTTCTGGCATTAAAACTATGTGTATTTACAAAAAAAAAAAAGCTAATGTTTAACATTTTGCACCTCTCCAGTGTGTTGAGACCTACATGGTGACCTATTTTGCCTAACCTTAGCGCTGTCTCAGATACCAAGGGATTTTAAAGAAAATACCTTTATTCTATCAAGAGGTCTGAGTTTTAAAGAGGAAAAGAAATGGCATTATTTTAGGATTAGAAATTTCACATTATAAAAATGATCAAATATATCTCTGCAGGGCTTTTTACCACTTTTTAAATGAAATAGTCTGAAAATCACACCAAAAAAAATTTCCTTTTTGATCCATTAAGTATTCTAGGTAAGTTAAAGTTCCTTTGGGCTTGTCATCAATTCTGCACCATGTTTTAGCCTGCCAAATTTTTCAAAGCCATAAATAATTAGATTAGATAGCAAAAATAAATCTCTTTTCTGCCCTGAAATACTTTGGATTAAGAGAGACTTAAGAAAAAGAAAGAAAAGAGCAATCAATGTGGAGGTTTAACCAACTGGATCTACTTAAAATCTATATATTTCTCCAATAATGAAAATAAGTTCTGATGAATTTCATTGGTGTAGGAGTCAAAATGTTCCTTCTGAGATTATTCTTGGTATCATGTGACAGATACAGACTTACAGAAGCTCCTTCCTCCAAACTCTAAATGTATAAGCTCATTTCACATATACAAGAACTACACTTACTTCTGAAGACATACATAATAACCTTTCTTTTGGTTATTCATTATTCAAAAAGTATTTATTGTCTTTACTCTGCAAAATATTAGGGAAGGTATAACTTTTGTACAATATACTTCTTACCCTCATGGAGATTAATAGTTTAAGAAGGAGATAACATACAAAAACAAGTAAGTTATATACCCACAGAATCTCTATCTCTCTGCTTCTTTCTGTCCATCTGTCTTTTTGATTCCCCTCTAAAACAAACCCCTAAAAATGAATGGCCACATGTAAAACTAAGACCCTGACTCTATTACAGATTCAACTCCCAGTTAAACATTCTACCAGGTGATACTACTGAACTCGACACAAAGTACAGAGACATGGGCTCAAATGTGTGTGTGTGTGTGTGTGTGTGTGTGTGTGTGTGTGTGTTTAAGCTGGGTAACCACAGCTAACTTCTGTCTGAACCTCAATTCCCTCATTTTTAAAAGGACAAAAATGACAGCAGCATTAACTATTTCAGAGAGTTTCTGTGAAATGTCTTAATCTTAAAACACTACTGAAATCTGAAATTATTTGGTTAATCTAACACAATAAAGAGTCATCACCCTCAAATATGTCATATCTAACTTAAGTCTTTCTTTTGGTAGCTGGAACCTATTTTCTCTGAGGACTTGAAGTATAGCTTATCAACATTCCTCTCATAATTAAATCAGCAGATATTTGACTGTCCATTATAAGCCAGGAACACTTTTTGAAGGTCCAGCTCTGAACCCTCTTCTTACACTAAAATGAAAGCCATGATACAACTGTCCAAAATTTCTTCCTTCTTTAGACTAAATAAGCAAATTCACAAAGAGTGTTTTTTCCTTCTAATCAATCAATGAGAAAAAAAAAGATATTGTTAAATTCAGTTGAGATACTTCATACACTCACATAAAAAAAATCTCACAATTATTTCTGAAATAAAATCCCTGAAAACACTTCAACAAAACTGCGTTGAAGAGTGACTGCAGCTGATGGTATTTGAAAATTTGCACTTTAATCACTTGCCATTCATTTTAAAAAGAAGGTAGATCTGTGCTCTAACTTTAATAATTTAAAAAGAACATAGTGCATTGTGTTTTAGACCTGTATTATTGTCCTTTAATGTTCTCTTTCTATGAATGATTTTAGTTACCATGATTCCTTCCATCCATATTAGTTCACACATATCTTTTCATAATTCTTTGAATTCTTCAAAATTATCCCACATTTAATAATAATATTCAATTATGTTATTGTTGTTGAGTGATTTCAATCATGTCTGACTCTCCATGACCCCATTTGGGGTTTTCTTGGAAAGATCCTGATTGGTTTGCCATTTCCTTCTCCAACTCATTTTATTGATGAGGAACTGAGGCAAACAGGGTTAAGCAATTTCCCTGCGGTTACACAGCTAGTAAGAGTTTAAGGCTGCAATTGAACTCAGGTCCTCCTGACTCCAGTGCTGGCTCTCTATCTGCTACACCATCAATTATGTTAACATATTTCAATTTGTTCAATTATTTCTCAGTTGTTTGTTTCCTACTTTCCATTATTACAAATAGTTCTACTAGAGATATTTGGTTCACAGGTGATATTTCTTAACAATAACCTCTTTGAAGTATGACATTAATAGTAGAATCTCTGGGCCAATGGTGATGAAACTTTTCATCATATTTCTTACCAATTCTAATTGTTTTCTAGAGAAATTAAATCAATGCACACCAACACCATCAATGAATTAGTATTCCTATATGTCCATCACCAATACACCATTGAAAGTTTCCATCTTTTAGCATTTTAGTCAATATAATTAAGGAAAGAATAATATTTGCCTTTATTTGGTTATTAATAATTTTAACACTTGTTCAGATGGTTGTTGATATTTTGTACTTGTTTTCTTGAAATCTATACATATCATTTAACTATTTATCTCTTGGGCAATGGTTCCTAATAATCAACATTTGTTTCAATTTCCTGTAGAGTTTGGGTGTTAAACTTATCAGAGAGCATTAATTCAAAAATTTTCTTCAGTCTATTACTTCTCATTCTCATGACATTGATTTGTGTAATTTTTTTAAAATTACTTTTAAGATAGCCAAATCTTTCTCTTATAGTTTCCTTTATCCCACTACTTCTTACTAATTCTTCCCCATTCACAATTGAGATATATTATTTTCCATTCTCATAACTTTTTAAGGGTGCATTTTTTAATATTTAGTACTTTAATTTTCATTTGGAAATTGTTTTAGAGGGTGCAAGATGTTTAGCTCCATCTGTACTTCACCAAACACATATGCACCTACCCCAGAAGTGCTCACTGAATAATGCAGATTTTAAGAAGAATAAAGAAGGCTTAGTAAACCTATCATATTTCAGTAGTTAGTGTTCATGTGTTTATCAATCTCTGTCACATGTATTTCCTTTAAGGGCCTGTTTAACTAATAAGTTCTACTGCTAAAGTCTTCCATTTTTTCCAGTGCCAAATATTTGATTTTTTACTAAACTGTGATATTATTTAAGGCATAGTGATGCCAAATCCCATTAATTCCCACTTTTTGCAGCATTTTCCTTGCTGTTTTCCAACTTAATTATGTCCTCATATTTATAATTTTATAAAGCAGCCTCTTAGCAAATTAAGTGGTATAGCATATCAGGAAATTAATTTGAGTAGTATACTCATTTTTCAATATTAGCACAATCTAGCCACAAAGTGACCATCTCTGCAATTATATAGACTTTAATTTCTTATTTTTAAAAAAAATTAATTTATTTTTAGTTTTCAACATTCACTTCCATAAGTCTTTGAGTTTTAAAATTTTCTCCTCTTCTCTCCCTGCCTCCCTCCCCAACACAGCATGCAGCCTGATATAGTCTCTATATATACATTCCTATTAAACATATTTTCAAATTAGTCATGTAGTAAAGAAGAATTACAACCAATAGGAGGAACCACAGGAAAGAAGAAATGTAACAAAACAGAGGAAGAAAAAAAGATCAAATATTATGCTTCAATCTGCTTTCAAACTCCATAGTTCTTTCTCTGAATATGGATAGTATTTTCCAGCATGAGATTTTTGGAGATATATTAGATCCTTGCATTGCTAAGAAGGGCTAAGTCTATCAAAGTTCGTCATCACAACACGTGGCTCTTACTGTTTACAATGTTCTCCTGGTTCTGCTCACTTCACTCAGCAACAGTTCATACAAGTCTCTCCAGGTTTTCCTGAAGTCCACTTATATGGCCTTAATTTCTATGAAATTTTTTGTCCTTGGAATTCTACAAATCTTGTGTATATGTGTTTTGATGGGTTAATCTCAAGCTATTTAATCCATTTATTAAATGGTATGTATATATGCATATATATATTTGTATACACATAAGTAAAGATAATACATATGTATGGATACATGTGTTTCTTCCTGGATTTTGTTAGTAATATAAAATGCTAACAATTTTGTGGATTTATTTTGTGGCTTGCTAATATATTAAATAAATCATTTTTATTAATTTTCTAATATTTTCTAAGTAAATTTTACATTATATACACAGGGATATAATTGTACCTTCTCTATGACAATGCAGTTATGATCTTGTGACCTGACTTTTTGACCACTTATTCATTAGTATATAACTTTAAATCTCCTTGCCTCTTTACTTCTTTTTCTTTCTTTTCTTGATTGCATTTTTATTGCATTATGCTTTGTGAAGGATGTGATTGACTTTTCAGTTTTTAAGCATTCATACACGAGTTCATTATCCAATAACACATAATTTTTGAGAAAGTCTCATGGGAATCTATGCATAGACTCTGATTCCCATTCAGAAGTTTTTATGAATCAATCAAAATTCATTTTTTTATCTCATTTTACTCAAGTTTTTAATTTCCTTCTAGTTTATATTTTTGTTGGATTTGCCATACTTTAATAGGATTTTAAAAGCAGTAAGAATGAAAGAAATGTTTTACTATGTAGAACTTTTTTAGCTAAGTTTTTTCTTTAAAAACTTATTCTTTTTGTTATTTGGTTCAAATATACTTATGTATAAAGTTTAATTTTACATAGTGTCTTTTGTCATAACATAATTTTCTTGATTGTCTCTCCATATTTTGATTGGTACTGCATTATCTGTAATAATGATATGCTTGCAGAACAGATTTTCTTCCACTCATTCAACTTTTATTTACATAAATTCATAGGCTTTTCAATGTATTTCTTGTATGGAATAAATGGCTAGGTTCTATTTTCTAATCCATTTCACAACTACTCAATGAAATCCAGTGCCATCCTTTGGCCTCCAGGAACCAGTAGAAAAATCTGTTTGCATTCAAAGCCCTTTATAACTTGCCCCTTCCTACATTTCCACTTTTCTTATTTCTGTACTCCCCAACATGTACTCTTCAATCCAAGGAAATTGGACTCCTGGCTGTTCCATGAACAAGACACTCCATCTTTCAGCTCCAGGCATTTTCCCTGGCTGTCTCCTATGCCTGGACAGCTCCCCTTCCTTCACTCTGACTATTGAACTGCCTGGCTTCCTTTAAGTCCCAACTAAAGTATCACCTTCTACAGGAAACTTTTTAACCCCTCTTAATTCCAGTGCTTTGCCTTTTTTAATTATTTCCTAATTACCCTGTATGTAGCTTGCTTTTATAGAAGATTCCTGTGCATATTGTCTCCCCATTAGAATGTGAGCTTCTTGAGGGAAGAGACTTTCTTTTGCCTCTTTTTCATATCCCTAGTACTTAGCACAGTTTCTGACACATAGTAGGTGCTTAATTAATGTTTGCTTATTGATTGATTGATCCTCAAGTCTTTCCTCTCCAAATATCCAATGCACTGACAAGTCATGTTGATTCTATTTTCATAGCATCTCTGACATCCACATCCTTCTCACTGCTTACATGGTCATTACCCTTGCTCAGGCCCTCATCATCTCTTGACTGCAGTATTGCCAACAGCCTATTTATTGGCCTCCTAGATTTCAGTCTATGTCTGTCCAATCCATCATCTACACAGTTGTCAAATTATTCCTTCTAAACTACAGATCAGACTCCTGCTCAAAACTTTAACTGGTTCCAGATTGACTTTAGGACTTAATATAAACTTTCGAACTTTATAGGTATTAATTTAAAGTTCCTTGCAATCTTGCTCCAGAATACCTTTCTAGACTTCTATCATTTTACCTTTCATACATATTACATCACAACCACACTAGCCTATTTGCTGTTGTCCAAATCTAGCATTCCATTTCTTACCACTGTGCTTTGTCACAGTCTTCTACCTTCTCTACTAAAGCTGTCTCTCTATTGTGTATGACCCAACAATAATTACTTTCTAATATTCTTAAAAATCCTATTACCTTTTAAAAGTTGCACATTATTGCTTTAGTTGTTAGAAAGAGAAAGAAAGAAAAGGAAGAAAGGGAAGAATGAAGGAAATAGGGAAGGAAAAAAGAAAAATAGGAAGAGAAAAAGAAAAGAGAAAAAAGAAAAGAACAACAGAGGGAGGAAAGAAGGAAGGAAAGGAAGAAGAAAGACTCAAAAAGAAGGAGAAAAAACAAGCAGAAAAAGTAAACATAAGGTAAGAGGCAGAATGGAACCATACAGGAGATAGGAATGTGGAAGAATATAGCACAAGAAGTGAGGGAAGAAGGGCTACTGACCATTGGAGGCAAAGTAATAAGGATGAGGCTCCTTTGATGGATGGGGTAACTAGACCTTCTGGTACTTTAAGAAATTATGATGTCAATCCACATTCATCAAGAGAGAAGTCAGCCAGAGAAAGAAGATATATGAACTATGATTGACTCATTGCTGAGGCCTATCAAGACAGTTATTTGTCAATATGATGTCAGCAATACAGAGGCTACTATCTTTCCAGAACATATATACAGTATATTGTTGAAGCAATGAGGTGGGGTAGTGGATAGAGTGCTGGACCTGAAGTCAGGAAGACCTGAGTTGAAATTTAGCCTCAGACACTTACCAACCAGGTAGCCCTGGGCAAATCACATAACCTCTGTTACCCTTCATTTCCTCAATGGTAAAATGGGGGTAATAGTAACACTATCTCCCAGGGTTGTTTTGCTGATCAAATGAAATAACATATGTAAAGTGCTTAGGATAGTATCCAGCATATCGTAGGTGCTATATAAATGCCAGCTATAATTATTTTTACCACTGTCATTATTATTCATTATTATGATGAGCCTCTCCTAATAATTTGTGTGGGGGCAAGATAAATTACCTAAAAAAAGAAAAATTTCATTGAATTGAACTATGTCCCTGACACAAAGAACACAGCCTTATAAGATTCAACACTCTTCCTAATGGGAAAACAACAATCAATTAGCAATTAAAGCAAATGTTTTAGAATGGATTTATAAATGAGATAACCTAACAGGCTTATTGAATAAGACAGAGTGAAGGTCTAGTAGCACAGAAATGAAAGGTGAATTTAAGAATGGAAAGGACCACAGAAGCCATTTAGTCCAATCAGTGTATGCTACAAGTATCTAATCCTTAATTTCTGCATCATTGACAAGTGGTTACCTCACTTCCACTTGAAAGCTTCCAGCTAGGACAAACTCACCACCCCCTGAGGTAACCCATTGCGATTTTGACAGCTCTGATTGCTGGGCAGTGTTCCTTAACATTTTTCTACCTACAACTTTTGGCCAAAATGTTTATTGCAGTGTTTCTGCTAAATAGCAGAACCTAAAATTACTACATTCATCAGAAACAAAATAAATATAAAACCAATGGCAAAAATGAATAAAGTAGACCTAATAAGAGCTTTCCTGTATATACTATAGGGAGGTTTGTATACTATAATGAGGCTTACACATTTGATCTCATTTGATCTTCATAATAAGGTAGATGCTACAAGTACAGTTTTACCCAGAAGTCAAGACATCAAGTCAAGAAGTATTTATTAAGTATTTAGTATATGTCAGACGCTGCACTAAATGATAGAAGTACGAATACAAGGAGAAAGAATCTTTTCCCTCAAATGGCTTATAGTCTAATAGGGGAAAACAACACATAAAAGAGAGTTGAAAGGAGGGGGCAGTATGAAAGCACCCAGCTTGGGGTCATGGTGCAGAAAGTCTTCTGGAGATGAGTCAGCAGTACAGCCTGGAAAGGCATGAAGGCAGAGTTGGTGTGGAATTTCTCTTTAAACTAGAGATTCCCAGAGGAATCAGCCAATATGAGGAAAAGGATACAGGGACACCAGGCACTTCCAATGTGAGAAGTAATCAATGAGGAAAGACTCAGAGAATAAGGTTTGCAAAGCATTTTATAAATGTTAACTTATTTGGTCCTCACAGCACTCCCATGAGGTAGGTGCTACTATTATCCCCATTTTACTGATATGAAAAATGAGGCTGAGTGTTGAAGTGTCTTCCCCAAGGTTATACAGCTTAATAAATACTTGAGTTAGGATTTGAACTCAAGTATTCTTGACTTCAAGCCCTATGCTCTATTTACACTATATGCACCTAGCTTCCTTAGATTTAATGCTTTAGAGATGAAACAGAACTTTAAGGTCCTGTAGCCTGGACACTGCCCACCCCCACACACACACACCTGAAATTTACAGTTCTGGAAATTGAGGGCCAGAGAAGTTAAGCAGCTTGTCTGTGATTATATAGTTATCATAAGTCTCAGAAGCATGATTAAGTCACAGGTGTTTTTGATTCCAAGCCCAGCATGTGATCCAAGAAACCATCTGGGCTTTCAGCACTGTGATTAGAACACAGTGACACTGTTGAAAATGTCACCAAAGGCAAATAAAGCTTCTCCTCCTCCTCCTTGTCCTTATACTGCTCCTCCTTCTACTTCTCCTCTTCTTTCTTATTCTCTTCTTCCTCCTCATTCTTCCGTATCTTGTTTCATTTCAAAGTTGTTACCAATAAAGGAAATAGAAAACAAAATGAAATAAAATTTTCATCTGCATCAGATTTCTTTTATTGCATCCCTGGGCAAGAATTTAGTGCTGAACATTTCAGAAATATAGTGATTTTTCTTTGAATGCCTTCTTTTCTCTAATGAACATTTACTGAAACTCCCTTGAAAGGACATCCAAAAGATTTCATTTTTATGCTTTATTTGCTATGGCTGAATCACTGAGTGAAAGAGACTATGTAGGGTGAATTCAAACTTACATAGGAGACAAATAAGCAGATCTATACATCAAAATAAGGTATTTGTAATTAAGTATCTGCCCAAGCTTATTGGAGGAACAACCTGGTAGGTCTAAATGTAGTATACCTTCTACAAAACAAAAACTTTTGTTAATCTCTCTGTTTTAGATGGGAGCCAATATTGCCTGCCCTTGGTCAATTTCTGTGATATTTGTTATAATTTTTTACATTTTAATTTGTAAGTGATTTCTTTAAAGTTGTTAGATTTCTTCCTATGTTTTATATTGAAAATCCAGGTAGCTGCAGCCAAACATTTATGGAGTGAGGAAGATAAGGAGTCACCTTAAACTGCAGGCATTATTTCTATTACCAAGGAGAGTCACTTAAACCCTTCTGGGCCTTTGTTTCCTTATGTATAATTTCTATCATTTTTATAGCACACTAAGAGTTATAAAATACAAATATTATCTCATCCTCACAACCACTCTGGGAGGTAGCTGTTATTATTATCCCCATTTTATAGATAAGGAAGCTGAGGCAGAGAGCAGTTGTCATGCAGCTATTAGTATGTGAGGCTACCTTTCAACTCAGATATTCCTGACTCAAGGCTACCCAAACTAGATGATCTCAGAAGGCTCAGTCAACTCTAGATAGCATATATGATACTTCTGTCTCAGTTTTCCTATATATGAAAAAGGGACAGCTATACCATCTCACAGGGTTGTTTTGAAACTCAAATGAGGTAATGGAAAACACTTTGCTTACATTAAGCAACTGTTATTTAGATAGTCTCATTCTGAAAACTTGGATCTGCATATACCTAGGCATAACTGAGTCACAGAAAATATACTTTTTCACTATGTTCTATTTTAAAAGCATAAAGATAGGATTGTTGTTTATTAGTTTAATATAAACAAAGAAAAATAATGTATAAATAATGACAATATAAACAATTTAGAACAACATAAATACTTCACTAATCTTTAATGGCATAATTTCTGCTTAATCAAACTCTTATTCTTTTAAATATAAACCAATCTTCAACTAACCAGCCTTTTCTGAGATTGAGAAGTATATTCCTTCAAGGAATATATATTATGCCAGAGTTTATCACAGTTCCTGGCACAGAGTAGGTGCTTAATAAATATTCATTGATTGATTACCAATATAAAGAGGTTTCAATGTAGCTCACTGTCCAAAGGCCTTTCAAACAGACACAATTTAATATTGCCTCTCTGGGAGGCAATGATGGGAGGCATTAATAATCTATTTATAATTTGACAGAAAAGGGACTATGTTGCCTTCTATGAACTCACCATTTGTTTTATGAATGATACCTTTGAATTACATCTTTTTTTCTCAAAATAAGTGACAAAGTATAGCAAAAACAATTCAAGTTATAGTTTAATGCCATAGATCTACATTCAAGAAAAAAAAAAGAATTGTAAAGGTCTTTTTTCCTAATCAGCAGAGACTTTCACAGTTGATTTTCTAACTAATCAAGTTTCATTCCTGCCTGTTGTCTGGCCTACATTTTTCTGCTATATCCTCTCATTATTAATTCTGTTTACCCCACCCACCCTACTTGCTTGCTGACATGCTGCATTTGGGGCTGGAATTTCTGACAGGAAGAAAGGAGAGGAAAAGCATAGTAAAATAGGTCAAAAGTCTTCTACCTCCAGACAAATCACCAACCCATGTGATTTTTAATTTATCCCAGGATATCCAAAATACTAATGCTCCTAAGTTCTTGTTGACAATTGAACTTGCAAACCAGTCTCAGTGCCTTGATTGAGTTTTGACCATAAGTCCATAGTTCCTGCATTAATATCTGATGACATCTTCAATGAAAAGTATGATAAACATCTTGTGGAAAATATTGTTCCACTCCTTTATCTACTGAAGGGATCCTTTACTCTCTACGTATTCTAGAAATCTTGGTTTCCAATTAATGCTATTTCTGGAAAAATGACTGAAGATTAAGAAAGCAATGATCCTACTGTCTCTTGGTATACATTTACATTTGGTGATTCATTGGTAGAGGCCTGCCTTATTATTTATTGTTTTCTAATTTTTGTTTTATATTTATTTATTCTGATTTTATGTTGAGCAAAAATACCTTGCAAAACTTTCCAAAATATCTCTGCTTCTCAGGAAAAACAAAAACAAAACCATTTTGTCAGGATCATGTGACTAGAACACCTTGAAATATAACAGTTCAGAAAGAGGAAAGAGTAGCCATTGGTAGGTGCTCAGAGCTAATTTTATTTGGGTAGATCAGCAAACCCACATGCAACTAGACTATGTAAAGCTCCACCCAGTAATAAAGAAACAGCATTGAGGGATCAAAAGTTATTGACTCTTTGGTAACTTTAAGGAACCCAACAGTCACTCAGAACTATGCCAGCCAAGCATTTTTTAATTTCCATGGTGAGTTTAAGACTCCTCAGTCAGTATTTATCAGTGCTTCTTTGAGGTTCTAATCAGAGATAAAGGGATAAAGACATCTGAGCTGTCAACAACAGCCAGAGTTCAAGGGTCCTTCATGATTATTGGTTCTGTATGGGAGTCCTTCTGCCTCCCACATAATTCTAATGTATCTCTCATTTGTTAATTATTTGCCTGAACTTTTTGAGTATTTGAGTTTTTTAAAGTTCTTTGTACTTTCTGGAATATCCAAAGAACTTCCAGTTGCTCTTTGTAAGGACCTCTTGTGCCTAGGATCTCCTGATTTCTTGCTGGTTGTCTGACTTCTAACTCTACTCTGTCCTAATATAGCATTTAGGAAACCACCAAATCTCATAAATTGGAAGGTATCTGAGCAAGGACATGATGACTAAGTCTAGATAATATGGGATAGCTGGTCTGGGCCCTGAAAATTTTTGCTCACATTCTGGAAAATTGGAATGGATAACCTTTTATCATACAAAGAAAGTAGTTCCTCCTTCAAGGACTTATTGCAAGATCCCTCTTTAGAAGTATCATCTTCGCTTAGTTAATGTTGAAATTTCATAAGTACCAGAATTGGAAGACTTTTGTTTTCTTTTACATTTTACATTTGATTGTCTATTTTGTTTCCTGTAGGGCACTGATCCTTCTATATTAGAACAGACAAGAGTTAATCTTTCCATGGAGAATCAAAAGGACTTGGATATGAACTATACTTGGCATTTTAGTTTTGTAATTATAGAATATTAAAAAGTTTATCTAAAATAATTGAATTCATGTAATTATAACACATTTCAAGTTTTCTCATCTAAGTATGGCTATTTCTTTTCCTTTAAAAAGTACATAAGTAGATTCCCTCAAAAATATTATACTTTAATAAAAATCTGACATAACATTTTCAGGAAATGAATAATATGCCCTTTCACTTTCATAGTAATGGACATTTGAAAATCATTATTAGTACACAAAAGGCAACATGTATAATGTAAGAATTATCCAAATTATTCAAGTTAAAATACTTTTGTTTGATACACCCAGATAATTGAGCCAAAAGTCTCCTTAATCTACTATCATAAATGATTCATTTTATAGAATCTTAGATTTAGAACTGAAAGAGATATCAGAATTCATCAAGACCAACTACCTTATTTAACAGATGAGATAACTGAATCCCAGAAGAATTAAATGACCTGCCCTCCATCCTTTTCCAAGTCACTTTGCAAACACTGGCACAACCCAAGGGCTAAAATGGATGCCTACAAATCAGGAAAATATCCATAAAAATATAGGCTGATCCATCTACATATTTTGCCTGAAAAAAAATTAACATAATTGAGCTAGGAAAATGCCTTGAACCATCAAAACTTGAGACAGGCCAATGGGTGACATGTAACAGAAAAGGCAAATGCCAGCATGAACAGACAGAGTGATCAGGAAGATTCGTAAGACACTGGGAAACAGACTGGATTCTAATGTTCAGGTATAGGGCAAATATCGATGGAATAGGAATCCATGCACTAGGCCACAGGGGGAAGCATTCTGGAGACAATAAGTTAAGAAAACCAAAACTGTCTTGTAGTAGAATACTGAAGTACAAAAATAATAATTAAAAAAAGAAACAAAAATAAAAAAGTAACCACTAAGACAAATATGGGCTAGAATTTTGACTTTGTCCTTCACTAGTTATGTAACCTTAGAACATATTTAGTCCTCATTTTCCCTTTCAATAAAATTAAGGTATTGGACAGGGTAATCTCAAAAGATCAAAACATAGCACCAAGGGTCAAATCTCTGCTTTGAATATTTAGCATCTGTGTGACTGTAGGCAAATCAACTGACCTTTATGAGCCTCAATTTCCTCATTTGAAAGATGATGGGGCTGGACTAGATGGCCTCTAATACCTATCCAACTCTAAATTCATGATCCTCTGACTGCCTCCTAACCTTATTGTGAAAATCAAATGAGAAAATGAATGTAAAGCACTTTGCAAAGCTCAAAACATTCTCCAAATGCAAGCTGTGTTATTGCTTATCATTGTCTTCTCTTAGTACAGCATGGCAACCTGATTATGAAAAGACATATGAATATGGTTTAGTGAGGGCCACATTGATGTAGCTAAACACTGTAAATAAGTTGCTGAGGCTTTGGAAGAAAGACAATTGTGATCAAATGAGATAATGTGTATAAAGTGTTTTTTGAGTATTACTGTACTACATGAATGTAAGTTATTGTCACTGGTGTGAAAAGATGCTAACTAATTGATACTGAAAATATAAAATGACCTTTTATATGAGTGTTTGGGTAATACTGTAAGAAAGAATTATAATCCATGACTCTTAGAAGTGGAAAGGGTCTGATTAGCACAGGAAGAGCACAGCATCTGAATATGACAGGAAGGCAGGATTTCTGCAGCTTGGGCATTAACTTTCTCTAAAACTTTTTCTCAGTGTAGCTTTTTTCTTTGCCTTGTCTTTATTTATTTCAGAGATTCCTCAAGCAGTGTTGGATTATATAAATTGTGACAATTCAATAATTAATTTATCTCAAAAACTGTCCTGAAGATTATTTTATTTTATCAATATTTGCAGGAATCAATACGATTAACCTTTCATTTATCCCTAACCATAGCAGCATGCACATTTCACAACATACTAAGAAACTTCCTTTGTATTATGCAACCAGCAACGTCTCATGAAAAATATGCAATATCATATGGGAGCAAATATTTCTGAACACAATTTCTACTTACAGAAACAATAGTGAATCCAATATGACTTCAGATAGCACATTAAGAAGGTTTCATTATCTGGGGGCAAAAAAAATCTCTCATAAATATGAATAATCTATTTTTCCATTAGGGTGGTGTGACATTCATCTTTGTAGATAACAAAATTGAGTCATTTGGTGAAGTACCTCCCAAGATTGCAGCCTTTTTATGAGAGAAAGTCATTAGCTGTATTTTGCAGCTCTGGTAATTGAGGCATTATACTCAATGACAAGAGGTTGGATCTGCATTCTACTTTTTAGGTATATTACAGTGGAGAAGGCTCATCATGAAGTTAATATATTTAGCACTTTTTCTCCTGTTAAAATTGACACTGACTGGTTTCCCTTTTACAAGTGGGCTGGGATCTTTTAATGACTAAATAGAAATACTTGTCCATTTGTAAGTGAAATTATTTTCCATTGGTATTTTACAAAACATGGACAAAAATCATATAGAGTGTAAGGCAGGTATGGGTTTTAAGTATCACTGAAGGGAGCACACACTTACACCAATGAAATCACAAATTCATCAAACTATTCAACCAAAGTACCAGGCAATATTTTCTCTAGGAAATTTGCTGATAATTATATCACTGTTTGGTTTTTTTTGTTTTTTGTTTGTTTGTGTGTGTGTGTGTGTGTGTGTGTGTGTGTGTGTGTGTGTGTGTGATCTGTCATGTAAACGGGACATCATGGATTTAATGCTGTGAAAACAACCAGTCATTTGTGGAATTGTGAATTAGTATAGCCATTTTGGAAGGCAGTTTAGAACTATACCTACAACACTATTAAACTATGCACATCCTTTGACCCAGCAATAGTACTACTTGATCTATTTCCCAAAGAGATCAAAGAAAGAGGGAAAGGAATCATAAGTACCAAAACTAAGGGAGTGGCTATAAATTGGAGAACAGCTGATCAAGTCGTAGTATACATATGTGATGGAAATCTACTGTGTATCTAGAGATAATTTAGATAATTTACCCCCATTTTACTGTTCCTTTCCCCTTCTCCCAATACACTTTTCTTTCATATCCCTTAATTTAATTAATTTAAATTTTCGGTAATTATCCCATAATATTCAACTCAAACCTATGCCCTTTGACTGTGTATACTCTCTCTAACTGCTCTAAAAATGAAAAAAGTTTTAGTAGTTGAAAGTATCATTCTCCTATTTAGGAATGTAAACAGTTTAACCTTATTGAATCCCTTATGATTTCTCTTTCCTGTTTAACTTTCTATGCTTCTCTTGAGTTTTGCATTCTCCTCTTCAATGAATTTTTGTATGTCTTTTTGAATTTGGCCAATTCTGCTTTTCAAGGCATTTTTTAGGGTATTATTTTCTTCAGTACTTTTCTGTGCCTTCTTTGCTAAACTGTTGACTCCTTTTTTCATAATTTTCTTGCATGAATTTCATTTCTCTTCCCAATTTTTCCTCTACCTGTCTTACTGGATTTTTTAAAGGTTTTTTTTTTTTGAGCTCTTCCATGACCTTAGACCAATTCATATTTTTCATTGAGGCTTTGGATTTAGGACTTTTAATTTTGTTGTCTTCTGAGTGTGTGTTTTGATCTTCCTTGTCATCATAGTAACTTTCTATAATCAGTTTTTTTATGCTGTTTGTTCTTTTTTCTAGCATATTTCTTTTTTTAAAAAAATTTCCCTTTTTTATTACATTAATACATATTAATGGAATAAAACAAGAATTTACATAATGTAGTACAATAAAACAGGTAATTGTATATGAAACTGCAAAACTACTATAAACAACTTGCTATTCATTTCAAATATGCAACAAAATTATCATGTAATTATTTTATCCTCTTTTTTCTACCATTTCCCCACTCTGCCTAGGGATGGCTACCATTAGACACAAATATGCACACATACACACACACACATTATAAAAAAGTATGTACAGTTCTTTCTCTGGATGTAGATAGTGTCTTTCTTTATACATCCTTTATAGTTAATTTGGGTATTTATAATAGTCAAAATAACTTATTCACTCAAAGTCATTCTTAAAATAATATTGCTGTTTCTGCATACAATGTTCTCTTGGTGCTGCTCATTTTGCTCTTCATTATTTCATGTAAGTCTTTCCGTGTTTTTCTAAAATCATTGAGCTCATCATTTCTTATAGCACAATAATATTCCATCACAACCATATACTACAATTTGTTTAGCCATTCTCCAATGATGGGCATTCTTGCAATTTCCAGTTCTTTCCCACCACAAAGAGAGTTGCTATACGCATTTTAGAACATACAGGGTTTTTTTTCCCATTTTCCCTAATCCCTTTGGAAATAGACTTATTAGTGATATTGCTGGGTCAAATGGTATAAGTAGTTTAATAACTCTTTGGGCATAATTCCAGATTGCTCTTAAAAATGGCTGGATCAGTTCACAATTCCACCAATAATGAATTACTGTCCAAATTTTTCCACATTTCATCCAACATTTCTTGCTTTCCCCCTCAACCACTTCAGCCAATCTAGTAGGTACAAAAAGATATCTCAAGGTTGTTTAATTTGCATTTCTCTAATCAATAAAGATTTAGACCATTTTTATATGACCATAAATTATTTTGATTTCTTCAATTTCAGCTTATTTCTTGACTTTTAACTCTGCTTCCAGGGTGGATATTGTACTGTTTCAAGCTTTAGGGGTTTTGTGAACATGTTTTCAGAGATACATCTAGGGACCTATAAGTTTTCTGATCTTCCAAAGTGGTATGATCCAAGAAGAGATGTTTACTACTCTTCTGGCTTGTGCTGTTGTCTGTGAGTGACCACAAGCACTATTTTCTGCCCTGGAACTGTGATGAGAATTCCAGCTCCCCTGTGGCTACAAGTTCCAATGTGCTACTGTTTCTCCTTACCCTGGGATTGCCTCCCAGGAGAGTAACCTGTGTCCAAGTTTGGGCAAAGTAATAGAGTCTTGCCCCTGGTCCAGCAAAGAGACCCCTGTAATCTCCTTCTGACCAGATGTCCAACCCCTTCTTGTCTGTGGTCTGAGAGCTCTGAAAGTAGCTGCTGCAGCTCCTGATTTTGTCTCTTTGAAGGCTTGATCCTGGTTTGCTGGGGCCAGGTCTATACCAGCATAGCCTGAACTGGACTACATTCCACTCTCACCTTGATGCAGCAGACCTTTCCTGCTCTCCTAAGTTTTCTTCGACTGGAAAGTTGTTTCACCCCAACCTTTTCTGGGTTCTGCCACTCAAGAATTTCTTTTGGGGAATTATTTAAAGTTGTTCAGAGGGGTTTTGGTGAGAGCTCAGAGAAAAGTTGCTTTTTCTCTGCCATCTTCCACAAGCACTCTTGTCTGCTCTGGAACTGTGACCATGGTTTCAGCTACCCTGCAGCTGAAAACTCTGGTGTACTAGTGTTCGTCTTCAACTTTGGACTGTGACCCAGTTCCAACTATGGGCAATGCAATAGAATCCTTCCCCCAGTACCAGGAAAAGGACCAGTGTAATCACCTTCTGCCCAATTGATTGACTCCCCTTTACCATCTGTGGGCAGAGAGATCTGGAAACTGCCACTGCTGCCACTGATTTAGTTGACCCGGAGCCTACTGCTAATTTTCTGGGGCACAGCCTGTGCAGGACTGTACTCCACTCTCACCCTGGTGCATCAGACCTTTTCTGCCAACATTCTAAGTGGTCTTGGGATGGCAAGTCATTTCACTCCATGGTTTTGTGGGTTCTGCAGCTCCAGAATTTGTTTTGAAGCACTATTTAAAGTTGTTCAGAGGGGCTTGGGGAAAAGCTAATTTGAGTCCCTGTTTTTTTCTCTACCATCTTGGTTCTGCCACATGATTTTTATTTTTTTTTATTAATGAATTTATTTATTTTTAGTTTTCAACATCCACTCCCACAAGATTTTGAGTTCTAAATTTCTCCCCATCTCTCTCCTCCCTCCCCCCAAGACAGTGTGCATTCTGAATACCAAATCTTCCAATCTGCCCTTTCTTCTATCACCCCCCTCCAATTTCTCTTATTCCCTCCCCCATCTATTTTCCTGTAGGGCAGGGTAGATTTCCATACCCCATTGCCTGTATATCTTATTTACCAGTTGCATGGAAAATCAATTTTTAACATTCATTTTGAAATCTTTGTGTTGCAAATTCTCTCCTTCCTTCCTCCCCATCCACTCTCACTGAGAAGGTAACAATTTGATATAGGTTATACATATGTAGTCATACAAAACACTTTCATAATAGTCATGTTGTAAAAGACTAACTAATATCTCCCCCCATCCTATCCTGCCCCCTGTTTACTCTATTCTCTCCTTTGACCCTGTCCTTCCTCAAAAGTGTTTGCTTCTGATTATTCCCTCCCACAATATGCCTTCCCTTTTATCATCCCCCACCCTTATCCTTTTCTCCCCTATTTTCCTGTAGGGTAAGATAGATTTCCACACCTAATTGAATGTGTATGTTATTCCCTCCCTAAGACAAATCTGATGAGAGTAAGATTCACTTATTCTCTCTGACCTCTCACATTTTCATATACATGTGTGTATGTATGTATGTGCATATGCATGCATGCATGCATGTATGTATATATACACATATACAGACACACACATGTATATCTGTATATATGTATGTGTGTTTACATGTATATGTACATATGTATATATATATTCTCTCTAACTACTGTAATGCTGAGAAATGTCTCACAAATTACAAATATCATCTTTCCAAGTAGGAATGTAAACTGTTTTTAGTAAGTCCCTCATGATTTCTCTTTCCTCTTTACCTTTTCATGCTTCTCTTGAGTCTTGTATTTGAAAGTTAAATTTTTTATTCAGCTCTGATGTTTTCCTCAAGAATGCTTGAATGTCTTCTATTTCATTGAATATACATTTTTTTTTTATCCTGAAGGATTATACTTGGTTTTGCTGCATAGGTGATTCTTGGTTTTAATCCTAGCTCCTTTGACCTCCAGAATATAATATTCCAAATCCTAGATCCCATAATGTAGAAGCTACTAAATCTTGTGTTATCTTGATTGTGTTTCCACAATACTTCAATTGTTTTTGATTTTGTTTCTGTTTTTGTTTTTTCTGGCTGCTTACAATATTTTCCCCTTGACCTGGGAACTCTGGAATTTTGCTATAATATTCCTAGGAGTTTCCTTTTGGGATCTCTTTCAGGAGGTGATCAATGGATTGTTTCAATTTCTATTTTGCCCTCTGGTTCTAGAATATCGGGGCAGTTTTCCTTGATAATTTCTTGAAAGATGATATATAGATTTTTTTTTTATCATGGCTTTCAAGTGGTATAATAATTTTTGAATTATCTCTCCTCAATCTATTTTCCAGGTTAATTGTTTTTCCAATGAGATATTTCACATTGTCTTCTATTTTTTCATTCTTTTGGTTTTTTTTATGGTTTCTTGATTTCTCATAGAGTCATTAGCTTCCATTTGCTCTATTCTAAATTTTAAGGAATTATTTTCTTCAGTGAGCTTTCAGACCTCCTTTTCCATTTTGCTAATTCTACTTTTTAAGGCATTCTTCTCCTCATTGACTTTTTGGACTTCTTTTACCGTTTGGGTTAGTCTATTATTTTTTTAATTTTTATTTTAGCAATTTATTTTTTTTTTTGATTAGGCAATGGGGTTAAGTGACTTGCCTAGGGTCACACAGATAGTTATGTGTCTGAGTTATGTGTTATGTATCTGAGACTAGATTTGAACTCAAGTCCTCCTGAATCTAGGGCCGGTGCTCTATCCACTCCACCACCTACCTGCCCCTTTTAATTTTTATCTTAAACAAATATTAAAACTTAAATATATAATATGAAAAAAGAAACATTATAAACTTAAATATAAAATAAGAAAAAAAGAAAAATTGTTTTTTTAACAAAGATCTGAAAGTCTAACAATTGATCAAATGTCCATTTTTTATTTTCATTTAGAATTATGCTTAGCTTTGGTGGGTATGGTATTTTCAATCAGAAGCCCAGTTCTTTTGCTCTTTGATATATCATGTTCTTATATAAAAGACCTGGGATCTTTTAGTGTTGCCACTGCTAGGTTTTGTGTGATTCTATTTGTGGAACCACCATATGTAAACTGTTTTTTTTTTCTTGTTGCTTGTGAAATTTTGTACTTGATCTGGGGATTTCAGAATTTGATTATAATATTCCTGTGAGTTTTCTTCATAGGATCTCTTTCAGGTGGTGATAGGTGGATTTTTTTCTATTTCTACTTCCCCCTCTTGTTCTAATGTTTCATGAAAATTTAATTATTTCTTGTATTATTGTAACAAGATTCTTTTTTTGATCATAGCTTTCAGTTAGTCCAATTATTCTTATGTTTTCTTTTTTTGATCTGTTCTCTAGATTCATTATTTTTCTTATGAGATGTTTCACATTCTCTTCTTTTTTTTATTCTTCATATTTCTTTTTTTTTCATTTCTTCATCTCTTATAACTTTGCTGACTTCCCCTTGCCCAATTCTGATTTTCAAGGAGTCATTTTCTTCCTTAAGATTCAGGATCTCCTTTTCTAATTGGTTGACTTTCTTTTCATGATCTTGTTTTTCTTGGATTATTCTTATTTTTCTTTTTAGTTTTTCC
Organism: Vombatus ursinus; assembly: GCF_900497805.2. Taxonomy (NCBI): domain Eukaryota; kingdom Metazoa; phylum Chordata; class Mammalia; order Diprotodontia; family Vombatidae; genus Vombatus; species Vombatus ursinus. The sequence continues at coordinate 35,242,801 of NW_020954619.1, forward strand.
TCAATCTCTCTTATTTATTTTTAAAGTCTTTTTTTTTAAGTTTTCCAACTAATTCTTTTTGGGCAAGCCATTTATAGACCAGAGCACAGGCCAGGAGAGTAGTAAACACCTCTCTTTAGATCATACCACTTTGGAAGAACTGAAAACTTACAGGCCCTAGAATTATCTCTGAAAACAGCTACACAAAACTCTTGAAGCTTGGGATAGGATACCCTCTGCCCTGGATGCAGAGCCCTACTTTAACAAAAAGTTAAAACTGAACTAATCATCTGGGGAAATGAGCAAATGACACAAAAATTCTGACTATAAAAAGTCACTGTGGTGATAAGGAAGATCAGAAAACACACTCAGAAGAAGATAACAAAGACAAAGCTCCTCCATTCAAAACCTCCAAGAAAACTATGAATTGGTCTCATGCCATGGAAGAGCTCAAAAGGGATTTTGAAAATCAAGTAAGAGAGGTAGAGGAAAAATAGGGGAAAGAAATGAGAGTGATGCAAGAAAATTCTGAAAAACAAGTCAACAGTTTGGTAAAGGAAACACACACACACAGACACACACACACACACACACACACACACACAAAATACTGAAGAAAATAACACCTTAAGAAACAGACTAGGCCAAATGGTAAGAGAGGTACAAAAAGGCAATGAGGAGAAGAATGCCTTAAAAAACATACAAAATTGCTCAAATAGAGAAAGAGGCACACAAATTCATTGAATGGGGAAAAAAACACTCCTTAAAAAGTAGAATTGGCCAAATGGAAAAGGAGATACAAAAACTTACTGAAGAAAATAATTCCTCAAAAATTGGAATTGAGCAAATGGAAGCTAATGACTTTATGAGAAATCAAGAAGCAATAAAACAAGACCAAATGAATTAAAAATAGAAGACAATATGAAATATTGCATTGGAAAAATGACTGGTCTGGAAAATAGATCCAGGAAAAATAATTTTAAAATTGTTGACTACCTGAAATCCATGATGAAAGAAAGATGATAGATATCATCTTTCAAGAAATTTTCAAAGAAAACTGCTCTGATATTCTAGAAACAGAAGGTAAAATAAAAATTGAAAGAATCCACAAATCACCTGCTGAAAGAGATCCCAAAATGAAGACTCCTAGGAATATTATATCCAAATTCCAGATGTCCCAGATCCGGGAGAAAATGTTGAGATCAGCTAGAAAGAAACAATTCAAGTATCATAAAGCCACTGTCAGGAAAACATAGGATTTAGCATCTTCTTCACTAAAATATCAGAGGGCTTGGAATATCATATTCTGGAGGGCAAAGGAGCTAGGATCACCTAGAATCACCTACCCAGCAAACCTGAGTATAATCCTTCAGAGGAAAAAATAAACATTCAATGAAATAGAGAATGTTCAAGCATTCCTGATGAAAATACCAAAGCTGAATAGAAATTTGATTTTCAAATATAAGACTCAAGAGAAGCATAAATAGGTTAACTGGAAAAGGAAATCATAAGGGACTTAATAAGATTAAACTGTTTATATTCCTACATGAGAATATGATACTTGTAACTCATAAGAACTATCTCATTATTAGGACAGTTAGAAAAATTGTATATACATAGAGGGCACAGATGTGAGTTGAATATGAATGAGTGATATCTAAAAAAGTAAAAGAGGTGAGAGAGGAATGTACTGGGAGAAAGGGAAAGAGAAAGATAGAATCTGGTAAATTGTCTAATATAAAGGAGGCAGTAAAAAAAAACTTTTACAGTGGAGGGGAAAAGAGGGGAGATGACAGGGAGTGAGTGAACCTTATGCTAATCAGAATTGGTTCAAGGAAGGAATAACATACACATTCAACTGGGTATAGAAATCTATCTTACCCTACAGGAAAGTAGGAGGGGAAGGAGATAAGAGAAGGGTGGGGGGGGAGATAGAATTGAGGACAAATTGGGGGAGGAGATAGTCAGAAGCAAAACACTTTAGAGGAGGGACAGGGTGAAAGGAGACAGAATAGAATAAATGAAGGGGATAAGATGGAAAGGAATCCAGTTAGCAGTAGTAACTGTGAAAAAAAATTGAAGCAAGTTTCTCTGATAAAGACCTCATTTCTCCAACATAGAGGTGAGTCAAATTTATAAAAGTAAAAGCCATTCCCCTAATTGATAAATGATTACAAAAATGAACATTTTGCAGAAGTAATCAAAGCTATCTATAATCATATGAAAAAAATTCTCTAACACTGTTGATTAGAGAAATGCAAATTAAAATAATTCTGAGGTACTGCCTCATGCCTATTAGATTGGCTAATAGGACAGAAAAGGAGAATGAGAAATGCTGGAGGGGATGTGGAAAAGATTAGACATTAAAGCGCTGTTAGAGTTGTGAACTGATTCAACCATTCTGTATGATTTGGAACTGTGCCCAAGGGGTTATAGAACCTTGCATACCCTTTGACCTAGTGGTGCCACTTTGGGGTCTGTATCCCAAGAGATTAAAAAAAGGGAAAAAAGACTTATATGCACAAGAGTATTTGTAGTAGCTCTTTTTGGGTGGCAAAGAATTGGAAATTGAGGGGATGCTCATCAATTGGGGAAAGGGATGAACAAATTGTGGTATGTGATTGTGATGGTATGCTATTGTGTTATAAGAAATGATGAGCAGGATGCTCTAAGAAAAAAAAAACCTGGAAAGAGTAACATGAGCTGATACAAAGTGAAATGTACAGTGTACAAAGTAACAGGAATATTGTAAGATAACTAACTGTGAATGACTTAGCTATTCTCATCAATACAATGATACAAGACAACTCTGAAGGACTTATGATGAAAAATGCTATCCATCCCCTGAGAAAGAACTGATGATGTCCAAATACAAATTAAACATACTTTATTTATTTTCTTTATTTTTTGAGTTTTTTATGTTTTCTTTCACAACATAACTTATGAAAATGTTTTGCATGACTACACATGTATGACCTATGTTGAATTGCTTGTCTTCTCAGTGAGGAAGGTTAGGGAGGGAGAAAGGGAGAGAAATTAGAACTCAAATTTTTAATTTGAATGTTAAAATTTGTTTACACATGTGACTGGGGAAAAATAAACAATTTTTTAAAAAATAATAAAAAAGATAATGAGCTCTCCAACTGGGAGCCAGGAATCTCAGTTCAAGAGTGAGAGAGAGGATGGAGCCAAGATGATAGAGTAAAAGCAGTGACTTTCTTGAGCTCTCCCCCAAACCCCTCCAAATACCTATAAAAAATGGTTCTAAACAAATTCTAAAGCAGCAGAACCCACAAAAAGACAGAGTGAAACAAAGACAGCTAAAGACAGCCTGGATGGTTGATCAGAAAGGTATATTGTGCTGGGCTGGGAGAGGAGTGCAGTTCAGCAGGCCACAGTGAACCTGGAGCAGGCCTCAGAGGACTGAATCACAGGCAGCTGTGGCAGTTTCCAGACTTCTCAACCCATGAAAGCCAAAGACAACTTAGAAGGTCAGTAGGAAAAGTCTGTTTCTACGGTGCTGAGAGAGAAGAATGGTGGGGTTTCAGCCCCATTCCCTGGGGCAGCAGCTGCCTCCTGAGCTTCCCACTCACAGACTGAGGGGGAATCAAGTGGCTGATCAGAGGCAGATTGCAGGGATCTCTCTGCTGGTGCAGGATTCTCTTGCTTTGCCTGTTCTTGGATCTGGGTCACAGTTCTGGGTGGTGGTCCTGGGGCGAGGAGGAGCGCTGACATGGTGGAGCTTGTAACGCCTGTGGAAAGGAAACCCTCCTCACAGTTCCAAGCAGATCACAGGCTAGGAAAGGAGTAAACACCTCACTCTTTATCATAGCACCATGGAAGAACTGAAAATTTACAGGTCCCTAGAAGTATCTCTGAAAACAGCTGGACAAAACCCCTGAAGCTTGGAACAGTACATTCTCCACACTGGAAACAGACTCCTATCTTAACAAAGAGTTTATAACTCAAATAATTGGCCAAGATCATGAGCAAGCAGTGCAAAAAGAGTCAGACTATATTATCTTACTTTGACGGCAAAGAAGATCAAAACATACAACCAGAAGAAGACAATGAAGCCAAAGCTCTTACATCCAAAGCTTCCAAGAAAAATATGAATTCGTCCCAGGCCATGGAAGAGCTCGAAAAGGATTTTGAGAAGAAAGTAAGAGAAGTAGAGGAAAAACTGAGAATGATGCTAAAGGAGACCCCCAAAAAATACTGAAGAAAATAACACCTTAAAAAATAGCCTAACCCAAATGGCAAAAAAGGTCCAAAAAGCCAAAGAGGAGAAGAATGCCCTAAAAAGCAAAATTGGCCAAATGGAAAAGGAAGTCCAAAAGCTTACTGAAGAAAATACTTCTTTAAAAATTAGAATGGAGCAATTGGAAGCTAGTGACAATTTAAGAAATCAAGGCACTGTAACACTAATCCAAAGGAATGAAAAAATAGAAGAGAATGTGAAATACCTCACTGGAAAAACAACTGATGCGGAAAATAGATCCAGGAGAGAAATTTTTAAAATTATTGGACTATCTGAAAGACATGATCAAAAAAAGAGTCTAGACATCATCTTTCAAGAAATTATCAAGGAAAACTGCCCTGATATTTTAGAACCAGAGGGTAAAATAGAAATTGAAAGAATCCACTGATCACCTCCTGAAAGAGATCCCCAAAGGAAAACTCCTAGGAATGTTGTAGCCAAATTCCAGAACTCCCAGGTCAAGGAGAAGATATTGCAAGAAGCCAGGAGGAAATGATTCAAGTATTGTGGAAACACAATCAGGATAACAGAAGATTTAGCAGCTTCTACCTTAAGGGTCTGGAGTACATGTAGCATGATATTCCAGAGGGCAAAGTAGTTAGAACTACAACCTAGAATCACCTACCCAGCAAAACTGAGTATAATTTTTCAGGTTAAAAAGTGGTCATTCAATGAAATAGGGGACTTTCAAGCATTCCTGTGGAAAAGATCAGAGCTGAATAGAAAATTTGAACTTCAAATATAAGACTCAAGTGAAACATGGAAGAGGTAAACAGGAAAGAGAAATTATAAGAGACTTATTAAGGTTGAACTGTTTACATTCCTTCAGGGAAAGATGATACTTGTAACTCATGAGTCCTTTGTCAGTAATAAGGTAGTGGGAGGGAAAAAATTATATGTATGTATAGATAGATAGATAGAGGGCACAGGGTGAGTTGAAGATGAAGGGGTGATATCTGGAAAATAAAATTAAGGGGTGAGAGAAGATTGTACTGGGAGAAGAAGAAAGGGACAAGTAGAATGAGGTAAAATATCTAACATGAAACAGACAAGAAAAGGCTTTTTACAGTAGAGGCAAAATGGGGTAAGGTGAGAGGGAATGAGTGAATCTTATTCTCATAGGATTTGGCTTAAGGAGGGAATAACATACACAATGGGGTATGGAAATCTATCTTATCCTACAGGAAAATAAGGGGGAAGGGGACAAGAGAGCAGGGGATTGATAGAGGAGAGAGCAGATTGAGGGAAGGGATAATCAAAAGCAAACACTTCTGAGGAGGGACAGGGTCAAAAGAGAGAATAGAATAAATTGGGGGGGGTAGGATAGGATGAAGGGAAATAATACTTAATTTTTCACAACAGGACTACTATGGAAGTGTTTTGCATGAGTACACATCTACAACCTGTATTGAGATGCTAGCTTTTTCAATGAGGGTGGGTGGGGAGGGAGGAAGGGAGAAAATTTGTAACCCAAAGTTTTAAAAACACGATTTTAAAAATAAAAAAAAGAAAAGAAAAAAAAGAGTGAGAGAGAGAGATTGAGACAGAGTCACAGAGAAAGTATCTGATCTCACCAAAGAAGAAATTTCCTAAATTCTCTGATATGGTAAACTGGGGATACAGACATAATAGAGGTGTTTGCTCTTCTACATGTCAAGTTCTTCCCAGAGACTTTCTCCCTATCAAGCAGCTCCTGTCCAGCTAAATAGCTCAGTGGAGAGTGTTACACCTGAAATTTAATGTAGGCAGACTGAGGTTCAAGTCTATCCTCAAACACTGATTAGCTCTGTTGTTTAACTTCTCTCTGTCTCAGTTTCCTCTTCTAGGCATGAGGAAACAGAAATATAGTTTCCTATCGGGATAATAATAGCATTTCTAGAGTTGTTGTGAGTTTCTAATGAGATAATATTTGTAAAACATTTTGTAAACCTTAAAGCTAAATATAAATTCTAGCTATTATCATTATTTAGATGACACAGTAGATAAAAAATATCTGAGCTTCAGATTCAGAAAACCTGGGTCCAAATCCCACCTTCATCAAGTCACTTAATGAACCTCAGGTTTCTCATCTGTAAAATGAGGTTGGACTATATTGCTGAACCCATATTGGGTCACGACCCACAGTTTAAGAAGTACTGAAGGGTTCATTAATGGAAAAAGTGTAAGAATCCCTAGACTAGATGACCTCAAAAGTATTTTTCAGCACTAAACCCATGATCCTAAGACATGGTAATGTACTAGGTTCTTCAGTAGAGAGTTTTGCTATGTCCCTAAATACTTAGCAATTAACCAGGTGAATTAAAAGGGGCAGAACTAAGGTTAGCAACCAACTCTCTGAGTTGGCAAAAGGATCTTGGCTACTATTTCAAAGTGCCCTCCTGTGTTAGTTAATGCACATGACATATGAGGCTGAGTGCTTGGCTGACACCTCATCTTGGGAACTTAATTGGATGAGGCACTGGTTATAGTGGTCCCTTTCATGCCATTTTCATTCATTCTTAGTTTATGATCCAAACACTAGATTGATACAATGAGACAAGACCTTAGCTCTGTATCTTTATGGGCCATTTGTTAATTAAATTGACCTTTCAAATCCTTACCTTATGTAGATAGCAAAAGATATTTCACATGTATCTCCAATAGAGATTTAAATAGCTTAAAAATGGTGACTGAGTACTTGAAATTCAGAAATGCTCTATTTTAAATCTTACACACTGTTCATTCTAGTGCCATTATTACTGAAAACATTCATTTGTTTTATTTCTTATTCCTTCCTAAGGAGTTCCAATACCTTTTCCTCTTCAGGAAAAGAAATAGAAATCTATACATAGTGCTACTCCTAAGATTACTTTGGTGCATTTTTTCCTTTATTAGTCTATTGTGAATGTACATGAAAAAATTTTTATGATGAGTAGAAAAATGCTAAGAATGTGAATATGTTTATTATTAGAAGCACTCTATCTTTTTCTTTCTTTTTATGGGTTTCCCAATTCTTCTACTTAGTAGGTTATTTGTGTAGCACTTTAAAAAAAAGATTCTCGTTAGTGTTTTCTGAGTTCTTTACCTCCTAAGCACTTAAGCACCTCTCCATAAAATATTTGCTATTTCTAATCAACAGATTTATGTGACTATTTCTATCAAGATCCCAAAGGGAATTACTATTTCATATTTCTTTCCTCCAAATCAATACAGTAAGATCATTAACATTTGTTCCCTCTATTTTCACTTTAGCTTTGCAGATCAAATTGCATAAATATATTTTATGTTACATGACGGAGGTTTACACCAGTCTCAAGACACATATTTAACCTTTCTCTGATAGTTGTGCCCAGGTTCATCTCTTCTTATATGAAGCAGAGAAAGCATATGGCCATTCCATATTATTATGTGAAACAATGCTCAGAAAGACCAACAACATTGGCTTAAGCTCATATATTTTCAACATTTGTCATAGTAAAATATATATCTAGATTAAATGTTTCGATTAAATATTTATCCATCCATCAAAGATTTATCAATCCATAAGGGATTTGTAAGTGCCTTCTATGTGCCAAGCACTGTGCTATGGGCATTCAGCAATAACAAAATATTCTCTTTGACACTCTCTAATGTTCTGACACTGAAAGCTGTGCATCATGAAGAAAGTAGAACAAAATCCTTAAGACAATAAATATGAAGTTAAAATAAAACAAAGAAAATTAAAGATCATTCATTTCTTAGGACAGTGATAGTATAAGGAAAATAAAGCACCAGACAGAAGAAGGAATTTTAATTTGAGAGGAGGGCTCCCTACTCATTTTAAAGGATAAAAATCTTAACATAATCATAGAGATATTTAATTGGAATAATGTATTAAATATAAGTTTTGTATTAGGAAAGAACAAAACCGAAAACAAATGTTGATAATGTTCCTGTGAGAAGATTCATTATCCTCAAATAGTGTTTAAGTACTAGAAATCATTTAACCCAAGTCTCAAGAATTCAAAGAATATGGGTTGAGAATGATCCTGGGTCATTAAAGAAAATGGAAATTAGAAGGTATAATTATAAATGTATGATTCTTTGAATAAAAGCTGACAATTTCAATATGACAAAAGGCTTTACCACACTATGGGTTAGTGCTTCAAACTACAATATATTTGGTGGAATAGCCATTATAACTGTGGCTTAACCAGAGTCACTTTGAGAACTAAATAAGAATACTTAATAAGTTAATTATCAGCATCTGAGAAGTTTCCATGTGGGCTTAGTTTGGAGTCAAGGCAGAGTCCATTTATCCTGATAAATACACACACGCATACATACACACACACACACATGCACACGCACATACACACACACACACACACAATAAAGTCATCAGTCAGGAGTCATGTTTGATTGTGATCAGAAAGTAAAAGATCGGTATTTGGGTGAAGTCAGGTACAGCAATTAGAAGTCAAGGTCAGAAATGTAGGAAATGAGAGCTAGAAGGTCAATGTCAAAAACATTTGATACCTTCTTGTTACCTTCTCCCTTACCAACCACCAGGCTGCAAGTAGAAAGGCTGCATTAGTCACCTAATTAATGGGCCTGCAACACAATTCATCTTCACACCTGATTCCCCCCTCCCTCTATCCAGTTTTTGGATATCCAAGCTCTAGGCTGTGGACATTTACTAAGGCCTCAACAGTCAGGAATAAAGCACAAGGCTCTGTATTGCAAAATATCTCTGCAGAAGAGCAAGGGAATAAAGGGGAAAGTTCATGACATTTGTCTAGGCTGAAAATAGGGCTCAGTTTCATAACCTGACTTCCCACTTTCTCCCAGATCCTCAGAGATTCGAACTCCAAATGACAGAAATCAAATCTTGCTGCTATGACATCAGTGTGTTAGAGCCCTATACTGCTGAGCCAGAGAACTGAAGAATAGAGAGAATGGGATAGACCATTGTGGGGGAGAGGGAGACTATGTAAGGATATATAACACTCTATTAATCTTGAGCCAAAGAGCCTAACACTGGGGCCAATTCTGTCCCCCAAACATCAGTTAGGGCACAGACCTAGGCTGGTGAACTGTGAATTTATTCAGTTTGGAAAGAGACTGAGATGCTTTGAGAACCAGCCCTCAGGGAAACCACCATCAGAGAGAAAGTGAGTAAGAGGAGAAAATGGGTGGGGGGGAGATTAAAATTACCAAAGATCTAAGGAGAAAGAAAAGTAAAAAATCTTGAGCATAATCAAGTAAATTAAAAAATTAACAGAGAAAACATTAACAATAGAAGGAAATGTAACCTCTGGATCAAATAAATAAGTTCAGGCCTTGAATCTGAAGACAGCATGGAACTGCAACATGATATATTCCCGAGTGAATCAAAAAAGAAATGAGAATTATAAAAGCAAAATTTACAGCCTGCACAAAAGAAACATTTGGCAAGATAGAAAAATTTGAATCTGTAAGGCAATGTCTAATCACAGAAACAAAAGGGAGGACAAATTATTGGGAAGGCAAATACTAAGAAGCAAGGACAATCTAGAAGAAGTAAAGCCAAAAGCAATAACATTAAAATAAAACATACTCTCAATTCAAGCAAAACATATTGTCCTTGAAGACAGGTTGCATAGAAACAACCAATGTATAATAGGTCTCCTAGTAGAACAGGACAAATCAAAAACAAACAAACAAACAAAGGAAAAAAAAACTGAACACAATGTTACAAGAAATAATAGAAGAAAACTTACTAGAATTTCTGAACACCAAAAAAGGAAATGCCAGTTGAAAGAATGGATAGCTTTTCTCCAGAAAAAAAACAAATGAATAAAAAAGGAGAGACTGTAAATGCCAAGACAAATAGCAGTTAAATTTAGCAATTCCACTGAGAAAAAATATATTCTACAAATGATAACGAGAGAGACCTTTAAATACACAGGAAAGAAAGTTTGAATAACACACTATTTAGTAACAACCAGAAAATGAAGGAGAGAAAGGTATAAAGTGCTCTGAAGAATAATGCAGCTCAGGATTCAGCCCAGGGTTATCTACCCCACAAACATGAGCCGACCTGTAAGTGAAAAGTAATATAGAGCTGTACAAAACATTCCTAGAAAGAACATTATACCTGAAGAGATTATTTTCCTCGCAAACAACCCAGACAACAGAAAAGCAGGAGAGGTGAATAATTGTAGAAGCCAAGCACAGCAACAGCAATAGAGTGACAGCAGAGAAATCAGTAAGAGGGTACATAAGGAGATAAATATTAATGTGGAAGTCAAGTGGAAGAAAGTCAGGTGGAGAGGCAGACCTGGGACATTATGGGCATAACCTTACAACAATCCCCTAAGGATAAAGCAATGTCTTTTGTAGTACTATATTATAAAATGGGATGGTGTATGAAAGAGAAAGGGAAGGAGGATAGACAGGAGTCTATGAAGTGTCTAGATCAAATTAAAGCCTAGAACTAACGGGAAGTTGATCCTTATGATATCCCAGGAAGAGAAGTCTATAGGGAAGCAGATGAGGATGGGGGGGAAGGATTAAAAGTGGAAGAAAAAGGGCAGCTAGGTGGCCCAGTGGATAGAGCTCCAGCCCTGGAGTCAGGAGGGCCTGAGTTCAAATCCAGTCTCAGACACTTGACACTTACTAGCTGTGTGACCCTGGGCAAGTCACTTAACCCTGACTGCCTCACCAAAAAAGAAAGCCAAAAAAAAGAAGTGGAGGAAAAACAGAGGATTTGTTTTTATCATGGGTGGGGAATCTACTGATGCTGAAGAATGTTTCTATAGGTGAAAAATTATATTCTGTGAAGAAATATGGGGGGAAATTGCTGTGTATTGTCTGGGGGATTTGGTACTTGAAAAGACTACTTGTCTTGCCTTGAGAAAAGAGGAGTTAGAACTCCTCAGAGAAATGCCATCTAGGGGATGGACCAGGCAGGGTATTTTGAAGCTAATGGAGAAGGAAATTGACAAGAGGGTATAAGTCAGAGTTAGATTGCATATCAGGGTCATGGGACATGGCAAAGGGTGGGGGGGCTTGCTGTGGGACAATTTTCTCTCTGTCACATATAGTAACTGATATTTTTTTCTGGGAGCGATGGACAATGTAAAAGGGGGAACTATGGGTCAAAATCTACAAGGCAGGGAAACTGCCTAGAAACTGTCTAGAAGGGGAAAGCCTGGAATGGATACCTTGAAAGTTTTGACTCAATGAGGAATGCAGAGAAAGGGAGGGAATTGATGAGCAGAGGGGTCACAAACCAGAGAGAGAGCTTAGCATAGACAGAAAAAGAAGGTAGAAAAGAAAGAGAATGAGTGAAAGAAATCATGTTCAGAAAGGAGTGCAAAAAATGGAATTAAAAAAAAACCCTAACAAACAGGATCATATGAAGAGGTGGAGAGAAAATAAGAATTTACTTGACTGTGAGGAAGAAAGAGGAGAATTAAATAATCAGATACAAGCAAGCAAAAAAAAAGATACTAATAAGCAAAACTCTAAAGGGAAAGGAATAACAAATGAGAGAGGAGATTGGAGGTAAGAGAGCTAACAACAATAGGCCAGCCTTTAAAAAAAATTGAGCTAAAGTAATTAAAGAGATATTATATAGTGTTTGCAGTGGAAGAAGGAAAGAATTATATCTTGATAAAAACCCAAAATTAGAGTTAAATGGAGGGAAAAAGTTAAACCTGCCTAATAGTTTTTAAAGTTTATGTAACATGTACTTTTTTTAAATTTTGAATTCCAAATTATTTTCCTTGAGTGCCTCCTTCACCCACTGAATAAGCAAGCAATATGATACTCATTGTACATGTGAAGTGATACAAAGCATATTTCTACATTAACTATGTTTCAAAAAAAAATACAGCAAGAAAAATAAAGTAAAAAACATTTTACTGCAATATGCATTCAGAGTTCATCACTACTTTCTCTAGAAGTGGATACCATTTTTCATCATGTGTCCTTTGAAAAGGTCTTCAATCGTGTAGATCAGAGCAGCTTAATCTTTAATGGTAAATCTTCAATACAAAAAAATACATTACTGTATACAGTATTCTCATTCTGCTCACTTCACTTTGCATCAGTTCATATGAGTCTTCTCAGGTTTTTCCGAAACCATCCTCCTCATCATTTTTTTTATGATGCAATAGTATTCTATCACAACCATATACCACAACTTGTTCAGCAATTCCCTAATTGCTGGACATCCCCTCAATTTTCAATTCTTTGCCACCACAAGAATAGTTGCTACAAATATTTTTGTACATATAGATCCTTTTCCCTCTTTTTTGATCTCTTCGGGGTTCAGGCATACTATTGATATTTCTGAGTTAATGGGTAAGTACAGTTTTATAGCTCTTAAATTTCTCCATAATGGTTGAATCCAATTCACAACTCTACCAATGATGCATTTTTCCCACATCCCTTTCAATATCTGTTATTTTTTCTTTTCTGTCATGTTAACCGATCTGATGGGTATGAGGTGGTACCTCAGAGTAATTTTAATTTCATTTTCTCTAATTATTAGTGATTTAGAGCATTTTTTCATATGACTATTGATTGTTTTGATTTCTTATTTTGAAAATGGCCTGTTCACGTCCTTTGATCATTTATTAATTAGAAAATAGCTCTTAATTTTATAACTTTCAATAAGTTCCCTATACTTTTGGGAAATGAGAACTTTATCAGAGAAATTTGTTTTAATTTTTCCTCAGTTTCCTGTTTTCCTTCTAATTTTGACTACATTTGTTTTGTTTGTGCAAAATAATTTAAATTTCATAAAAAAAAGAATTATCTATTTACCTCCTATGATTACTTCTATCCCTTATTTGTTCATAAAATCTTTCCTTATTCATAGTTCTGACAGGTACATTTTTCCACATTCCCCCAAATTTCCTATATCAACTTTTATATCTAAATCACATACACATTTGGACCTTATCTTGGTATGTGATGTGCATAGTCTATGCCTAGTTTCTGCAAGATTGCTTTCAAGTTTTCTCAGCAATTTTTGTCAAATACGGAGTTCTTGTCCCTAAAACTTGGATCTTTGGACTTATCAAACATTAGATCACTATGGTAATTTACTACTGTGTATTATGTACATAATCTATTCCACAGATTCACTACTCTATTTCTTAGACAATACCTGATTGTTTTGATGATTACTGTGTAGTAATACAATTTGAAATTAGGTACTGCTAGGCCACCTTCTTTCACAATTTTTTTAATTGAATTTCGTGATATACTTGACCTTTTGTTCATCTAGATGAATTTTCTTATTTTTTTCCTAGTTCTATAAAATAATTTTGGTATTTTCATTACTATTGCTCTGAATAAGTAAATTAATTTAGGTAGAATTGTCATTTTCATTATATTAGTTTGGCCTACCTATGATCAATTAACTTTTTTCCCAGTTGTTTACATCTATCATTATTTTCATGAAAAGTGTTTTGTAATTGTATATATATATATATTTCCTGGGTTTGTCTAGGCCAGTGGACTCAACTATTTTTTATATAGTCTGTAATTATTTAAAATGAAATTTCTTCTTTTATCTCTTCCTGCTGGCTTTTTTTGGTAATATATAGACATGTTAATGATATATATGGGTATATTTTATATCCTGCAAGTTTGTTAATGTGGTTAATTGTTTCAATTATTTTTTAGTTGATTTCTTTGGGTTCTCTAAAAATATCATAACATCATCTGTAAAGAGTAATAGTTTTATTCCCTCATTGTTTATTCTTATTCTTTCATTTTTTCCTCATCTTATTGCAAGAGCTAGCATTTCTTGTAACAATATTAAATAATAATAATGATAATGGACATTCTTGCTTCACCCCTCTGATCTTATTTGGAAGGCTTCTAGTTTATATTCATTACAGAAAATGTTTGCTCTTGATTTTATATAAATACTACTTAACATTTTAGGAAAAGATCCATTTATTTCTAGCATTTATAAGAGTAAAGGATCTGGTTTGTCAAAAGTTTTTTCTGCATTTATTGATATGTTTATATCATTTTATTGTTATTGCTATTGATATGCTCAATCATTCTAATAGTTTTTTTTGCCCTAACATTAAAGCAGCCCTGTGTTCCTGGTATAAATTCCACCTGGTCATAATGTATTATTTTTGTGATATATTGCTATAGACTCCTTGCTAGTATTTTTTTTTTTTTTGCATCAATGCTCATTAGGGAAATTGGTCTATAGTTTTCATTCTCTGTTTTTGCACTCACTAGTTTAGGTATCAGTACCATATATGTGTCACAGAAAGAATTTGATAGGTCTCCCTCTTATTATTATTTGTAATATAGGATGGTTCCTTGGGAAGATGATTGGGAGGCATACTGGTGATAATTATGATGATGTGAAAAACAGAAGACAAAGCTATGGTGGTAACTTTTCAAATATATGGTAAGGGAGATTCTTTTTTAGTTATGGGTTGAACTAGATGACTATTGAGATCTCTTCTAACTCTAAAATTCTTCATTCAGTGATCATTCAATTGAATGTACTCAAGGATTTTCACCATCCTGTTTGTCCTCTGCTGGAATCTTTCCAGTGTCTTTCCTATGCTGTGGCAACTTGAGTTGAATGATAATAAAATATTACTCATATATAAGGAAAATAAAATCTTTAAGACTAATCCTAGGGCAGTTAGGTGGTGCAGTGGATAGAGCACTGGTCCTAAAGTCAGGAGGACCTGAGTTCAAATCTGGCCTCAGACCAAACACTTGACACTAGCTGTGTGACCCTGGGCAAGTCACTTAACCCCAATTGCCTTTAAAAAAAAAAAAGATTAATCCTGAAAGTTATAGACACATATTATCCTGAAGTATTATGAAAATATTAGCATCTCAAAGAACACTAAATTATTTTATTACTTTCTTTTCATATTCTAAATGTGGTTTGTTTTTTTTTTTTTGGCGAGGCAATTAGGGTTAAGTGACTTGTCCAGAGTCATACAGCTGCTGTTATATGTCTGAGGCTGGATTTGAACTCAGGGCCATCCTGACTCCAGGGCCAGTGATCTATGCACTGCACCACCTAACTGCCTCCTGTTCCAAAAGATTTTAAATCACCTTGTAGACCCAATCTACTAAACAGTAGACAGAAAATATTCATCCTCTAATTTGTTTCAATCATGAAAAGGGATGATTTTTCTTTTCTTTCCATTATCATTATTGGCTGCTAAGAACCTATCAACAAAACATCAGAAACATAATGGATAACTCTAATTTTTATGATGTTTGAGTTGGAATCTTGTAGCTAATATTTCATTATGCAAATTGAGACTGTGACAAAATTATGCAATGTTCTTGAGTGATGTTTGCAATGAAAAATCACTTTCCCTCTGATTAAATTAATTAATGAATGTATGCTAATTTTACAGACTTACTAGCAGGTTTCTGTATTGTACCAAAACCAGAAGGCAGGAGCAAATTGATAAGCCTAGAAACATTCCTTTTGAAATATGATGTCTGTGACGTTAACATAATTGAGCAGCAGAAGCTTAAGCAGTGAGTCAGTTTTTAAAAGTGGGATGCCCTTGTCATAGTGAATTTGAAGTTTCCTTTTGGGAGGGGTGGGGACCTACATCTAATTACATTTTTAGTTCAATGTCCTAAGAAGTTTCTTTAAACTTTTGCACTTATTTTAATTTGCTTAATATAAGAACGATGAAGAAATTCAAAAGTATGCCATATGAATATTTTATTTTATATTATTTTTAATGGAATTCACTTTAACAGTATTTTATTTTTCCAATTACATGTAACACAATTTTAATTTTTTTAAATTTTTTTCCAGATTCTCTTCCTTCCTTAGTCCCTCCCTCTCCTCCCCAAACCCTGAAATGGTATGTAATTTGATATAGATATACATGTGCAGTCATGCAAAACAAATTTCCATATTAGTCATATTGTGAAAGAAAACAGACCAAAAAAATCACACAAAAATAAAAAAAGTAAAAAATAGTATAATTTGATCTACATTCAAACTTTATCAGTTCTTTCTCTGGAGGTGTATAGCATTTTTCATCATGAATCCATTGGAATTTTCTTGTATCATTGCATTGCTAAGAATAGGTAAGTCATTCACAATCGATCATTGTTCAATATTGCTGTTACTAAGTACCATGTTCTTCTTCTTCTGATCACTTCAATTTGTATCAGTTCATGTAAATCTTTCCAGATTTTTCTGAAATCATCCTGCTCCTCATTTCTTATAGCACAATAGTATTAACAATCATATGCCACAACTTGTTCAGCCATTTCCCAATTGATGGATGTCCTCTCATGAATATGATTTTAGAGGTCTGAGAATCTTTAATTTAGAGAAGAGAAGACTTGAGGAGACATCCAATTCACCTTAATTCAAAACACATTTATTAAACACCTGCTTTGTAAAGGGCACAGTACTAAGAACTGAGAATACCAAGATTAAAAAAAAAAAGGAAAACGTAATAATAATTTCTACCCAAAAGACATTATCAGGGGGCTAGTACCAGTGTCCAAATAATTATAATACCAATTCAATGTGGAAGAGGTTAAGAGGAAAATAAATTTGATGGAAGCATCAGGGAAAATTTTGTGGATGAAGTGGTACTCAAAGAGTTTTGAGGGTAGAAAAGTTCAACAGAGAGAGCTATAAAGATATTTCATTCCAAACATGTGGGACAAGTCAATCAAGCTTTCTTTAGCAAGGTGTGAAGGATAAATTAGAAAGGAAAGAATAGGGTTGGGGAAACCAGGCAGAAGGCTTTTGTAATAGCCCAAGGGAGAGATAACAAAGGTCTGAACCAGGATTTTGGCCACAAATAGAAAAGGGGAAAGCCAGGGGTTGCTAATGCCAATAGTACTTGCTATTGTACCTGTGAGGTTAATACTGGTGGATCCCTTGAGATAAGAAGCTCTGAGATTTGGTAAGGCTAAAGTTGATTAAGTGTCCTCATTAAGTTCAGCATCAATATCACTAGTTTCCAAAAACAGGGGTCCTCAAGGTTACCTAATGAAGAATCAAATGCTTAGGTTAGAAATGGAGCAGGCGAAAATTTCTATGACAATCAGCAGTGGAATTAGGTTCATGGATAGATCCTCTAATTCCTGCATTCATGAGAAAGGGAATAGAAGAGGACAGGAGAAAAGAGGAGAGGAGAGGAGAGGAGAGGAGAGGAGAGGAGAGGAGAGGAG
>NW_020954619.1:35260220-35313344 GCF_900497805.2 Vombatus ursinus
GAGAGGAGAGGAGAGGAGAGGAGAGGAGAGGAGAGGAGAGGAGAGGAAAAGAAATACAATTAGAACTGAATGGAATTGAAAACTCATTGGATTTGGGAGTTGGGTCAGAGACAAAAATCACAGAAGACAGATTTTAAGCCTGCATTTCTGGGTAATGATGGTGTTAAAAGTACAGCTAAGAAAATTAGGGGAAAAGCCTGTTTATAGAGGAATAGTTTAAGTTTAGTTTGGGTAAGACTGGGTTTGAAATGACAGCATTTCAATGAAATGAAATGAAATCTAAGTGGATGTGTCTACCAAAAAGATGAAAATGAAACAAAATAGAACTCAGGAGATAGGTCTGAAAATATATTTATTTCAGCAGAAAGGTTAGAAAAAAGAGGACTAAATAACTCATTGGATTTGATCATTAATGGCTTGGGAAAAAATACTTTTTAAACAGAGTGGTAGGAATGGGAGCTAGTTTGCATAGGACTGAGAAGTGAGTATGTTGTGAAAAATTGAAGGCAGAGAATCTATTGACTCAAAATTTCCTTGTGAAATGGAGAGTTGAGATGTCTGACTTAAGGGAGTACCAGGGACAGTTTTCCAACTCATCAATATTTTTCTTAATAGTAAGTTCACATTTGAACACACTACTTCAGATGTGGGCCAACTAGAAGAGTACAACTGTGTTATCACATCCTAGTCCTAAACACTAAGCCTCTTAAGACAGCCTAAATGTGACTTAGCTGCCATATCACACTGTTGACTCATCTGTAGCTTGCAGTATATTAAAGTCCTAAGACATTTTTTTTTCAAATGAGCGATTATATAGTAACCATTTCTTCATCAAATATTCAAATGGTTACCTTCTAAGCAAGGGACTTTCTTTCCTACTATATTGGAAAAGTAGAAGCCATCTGTCACAAGAATCATTTTCTTCCCTACTCCATATCTTGAAACATCTCTATCCCATCCTTCATTCTCTCTCCTGCCTTGTTGCAGTATATGAGGAAGAGCTGCCCCTTTTCTTTGCCAAGGTAGACCTCCTACTTCCAGTCTTGTTGCCACTGATCTCCCATCTCCTCAAGAAACTTGTTACTTTAATCATACCTTTTTTCATCTTCAATGTCTCCTCATTCTACTTCTCCACAGCATAACAAGAGTTCTGGTCATGTCATTCCCTGATCCAGTAGTCCCAGTGGCTACTTCTAATGTCAGATAAAAACTCCCCTATTTGGCCTATTAAGCCCCTAACAATATAGCACCAGCCCTCTTTTCATCCTTTTCATATATTACTACCCTTCCTACATGCTACAGTTCAGGCTAACTGGTCTACTTATTGTATATTCTAAATGTCATTCCATCTCTTATCCCATGTCTTTTCACAATCTGTCCCCATTCTTGTTGTGAGATCACTCTCCAATCAGCCTCTAAGAATCTCTAGTTTTTTTCAAATTTCATAATTGAAACTCAACCCTTATATGAAGTCTGCATTAAAACCTTGAGGTTCAAATACTTATATTGCAAAATTAGCTCTTTTTCAACTTTGCATATATTTGTAATTTACATATGTAATGGAAGAATATAATCTCCTTGAGGGCAGGTATTATATTTTTGTCTTTATTTCATTAATATCCAGCACACTTACTGGCATACAAGTTATATTGTTATCACCCACATTGTATAGATAAGGAAACTGAGGATAATAGAGATTGTTATTTTTCCATTATCAGAAGCTAGTTTCTGAGGTGGGATTCAAAGACAGATCTTAAAAGCAACCTGACTTATTGCCTCTTCTTTATCTATAAAATGGAGTAACAATAGCATATAACCTAAAGAGTCATTGTAAGAATCAAACAAGAAAAAAAAAGTGTGTGCATGCAAGTGAGCGTGTGTGTGTGTAATATATCTAATATACATATTATATGTATATATACATTTTGTACTATATAAATGTTAGCTATTTTATTCTCTCTCTCTCTCTCTCACAAGTTCCTATGTGTACAATTATCTTTACACTTGTAAAAACTCAATTAATAGATCCACCACTATTTTCACTCTTAAATGTCTTTATGTTTCACTAATTGCTTCTGAACATTTCAATTTAAATATCTTTTTTCTCTGTTTCTTTTTTAAATTTATTGTTAGTTTTCAACATTCACTTTTATAAGATTTTGAGTTCCATTTTTTTCATTTTCTTCTCCTCCCCCACCCCAAGATAGCATGCAATTTGATGTATGTTATACATTTACAATCACATTAAATGTATTTCCACATTAGTCATATTGTGGAAGAAGAATCAGAACATAAAAGAAAAACCCATGAGGAAGAGAAAACATCCAAAAAAAAAAGAAAAAATAGTGTGTTTCAATTTTCATTTGGACTCCATAGTACTTTCTCTGAATGTGGATAGCATTTTCCATCATGAATCTTTTGAAATTATCTTACATCATTGTATTGCTGAGAATAACTAAGTCTATCAAATTTAATCCTCACACAATGTTGCTGTTAGTATACAATGTTCTCCTGGTTCTGCTCACTTCACTCAGCATCAGTTCACATAAATTTTTCCAGATTTTTCTGAAAGCTGCCTGCTCATCATTACTTATAGAACAATAGTATTCCATTACATTCATATACCACAATTTGTTTAACCATTCCCAAGTTGATGGGCATCCCCTCAATTTCCAATTCTTGGCCACCACAAAAAGAGCTGCTGTAAATATTTTTGTGCATGTGGGTCTTTTCTCCTTTCTTATGATCTCTTTAGAGTACAGACCTAGTAGTGGTATTGCTAAATCAAAGGGTATGCACAATTTTGTAGCTGTATGGGCATAGTTTCAAATTGCTCTCCAGAATGGCTGTATCTTTTCACAACTCCACCAACAATGCATTAGTGCTCCAATTTTCCCACATCTTTTCCAACATTTAACATTTTCTTGCTTTGTCATGTTGGCCAAACTGATAGGTATGATGTGGCACCTCAGAGTCATTTTGATTTGAATTTCTCTAAATATAAAATATTTAGGAATCTACATGCCAAGACAAACCCAGGAAATATATGAACACAATTATGAAACACTTTTCACACAAATAAAGTCAGATCTAAATAATTATGAAAATATCAGTTGCTCATGGGTAGGTTGAGCCAATATAATAAAAATTACAATTCTACCTAAATTAATTTACTTATTGAGTGCCATACCAATCAAACTACCAAAAATATTTTATAGAGCTAGAAAAAAATAATAACAAAATTCATCTAGAAGAACAAAAGGTCTAAAATATCAAGAGAATTAATGAAAAGAAATGAAAGGGAAGGTGGTCTAGTTATACCAGATCTAAAACTGTATTATAAAGCAGCAATCACTAAAACTACTTAGTACTGTCTAGGAAATAGAGTGGTAGATCAGTGGAATAGGTTAGGTACACAAGACACAGTATTCAATAACTATAGTAATCAACTGTTAGACAAACCCAAAGACTCCGGCTTCTGGATAAGAACTTATAATTTAATAAAGACTTCTGGGAAAACTGGAAAATAGTATGGTGAAAACTGGGCATTAACCAACATCTCATTCTGTATAGCAAGATAAGGTCAAAATGAGTACATGATTTAGACATAAAGGGTGATACCATAAACAAATTAGGAGAGAAAAGGATAGTTTGCCTGTCAGATCTATGGAGAATGGAAAACTTTATGAACAAACAAGAGATAGAGCACATTATGAAATACAAAATGGACAATTTTGATTATGTTACATTTAAAAGTTTTTTGCACAAAAAAAGCCAATGCAACCAAGATATTGTTTCTGGGATAAAGATAGTCTGGCATCCCATCAATTTGGTCAACATGAGAGGCAGCTTAGCATGGTGGATAGAGCACTGGACTTTATAGTCAAGAAGACATAGTTTTGAATCATAAACAAGATACTTGCTAATTGTTTAACCATGGCAAAATCACTTACTTTCTTTGTGCCTCAGTTTTCCAGTATTATAAAGTAAAGGAAATATCCTTGATATCCTTTAAAGTCCCTGCAAGCTCTTTATGTATGATCTAATCTTTCCATATTTATATTACCTTCACATGCTCCATATTTGAGCCAAATTGTTCCTCAGGCTAAACATTCTATCTCCCTTCTCCCTGACCTTGCATAGTTCCCACCATCTTCTCATTTCCACCTCCTCAAATCCCTAGCCTCCTTTGAGGATCACCTTCTAGGCGAAGCCTTTCTTGATCTTTGAAGATTTTAGCTATGTGTCTCCTATAATTGTCTTATAATTAATTATTTGCTTAACTGTTTATCCCACCCCACCCCTAACAGAATATAAACTACATGCAAGCTGGTACTGTTAAGCTTTTGTCTTTGTATCCCCAGGGGCTAACATAATCTATTGTATTTAATAAAAACTTAAGAAATGTTTGTTGAATGAAAGGAAAATGAAAGAATTGAACTGATTGTTCTCAGATTCCAAATTCAGACTAAGACTAGTGGAAATAAACTAATCTGGAAATAGATCTCAACTCAATATAACTAAAAACCTCCCAAAAATTTGAATTATCCCAAAATATTAAGGATTGCTTTTGTAGGTTATGATTTCACTATCACTTGAAGTATTGTAGTGGATTGGGCTAGATAGCCTCTAAAATACTTTTCATCTCTGAAATTCTGTGATTTTGTGTAATGAATATGGGGTAGTGACAATTGGAATTTTTCAGTTGGGATTGCTGCTGCATTTTTCTTCAGGAAGTACACAAATCTGAATTTCATAATTTTTCTTAGGAAAAGTTGACAGAGAAAATAATGTTTATTTTTTAAATAAAAAACAGGGGTATAAATAAAAAAGGATATTTTTGTTGGTCTTGTTAAATTACATATATTTCCTTAAAAAACTTTACAAAACAGAATTTTAATTTCATACAATACTTTTTCTTGTTCTTTGCATATTTAAATGTCTGTGTTTGATGATTGTTAAGCTTACAAAACTTTTTTTTTTCTTTTTAAGAAAAACATATCAGAGTCAGGAGAGAACTGGCCAATTTCAATATTACAGTAGTCAAGGAAATAAAGAACAAACATCAGGGGAGATGTAGAAAGTAGCACCTGAATCTCTTCCATCTGTGGAATAGTATAGTGTCATCTCTAGGAAAGAATCCTGAAAGGTATATATATATATATATATATATATATATATATATATATACACACACACACACACACACACACATATATATGTATGTGTATATATATATGTATGTCTATATGCACACACACACACACTCATACACATATATTTCTTTTTGTGACTCTTCAGTGTGTAACATTCTAAGAAGAGCTAGAAGGGATATATTTCAAGATGAACTAGAAAAAAATTTTTTTTTCTAAGTGCATCATTGTTTTTCTGAAATACATAATTTGTCAGGGAAGATGAAGAACTTTATTAAAAAGAGCTACAATATATAATAAGGAAGGGGTGCTGTGATCAATCTGAATGGCCCTTTTGCAGTTCCCTTACTATCCTTTTACCACTGTAATGTGTACCACTCAATAGCAAAAGCCATTCTAGGGCATCAGTCACAGTCCCCAGGTCTTTCTTGGATTTTCAGGCAGCTACTGTGACTTGGCTACTGGCTCTACCCACTTTGTAAGTAGTGTACCTTATTCCTATATTGGTCTAGTGTTAGTGTAGATTATTAAATCAGGTCATATAGCTCAATCCTCATTGCATTTAGGGAAAGTCTTTCCTTTCATTTAGTGCCTGCTACATTTCATTTGAAATCATAAGTAGCATAGTTCATAGAGTACTGGTCTAGGAATTGGGAAGATATGAGTTCAAATCCTACCTCAGACACCAACTAGCTGTGTGACCTTAGGTAAATCTCTTAACCTCTCTTTGCTTAAATTTCCTCATCTGTAAAATGGGCATTAAAAATGGCACCTACCTCCCAGTTTCAGTTTCCTTAACTACTCCCAATAGGAAGCCAAAAAAGACAAATGCCTAAGGTGTTTCTCTTTGTGAAAATAACTCCACAACAAAATCTTTCCAAAATAGCAGTTTAAGTTTTTCAGGAAAGTTGGGGAAGATGACTCCATTAGCAGATCTTCATCTCTCTAAGATACTCCCTTCCAATTTCATCTCTTTTCCTCACATGTATGAGGGGCAAGTTGCAAATAGCAAACAAGTCTCCATTTTCTCTTATCTTTTTCTTAATAAGTCTTTATATTGCCCTGCTCCTGACATTGCTTTCCTTTTAGGTACCATCACTTAAAACTCAATGAGTTCTAGGATGCAAACAAGACAGATGAATCTATGACAGAAAGTCAATGTACTTCCAGCTACAAATACCTGCTAAGCACCAGGAAAATGGCACTTCAGTTGAAACCTGTAGCATCACATCTATTTTCATCTGCCACAGCATATTTACTTCACATTTTTCATGCTTCTGTTACCCATTTTTCTCCTTTTCTGTCCACTGAAACTAACAAACTGTTAGAGAAGAGGGAAAATAAAGCTCAGTTCTCTTGTTTTCCCTAAGATGAAAATAGATAAAAAGAGAAAGGAGAATAAAAAGATCTTGGACTTGAAGCTAGAAGACCTAGTTTAATGTGCCAACACTTCCACTCCCTAGCTATATGAATAGTAAAAAGTCAGGTCCTCTCTCTGTGCCTCAGTTTCCTCATAAGGATAATTATTATGCTTATACAGCTTTCCTCACAGGATAAAAGGGGAAAAATACAAAGTACCAGATAAATGTTTAAAAAAAGAGAGAGAGATAATGAAGATGAGGTTTAAAACTTAACACAATGGTGGTGGTTATTGTCCTTCATTCTTGAAGAGGATCAAAATGACATCATTATGTTGGAGACAAGGTACAGTGTGCCTGATTGTGGTTGAGCAGACCAATAAGAGCTCAGAAGACTCTACCACATGTCAGACACAAATAGCCCATGTGAATATTTGGAGTAAGATGTCTCTAATTTTATTCATCAACTGTTTCTTTTGAGTTACTGCAATTCTGCTTCACTCATAAAGCATAGCACCTTCTTTAAGGTGGGCACACTATTCTGGATGGTCCTTTGCTAGAGTATCCCATGTCACACAATCAAGAGACTTTGAGAATGTGCTTGTATTGTTTCTTCTAACCTCCACATGAGCACTTGCCTTGTGTGAGTTCTCCATAAAAATAGTCTTTTAAGCAAATATACATTTGGCATTTAAGCAATGTGGCAAACCCAATGGAATTGCTCTCTTTGCAGTAGAGTTTGAATGCTTGACAGTTTAGCTTGAGAAAGGACCTCAGTGTCTGGCACCTTATCTTGCAAGTGATCTTCAGATTCTTCCTAAGATAATTCAAATGGAAGCAATGTAGTTTCTTGGCATGGCACTGGTAGACTGTGCAGGTTTCACAATCATACTTCAAAGAAATCAGAACAATGACTCTGTAGACTTTTAGTTTGGTAGGCAGTCTAATACCTCTTCTCTCCCACATTTTCCTTTGGAGATTCTCAAATACTGAGCTAGCTCTGGCAATGTGCAAATTAACTTCATGATCTATGTGTACATCTCTAGGAAGAATACTGCCAAGAAAAGTGAATTTATTGGCAGCATTCAGAATTTCTCCATTTGCTGTAACTGATGGTTCCATGTGTGGATGGTGTGGTACTCACTTGGGGGAGAATCTATGTTTTCTTGATGTTAATTGCTAGGCCAAAATTAACATAAGTAGCAGAGAATCAACCCATACTTCATTGTATTTCAGCTTCAGAGGCTGCATAAACTGCACAATCATCTGTGAACAAAAAATCATGCACCAATTTCCCCTCCACTTTAGTCTTGGCTTGTAGCCTTTTCAAGTTAAATAATTTGTCATCAGTACAATAGTTGACCTTGATGCTGTTTTTATCCTCATTGAAGGCAACTGACAATATTGCTAAAAAATATCATGCTAAAAAGCATGGGGGCAAGCACACAACCTTGCTTTACTCCACTGGTGACCAGGAAAGCAAAAGATTATTTTCCATTATCCAGAACCCATGCAAACATGCCACCATGAAATTGGTGTACAATAATGATGAATTTCTCCAAGCACCCAAATTTTAACATAATTTTCCACAAGCCCTCATGATCAACAGTATCAAAGACTTTGTCAAATTGATGAACACTATGTACAGATTTCTGTTATGCTCCTGGTATTTGTCTTGGAGATATTTGGCAGCAAACACCATATAAACCATTCCGTGGCCCTTTCTGAAGCCACCTTGACTCTCAGGTAGATGATCATCTTCTAGAAGAAGGATCAGCCTATTAAGGATAACTCTGGTAAGGATATTTCCAGCAATGAATAAGAGAGAGACACTGCCCCCCCCCCCCATGATTGTCACAGGGAAATCTATTTATTTTACTTTTATAGATATCTATAATTATGGCATCCTGGAATTCCTGGGGGATAACTTGCTTTTGCCATAAAACCCATAAAATTTCAGTCAGCTTTTGCATGAGCAGGGGACACTGGCCTTGTAAATCTTAGCTGGAATACAATCAGAACCAAAGGACTGCATGAGAGGGGCCCATCTTCTTCAGTTGGAAATTTGGTTAGAGAGGGATTGACTTCAACCTGAGGTATAAGGTCAATGGCTTCAGCATTGATTAATGATGGTCTGTTGAGAACACTATGGAAGTATTCAGCCTATCATCCAGGATCATGTCCTCATCACTAATCAATGTGGTTCTATCAGCACTGAGTAATTGAGATGTTCCATAGGTCTTTGGCCATAAATAGCCTTTGGAGCAAAATGAACATGCTTTGGATTGTTACTATCAGTGTAAAACTGAACTTCAACCCACATGTACAAAAATATTTATAGCAGCTCTTTCTGTAGTGACCAAGAATTGGAAATTGAAGGGATGTCCATCAATTAGGGAATGGCTGAACCAGTTGTGATATATGAAAGATTTATATGAAATGATTCTGAGTGAAATGAACAGAACCAGGAGAACATTATACACAGTAACAGTCACATTGTGTGATAAGTGACTTTGATAGACTTGGTTTTTCTTAGCAATGCAAGGAAAAGACTCACGATGGAAAATGCTATCCACATCCAGAGAAAGAACTATGGAGTCTGAATGCAGAAGGAAGCATATATTTGCTATCATTTTCTTTTGTTGTTTGGTTTTGTTGCTTCATTCTTGTGATTTCTTCCATCAGTTCTTATTCTTCTTTACATCATGACTAATGGGAAAATACGCTTAATATGAATGTATAAGTAGAGCACATATAAGATTGCATGCCTTCTTGGGGTGGGGGGAGGAGAAGGAGGGGAACAAAATTTAAAACTCAAAATCTTATGGAAGTAAATGTTGAAAACTGAAAATAAAGTAATTAATTATTTTCAAAAACCTGAATTTCATCTGTCTTCTAACTGAACCAAGAATCCCGCATCTCTCTAAGCTTAGCTTGCACTTTACTTTTGAAGCAGTTAAATGCTGTCTTCTTAGAGATGGATGAATATACTGCTGGCAAACCCTGTGGAGTTCTTATTTTTTCTTTCATTTAGCAGCTTCTGAATTTCCCCATCATTTTCATCAAACCAGTCTTAATGTTTGTAAGTATTTTGGCCCAGATAAGTAAATGCAATGCTATACACCAAATATCTGAAAGATGCCCACTTCTATTCTGCTCCATTGTTATCAACTGTGTGTTGGCTCAGTTTTCCCTCCAAGTTAGCAAAGAACTGTTCCTGTTCAGAGGAGTGCTCTAACCTATTGATATTGTCATCTGATAGTTGTCTTGCTTTGGGAGGGGTACTGTTTTGATGAACATGAATATTTAGCTTGAAAAGGATAAGTCTATGATCAGTCCAGCACTTTGTGTCACACAACGCCTTCATCATTCTCACATCCTGTCTCTTCTCCTCACAATGACAAAGTTTATTAAATGTTAATGTTTGCTGCAAGTGTGCATCAATAAAGTTTTACAGCATTTAGGTTAATGGAAGACAGTGTTGGTGAGAAGGTCATAAGATGCACAAATCGTCAATTGTAAGTGATCACTGCTATTGCTGTTTCTGACTCCATTCCTCCCAAAGACTCTCTGTCATGCTTGGTAGTCTGTGCCTACTCTTGTATTAAAGTCACCCAGAATCATAAGCTCATTCTCTTTCAGTACATTGATGATGAGGGTCTCTAGGTCTTCATAAATTTTTTCTTTGAAGTCATCAAGGTTCATCATGATGGGAGCATATGCAGTGATGATAGGGAAGAATACCATGTTAGAATCAGTAACATCTGTGTTGCTTTGGTTGCCAAAATAAAATATATATATATATATATATATATATATCATTGTGGTAATCAGAAAGTACTGGGTTACAGAGTAGGGCAAAAAGAGTGGTTTGAAATTGAACTTGGATTCCCCTGAAACATTTTGAGAATTTTTGTTGTTCAGTCTTTTTAGTCATATCCAATTCTTCATGACTCCATTTTGGGTTGTCTTGGCAAAGATAATGGAGTAGTTTGCCATTTCCTTCTCCGTCTCATTTTACAGATATTGAAACTGAAGCAGAGTTAAGTGACTTACCCCAGATAACACAACTAATAAGTGTCTGAGGACAAATTTAAACTCAGATTTTCCTAACCCCAGGCCCAGTACTCTATCCACTGCACCACCTAGTTATCCCAATAATGCATTCATGTACCTTTTTTCTCATATCCACTCCAGCATTTGTAATTTTACTTTTTTGTCAGCCAATTTGATGGGTTTGAGGTGGTATTTCAGAGTTGTTTTAATTTGAATTTCTCTCATTTTAGTGATTCAAAGCATTTTTTCATATCTCTTTTGATAGCATTGATTTCTTCCTTCAAAAAGGATCTGTTCATATCTCTTGACTATTAATCAATCAGAAAATGGCTCTCATTCTTATAAACTTGGCTTGGTTTCATATATATTTGAGAGATGAGGCCTTTATCAGAGAAACTTGCTGCCAAGACTTTCCCCCCAAATTTCCTGCATTTCTTATTTAAGTTGCTTGGGTCTTGTCTACACAAAAACTTTTTTTTTTAATTTTATGTATCCACTGCTACCCTTTTTTCCTCCCGTGAATCTCTCTTTCTCTTATTTAGTCATTAACTCTTTCTTTATCCACTTCATTGGTCCACTAATTTGTATCATCCTTGATCTCCAAATAATGTACCCATTTTGATCTTATGTTGGTGTAAGATGTGAGATGCTGGTCTATGCCTACTTTTTGTAAGACTACTTTCCAATTTTCCCAATGATTTTTGTCACATAATGAGTTCTTAAAACAGTAACTGAGAGATATCAGAATTTTATGACTCATCAAAAGAAGTGTGCTGTCATAGACATAAGCAAAATATTCCAACACTGCATACTTGGTAACTTGGTATACTTGATAATTCAGTATGTGGGCTAACTCTTAGAACTAAATCACATGAAAGGAGTGTGATCAGTGGAAACTATAAAGTCATAGATATCAAGGGAGTTGTAAAACTTTTTAACTTCTTCAATCTTTGTAATGACTTATTTGTCCATTTTAGCCTAATTCCATTCTTTAGGTGACATTTTTATTAAGCACTGAACAATTGGTTCCACAGTGCCATCTGGTATTTGGTGAGTAAACACAGCTCCAATATCAGAAAGTAAAGCATCTGTTGGGAGAATCAGTCATTAATGTTTATTGCACCACCCAGGGGTCAACCACCATGAGCCCCTCGTGGACTTGGGTTTGTGTTTGTGGGAGTCATTTTCTGCTAATGAAATCCTCCATGGCTCAAGTCCCTATACCATTATGAAACAGAGGACCTGTAATGTCAACTTGAATCTAGATATTCAATTATCACTGTGCATATAGAAACATAGGCAAACAACAATAAACTACAGAATGTGCTGAATCATTGAATTAGAACAAAAAAGAAATTATAAAGCCATAATAAATATTGTCAGTGACCAACCCCAAAATGAGGATATCCCTAATTTTTTCCTCTCTCTATAGTCCAGAGAAGAAGCTCAACCCTGCACCACCCCGCATATGCACTATCTGACATTTCACAAACAAACTGAGGAAAACATCTGAGTGCCTTTGCAGCAATAAGCCTCAACAAGTAGAGCTCCTGGTCATCCCTCCACCACTAGAGGATTTTAAAAATCTATAGTTACTTCTCCACCTCACTGCTTCAGAGAAAGCTTGAAACTATTGCTTTGTGTTGTGTAATAGTAAAATAAAAAATTCCATTTAGTATATAATTCACGACCATGAAAAAGATAACATCCTAATAATCTATGGAGAGAAAGCCAACAAGATATTTTAAACCAAGTGTGTCTTCCTTGTGATTAGCAAAGGCAAGGTATCCCAATAGGTAGAAATTAATGAATAGGTGGGTTCAGAGTTCTCAGCTCCTCCCTATTACTTCATCATTGGGGTGGGGTGGAAGGACTATTCCTCAGGTTATAAAATTAGTCTGCATCTGAGGAAAGTGGGCTGGCCTTCAGAAGTGGCTGATTATATTCCTCTTGGACACTTAAGAAATGCTAATTGTCTTATGAGACCAAGGTGCTTCTAGCAACCTTGGCTAGAAAAACAAAAACCATCTCAATGAGGTTAATCTGGATATGTTCTGCCCCTAACTTTGATTAAGGAAAAACAAGGACAAGAGACCTGTCCACTAGGGAGGGTATAGCCCAAGCTGGTAAAAGAGCAGATGCCTTAGGGGCTAGGAGTGATCACATTACTGGATCATGCCCTTCAGAATCTCCTTGGCTTTCAGAAGTGAATTCTGACAAAATGACAAAAAAGATGTATCACAGAGTAATATTGTGATTAAATGATATATCATAATATTAATTTTCCTCAGTTGGAAGAGATCTCTATCAAGCCTCCCCTTGGGTACCAAACTAAAGAAAGAGAACTAAAAGTCCTCTCGGTTTCATATGTTAATTTAACCTTTGGGCAGTCACATATCCCCTTGAAGGGCTGTCCCAATTTGCTTTCCCTCTGTCAAGTACAGGAAAGCAAAAGAATAGTTCTCAAGTCTGCAAACTGAGTGAGTATTTTGTAGCTGTATTTATGTGTTTCTAGTTAGGTAAATTCTCAGGTATTTTATACATTGTGTGGTTACTTTTAATAGAATCTCTCTTTCTGTCTTTTCCACCAAGATTTTGTTAATAATATACAGATAGGCTGATGGTTGTTTTGATTAATCCTTTTCATTGAATTTCTAGTGTTTGCCAAGTGAACTCTCATATCTTCTAATGGAGATCATTTTCCTCATTCTTTGCTTATGCCTATTCTCTGAATTTATTTTTTTTTGTCTTTTCGTTATATTTAGCTCATCCAGCAGTGCATTAAATAATAAGAGAGACAGCAGGCATCCTTGCTTTCCCTCTCTCATTAGGAAATCTCAAAGCCTTCTTGAATTATAAAAAAAATACAATAGGTACTTATTAAAGTTATTTTATGCATGATTTTTTAGTGTTTTAACAAGGATGAATGCTGGTTTTTGTCTAAATCTTTTTTCTACCCTCCTAACAAAAAATGTGATTTTACCATTTCTGTTAATATGATTTGTGATCGTTGTAGTTTTCCTAATGTTAAACTACCATTGCATTTCAGATATGAATCCAACCAGGTCATGATGGGTATTTTAATTATCTCTTTGTTAATATTTAATTAAAATTTTCTCTTATTAGCATTAATTGGGATATTATTTTCCAGTTCATATCATGAGACTATATTGAAGAAACTGGGGATTTCTAGATTAGAGATGAAAAATGTTAAAAAGAGGACAACATGACTGGCTTCAAACATTGGGAAGGCTATCCCTTGAAAAATGACTTTTTTGACCCCAGAACACAGAATTGGAAATGGTCAAGTTAAGTCAATAAGCATTTCATAGGCACTTATAATCTGGATAATGCAATAAATGCTGAGAATACAAATATGTGCAAAAAATGGCCTCAGGCCTCAAAGACTTTATACAATAACGGATAGGGGAAAGGTAACACATTTCAGAAGCTTTACTAGTGACTAGATGGAGTTTCCTTCCCACTACTAAATTCTATGTGAATGATGCTCTGTGAGAATTAAAAAAGAAAGAGGAAGAGAAATTTACAAGAAATAAAAATTATTATAAATTACTTTTTTGAATGTAAAAAAAAGTATGCTTCAATCTGTATTCACACTGCATCAGTTTTTCTTTCTCTCAGGATTGATTGCATTTTTCATCTTTAAGTCCTTCAGAGTTGTCTTAGATTAATGTATTGCTGAGAATAGTTGAGTCATTCACAGTTGATCATCTTACAATATTGCTGTTACTGTGTACAATATTCTCCTAGTTCTACTAATTTCACTTTGCATCAGCAAATGTAAGTTTTTTCCCAGGTTTTTCTGAGAGCACCTGGTTCATCATTTTTTTGAGCACAATAGTATTCCATCACAATTATAAACCACATCTTGTTCAGTTATTCCCCAATTCATAGGTATCCCCTCCATTTCCAATTCTTTGCCAATAGAAAAGGGCTGCAATAAATATTTTTGTACATATAGGTCCCTTCCATTTTTGTATTTTTTTATCTCTGTGGGATATAGACCTAGTAGTGGTATTGGTAGGTCAAAGGCTATGCATGGTGTAGCCAATTATGCATAGTTTCAAATTGCTCTAAATCATATAGAATCAGTTTACAATTTAATGAACAATGCATTAATGTCTCAATTTCCCCACATTCCCTCCAACATTTCTTATTTTCCTTTTCTGTTCTATTAACCAGTATAATAGGCATGAAGTAATACCTCAGAATTATTTTAATTTGCATTTCTCCAATTAATGATTTAGAAAAAAATTTTAAAATAGTGATTTAGAACATTTTTCTTATGGCTATAGAAAGTTTTGATTACTTCTTCTGAAAACTGACTGTTCATATTTTGTTCATTTATCAGTTGGGGAATGGCTTTTATTTCTATAAATTTGACTCATTTCTCTATGTATTTGAGGCATGAGGCCTTTATCAGAGAAACTTGTTTTAATTTTTTTTTCACAGTTATGATTGCTAACTACTTATCCTATTTACTCCCACCCCCTGTTTATTCTATTCTCTCTCTCCTTTACTCTGTCTTTTCTCAAAAGTATTTTACTTCTGACTACTGCCTCCCCCAATCTGCCCTCCCTTCTATGAGCACTAACCCCTTTCTCTTATCCCCTTCCCTTCCTACTGTCCTGTAGCATAAAATAGATTTCTATACCCAATTGAGTGGGTATGTTATTCCCTTTTTGAGTCAATTCTGATGACAGTAAGGTTCCAGCATTCCTCACCATCTTCCTTATCTTCCCATCCACTGTAAAAACTCTTTCTTGCCTCCTTTTTTAAAGATAATTTACACCATTCTACCTATCTCTTTCCCTTTCTCCCAATGCACTCCTCTTTTTCACCCTTTAATTTTCTTTTTAGATAATATCCCATCATATTTAACTCATGCCTGTGCCATGTACCTATATAAATTCCTGACTGCCCTAATAATGAGAAAGTTCTTATGAATTACAAGTGTCGTCTTCTCATATAGGAAAATGAAAAGTTTTACCTTACTAAGTCCCTTATGACTTCCCTTTCATATTTACCTTTTTATGCTACTCTTGAGTCTTGTATTTGAAAATCAAATTTTCTATTCAGCTCTGGTCTTTTCATCAAGAATCCTTGAAAGTCCTCTATTTCATTGAATATCCTTTTATTCCCTGAAGGATTGTATTGTTTTGCTGGATAGGTGATACTTGGTTGTAATCCTAGTTCTTTTGCTCTCTGAAGTATCATATTTCAAGCCCTCTTATCATCTAATGTAAAAATGACTAAATCTTGTATTGTCCTGATAGTGGTTCCATGGTATTTGACTTGTTCCTTTCTGGCAACTTGCAACATTTTCTCCTTGACCTGGAACCTCTAGAATTGGGTTCTAATACTCCCGAGAGTTTTCATTTTGGGATCTCTTTCAGGAGGTGATCTATGGATTCTTTCTATTTCTATTTTACACTCCAGTCTTAGTTTTCCTTGATAATTTCTTGAAAGATGATATTTTGGCTCTTTTTTGATCATGGCTTTCAGGAGGTTCAATAATTTCTAAATTACGTGTCTTGGATCTATTTTCCAGGTCAGTTGTTTTTCCAATGATATATTTGACATTGTCTATTTTTTTCATCTTTTTCATTTTGTCTTATTGTTTCCTAATGTCTCCTAGAGTCATTAGCTTCCAGTTGCTTAATTCTAATTTTTAAGGTATTATTATCTTCAGTGATCTTTTGTACCTCTTTTTCCACTTGGCCAGTTCTACTTTTTCTTCAGTGAGTTTTTGTACCTCTTTTACCATCTAGCCTAGTCTGTTCTTAAGTTGATATTTTCTTCAGTATTTTTTTTTTGGTGTTTCCTTTACCAAGCTATTGACTTATTTTTCATGATTTTCTTGCATTTCTCTCATTTCTCTTCCCAATTTTTTGCTCTACCTCTCTTACTTAATTTTTAAAAATCTTTTTTGAGTTCTCCCATAGTCTGAGACCAATTCATTTTTTTTTTCTTAGAGGGTTTTGGATATAGGAGCTTTGATTTTGTTATCTTCTTTTGAGTATGAGTCTTCCTTGTCACCATAGTGATTTTTTATTGTCAGAATTTTTTTTTACTGTTTGCTCATTTTTCCAGCCTATTTCTTAACTTTTAACTCTTTGCTAAAGTGTGGCTCTGCCTCCAGAGTGAAGGGCTGTCCCAAGTTTCAGAGGTTTTGTGAGGTTTTCAGAGATACTTTTAGGACCTGTAAATTTTCAGTTCTTCCAAGGTGGTATGATCTAAGAAAGGTATGTTTACTCCTATCTGGCCTGTGCTCTGGTCTGTGAGGGACCACAACCACTCTTTTCTGCCCTGGAACTGTGAAAGGTTCCCCACTCCACTGCATCTACAACTTCTTGCATGGTAGTGCTCCTCTTTGTCCTGGGACTCCCACTCAGGGCTGGGAGGCAGATCCAAGTATGGGCAAAGCAACAGTATCTTGATTTCAATGCTAGCAAAGAGACTCCTGTGATCTTCTTCTGACCAGTTATCTAATCTTCTTACCATCTACAGGTTGAAAGCTCTGGAAATAGCTGCTGTAGCTGTTGATTCAGTTGCTTCCAAGGCCTGACCCTGGTTTTCTGGAGCCAGGGCTATGCTGGCATGGCCTATGCTAGATTGCCCTGGACTCTAACCCTGGTGTGACTTGTTGACCATCTTTCCTGCCAACCATATAAGTTTTCTTGGAAAAGAAAATTGTTTTACTCTGTCTTTTTGTGGGTTCTGCTGCTC
The DNA here is from genome assembly GCF_900497805.2 of Vombatus ursinus. Classification (NCBI taxonomy): domain Eukaryota; kingdom Metazoa; phylum Chordata; class Mammalia; order Diprotodontia; family Vombatidae; genus Vombatus; species Vombatus ursinus. The sequence continues at coordinate 35,277,538 of NW_020954619.1, forward strand.
CAGAATTCATTTTAGGGCATTATTTAGGTTTTAAGAGGGGCTTAGGGCAGAGCTCAGGTGAGCTGCCTTTTCTCTGCTATCTTGACTCTGCCCTATCTGTTCTTCAAATAAAGCACTCAGTAAGATACCCCTGTGTTTTTGCACTGCCCACCCCCTCATTCCTGGAATGCATTCCTTTCTCACCTCTACCTCATAGCTATTACAAATTATTATACCCAATTTTATTGCAACAAAACTGATAACTTCTAAAAATTGATATTTATAAAATATAAACTATTTAGATTAGCAGAACAAAAAATAGAGAACATAAACAACCCCAAGTCAAAGAGAAGAAATGAGAAAGCCAAAGAACTCTACCACCCCTCCAAAAACAAACAAACAAAAAAAAAACTGGGTAAAGATAAATTTATAAATGAACTCTATATAGAGAAAAATTAACACTTATGCTACATAACCTGTTCACAAATTAACATTTTTGTCTCAGCTTTGCCTACACTTAATCTTTCAATTTTTTTTGTATCATTGCTATAACTAGTATTTGACCACTATATCAAATATTTATGTTTATATATTCTCTTTATATTTGTCCTGTATATACATATGTATGTACCTATTGCTATTTAACATTGTAAGAAACTTTTGAATAGAGATAGTTTCTTTCTTTCCATTTGCATCTTGGACTCTTAGCAAAGGCTTTTAGCACATAGTAGGCAATTAGTAAATGCCTGTTCATTGACTGAATAGGAAGACAAAAAGCATCCTTGATTCTCTCTTGATCTTACTAGGATAATTTCTATAGTTTCTTGATTACAAAAAAAAATCCAGTTTTTAGCTTAATCATTATAATCATATGAAGGAAAAATCTTTTATATTCCTGTATCTTAATGTTTTAAAATAAATATTATATTAAAAATATGTTTAACATAATTTTAAAAATTTGAGTATTTCTGATTTCATTGATATAAAATTGTGATTTTTGCTATTAAGGTGATTTATTGAATTTATTGAGGAAGCTAGGTGGTACAGTCAGTAGAGTGCCAGAAACAGAAATACTCAAATTTTTAAAATTATGTTAAACATAATTTTAGTGTAGCATTTATTTTACAACATTACAATATAGGAATATAGAAAATTTTTTTCTTCATATGGGTAAAAATGTATCTTCAAATCCAGCCTGAGATGCTTACTGGCTATGTGACTCTAGGCATGTCATTTAACCCTATTTACCTCAGTTTCCTCATCTATAAAATAAGCTGGAGAAGAAAATGGCGACTACTCCAGTATCTTTGCCAAGAAAACCCCAAATGAAGTCACAGAGTCAGACACAACTAATCAACAATAACAACTGAACTTATACCTTTCCTCAGGGACATTCATAGCATGCTATGTAGATAGCCAGTCTCAGAGTTAGGTAGACATGAATTCAAGTCCCATCTCTCTCTAATATTGGATTTGCCATCCTGAACAATTCACTTAACCTCTCAGTTTCCCCAGGTAATTTTTTTGAAAAAAAAATTAAGTTGCCAAGCCAATGTCAATCTTTACTGGTAAGAGGTTCCCTTCAGCTATGAAATCTCAGGTCCAATTAAAAAAAAATTATTTTCTTCTACCGAAAAATACTTGAACAACATGTCTGAAGTCTGAGCTAGTCAGAGAGAAAAAAACTGTACAAAATAGGAAGTCTGAGTAGCCAGTATGTCTATTTCACCATTTGCTCTAAAGCTGACCCAAATGTGAAGTTGTCCAGATTGACATTTCAAAGGTGGTTCTGAAATTTGCCCTGAGGCTTCCAGGCCCAGTCCTCATTTCTAAATTTATTGAATAGAAGTGAGGGAAAGAAAGAAAGGGGTGAGAAAGTACAGGAAATTCTCACAAGTATCTTAGTACCATAGAAAATCTCCTAGCCTGCTTTGTGCAAACTGTCTATCCCTAGATATCATTGTAATATTGGAAAGTAAAGTCATGTGCTTATTAAAAGACTTAGAAACATCAAAGCAAACATCAGAAGAGAATTCAAGATACTAAGTTTTAAAAAAATGAGTTGCCACATCTCCATCTAAGAAGCAAATATGACATCACAAATGTACAAATCCATATACAAAATATTGTTTTCAAATTGTAAATCAACTTTAAATGCATTTCCAAAAATTAGAATGAATGAATAAGTTGTGATATATGATGGTAATGAAATACTACTGTGCTTTAAGAAACAATGAGTTCAGTGATTTTATTTTTTAATACTTTATTTATTTTTAATTTTCAACATTCACATCCATAAGATTTTGAATTCTAAATTTTCTTCCCCTCCCTCTCCTTCCACCTCCCCAGGACAACATGTAATTTGATATTGGTTCTACTTACACATTCATATTAAGCATATTTTCACATTAATCATGATATATAGAAGAATTAGAACTAATGGGAGGAACCCCAAGAAAGAATAAATAAAACCAGGAAAAAAAAAAGAAAAGCAAATAGTTTTTGCTTTCATCTACATCGAGACTCCATGGTTCTTTTTCTGGATGTGAATAGCATTTTTCATCATGAGACTTTGAGAGTTGTCTTATATACTTGTATTGCTGAGAAGAGCTAAGTCTATCAAAGTCAGTCATTGCACAATGTGGCTATTACTGTGTACAATGTTCTGCTTCTGCTCGTTTCACTCAGTATCAGTTCATTTAAGTCTTTCCAGGCTTTTCTGAAGTCTGCCTGCTCATCATTTCTTATAGAAAAATAGTATCCCATTACATTCATATACCACAATTTGTTCAGTCATTCCCCAATTTCCAATTCTTTGCCATCACAGAAAGAACTGCTATAAATATTTTTGTACATGTAGGTCCTTTTCCCCTTTTTCTGTGATCTCTTTGGGATATAGACCTAGAAGTGGTATTGCTGGGTCAAAGGGTTTGCACAGTTTTACAGCCCTTTGGGCATAGTTCCAAATTGCTCTCCAGAATTGCTGGATCAGTTTGCAACTCCCCAATAATGCATTAGTGTTCAAATTTCCCAACATCTTCTCCAACACTTATCATTTTCTTGTTTGGTCATGTTGGCCAATCTGATAGGTGTGATGTGGTACCTCAGAGTCATTTTGATTTGCATTTCTCTAATCAATAGTGATTTAGAGCATTTTTTATGTGATTATAGATAGCTTTAATTTCTTCATCTTTGCCTATTCATATCCTTTGACCATTTGTGACTTGGGAAATGATTTGTATTTTTATAAATTTTAATTAAGTTCTCTATGTGTTTTAGAAATGAGGCCTTCATCAGAGATACTGGTTGTAAAAATTGTTTCCCAGCTTTTTGCTTCCCTTCTAATCTTGGTTGTATTGGCTTTATTTGTGCAAAAACTTTTTAATTTAATTTAATCAAAATCATCCATTTTGCATTTCATAATGTTCTCTATTTCTTGTTTGGTCATAAATTCTTCTGTTCTCCATACCTCTGATAGGTAAAATATTCCTTGTTCTCCTAGTTTGCTTATAGTATCAGTCTTTATATCTAAATCATGTACCCATTTTGACTTTTCTTGGTATAGAGTGTAAGATATTGGTCTATGCCTAGTATCTGCCATACTATTTTCCAGTTTTCCCAACAGTTTTTGTCAAATAGTGAGTTCTTATCCCAGAAGCTGGAGTCTTTGGATTTATCAAATAGTAAATTACTATTGTTATTGACTGTTGTGTCTTGCATATCTAACCTATTCCACTGATCTACCACTCTATTTCTTTTTTTTTTCAGCCAAAGACAAGGTTTATTAGAATATTCATCATATTAAGGGTTCTGAACATTAGTAAGCTATTGGCTAGATTATAAGAATCTGAGCAATGGCTAGATTATAAGAATCTAAGCCTATGGCTAGATTATAAGAATCTAAGCTCATGGCTAGATTATAAGAACCTACGCATCTTAATGGAGAGAAGATGGACCTTATATACAGAAAAACTATGGGAGGAATCTAGGAGTAGCCAAGTAGTCTATGAGGTAATAGGACTCCAGGGACCTAGACCACCATGACCAAGGGAGAGTGGAGCCTAGATAGGATTAAGGGTGGGAAGTGGCCTGGGGCCATAGGGAGGTAAAACAGAGGAGGGCTAGGTTAGATTAAGGGTAACAGAGAATTGGGAGGTTGGGTGAGGCCACAATGAAAGGCCAGTGGATGGGATTATAACCTCAGGAGAAAGCCAAAGATTTGGCCATGTGGGAAAGTCCAGGGTTTTTCCATTCTGGGGTCCAGATCCAAACCCCCTCATTCCCTTCTGAAACTGCTTCCTGCTGGCAAGGGGCACAGAGCTGTCCTTGCCTCAAGGGTGTCCCAAAGAGGAGGTTGACTGGTTCTAAACACAGGTTACATCCAGCGAATGATGGGGGGACATTGGTTGGTACTTGTTGTTTGCTACCAGCTATAGGTGAATGGCCTGTAGTCTGGAAGACACAAATCTGACAGAAAAGACTGCAGGGCCCAGATATGACAAGATAAAACATCCTTAGCTCTGTTTGGATTCAGATAATTCAGTTTTCTAACCATGCAGTATCAAATCCAGTACCAGTACAAAATCAAATCCTCATAGCCAGACTCAGGAATAGCCAGGTGGGTAACATTCCCTTTCAAAGGGACATAATGGGGAAACTGAGCCAGGAGGATCCCATCTTAGACTAAGGCTAAAATTGTCCTCTCAACTTTTCCCCATGCTGACTTCCCACCAGTATCACATTCTCTGAGTAGCTAGAGGCATTTCTCTCAGATGATGCATTATTGATTATCAATGGATTATGATTCATCGGACAGCTCAAAATAAAATCCTATGAGCTTTTACCTCAAACAGCAAGTTTCACTAATCGCAGTTTAGGAAAAACTTTTCCAGGATTTACATCTCAAATTTAAATTCATCCCAGTGTAAAAAGCCAATCGTTAAAGATTCTTATATAATTGCAAATTCTTAACAAGATGAAACCCAAACAAATTTTTTGGCAAGTTTACACATTAAAACAATAACCAAGGGGCAGCTAGGTGGCACAGTGGATAGAGCACCAGCCTTTGATTCAGGAGGACCTGAGTTCAAATCCGGCCTCAGACACATAACACTAGCTGTGTGACCCTGGGCAAGTCACTTAACCCCATTGCCTAGTCAAAAAACAAACAAACAAACAAAACAATAACCAACAATAGTGAAATTATTTTAGTGGTAACCAAATTATGGAAAGTTGCTTGACATAACTGATACAAAAACTTCACCAATTTGAAACTTGAAACAAACCCATTACCAATCAGGTGACTTCAATTTTGTTAAATGCATTTCCAGATTATTTTACACAGAGAATCAACATCTCATTAACAGCTAAAACTACAACTTTAAAAGAGCATGCTTACCCAAGTTTGGAGGACAGCTTCTTTACCTTGAGCGAGATGTGCTGAACCTGGGTGATGTTTCCATGCAAAGGCTGCTCTAGGGCCCAAGGCCATAGCCAGGGGGGCCCATGCTGTAGCTGCTGCTCCTCCCCCCTCCTTCCTTTCCCAGGTGGGGGAGGGCAAAATCAAAGGTGAGGGGTAAAGGGTGAAACTCTCTTTTCCTATGAGAGGGGTTAACAATGCCCTCTTGACTCAAGGGAAGGGAGTGACCAGGGTTGTAAGGTGTTTCAAAACTCCTTAATAATCAATCACAAAACCTCCAGAATCTGCCAAGATATTTTTAGCTGTTCTAACTTTTCCCTGTAACCTCCATGAAGGAGGATTCAGGGGTGTAAAGGGAAGGGAGTAAGTAAGCCTCAGGGAACCAAAAAGCAATTGCAGTTTTCCCCAATTCTCTAGCAGGGAGAGAACTGACAGAATTAGGCATACACTTCCAGATAGGGCATCTGTCCTTGTCCTCTATGCTGCGGAAGGTGTGTCCAGGTCCAAGGACTCAAATTGACCCAGTGGACCGAGACCCTGAGAGTGTCAGGCTGAGTGCAAGACAGTCTTGTAACAGTCTGCCTGAAAAGCACTTCCAAGCCTTGATGCTTGGAGAGCGACCCCAACTGCAGAGCAAGAAAGGGGTGGAGAGAGGCTTACATACCTTCCAATATTGGCTAGAGAAGAACTTGGGTTTAGGCAGTTTCCCCATAAGGGTCACAAATATTGAGGTTTAGGGGTGCTGGGACCCCAACATCAAAACACAAGGGTCCTGCCCAAAAGAATTTGACCCAAGCCTTCTTTCAGCCAAAGACAAGGTTTATTAGAACATCAGTCATATTGGGCAGACTCTTAAGGAGTATGAACATTACTAAGCTATTGGCTATATTATAAGAATCTGAGCAATGGCTAGATTTTAAGAATCTGAGCAATGGTTAGATTTTAAGAATCTATGCCCATGGCTAGATTATAAAAACCTAAGCCCACCACTCTATTTCTTAGCCAATACCAAGTAGTTTTGATGATTTCTGCTATATAATACATTTTAAGATTTGGTACAGCTAGGCTACCTTCCCTTGCATTTCCTTTCATTAGTTCCCTCAATATTCCAGGCCTTTTGTTCTTCCAGCTGAATTTTATTATTATTTTTTCTAGCTGTATAAAATAATTTTTGGTAGTTTGATTGGTATGGCACTGAATAAGTAAATTAATTTACGTAGAATTATCATTTTTATTATATTAACTCAGCCTACCCATGTACAACTGATATTTTTCCAATTATTTAGATGTGACTTTATTTGTGTGAAAAGTGTTTTGTAATTGTGTTCATATAGTTCCTGGGTTTGTTTTGGTAGGTAGACTCCTAAATATTTTATAATGTCTACAGTAACTTTAAATGGAATTTCTCTTTGTATCTCTGATTTCTGTGGGTTTATTTTATAGCCTGCAACTTTGCTGAAGTTATTTATTATTTCAAGTAGTTTTTTACTTGATTCTCTAGGACTCTCTAAGTATAGAATCATATCATCTGCAGAGTGATAGCTTTGTTTCTTCTTTGCCTATTCTAATTCCTTCAATTTCTTTTTCTTCTTTTATTGCTAAAGCTAACATTTCTGGTGAAATATTGAATAACAGTTATGAAAATGGACATTCTTGTTTCACCCCTGACTTTACTGGAAATGCTTCTAGCTTATCCCCATTTCATATAAGGCTTGCTGATGGTTTTAGATAGATGCTACCTATGATTTTAAGGAAGATTCTATTTATTCCTATGCTCTCTAGTGTTTTTTTTTAATAAGAAAGGCTATTGTATTTTGTCAAATGCTTTTTTGCATCTATTAGAGCTCAATGATTTTAGAAAAACATGAAAAGACTTGTACAAAATAATAAAGAACAAAATGAGCAGAACTAAGAGAACACTGTATACATTAACAATATTGTTTTAAGAATGACTTTGAGCAAATAAGTTATTTTGATTACTATAAATACCCACATTGACTATAAAAGACAAAAACTAGAATGATAGCCAAAATTGGTCAACTGCCACAACTCAGATGAACATCATTCCTGTGATGTTAGATCACTCACTAGTTAGAATTTCCAAAAGTTACTTACTCCATCTGGAAATTCCACCAACAATGGCAAATACTTTAAGGTTTATAAAATGCCTTCCATTCATTTGATCCCCACAATAACCCTGGTAAGTAGGTCTATAGGTATCATTTGTTTTCTTATATACTTATATATACTTGATGTCTCTCAATTGGAATGTAAACTTGAGAGTAAGGATTCTTTTCATCCTTTGTATCCCAGCACCTAGCACAGTGTTTCCCTACAAGGTAGGAGCTTAATAAATATTTATTGATTGTTTATTATTCCAATTTTACAAAGGAAGAAACCGAGGCCAAGTCAAAATGATGTATACATCCAGTAAATGTTGGAAATGGAATTTGAATATGTCTCTCCTGACTCCAAGTCAGGTGCTCTTGTTCCTTGCTTATTCTCTAGAAGTTATAGGGAGGTAGACTTTAGTCCAGTATGGAAAGAATCCCTTACAAAAATTTTCCTTCAATTTCATATCATCATGTAAAAATCAGCTCAGATTTTCGAAGGTGTTGCCAGTAGATCAGAAATCTAACAATTCCAACTAAAACACAGTGACTTGAAGTATAAGACTGGTTACAGACTTTAAGACTATCATCCAAAGATCAACCAATACAAGATGGACAGGTTCTTTATGAGGTTGTCTACTAGATTGAGTATATTTGAGACAGGGAAGGGTGGGTGGTACAACAACTTTCAAACTCTTTACAAAACACCTATCATAAAGGGAATATTGGTATTGGTAAACACCTGTTGATTAAGTATAGCTGAGTATTGGTAGAGGCTCTGTATGGTCCAAGCAACTATAGGTCTCCTAGCAAACCAGACCAAAGATTTTATGTCATCTCTTGTTAGAGGTTGCCTTCTTTGTGATGGGGAAAAGAGGGTGGCAAATAAGAGATCAACACATTGAACACACTCAGATTTGCCCTTTCTGATAGGTTATACAGAGAATGTGCAATATATCCCTCCAGGTTCTGATCAAATACATGGGTGCTTAGAGAGCCTTTTTACAGCCAAGAGTGATATGAGGTTGTACAGTGTGGTGAAGAATAATTTTCTAGTTAGCTGAGGAGTCAGGAGAAATTGCTGTGTGTAGCTAGGTAGAGATATGAGCAACAAATGCCCCATCCTTCCATACAACTAATATGTATCAATAAACAGTGAGTCTGTTTCTTTTCTGTTTATTCTTTCCTGATCTTGCTTTAAGAGGGACATATCTAGGTGACTAGTAAGGTTGGGAGATCCATGAAAACCACCACAGAGGTTTCACTGAAAACCAGAAAAAAAAGTCGAGGTAGCCAAGTCCAGTGAGGAGCCAGCAGAGTAGTCAAACAACCTGCTTGATCCAGCCCATGAAAGGACTGACTTGTCAACTGAGATGATGAGCCCTTCTAGGAGCAATCCCCTCACATCAAGGGTGTGACTCATCCTTCAGTGATGCTGCATCATGAATTATACTTGGTAAGGACTTGAAGTGAGAAAAGCACTCCCAATGCCAGGACTAACAAGACATCCCTCATCCTCTCATGTTGCCTACATCTGTGCATCACTACACTTTCATTTTCCATTTGAGGCCACTATCCCCAAGGACCAAGTGTATACAGAAGAGAAAGTTTGCCCTCAGTTTTGGGAAGGTTTTTATAACTTCTGACTTCAGTAAATACATTTTTGTAAAAATTAATAAAGTACTACTGGTTGATTGATTGATTTGGGAGAACAAACTGCATGTGAACTCATGAATAACAATCCTAAAAACTCTAAGTGTGTTGGAGTAGTTTCTGGCCTCCTCTATTTACCTGTTTGTAGCTCTGGCCAAAGAAATCATTATCAACAAACCTCTTAAATTAACAATATGGAATCAGAGTCTAGATATATCCATCTCAAAATCATTATTTATTCACCTATTTTGGGGGAGAGGATAAATAGAAGACTTAGTTCCAAATCCAGGATCAGGTTTATTTGAGCAGGAAAAGGGCTTTTGCTGCCACATGCTCATGTCATGGCAGCTGGAGTGGAAGAAAGGGTGAGCTACCCTTCTTCCAACCCTCTTACGAAGTCCCAAAGTTACATGATGACATTAAAGAGTGCCTGGCAGGCACAGAAGCTATGGGGGCAGTTATTCTACTTTTAAAAAGCTCTCTAATTCATCTTTATACTGATCTTGACTATATTCTCCCCAAAGGGCATTTTAATGCTGAGTTCCTGGAAATAGCCAGAGATTTCATTGTCTCCAAAATACCCAAGCTCTGAACTAGTACCTGTAGTCAGAACCAGGAAGGAAGGGTTGCTCTGTGTCTGACCTGTTCAACCTTATAATCTTATTGTACCTCCCACAGAATGTGAAATTACATAAGTTATCATATGTGAAAATTATTATATAAAGAAAAAATTAAAACATTTAAAATTATTTAAAAATGGAATAGGCTAGTTAATAAGTAGAGAGTTTCCCATCATTTGAGGTATTTAGCAGAAGTAAGATGACAGCTTGTCTGTAATACTGGAGACGGGATTCTTCAATCTGGAAGGGGCTTGGACTTTATTAGGAGTTTTAACATATCTTCAGTATGTCAACATACTTCTAAAACTAAAATTCTATAACTTCCTCTGAGTCAAGAGCCAGGGTAGACCCTGACATACCATTTTCACTCTAACATGAATGTATCAATTTGATTCAGTCAACATTTATTTAGCACCTACTAAATTCAAAGACAATGTTTTTTACTTAGAAATTACCACCCAAGTAAAGCCTTATGCAAGACCTTTTATTCCTATGATCTAAATTATACAAAAGAAATGATCATGACACTAATTTCTTTTGTAGTTGTCATATACATAGCATATGTTTTAGACATATGTGTTTGTATGTAAATGTATATACATATCTGTGTATGTATGCATATATGCATATATGTATATGTGTATAATATACAACCACAAATATTCCTTATGGAACTTTGCTTATTGGCTTGGGACTTACCTTTTTTATGCAATCCAATAAAAATCATTTCTACTATGAAAGAATATATTGATTGCTACTTACACAAATTAGGTTTCACAAAGTAGACTCACCTCTAGGGGTTGCTTGTCAAAAACAAATATACATATTGATTTATGTGTATCTATAGTACTAAAATAAACATCTTAAAATTTCAGAGCATGGCTGGCATTTTAATAACATATTATCCATAATATGAGTAAAAAAATACCTGAAATGGGGGCTGAATATCAGGGTTTTCATGGATAACCATGTAGTCATGCTCTGTATAATGAGGTTATACTAAGTGATGTAACTTTTAGGTATCCTGCTTTAACAATGTATGATTTATGTTTTAAGATCCCTTCTACAAGTCAAAGACTCTAGTAAATGAAGAGTTAAGTACCCGTAGTAGAGTCCACTGTTCAGATTTAAGTATGAAACAATAAGTCTTTTTGGACTATTTTACAAAGATCAAAACATGTCTCCATAGCATTAGTAATTTTATGTTATCAAAAATAATATTTATCAAGTTAAATTAAAATATAAAAAAAACAGACTCTTGTCAAGTTAACTTACAGAGAATAGGCAGAGTTGACTATTTTCCTTGATTCTAGTTCAAATTACATCTAACTTCACCTTTTACATATTAAGAGATAAACTATTTTATGTAGTCATGTGACCAGCAATTTGTCTGTTTTATGTACAAATAAAACCAGGGTTTCTTATACATTATGACAGCAGTTTTAAAAAAAGAGAATCAACAATATTCAGAAAATAGATTTTTGCATATTTTAGCAAATAAATTATCTTAAGAAACATTACAAAATTGGTCTTTTCTTTTTCTTTTCTAGCAAAAACTCTCAATAATGAGGTACTATGAATTTGTCATCCAAGTAAATGAATTCTTTCAGGACAAAATGTTCTGCAAATAAGACCCTTTTAAAACTCAGACACTACTTCTTGTAGTATTTTGAAAACAATACATGAGAGAAGTAAAATCAAATCTTTGTTACTTTGGGGGGTGGGGAGAAGATGTCACGCTTTTCCTTTTCATGGAGAGTTTAGTCATTGATTCAATCAACACAATATTCAACCTGCTCTACTAGACTGTGGTAGGGTATTCAAAAGACTTAGAAACTTGCCTTATTTACCTTCCCAATTTTGGTGGATAAGAACAACATAAAGTATTATCAGAATCCAGGAATGATTCATCTATACCAAGGATTCATGAATAGAGACAATAAATGCCCATGATGTTTTTCAGAGAAAAGCCAGACCTAAGCAGGGCACATGGATGGCAGTCCCTTTGACTATGATCAAAATAACCCTAGGCTTGAAATACAAAAATAAGATCAATTCATCTGTTGCATGCATGAATTCCTTCCTTCATATATGTGTTCATCCATTGTCAGCAAAGGGACTGAAGAGAAGTATAATTTTCCCATCTGGAAGGAGACACTAAAGGAAGATGGGAGGTGAAAGCTATTCAGAATAGGGAAAACTATATAGCATAGGCCAGGAACTTTGGAACTCCACTGAGGAGAAAGGGTCTGGAGTCATGGATAAGTAACAGTGTCAGTAACCAATTGATATCAAGTGAAGAGTATAGCTACCCCAAACTGAATACAATCAAGAATTAGTTGGACCCTTTAGTGGCTCAAAAATTCTGCCTAGACAGAATTGTGCTGTTTCCTTGATTATTGCTACTACTGGGACCTGTTAAAATATTCTCCTCTCCACTTTCTTTCCCTTCCCTGCCTCATTGCCTCATTGCCGCCTGTAGAACTTCCATAGCTTGCTGGAATTTCTTGCTCTCTTTAAACACCACTTATTTTCTGTCTGTACTTTTCATCATAAGTTCTGTCTCCAGGTAAAAATAAGGTAATTTTTATTGCATTCTGAGTGTTTACCATAAAGAAGTGAATCACACAATGGGGAATTTCAAAAGAGAATTCATGAAACAACAGCCATACACATAACTGGGAGTCTGTGTAGACTCAGTCTCTATCTCTTTCTTCATCTCTCTCTCCTTCTTCTTTGTCACTCTGTCTCTCTCCCCTCCCTTACTCTATCAATCTTCCCCTCCCCCCCCAAAAAAACTAGCTTCACATTCAATAAAAAGTTATCTCCTATTGTATATAGAACTTCATAAGATGTTGAAGGAGATAATTTAAATGGGACACAATCCCTGCCTATATCATATAACTAACATTTAACTAGCAGAGTAAGTCATCAAGACAGATAACTATAATAGATAATAGTGCCTGATCAGTGAATTGAAGAAGTATAAAAACAAAGTGCTCTATGAGATCTGAAGAGGAAGGTCCCTACCAAGGAGAAAATCAAAGAAAATTTCTTGGAGAAAGTGGCACTGAGGTAAGTTTAAAAAGCTGGTAATAGTCGGAGATTGGGCTTCTGAATGTGTAGGAACTTTTGTGGCAACATCTGGAGTTTTCTCTTCCCTGACACTCTGAATGGTCCTTTATGGACCTCCTGGCTTAAAGTATAGAAAGATTAGCCTGAGAACAGGGAAGGTTATCAGAAGTCCTTAAGTTCAGTAGGAGAGTTGTATTTTTTTTCCAGATAAACTCCTTTCTAGTTTCCTATCTAGTTCCCCCCCATTATGTATTTTAAAATTGATATTTTGTACCTAAATATAATTGTTTACATTTGTCCCTATTGAATTTCATCATTAGATTCTACTACTGCTGCCTGTCAACATCTTTTTAAATCCCTACTTTACCATCCAGGCATTAGCTATCCCTCATAGCTTTGTATCATCTATAAATTACATTAGCAAATCATCTATGTCTATTTTTAAGTCACTGATAAAAATGTTTAACAGCAGAGGACCAAGCCAAATATCCTAGGGTCACTCCACCAGAGACTTCTTGCTATATTATGCTTCTAATGTCTTAAGAAATAGCATAATCCAGTAGAAACAGTATTGAATTTGAATTCATAGGAGCTGACTTTACAGCCCATCTTTTCTACTTAGTATTCAGCTGACCTTGAACAAATCAGGAACATTTCTAGGCCTCAGTATCCTCATATATAAAAGGAGTTGGAAAAATAATATAAGATCCTCTTTTTTAAGTTCTAAATCTATGACAGTAATAAACACTAAGTTGACATTGGACTATTGATGTAGAACTTCGGATTTTGCCATTCAAGCAAGGAAAATGGCCTTAAAATGTTCAGTGTGATTGCACAAATAACTTATTGAATGAGGTTTTCTTCTTCCAATTGTATGGAAAACCATGTTTAAGCACCCTGATAAAAGGACATGGTCATTCCAAAGAATCATTAAAATAAATCCAGAATAATACTACAAAACAACTTCATATTACAAGTTGAGCATCTTCTTTTAGCATTTGTTATTGCTTAGCAGTGCCTACTGAAATTAGAGGTCAGGCACCAAGGCAGAAATTATGCTTTGAAATATTGACATATTAACAAAAATGGGACACTCCAAAGTGCTACCTTTATGACACTGCCCTGAACTTCTGTGGAAGAAGCTTTCTTGATTAGAGGGTACAATGAGCACAATTTTCCAAATGGTTGAAATGTATTTTCCACATCAGTGACCACCATTTTCCAAATGGTTGGATGTGGAGTGAGAATTTGACCAGAGTGACAACACTATTCTGGCTTTTCAATAACAGCTGGGTTTCCTTACTAAAGATGTACATTTTGTGATGCCTTTATTCATGTGATTTGGGGCATTACTACTACTTTTAAGGGTAGGTATTAGACAAAGTTAAGGCATTTCCTTTGCCATTCAGTTTTCAGGGTTATTACTCTATTATTTTATATTATTCTATTGGCTAGAATAATAGCCAACAGAAAGTGCTTCAAGTTTTGCAATGCACTTTATATATAATCCCCTTTTAGTCTTTATATCAATCTTGTGAAATAACTGCTATTATTCCCATTTTACAAGTAAAGAAACTGAGAATTGGAGAAGTTAAATAACTTGTCTAGGATTGAATAGCTAGGAAATATCAAAAAAGTGGACTTAGACCCCTCCTTATTATAAATCCAATTTTTTATTAGACTACCTCACTTTGATTTTTACTATACCATGTCAAAGAAAGTTTTTTAGAGGCTAGAATGGAACATCAAATATGGTTTATGTTATAATTCTTCTGTTCTCCACTGGGTCTATCAGGTCATTTCTTTGTCAGGTCAATACTTTATATAATTCCTATAGGTTTTTTAGACAACTAAAGTTAATCTATTTGACAACAAGGTATGAAGTTTAAATGACCCTTGATTTCTGTGATGTTCAAAGAGAATATCTTTGTTTCCTTTGTGACATCAATGAATATCATCAATTTTATTCACTTTGATCTATTCCTTTCCACAAAATTAGACCTTTTCTTGTAGTAATAAGACCATCATTCATAGTATCTGAAAACCTGGGTTCAAGACTGACACTAGAAGACTTCCACTTCTGGAAGCCAAGATGGTGGAGTAAAAAGGTAGTCACTCTCACCCTCCCCTGTCAACCTCTGAAAGCCCAGAAAATATTGCCCCAGGAAAAACTCTGAAATAGCTGAACCAGAAGAAAGACAGGGAGGATCAATCCAGTAGCCCAGGTAGTTTGAGGGATTAATGGGAAAGGCCCTTCTTGCCCTGGGGGAAGGGGAGCAATATGGAAAGAGGCTTCCCATGCAAGCTAGTACAAAGCCCCACTTTAGCATACCAGGAAGAGATCCTGAAACCCAGGTGCTGGAGCAGGTAAACACCAACATCTGCACCTCTGAGTGCCTCAGTAATAGCAGGGAAACTGGTGGAAATCAGCTCAGAAAATCACCAGGTGCCTCAGCATTCTACAGCAAATGGGTCTCCCAGTGTCTAAGCAAAAAATGAGGGAAACAGCACTACAAAAGGCCCCAGGCATATAAACACCCTGCAACATTCATCTGAAAGGAGCTGAAGAAAGCATCATAGAGTTGCCCCAAAGTTCCAGCCTTGCTGATTCCAGCCCAACACCAAGTATAAATCCATAACCCTGTAGCCTCCAGCTACCAACCAGGAGGAGATCCTGAAACCCAGGTGGTGGAGCAAGCAAACACCAACACCTGGACCTCTGAATGCCTCAGTGAGGTTGTGGGAACCAGTGGAAACCAGCTCAGAAAACCACCAGGTGATTTGGCATTCTACAACAAACAGGTCTCCCAGTACCTCAGCAAAAATAAGGGAAGCAGCGCTTGAAAGGGCCCCAGGCAGATAAACACCCTGCAACATCTATCTGAAAGGAGCTGAAGAAAGTGAAAGGAAAAGAAAAGCAGGCAACCTAGAGTTGCCTGAGAGTTCCAGCCTTGTTGATTCCAGCCCAATACCAGGCAAGCTGGCAGAACCATACAGCATCCAATTGCCAACACTGGAGGGCCAAGTACACAAAGCCAGTAACCAAGACCTAGGCTGTCAACACAAGAAGCCTGGGTCAGTGCCCTCTGCTGCCCAGCAGGAGAGCTCAATCTCTTTAAACGCCAGGGAAAAAGGAAACACAATGAGCAAAATGAAATGTAGCACTGATTCATATTATGAAGAGTGAAGATCAAGGCAGAAATTCTGAAGAGGACAACATTGTCAACAAACCCACATCTGCAACCCCAAAAGGGAATATGAATTGGTCTGAAACCCAAAAGCCTTCTTAGAAGAGCTCAAGAAGAATTTTAAAAGTCAAATTAGAGGTAGAAGAGTCCTTAAAAAATACAATTGGCCAACTGGAAAAAAAAGTACACTGAAGAAAACAAATCCCTAAAAAATATAATTGACCAAATGAGGAAGGAGGTACAAAATCTAATAGAAGAAAAACAATTTGTTAAAAATTAGAATTGAGCAAATGGAAGCTAATGACTCTATGAGAGAGTAAGAATCAGTCAAACAGAAACAAAAAAATGAAAAAAGTAGATGAAAACATAAAATACTTCATTGGTAAAACAACTGACCTGGAAAATTGATCCAGGAGAGACAAATTAAAAATTATTGGTCTACCTGAAAATCACGATGAAAAAAAGAGCCTGAACAGTATCTTTCAGGAAATCATAAAGGAAAACTGTTCTGAGGTCCTAGAACTAGAAGGTAAAATAGTCATAGAAAGAATCCACCAATCATCTCCTGAAAGAGATTCTAAATTGAAAACAACAAGGAATATAGTACCCAAATTCCAAAATTACCAGGTCAAAGAGAAAATACAGCAAGCAGCCAGAAAGAAACAATTTAAAAATCATGGAAACACAGTCAGGATTACACAGGACCTTGAAGCTTCTACATTAAAAGACCATGGGGCATGGACCATGATATTCCATAAGGCAAAGGAGCTTGGATTACAACCAAGGATCAACTACTCAGTGAAAATGAGCATGATCTTTCAGGGGAGCAGTTGGATATTCGATGAAATAGGGGACTTCCAAACCTTCCTGATAAAAGGACCAGAGCTCAACAGAAAATTTGACCTTCAACTATAAGACTCAAGAGAGACAAAAAAAGGTAAATGGGACAGAAAGATACGATATGTTGTTAATAAGGGCAAACTGTTTACATTCCTACAAGGGAAGATGACACTTGCAACTCTTGAGAACTGTATTGTTATTACACCATGTTAAAGGAGTATACATAAAGGAAGTGGACATAAGTTGACTTTGATGTAATGATAAAAAAAAAATCTAAACAAGTGGGTTAAATGGATCCAAGTAAGTGGATTAGTCTGATCTAAGAAAAAGTACTGAGAAAGGAGGAGACAGACAAGGGTAAATTACAAATAGGAAAAGGAACAAAAACCTGTTACAGCAGAGGGAAAGAAGAGAGGAAGATGAGCATTGTTTGAACCTTACTCTCATCAGATTTGGCTCAAGAAGGGAATAACATAATCAATTAGGTATAGAAATCTAACTTGCCCTATAGGCAGTAGGAGGGAAGAGGGGAAAGAAAGGGGAGGGGGAATAGAAGGGAGGGAAAAAGCAGTAAGGGTAAAGGGGAAGAAAAGGGAAAGGTCTAATAGAAGAGGGGAGGGACTGAGAGAGGCAGTGGTCAAAAGCAACACACTAGTGAGGAGGGAAAAGGAGAAAGGAGAAAGAAAAGCATAAACAGGAGTGAAAAAGGATGGAGAGAAAGACAGAGATAGTAATCATAACTATGAATATGAATGGGATGAACTCTCCCATAAAATTAAAGTGGTTAGCAGAATGGATTAAAAACCATAATCCTACATTATGTTGTTTACAGGAAACACATTTGAAAAAGAGTGACACACACAGGATAAAGATAAAAGGTTGGAGCAGAATATATTATGCTTCAGCTGAAGTAAAAAAAAAAACAGGGGTAGCAATGCTGATCTTAGACAAAACAAAAGCAAAAATAGATCTTATCAAAAGAGACAAGGAAGGAAACTACATCCTGTTAAAAGGCACCATAGACAAAGAAGTAATATCATTACTAAACATACATGCACCAAATGGTATAGAATCCAAATTCTTAGGGGAGAAGTTCAGGGAGTTACATGAAGAAATAGACAGCAAAACTATACTAGTGGGGGACCTCAACCTCCCCCTACTTGAACTAGATAAATTTAACCACAAAATAAACAAGAAAGAAGTTAAGGAGGTGAATAGAACATTAGAGAAGATAGGTATGATAAACTTCTGGAGGAAACTGAATGGGGATAGAAAGGAATATATTTTTTTCTCAGTGGTACATGGCACATACACAAAAATTGACCATGTACTAGGGCATAAAAACCTCACAATCCAATGCAGAAAGGCAGAAATATTAAATGCATTCTTTTCAGATCATGATGCAATAAAAATTATATGTAATAAAGGGTCATGGAAAGATAGACTAAAAAAAAATTGGAAACTAAACAATCTAATCCTGAAAAATGATTGGGTCAAACAACAAATCATAGAAACAATCAATAGCTTCATTCAAGAGAATGACAATAATGAGACAACATACCAAAACTTATGGGATCCAGCAAAAGCAGTTCTTAGAGGAAGCTTTATATCTCTAAATGCTTACATAAATAAAATAGAAAAAGAGGAGATCAATGAATTGGGAATACAACTAAAAAAACTAGAAGAAGAACAAATTAAAAATCCTCAATTAGACAACAAATTAGAAATATTGAAAACCTAAGGAAAAATGAATAAAATTGAAATTAAGAAAACTATTGTACTAATAAATAAGGCTAAGAGCTGGTTTTATGAAGAAAAAAACCAATAAAATAGATAAACCTTTGGTTAATTTAATTAAAAAAAGAAGAAGAAAAACAAATTGTTAATATCAAGACTGAAAAAGGTGAATCTACTACCAAGGAAGAAGAAATTAAAACAATGATTAGGAACTATTTTGTCCACCTGTATGCCAACAAATTTGACAATCTTAATGAAATGGATACATATTTACAAAAATATAAATTTCCCAGATTAACAGAAGAAGAGGTAAAATACTTAAATAATCCTGTCTCAGAAAAAGAAATTGAACAAGCCATTAACAAGCTCCATAGGAAAAAATCTTCAGGGCCAAATGGATTTACATGTGAATTCTATCAAACATTTAAAGAACAATTAATTCCAATACTATATAGACTATTTGGTAAAATAGGTGAAGAAAGAGTCTTACCAAATTCTTTTTGTGATACAAATATGGTGCTGATACCTAAACCAGAAAGAGACAAAACAGAGAAAGAAAATTATAGACCAATTTCTCTAATGAGTATAGATGCAAAAATTTTAAATAAAATATTAGCAAATAGATTACAGCTTATTACAGCAAGACGCAACTTATCACAAGAATAAAACACTATGACCAGGTAGGATTTATACCAGGAATTCAGGGCTGGTTCAATATTAGGAAAACTATTAGCATAATTGATCATATCAACAACAAAACAAACAGAAACCACATGATCATCTCCATAGATGCAGAAAAAGCTTTTGACAAAATGCAACACCCATTCCTATTAAAAACACTAGAGAGCATAGGAATAAATGGAGTCTTCATTAAAATAATAAAAAGCATCTACCTAAAAACTTCAACAAACATTATATGTAATGGGGACAAACTAAAAGCATTTCCAAATAAGATCAGGGGTGAAACAAGGATGTCCATTTTCACCACTGTTGTTCAATATCGTACTGGAAACATTAGCTTTAGTAATAAGAGAAGAAAAAGAAATTGAAGATATTAGAATAGGCAAAGAAGAAACAAAGCTATCACTCTTTGCAGATGACATGATGATATACTTACAGAATCCTAGAGGATCAAGTAAAAAACTACTTGAAATAATAAACAACTTTAGCAAAGTTGCAGGCTATAAAATAAAGCCACATAAATCATTGGCATTTCTACATATTACCAATAAAGCCCAGCAGCAAAGATAGAAAGAGAAATTCCATTTAGACTTACTGTAGACATTATAAAATATTTAGGAGTCTACCTCCTGAAACAAACCCAGGAACTATATGAACACAATTACAAAATGCTTTTCACACAAATAAAGTCAGATCTAAATAGTTGGAAAAACATCAACTGTTCATGGGTAGACCGAGCTAATACAATAAAAATGACAATTCTACCTAAGCTAATTTACTTATTCAGTGCCATACCAATCAAACTACCAAAAATTATTTTATAGAGATAGAAAAATAATAATAAAATTCATTTGGAATAACAAAAGGTCCAGAATATCAAGGGAACTAATGAGAAGAAATGCAGGGGAAGGTGGCCTAGCCATTCCAGATCTTAAATTGTATTATCAAGCAGCAATCATCAAAACTGCTTGGTAGTGGCTAAGAAATAGAGTGGTGAATCAGTGGAATAGATTAAGTATGCAAAACACAGCTGTCAATGAATGTGATAATCTATTGTTTGATAAACCCAAAGACCCCAGCTTCTGGGATAAGAACTCACTCTTTGACAAAAACTGCTGGGAAAACTGGAAAAGAGCATGGCATAAACTAGGTATAGATCAAAATCTCACACCTTATACCAAAATAAAGTCAAAATGAGTTCATGATTTACATAGAAAGGCTGATACTGTAAGCAAACTGGTAGAGCAAGGAACAGTTTGCCTATCAGATTTATGAAGAACAGATTTCTTGACCAAACAGGAAATAGGGAATGTTACACAATGCAAAATGGATGACTTTGATTACATTAAATTGAAAAGTTTTTGCACAGACAAAGCCAATGCAACCAAGATTAGAAGGAAGATTGAAAATTGGGAAAGAATTTTTACAACCAGTTTCTCTGATAAGGGCCTCATTTCTAAAATACAGAGAGAATTATATCAAATTTACAAGAATACAAGTCATTCTCCAATTGATAAATGGTCAAAAGATATGAACAGGCAGTTCTCAGGTGAAGAAATTAAAGCCATCTACAGTCATATGAAAAAATGCTCTAAATCACTATTGATTAGAGAAATGTAAATCAAAACAATTCTGAGGTACCCCATCACACCTATCAGATTAGCCAACATTACAAAACAGGAAAATGATACATGGTGGAGAAGATGTGGGAAAATTGGAACACTAATGTATTGTTCATGAAGATGTAAAATGATTCAACCATTTTGGAGAACAATTTGGAACTGTGCCCAAAGGGCTATAAAAATGTGCATACGCTTTGACCCAGCAATAGCACTTCTAGGGCTATATCCCAAAGAAATCATACAAATGGGAAAAGGACCCACATGTACAAAAATATTTATAGCAACTCTTTTTGTGGTAGCAAAGAATTGGAAATTGAGAGGATGTCCATCAATTGGGGAATGGCTGAACAAGTTGTGGTATATGAATGTAATGGAATACTATTGTGCTATGAGAAATGATGAACAGGCTGACTTCAGAAAAACCTGGAAAGATTTGTATAGTCTGATGCTGAGTGAAGTGATTGGAGCCAAGGAGAACATTGTACACAGTAATAGCCACGTTGTGTGATGACTAATAATGATGGACTTAACCCCTGTCAGCAATGCAAGGATCTAAGACATCTCCAAAGGCCTCATGATGCAAAATGCTATGCACATCCAAAGAAATAACTATGGAGTTTGAATGCAGATTGAAGCATACGATTTGCTATTTTTTTTCTGTTGTGTTTGTTTCCTCTTTCTGGTGGTTCCTCCTATTGGTTTTAATTCCTACTTACAACATCACTAATGTGAAAATATGTTTAATAGGAATGTATATACATATAGTCCATATCAGATCGCACACTGTCTTGAGGAGGGAGGTGTTGAGGGAAGGGGAGAAAAATTTAAAACTCAAAATCTTATGGAAGTGATTGTTGATAATTCAAAATAAATTAATGAAAAATAATTATAATTGCTAATATTTGTACAATTGTCAATAATATATTTGTCCTTTCTCCTTGAAGAGCTTACCAACTTGGTCTGTTTAAAAAGCAGACTATCAGGAACGAGTCAGGGCAGTAATATCACATCATGATTTCTGCACAAAGTCAAAAGTGAGGTTGGAGGTCTCTGATTCTTGATGATTGAAGGCTTTAGAAATCTTTAAGCTTTCCATATTACCACCATCATTATTGTTAATTATTACCTCTTTATGGAAGATTTCTCTGATCCATAAGATCTGTAGTAGTATGAATTTTCTACAATCATTAGGCAAAGTTTTTTTTTCATTAAACTCTAAGGCCCCAGATAGATAAATGCATGTAAAAAATCATTACCAACCTTGCTATAGGCAAAGCTCTGCCATAAGTAGAGTCTCCTGCCCAAATTCTCCCTCTTCTAGCAGACACTTTACTATTCCAAGCATCTGGTATTTAATTAGCATGGGTTCTTCTTCAGAACTTTTGATCTTCATGAGGCATTATGACAAAAAGGAAAAGAAAAAAGAAAAGAAAAAAAATAAAAACACATTATAAGTGATGTTGTACTGATGATTGTTTCCCATTATATGAGCTTCAGGGATCCTTAGCTATGACAGATAACCTCTTTGTCACAAAACCCAAATTCATCCTTTCCAGTTTGTTATGACTGGTATAGTCTTTGACAACCCAGGGTCTCATACTACAATGAGTCATTTAAAGAAGACATAAGGGAGGCTGGGGAGGCCAGGTGGCTTGATACCTGAAATTCCCAGAGTCACTTTATTTTTTGTTAAGGCTTTAAAAGTTTCTACTAAAATTCAAATATATTTCCTCAGAGGAAATACATGAATGGCTAGCAAATTCTAAGGCTATTGTACATAAGGGAGCTAAATTTTTATGGATACAGAGGGACAAGAAAGTTAGTAACATCAGTTTCTATTATAGAGGACAGTCCTAGGTGAAGTATCACAATGCCCTCCAAAGGCAATGTGAATCTATTAGGCAAGGAAATAGTATAAGAACTTATATACTTTGAGGGTATCATTTTAATCAAATGAGCAGAAAAGACAGAAAATTTAGATTCAGATGATGAGACTTTCTCACACATTTCATCCTACAATGCATTCTTTTGATGAAAGGAGAAATGGGTCAATGTTGCCCTATTTTCAAAACCAGAATAGAATGGAGTGTTGCCAAGTATATTGATCAAAGAGCTTGATTGTGATTGTTAGCAAAAGAAAGCATTACTAAAGAGCTGGATAGTGAGTACTTGAAAAAACATCACAGATAATATAGCTTCATTAGGACAAGGACATATGAAATTATCCTCATTTCCTATTTTTGACAATATTTCTAGGTTGAAAAATGCTAAAGATAATGTTAAGATGATTTTAGAACCTGTTTGATAAATTCTCTCATGAGATTCTTATGGGAAAAGATCAAAAGATATGGGCAAGATGATAATACAATTAAGGAGATTCAGATTTGATTGAATGGATGAACCCAAGGAATAGTCATTAATGCTCTAATGTCAGCTAAGAAGGAGGTCTCCAGTGGAGCAATCTGGCAATCAGTGCTAGGCCCTGTTCTGTTTATAATTATTTAACAACATAATATAGGTTTAGATGGAATGCTTATTGAATTCTTAGGTGACACAAAGAAGAGAGAAAAGCTAGCACATTAAATGATAAGAGTAAAGATTTTGCCAGTTTAGAATGTTGAGCTAAATACAAAAAGATACAATAAAATAATGATAAATATAAAGTCTTAATAGTTAAGTTTTAAAAATCAACTGCACAATTAAAAGGTAAGTTAGACAAGGTGAGACAGTGATTTATCTGAAAGAACATAGTGGAGTTGTAGTGGACTTTAACCTAAATATCAGTGAATGGTAACTGATGAAAGCCAAGAAAAGGACCCCTTTGCTAAGCTCAGTCAAGTTCCATGTGCTAGAACAAGTTATCACTAGGTCTATGGGGGTCTGTCCTTTTCCTTTGCCACTCAAGAGTTGCAGTCAACACCAAACTTTCATTAGCCTAAGTTCTTAGTATTGGGGTTATACTGAACTCCTCACTCTCATGCAACCTACATATCCAAATCAGTCAGTCTTCAACACTTGTTAAGTGTTTACTATGTGCCAGGCACTATGCTCTGTGCTAGGGATACAAATAAAGACAAGGAGCTCAGAGTCTAATGAGGTAGACAAAATGCAAAGGACTACATGCAAACAAGCTACATATGAGATAAATTGGAAATAATCCATAGAGGGAAGGGATTAGAATTTAGGGGGGTTAATAATTTTTTTTTCCTGTAGAATGTAACACTTTAGTGAGGACTTAATGAAAGCTAGGGGAACTAGGAGGCAGAGGTGAGAGGGGAAAGTATTTCATATGTAGGGGAAAGTCAGTGAAAATGTCTGGAATCCAAAGATGGAGCATTCTCTTTGAGGAACAACTAGGCCTTTGTTATAGGCACCTGTCAATTTAAGGGTATCCTTGCCTATGCACCCATTTTTAGAAACTTGAATACTTGAAAAGCTTCTATAAAGATTCTGTCCTGAGGTAGCCTTTTATTTAGTCTGAATGTTGAACTTGTGGATTGACTTGATATTATTATCCATTGCTGTGTCCCTCTTCTGGTCTTAAATTCTGACCTCCATCTCTTAAAGAGAAGTTATCCTAATAAACTTTTTGTTCTGCCCTTGTTTGGCAGAAGCTTCAATAAAAGTTGAAAAATTAGTGTCACTTTTATCTTTGTGTCTTGGATTCCCTTAAAAGTGGTATTTTATGCTGTTGTTTTTTTTTTCTTTTTTCTTTCAATAGTAAGTTACAATGGGAAGAATAATCACTCTTATTTCTATTATAGAGTTTCTATTTAAGATATAGCAAGTCCCTTTCCTTCACTAGACTTTTCTTCTTCTACAAAATCGAAGGATGATCTAGATGTACTCTTAAAATGCTTCCAACTCTAAATCTAAATCCCTGATTGTATGGAGTTTCTACTTCTTGGTCCCCTAGAGTACAACAGAATTCCTTTGGAATTCTGGAACTACAGAGGAACTTTTCTTGGTCACTTCAAGATTCTCTTCATGTAATAAACCCACTATTTGACTCCTATAAGAGAATTCATGCACGTGGAGACCTAAAATGATAGCTAATAGTTAACATTTATATTTCACTTACTATGCTAAGCACTTTACAGATTTCCCCTCATTTAATGCTCACAATAATCCTGGGAGGTCTGTGCTATTATTATACCCATGTTTATAGATGAGGAAACAGAGGCAAAGTGATATTTAGTGACTTACCAGAGCCACAGAACTGCTAAGTGTCTGAGGCCAATTTTGAACTTATATATCCCTACTTCCAGACCAGGGGCTCTATTAACTTGTACCACCTATCTGACCTACCTGTTTATACTGTTCTTCTGCACATCAATCAGTATGAGAGAATAAATAAAATGTTAGAACAGGTGCTCTGAGAGGCTGCTCTTCTATCTTAGTGTATTGTCTGTAGCAGATACAAATCCCTTTATTGTCCACATGTGACAGGAGCTAAAGATCCATGTAGCAAAACTTCTGTACTCCCATCTAGAGATAAAGGCAATTCTTTCTACCATCAGTGCAACAAACATTTCTAAAGTGTCTACTGTCAGAAAACTATAACAGGCATTGGATAAAGGTACAAAAAATATTTGGCCTTATGTAAGTCCCATGTGGGGTAAGATTTCACACAAATAAATGCAATTCATAGCTAATTCTTTTACACATAAGACATAATTACATAACATATATTACATATCACCCATGTAATACATAATATTGCATATAAGGTATGTAAGAGAGATGCAAAGTGCTACATAAGGTCCAAAAGAAAAATTACTGAAAGAAGGCATATAAACCTGAGTTGCCATTGAATTGGGCCTTAAATAATGGGTAGCCTTTCTTCTACACTTGTCCAATAATTTATTCAAGTAAGATAATCAAACAGATTAATGACATAAACTTTGCTTCTTTCTCTCTATGCCACTAATGAATTTGAATCAGTCACTTTCTCTTCTTCAGCCTTCATTTTCACATCCATAAAAACAAGGGCTCTGATTAGATGATTTCTAAGGTTACACTGAGCTCTAAATTTCCATGATTCTAACACATAAAATTGAGTAACATATGAAAATGAGATTAATTGTTCTTTTTCCCATTGTTCAGGAATTAATGTTAAAAAACATCTGAGAACTGACTAGAACGAAACACTATAGAGTTGGGAGGAATTTGTGTTCCCACTCAATACTGGGAAAAATTTGAGACTATCTTCTTCTTTGAGGCAGAAGTCAGACTTGAATTATTCCCAGGAGTTCTTAAAGAGACATATATACTCTGTGAGAGACAAACTTCCAGAAAGTAGTAGGTACTTCAAAAGCTAAGCAGCATTAAGGGGAAGAAAGCACCACTAGCCTATCCAGGACTTAGTAGTCTGAGTCAGAAAACTGGCAGCACCAGGGAAATAAGTGAAAGGAGAAACCAAAGGGAAAGACTGAAAAGGGAAAGTGAAAGAAGAGCTAAGAAGAAAAGGAACCACAATCAATCTCCTACAGACATGTAAGAAGACTCAGGCTGCTGAATTTCGCAGTTGTACCTATATCTTCAAGAAGTGAGGGAAGTTCCAAAAATGGCCTGCTCTTTCCTCTAATTTCCCAACCCCATGATTTTGCATAACAGACATTGTAATATACTCTGCTCATTTCTTTTGCCTAAAGGTTTTGCCTGATTTTTGCCTCAAACACAAAGAGGTTAGAAGTTAAATGGAGATAAACAACCAAGAAAAATTAAATTAGGTCAGAGAGCTAAACCTGTGACTGAATGTGAATAGTTATTTTCCTAAATGGGGATTCTGAGCTAATGTGATTATATCACTAACTCTTCATCTGCTATAAATTCTATAAAGTAGCCAAAGAGGAGAACAGTTGGTACTTCGGATCATTATATTTGCCCCATAATACAAACTAATTATGGAAACAAAAAGTGGTCAATTCCATTTTCAGAGTGAAAGGGGTTAGGGAGGACAGGGCAAGGACCAGAGAAAAGCTCATTCTCTAACTATCCTACCTTAAACAGGACAGGAAATGCCTGGAAAAGATTCAGCCCTGTTCATATTTACCAAGAAAGAGGGAAAAAAAGGATCAAATACCAGCTAGTCAAGCCTGCACTCTACAGAAACATCCAGGGTTAGATTAATAAAATTATGTCATTATTACATTCCTGGGTATTTTATGGTTTCTATAGTTTAAACTCATCAAGGAGTATAATTTAACTCAGAGTCCATTGGAGATCTTTCTTCAAAACATATGATTATTTTTTGAAGGTGGGGAATATATATATAAATAGGCAATTAGTCTAATAATATATTTTAAAATTCATAATTTTAGAAGTATTCCATGTTGTGAAGTGAAGAAAAATGCAATACAGTTCTAAGTCTTGATGACATATTTCCTCTTCTGCAGTTACCTCAATGTAGTGGCAGAAAAGAGAAGGTTTCTAAGTGGACTATAAATATTAATTTAATTGTTGATTCTCTAAGTGTTCAATTCTTGTCCAATGACCAATGAGTGGACCTACTACTTGATAGATTGAAACATATCAATATTAATTTTGGCAATGTAAATGAAACTAGGAAACATAAAGAAAATGTGATCAAATGGATTGAGAGTTCATAGGCTCTCCTTGGGGAAATAGATAAAGGAGCTAGTAGTGTTAATCTCATCATGTGCCCAAAGACAACAGAAAATAAACTTTAAAGGTACAGGGATAATAGAATGAAGATAACCATAAAACCATGAAGATAATTGCAGCTTACACACAAACAAATATATCAGAAGATAAAAAATAGAAATACTTTGAAAAACCTAAGTCAGCCTTTTCATCCCTGCGTCTTTTTCCAGGGAAGTCAGAGCAGCTCTCAGAAGTCAGGGGCAGCCTCTCCTGGAGGACAGGAAGTCAGGAAGTACCAGATGGCCTTGGGGCACCTCCCTGCCAAGCTGCCAGGTGTCAGTGACCTTCAAGGACATGGCCATGGACTTTACCTGGGAGGAGTGGGGGACACCTGGGCCCTTCCCAGAAGGAGCTGTACTGAAAGATATTGCTGGAGAACTATAAGAACCTGTCTGCCTGAGTGAGGAGACTCCCCCAGGATGCTTCCTGCCTTAGTGAATGCTGTGACATGTCTCACATTTTAGGCAGTTATTGTTTGCCAAGTGGGAACCAAAGATTGCCAATCCTCTGGTGGCCATTTCTCAGATCCTAGGTCAAATAAACTTCCTTTGTTTCTGATTTGAAAAAAAAATGACATCCTTTAAACCAATTGAACACACACATACGTACATATACACATACACACACACATACGTACATATACACATACACACACACACACACTATATATATATATATATATACACATATATATAGTCTCAGGGACTTCAATACAATGACTAGCATGAAATATGAACACAAACAAATTGGAAAATTGAATGTGAGTCAATGGTTTGCAGTGTTCAAAAATCTTATACCTGTATAACATTAATACTCCCTTCAAAAAGAGAGTTTGATGGTTCTGGACATGGAAAGTACTCAATACTTGTAATATTACATGTAGGAAAAACACTAGTTATATTATTATTATTAACTATATGTTAATGCAGAAGAAATAGCAATTTACCCTTGGGAGAATCATTTACAAATTATACATCTGTATACAGTCACCCTATTAAATAATTGGCATAAGTGTCAAAATAAAGACCAAACTAGAAAAAAAAAATGAGAAGGCACTGCATAAAATTGTAACTGCCCCTTTACTCCAGTATGTGATAAAGCATTGTCCCCTTATCATGAAGGCCAAGCTATCTATAGAAAGTTCTCATTTTATGTAAAAGATCATTCTACAGACACCTAAGGAATTTGACCCAACCCAACCCACTTCACTTAGCCTAAATAACAAAGGCATATACAAAATAATACCTTTTCACAAGTCACAAAATGTACTAAAATTCAGACATCATAAATACTGTACTATGATAATAAACATAATTGTGAAATGAAAGGTAAAGTTAATGATAAAGTATAGTATGCAAAGTACTATACAGTAAAATTAACATAGGTGTTCATTATGCTGCCCTTTGCACATCCACTGCATTCAGCTGTTATCACTGGTGGTTGAAATTATCCAGAGATGTTTGGACAGTGACGTTTTTTCCCCTTATATGTCTGACTATAGCAAGCAATATTATCTTCAACTAGTCTTTGAAATTTGAACATTTTTAAAGTATTTGGATCTATCTTTTCAACACAAGAAAAACAAAAACATAACTCAATTGATGAAATGCTTTTGCCAACTGTTTCATTGTGAATTTTGGTTTGACCATGGCTTCTAAAGCTTCCCTTTCTTTTTCTGCAATCTTTACAGCTAACAGCTCAATCAGATCCTCATTCAGAATCTTCATTCAGATTTCTTTCAGAATTGTTAATGTAAAGTCAAATTTGCATAATGTGAATTTAAGTAAAGCAACAACTATCTGTATATTTCCTTTGATCCCATTCCCTCTAAACTATTCTCTACCATCATTCTCACTCTCTTTTCATCCTTAGAAAATCCTCACTTCACCCTATTTCTCCTCAAACTATCATCATTTATTGTCATCCCTTTCTTAGCCAAATTCCTAAGGAAACAAACTTGTATACTCTCTATACCTCTATTTCTTCTCTTCTCATTCCCTTCTCAAACTCAGTATCTGACTTAAGACTTTTTCAATCATGAAATTTCTCTCCTGAAAGTCACCTGTGATCTCTTATCATCTTAATTATCATCCTATGATCTAATTGTGTTTTCTCCACTGCTCATTCTTCTTTACTTCTCTGCAGCACTCATCTTACCTATCCATTCATTTGCCAAGAGTGCCATTTCTATTTTTACAACATCTTTCCTGCCTTTCCCCTTCTCCTTATTCACACAACCAGAACCCTAGCTCAGGTTTTCTCTAGCATCCTGAGATATACTCAGTCCTGACCCACCTTTCAGATAATTTAGTTTTCTTCAAAGTTCAACTCAAGGATCATCTTTTGTAAGAGACTTTTCCTGATTTATCCTTCCCAGGTGTAAGTACCTCCTCTCAAAATTTATCTTGCATTTCTGTATTTCTAAACAAATTTTGTATCATATGTATATATATACACACATATATATATATACAGACACACATATGTATGTATGTATGTATGCATGTATATATATTCATTGTCTCATCCCAATAGAATCTAAGTTCCTTGAGAACAGTTAGAGCCTTTTTTTGCCTTTCTATACCTAGCAATTAGCATAGTATATGACAAATAGCATGCATTTTTAAAAAAAATTCCTAATAAACTGCTATAAAATACTGCCTTTATTTGCATAATTATAACTAATTATCACATAGGATGCACTTCATAAATACATATATGTGTGTATGTATATACATATACTTATGTGTGTGAGTGTGTATTTCCTTTTGGATCTGCCATCTTCAGTCCAGATGACTTCGTCTTTGAATTATTCACATCTATCATTACTTACAGCATAATCATATTACATTTCATTCAGGTACCACAATTTGTACAGCTGTTCTCTAATTATTGAACACATGATTAGTTTTCATTTTTGTTATTATAAATAGAAAAGCTAAGAATATTTTTGTATAGATACGCCTTTTTCTCTTGTTAATTGCCAACTTGAAGTATAAACTTTGGAGTAGGATCATTGTGCTGAAAGGTATAATTGGTTTCATAATATTTCTTGGACAATTTCATATTGGTTTCCAACAAAGTTAGACCAATTCACAGTTACAAAAGCTTTGAATTAAAGTGACTATTTTTATTATGCCATCACTGAATTCATTTTCCAGCTGTTTTATATATGTTTGTATGTGTATATGTATATATATATATATATAGTATGAATGAATGAATGAATGAATGAATGAGATGAGAAGTATGGTTCTGTGGAAAGAGCCCTAGATTTGGAGTCAATGGATCTGAGTTCAAATCCTGATTCTGTCACTAGCTGTATGCCCATGGAAAAATAACTTTACGTCTATAGGTAGCAGTTTCCTTATTTCAAAAATGAAGGGGCTGGTCATTGTGTCTTCTAAGATCCCTCTCACCAGTAATTCTATGATACTCTGTACCTGAGAGGATATGTAGGCTTTGGAGTCAGGAAGAACTGGGTTCAAATCCTATTTCTGATATATATTGGGTCTTTGAAATTGGGCAAGTAAAATTCTTAGACTATACATTGCAGAAAAAAATAATAACTTGCATTGGTAGAATCAATTTCCCGTCTAGGGGATCCATATGCTAAAGAAGGTTTTCCTTGTGCTTTCTTGTCATGGGTATCAGGGCCATTTAAAAAAAATTATGAGGAATTTCTTCAAGAGTCACCTTTATCTGATTTTTAATAGTTTATATATCCTGGAATAAGTCATTATTTAAATGCTTAATAGGATTCACTTAGGAATTTGTTTGGTATTGAAGTTATTGTCTATGGCAATTCATTTATGGTTTATTGAATTTCTCTTTCTGAAATGAGATTGTTCAGGTTTTGTAGTTTTTCTTCAGTGATTACTATTTTCTTTAGGTTATGATCTATGAGAGATAACATGGCATAATGGAAGAAAGCTAACTGTAGTTTGACCTGGATTCAAGCTATATATTTGAAATATAATGACAGTGTGACCTTGGACAAATTCTATTATTTTTCTCTAGTATTACAATTAATGTATTTACTTTAAACTAATTTTATCTTGCTGAGTATTAAAGATAAACATGCTGGTGAGGGCTCATGACATATTTCTAGGAATATGGACTCACAGAGTACCATGAACTTGTAATAGCCATTCCCCAGAAGAATGTAAGGGGGATCAAAATGGAGGAATACTACATATGTATCCTTTATCATTAAATTTATCTAAATCTTATTGATGCTTCAAGACACAGCTCAAGTGCTACTTTCTGTATTCTTCTGGGATGACTCAAGTTTGCTTTCATTTTAGTGTAGTGGAAAGTGTTATGGCTTTGGAGTCAAAAGACCTGGATGTGAATGCTAACTTTGATGATTCCTACCTGTATGACCTTGAATAAATTACTTTCCCTTCTGGTCCACATTTTTGTCACCTGTAAAATGCAGTATTTGTTTTCTGGTTCAAAATCCTAGGAACCTATGATCTCTCTCTCCTCTTTTTTTTTTTTTTTTACTAGATATCAACATGCCTGTAATGCTCTGGCCCTCCATCTTGATCTCTTGATGTATCTATATCCCTTCCAAAGTCAGCTCCTGTCCTACTTTGGGCTAAAAGCTTTCTCTCTCAGTTGCCTTACATATAATTTGTATATATCTTCTATGTACCTAATATTTTACACATTGTCTCCCCCAATTAGAATGTAAGGTACTTGAGGACAGAAACTATTTTTTTTACTTATTTTGGATCTCTAGCACTTAGTAACTGTACTAAACTTAGCATTTCTAAGCATTTAATTAATGTTTGTTAATTGACTGACTGAGACATTTATATTTTGTACCCAACCATTTTGGCACTTAATATATTCTGCCTTGGATTGTTTATTCATCTTTGAATGTATTTTAATATTAGTTAATATGTATAGTTAAAGTAGTTGTTATTTGTATTTATTATTTATGTTAACCAATACTTAATTATTAACCATGTTAATAATTTAATTAATCATTCAATTAATAATTTTAATATTTGATATAATAGTAATTAAATATTAGCTATATTTAATCATTTGATGTGTTGCTTTTCAGTAGTTTTCAGTCATGTCTGACTTTTTTTGACCCCTTTTGGGTTTTCCTTGGCAAAGATACTTAAGTACTTTGCCATCCTTCTTCAGCTCATTTTACAGATGAGGAAACTGAGGCAAACATGGTCAAGTGATTTTGCCAAGATTGCACAGCTAGTGCCTG
This sequence comes from Vombatus ursinus, assembly GCF_900497805.2. Taxonomy (NCBI): domain Eukaryota; kingdom Metazoa; phylum Chordata; class Mammalia; order Diprotodontia; family Vombatidae; genus Vombatus; species Vombatus ursinus. The sequence continues at coordinate 35,310,365 of NW_020954619.1, forward strand.
AGGCCAGATTTGAACTCAGGAAGAGGAGTCCCCCTGACTCCACACCTGGTACTCTATCCACTGTGTCACCTAACTCCCAATAATTTAATGTATGGGCTTATTATTATTGAATATCAGTTTTCCCAAAATCTGACCACCAGCTCTTTAAGGAACCACGCTTATAATTCTGTATCTCTTACCATAGTGCTGAGCACAGAATCAAAGAACTTCAGAAATGAAAGAGACTGTGGAGGCCACCTTGTTTAGCTTATATCTGATTAAGCACATGATGGGTGCTGGAGAACTTTTTGATGACATTTGATGTCAGACTGACATTTGATGTCAGTATAATTCCCATAGCAAACAGGACAATAGAGATGATAAGAACCTCATTCTGTTTTCACATGATTTTGATCTCCTCTGTTAATTCTGTATATTTTGAAAGATTTTATTTCATGTAACTTGGAAATTATAGTTATTCTATATGGCAGCGTCTATTTAAAATGTTTTTAAATGTTTACAGATTGGCATGAACTTTGGAAGGTTGTGGGCAACAATTCTCTCTGTGTTAAAGTTATAATTCTAATAAATTTTATTTGGCAAATTCTTAAAGACATTTTGAAGTTTAAAAAACTGCCTTTTCTCCAGTCTTCAATACTTCAGTCTATTTATTGTCTTACCCATAATATATGCTTTCTTTATAGAAAAGCCTAGGGATACAAGATGGCAGAGTGAAAGCAGTCACTTGCTTGACCTCTCACCCAAACCCCTCCAAATATCTGTTAAAAAAAAAGTCTCTAAACAAATTCTAAAGCAGCAGAACCCACAAAAAGATATAGTGAAACAAATTTCCAGCTCAAGACAACCTGGATGATTGATCAGAAAGGTGTACCACTCTGGGTGGGAGAGGAGCACAGTTCGGCATGGGCGCGCAGGCTGCAGCAAACCTGGAGCAGGCCTCAGAGGACTGAATCACAAGCAGCTGCAGCAGTTTCCAGACGTCTCAACCCATGAACACCAAAGACAACTTAGAAGGTCAGGGGGGAAAGTTTGTTTCTGTGTTGAGAGAGAGAAGCTAGGTCCCAGCCCCAGATCCAAGCATGGCCCCAGGGCATCAGCTGCTTCCTGAGCTTCTGGCCCACAGACTGAGGGGGAATTGAGTGGCTGGATTTCTTTGCTGGTGCAGGATTCTCTTGCTTTGCCCATGCTTGGATCTGGATCACAGTTCTGGGTGGTGATCCTGGGGTGAGGAGAAGTATTGGTGTGGTTGAGCTTGTAGTGGTGGTAGAGAGGAAATCCTCCTCACAGTTCCAAGACAGAAAAGAAAGCACAGACTAGGAAAGGAGTAAAAACCTCACCCCTTATCATACCACCTTGGAAGAATTGAAAATTTACAGGTCCCTAGAAGCATTTCTGAAAACAGCTGCACAAAACCCCTGAAGCTTGGGACAGTACATTTTCCACACTGGAAACAGACCCCTACCTTAACAAAGAGTTTATAACTCAAGTAATTGGCTGGGATCATGAGCAAACCTTGCAAAAAGTGTCAGACCATAGAATCGTTTTCTGGTAACAAAGAAGATCAAAACATACAACCAAAAGAAGACAACAAAGTCAAAGCTCCTACATCCAAAGCCTCCAAGAAAAATGTGAATCAGTTGCAGGCCTTGTAAGAGCTCAAAAAGGATTTTGAGAAGCAAGTAAGAGAAGCAGAGGAAAAACTGGGAAGAGAAATAAGAGTGATGCAAGAGAATCATGAAAAACAAGTCAACAGCTTGCTAAAGGAGACCCCAAAAAATACTGAGGAAAATAACACCTTAAAAAATAGCCTAACTCAAATGGCAAAAGAGGTTCAAAAAGCCAATGGGGAGAAGAATGCTCTAAAAAGCAAAATTGGCCAAATGGAAAAGGAAGTCCAAAACATTACTGAAGAAAATAGTTCTTTAAAAATTAGAATAGAGCAATTGGAAGCTAGTGACTTTATAAGAAATCAAGACACTGTAAAACAAATCCAAAAGAATAAAAAATTAGAAAGCAATGTGAAATATCTCATTGGGAAAACAACTGACCTGGAAAATAGGTCCAGGAGAGAGAATTTAAAAGTTATTGGACTATCTGAAAGCCATGATCAAAAAAAGAGCCTAGACATTATCTTTCAAGAAATTATCAAGGAAAACTGCCCTGGTATTTTAGAACCAGAGGGCAAAAAAGGAATTGAAAGAATCCAGGGCAGTTAGGTGGCACAGTGGATAGGACACCAGCCCTGAAGTCAGAAGGACCTGAGTTCAAATCCGGCCTCAGACCAAACACTTGACACTTACTAGCTGTGTGACCCTGGGCAAGTCACTTAACCCTAATTGCCTAAAAAAAAAAAGAAAGAAATTGAAAGAATCTACCAATCTCCTTCTGAAAGAGATCCCCAAAGGAAAACTCCTAGGAATATTGTGGCCAAATTTCAGAGTTGCCAGGTGAAAGGGAAAATATTGCAAGCAGCCAGAAAGGAACAATTCAAGTATTATGGAAACACAATCAGGATAACACAAGATTTAGCAGCTTCTACATTAAGGGACCACAGGGCATGGAATATAATATTCCAGAGGGCAAAGGAGATAGGATTACAACCAAGAATCACCTACCCAGGAAAACTGAGCATAATCCTTCAGGGGAAAAAATGGTCATTCAATGAAATAGAGGATTTTCAAGCATTCTTGATGAAAAGACCAGAGCTGAATAAAAAATTTGATTTTCAAATACAAGACTCAAGTGGAACATGAAGAGGTAAACAGAAATGAAAAATCATAGGAGACTTATTAAGGTTGAACTGTTTACATTCCTGCATGGAAAGATGATATTTGTAACTCATGAGACCTTTGTCAGTATTAGGGTAGTTGGAGGGAAAAAATATATATATATGTGTGTATATAGATAGATAGATAGATAGATAGATAGATAGGTAGATAGATAGATAGATAGATAGATAGATAGATAGATAGATAGATAG
>NW_020954619.1:35313354-35403786 GCF_900497805.2 Vombatus ursinus
TAGATAGATAGATAGATAGATAGATAGATAGATAGATAGATAGATAGATAGATAGATAGAGGGCACAGGATGAGTTGAAGATGAAGGGGTGATATCTGGAGAATAATATTAGGTGGTGAGAGAGGATTATACTGGGAAAAGGAGAAAGGGAGAGGTAGAATGGGGTAAATTATCTCACAAAAAAAAACAGAAAAGAAAAGGCTCTTGCAGTGGAGGGGAAACAGGGGAAGATGAGAGGGAATGAGTGAATCTTATTCTCATCAGATTTGACTTAAGGAGGGAATAACATACACACTCAATTGGGTATGGAAATCTATGTTACCCTACAGGAAATTAGGTGGGGAAGGGGAGAAGAGAAGTGGGGGAGAGACAGAAGGGAGGGCAGACTAGGGGAACAAGTATTCAGAATGCATACCATCTTGGAGTGGGGGAGGGGCAAGATGGGGTGAAAATTTGAAACTCGAAATCTTTTGGAAGTGAATGTTGAAAAATAAAAAGAAATTAAAAAAAAAGAAAAACCTACCAGTTTTTTTTAAACTAGTCTTCTCATAGTTCTTGAAAATTCAAGAAATCCATATTGCACTCCAGAGGAATCAGTAACAACCCTTCAACTTTTCTAGTTGCCATATTTCCCTAATGATCTTGGCTTATTTTCTGTTTTGTAGGTTGCTTTGCAGCAGTGATTTGCCATTTCTTGGAATTGTTTCTTTGGTTTTGAATACCTTTCTCTTTGTTTTCTATATAATTGATCCTTAGCTCTAACATTTTCAGTGGCATTTTTAGTTACCTGGAATCAAGAATCTTGAGCTATCAAGTAAGTAAGAAAGGATCAAAATAATAGCTTTAATCTTAATTGGAGGCATTATGCTGAATACTGTCAACTGCCTGACTAGGCATGGTGGCTTAAAGTCCTGAATTATGCAAAATTCTCCTTCACCAGAAAGAGACTTACTAATAGGAGTGCACTGGTAAATATTTAATGAATGGCTCTCCAAGAAAAAAAAATTACACCAGCCACATTTTTAAGTTTAATCTGAATTATTAGAACTTTCTCAAGTTTAGAAATCAATAGAACAAGAAATAAAGTCCTGATTTGTAGCATTTGACAATTCCCAAAGTGTAAATGCTCACACTGAAAATTTAACAATGGGCTCTCTGGAGCCAGTATGAACTGATTCTAGCACACACTTACTCACTAGCCATTTTATCTCCCCAAATATGGTGGCAGAGAGCATCAGATAAGCTTAAAAAGGTTAAAGAAAAGTGATTATATAAAACACTAGTTGAGGAATTAAGTGAACAGGAGAGATGTGCCACAGAGCCTAGAGACTGGACACTCAACAGGTATGTCACAACACTTGGTAGAAAACAATGAGACAGGAGCAAAAGAAAACACTGATAACTCAGCAACGTAAGTTACTTTAGCCATAAACATTCCCTGTCCAAATATTCTCCATGTTTATCTTTTATTTCTTTCTCCTGGTCAAATGTATTCTCTGTGTATGCCTTCTCCCACTAGAGATAAGTTGCCTTTAGAAGAGTATAGCCCATCTATACATAGAAAACTAAGTAAATCATTAAGAATAATTTCTCCTTCCTTAATTTGCTATACCTTTTGATTAAATGCATTTTCCCTTGAACTAATGTGTTCTAAGGTTAGTACATGAAAGTAAACACGCTAATATGGGCTAATGAACTATCATTGTCAGTGGTTACTAAGACACAAAATATATAAAACTTGGACTAATTTTCAGGAGACCTAGTGAAATTTTAGCTCATTTCATTGAATAAATATTTGTGTAGAAGCATCAGAGTGAGACTTTTGTTCTCAGGAAGCAGTTTTAGGGCACCAGAAAGACCAGGGCATACATGACCTGGTGATTCCTTTATTGCATTTATTTATATGAACTTCTTTCATCCATCTATGTGAATCTGAAAAATATGGGAAGCACAGCTATTTCAAGTAGCCTTAAAGCATCTTCAAGGTCATGGAACTAATTGACTTTTGCACAATAAGTACTGTGAAAGACTTCCACTTGTAGCAAATGTAACAGCATCCTAGTTGAATATTTGTGCTAAGCAAATTATAAAATATAGGATAGAACATAAGATTTTAGAACTGAGGAAGACCTTCTATATCATATATTATATGCCACTCATTTAATAAATAAGAAAACTAAATACCAGACACGGCAATGGACTAGTCCAAGTAAGTGAAAGAACCAGGATTCAAAACTAATTGCTCTCATTTAGAATCCAGTCTTGTTATGCACTTGAAGATGATAATTTTGATTTCTCCTCCTCTCATGCAGATTTGAATTAGTGTATTGTTTATTGAGCAGTCTTCATAAATTATCTAGGTTAAAAAAATTCTTTTCCTATTGTCCAAACTTTTCGTAATGAGTCTTTCCAAAACTACCTACGGTGATGCTCAGAGGACAGATATAATCCATCACAAGCCTGTCTCAAACCCTTTCAAAATCAGTAGACTCTGCAAGGGCCTTTGTCTTTTTTACAAAATTTTAGAGAATTCAGGGTCACCTTTAAGCCACAATGAGGAATTAGAGGAAGACTTTACCTGAGGAATGAAGAGATTATTATCATTAAAAAAAATGAATGGCTTTGAACAATATAGATTCTGCAGTCCATTTAAGAATACAAACATTTCGGATAATAATATTTCAAGAATCATCAGTCACTCATATTGATAATACTACTAGATCTTGTATTGTAGTAGCACCTATAATATTGGAATGGATTTCAGTAGGCAAGAAAGGAAATAAGCTTATTCCTTCATTCCTAAGAAAATAAAGCATTTAAACTAGGCAGGTACAATAGACAGTTACTACTACAATCAAAATGGATAAATATTCAAGGCAAGTACCAAATATGTCCAAGCATACTTTATAACTGTATATACAATTTGACTTCAGCTTCAATTGGATAGAATGTTATGCTCCCTGATATCAATTTAAAAGGCCAATGCCAGGATTTTATAGCTAAGATGAAGGAATGATCTGGTAAACCGATACCCATATCAATGAATGTGGATCATTTAGGTCATTGCACCTTTCAAAAATGTTAAAAGGGTTAATCTAATTTTTATTTTATTATTTAATCTTAAAATAGAGTTATGAATATATTCCTTACATCTGAATAGGCACCTCAAGTTGTCAGCTGGAGAAAGTATTTGACTTTGGCCAATAGTTACTGTTGAGGATTTTCCCTTATACCTGACAACAGTCCAGGGAACCTTGCTTGAGACAATAACTTCACCTCTTCTCAATGATCATTCCACTCTTCTTTATACCTAGTCCAAGAGTTGGTCCACAATGGGGATCCAAAGGAGTAGGGAAAGGAAGGAGGAGCAAATCCTAATAGCCAGTTTTCTATATATCCAACTGCAATAGGTAACTATTCCACAATTCTCACTAATTGGTCTATGGTTTTGTCCCTTCGATGACCAAATAAAGTATGTAGATGACTTTGTTTTTGTTTTGTTTTGGGGGGAGAGAATGGAAGTTGGCAGGAAAGATTCATGGGAATGAAACTTTCAAATTCATTAGTTTCTATTTGTTACTGGCCGAGGCAGAAAAATCCTTATCACAATATTCCAATGGATCTGGCATCCCATCAATGTAAGTATTGGCTGTAGCATTGAGGATTATAATCCAGCCAGACTTGCACATTTTAAACAACTCTTCTACATGTATTCACATAAAGATTGCATAGGGGGTCCACCAGCACCTAGGAGTCTTCCTTTCATCCTTTTGACATTGCATAAACATCCACAGGATATATGGGTTCTCTCAAAAAATAGTACTTCGTCTCCTTATATGTCTGTCTACCAGACATCCAGTTTGATATGTCTGAAAAACAATTGGAGATGACAGATTAGTGGTGAGCAGAGAAGTGAAGGCAGAATAGGTAGATTTGAGGATCATCAGCAGGAAGATTGGAATTAAATCCCTGGGAAGTGACAAGATCATGATGTGAAGTAGTTTAGAAGGAGAAGAGAAGAGGACCTGGGACAGCACACTGTGGACACCTAGAGTTAGAAGGCATAACATGAATGAGGACCAGCAAAGGAAATCAGATAAGTAGGAAGGAGTCAGATAAGTATGAAGAGACTCAAGAGAGTGGTGTCCCAAAAATCTGAAGAGAAGAGATAATCAAGGAGAAAAGTGTCATCAACAATATCAAAGGCTTCACAATTTCAAAAAGAATGAGGTTTGAGGAGATGCCATTGAATTTGGTAATTAAGAAGTCACTGGTAACTTTGGAGAGATCAGTTTTGGTGGAATTATGAGGTCAGAAACCATATTATAAGGGGTTAAGAAGCAAATGAAAGGACAGAAAGTGGAAGCAACTGTTGAGCTTAATATTTTCAAGGAATTTAGCTGATCAGAGAATACAATAATACTTCCATGACTCATGGGACAATAGATGGTGGGATTGGAAGTGGGAACTTTTTTATTTGTTTGTTTTCTTGGTTCTTGTTTTATTTGTTTTGATGTTGTTGTTGTTATTGTTGTTATTATTTTGTGGATTAGGGAGACATGAGCAGGTTCATAGATAATATAAAAAATGAGCCAGTAAACAGGTAGAGATTGAAAATAGATGAAGAGTGGGAATAACAGAGAGGACAATTTGTTAGAGGACATAGCATAGAATAGTATATTTTGTGAATGTAGAGGGGTTAGCCTTAGTAAGGAGAAAAGCCACTTCTTCATATGAGACTTGGATGAAGGAGGAGATAGTAACAAAATATATTTGAGAAGAAGCTCACAAAAAATGGATGAATATGTTCTATAATATATGAGACAAGGTTCTCAGCTGATGTAGTCAGGGGAGAAGAAGCCATCAGAGGCTTGAGGAGAGTTGAAAAGGTTTGGAAGAACCAGCATGGAGAGTAAGATGCTACATTGGTAAGGGAGGTATAATAAAATTGCCTAGCAGTACTGAGGTCCAGTTGAGGTTATTTAACAAATTGTAGTGGACCCAATGAGAACAGCTGATTTATTTCAACAGTACATATGTAGGAATAAAGGTAGTGGATTCTTGGAGTGATACAACACCAAGGCTTGGCAGGGCATGGTCAGTAGGGAGCCAGAAACTCAAAAGAAGAAGACAATGCAGAGTTGAACTGGTTCATCAAAGGGTCAAAAATGGAGAAATGAAGGGAGAGCAACTAGTGCAGGGAGTATGGCATGAGAGACAACTGAGGGGTCAAGGGATTGACCTTTCAGTCAGAGGTGGATGATTGTGTGTTCACATTTTTTCCTCCACTGAAGACTTGCTTTAGTGCTTCGATGTGACTGATGATCTGGAAGCAGAACAAAAGCTCTAGCAAGTCAAATCAAACTAAAAAGTTTCAAATGATAGACCATATCAGCGTTCTCTGTGATAGTGTGATATAAATGCATGAAACTGATATTTAAGCTAATATATGCAGTGTTATTATATATTGACCTATCATAAGTGTATTAATGTTTATAAACTGTTATTTAAACATAAATGAGTGTAATTTTGTAAATATGTACTAAGCTACAAAAAGCAATTGGGAATATGATATGATAATAGCTCACCTTCATGTGGCAATTGGAGGTTTCCAAAGCACATTCTTCTGACAATATTGTGAGATAAGTAGCACAAGTATTAATATCCCAATTTTACAGGTAAGAAAATTAAAGGCCAGAGAAGTTAAGCCACTTGACTAGCATCTTACTGCTAATAATTATGAACCTAGAACACAAACCCAGTCTGTCTTCTTCTAATTCAACCAGATCCTGTGCCCATGCTGCTGGGCAAGAGGAGCAGCTTAGATTTCAAATCCTGAATTCTTCAGGTAGGTTACAGAAGTGATGGTTGTATAAGTAGACCAGGCAGACTCTGAGGCCTGTATCCATCCTGACAATCAGAGATTATTTAACATTCTATCTACCTCACGAAGCTTTTTATTAGGTTGTGTTCACAAGTTTCCAAGGTAATAACCCTTAATTCAAATTAACAGAAATAGAATATATCACCAAACTATAATCTTTTTACCATAACAAAGGGTCTCAGAAGAACTTTAGTGGAGATAGAAACAAACAGGTCAAATCTACTAACCTCTAGAAGCGTAGAAGGATGGGATACAGTACTAGAAATCTATTTGAAAAGGTATTGAAAGATAAGACAGCTTATGATATGAACCATGTGGACACTACCATTGTAAGTTGTGCATGGGACACTTGTACTTGGAGGAATCAAAAAGTCTAGGTCTGGAAGGCACCCTAGAAGTTAACCAGTCTATACCTTTCATTTTACAGATGAGATCATTGAAATTAAAGGACCAAGAGTGTGATACTTGAGATCACAGCTAAGCAGCAGAGGCAGGATTTTAACCCAAGTGTTACTGACTCCAAATTCAGTATACTTTCTACCATACCAGGTTCTCACAGGGTTTGAGCACTACTGAGAAGTCACGGAAATTCCTGGTATAAAACAGTCTCATGCCTTATGCCTAAGCATTTACAGCTCAAGTCACTAAGAAATTTTTAAATACAACAATGGCTGTGATAAGCATTGGCTGGCTCCACTGTCTTCCCTTCTCCCTGCTTCCTTTAGGAGGCCTTTCTAAGATTGCTTATTTCCAACAGACATCAACAGATTGTGACACAGTAGGTTTTGAATTATTAAATTTGGGGATAGAGGATGTAGGATAGGGAGCACATCATTATTTAGTGAATTTGATAGATTTGTAGGAAATATGACATAAAGGGAAGTTCAAGGTATAAAACCAACAGTGCAGTAAAAGATTTGCTTTTAATAAACTACGTCCTGCTCTAATACCAAGGGCTTAGAATGCCTTTCAAGTTACTTCAAGACTGAATATCATCCCAAATAGATATTTTCCTGTGTGTATTTATATAAGCCAGTGGCTAATTTGTACTCTGATAAAAGGCATTTTGATATTGAATTTTCACATTGTGGTTTACTAAAGTGCAAATTAGCAGAATTACTGCACTCAGAGTGGGAAATGAACAGCACATAAAAGCAAAATAGAACCTTGAATAACACTGGATATGGATAAAAGTAATATTCAAACACAAAATTTAAAAATAATTCCATTGCATGAGATAAAGGCAGTGTAATGCAGGTTTCAGTTTGAATCACTGCTCTATCACTTAATTGTTGTGTGACCTTCGGCAAGTAACTTAAACTCTCTGAGCCTCACTTCCCTCATCTTTAAAATGAAAGGATTGAACTAGATAATCTTTCATTTCCCTTCTAGATCTAAATCTAAGATTCTATTTTATTCTTTTCTATGCTGTGAGGTTATGTTGCTATAATATTACATAGAAGGGAATATTCAAGGCCTATCTCTGATTCCTACTGTCTGGGTGGCCCTAGTCAAGTCACTTCAACTCTCAATGCCCCTACACAAAAGTCTAAGATATTACATTGCCTCAAAGATGCTGTTCTAAAGTGGTAAAAGAAATTCCTCAATGAGTTATCCATATAATTCAATTCAATTCAAGTCAACAAACTTTTATACCAATTTGTCTACATCAAACAAATAACAGCATTAGTTCTAAAAATTCACTAAAGGAGTATCCTTTAATTCAAGGTAGGTCATCTATGGAATATATATGAAAGGAAATGGATAAAAATTTCACAGGATATGAAGGCATGGGATGAGTTCAGATCTTCACTGGTGGAGGGAGGTTCCCCATTGATCAGATCATGGTCCCATTGAAACGTCAAGGAAATGTGTTGTGTTGTGTTATGTTATGTTATGTTATATTGTGTTATGCTATGCTATGCTATGTTGCACTCTTTTAGATTGTGTTATAACTTTTATTCATATTGCACCATGATGCTATTAATGGTATTACTAGCAAATACTTATAGAGTAAAAACAATTTATATCAGTTTTACAAAATATTTAACAAATCCTACCAAATCATTTGTGAGGCCTTTCCAGATTCTTCCCACAACCAAAAATTATCTTTTTTTTAAAAACTCCCATAGCATTTTGTATCTTTTTTTTTTTTTTGGTGAGGCAATTGGGGTTAAGTGACTTGCCCACAATCACACAGCTAATGAATATCATTGTGTCTGAGGCCAGATCTGAACTCAGGTCCTCCTGACTCCAAGGCCAGTGCTCCATCCACTTCACCACCTAGCTGCCCCTGTACCTTTCTTAAGGTGCGCATGATCCACTTCTCAGTTATTCCAAAACCATGCCACCTGCATTTTGGAAAGTCTCCTTCTTCCTTTTCACCAGAACTCAGAACCTGGGATGCTAGGCTCATACAGGTGAGTTTTTGACTTATCTTGCCTAGAACCAGTCCAACAAATCTCTTCTTCCAGACCGTACTACAAATGAAATAATAATTATAAAGCACTTAGAACAATTCCTGGCACAGAATAAATGCTATATAAATGCTAGCTATAATAATAATAATAATAATAGTATTAGATATGATTATAATTATTATTACTAGCATATGTCCCCACACACACATCTTTTCAAGCTCCCCTTTAGGTGTTATCTTCCTTCTTTAGAACTTAATTTCCTTGAAGACAGGATTTGTATCTCCAGTGCCTGCCACAGAGTAAATAAATAATCAGTGTTCATTCATTCATATTTGCCCATGTTATTTGTTTTATTTTTTACTATTAAATATCAAGGTTATCAGGGAAGGAACTACATTTTATATTCATTTTATCTTGCCTCATATTGGACAGATTTCTAGACACTGTGTTGTTGTTATTGCTTTTGTTGATAACGATATTGGTTCTCTCAGTCTCTTCTACCTATGAATATGGTGGTGGTAGGGAAGTGAGAAAGAGTGAATATTTGAAGTGACACCTAGGTTGTGAGCCTGGGTAACTGGGAGGATGATGGTAGCCCTCACAATAATAAGAAAGTTTAGAAGATGGAAAGGTTTAGGGGGAAAGATAATGAGACCATTTTTGTACATATTGAGTTTAAGCTAGCTATAATAGCTACATAATCATGTATTATGTACTTAACTACTCTTATTTGTTATATTGCTATGTATGTTGCAAACACTTTAAGCTAAGATTAGTATTAGTATATTAAAAACACTACATTGGGCATGAAGTTTTTAAGCTGAATTTTCACTTAGGACTTTTGATAATAAGAATGCATTTTGGAACTTCAGACAGAGCTATAGAAGAATAACTGAATGAAGAAATGAGTAATTTGTGAAGATATAAATATTAATGTAATGTTACAGGGAATAATAATAACAGCTTACTATGCTAAGTGCTTTATAACTATTATATAATTTGATCTTTACAACTAACCTGGGTGGTAGGTGTTATTATTATTCTCATTTTACAAATAAGGAAACTAAGGTAAACTGAGATTAAGTAACTTGCCCCAGGTCAGAACTTGTAAGTATCTGAGGCTAAATTTGAACTCAGCTCTTCTTTACTCCAGAGATAGTGCTCTATGTACTGTGTCACCTAACTGCAGAAAGAGTCCTCCTTATACTCTGGAAGTTACCTGCATCAGGAGCTTATTCAGAGAAAATACTTTAAAATTAGTCATTAGTTCCCCTACTGTGGAAGAAAAAATACTAAAACTGTAAACACTCCTGAAAATTGAAGGGCTCTTTGAAGATGTTGTTCGATACATTTATGAAGAGAAAACTGACAGCTAGAAATGCCAAACAGGCTAGACACGGACAAAGCAAGGTGTCACTTTGCCAGCTATGCCCCTTTTCATAAGAGTTATCACATCCAGGTGGCAAGGAACCTACTGGGATTCCCCCAGATAGGACAAAGAAACATTATAGTGGTGGCAAGTGACTAAAGTACAGGCTAGGGAGAGACTATTGGACAAGCTCAAGAGACCAGCTTTTGGTCTGAAATCTGAAACCTGGACATCACACTATGTTAATGTTTCAAAAGCTAGAAGAGCAATTTGGCATTGCAGAGAATTCACAGAAACCTTATTTTAAATTTGTCATTATTTTCTGGAAATTAGAAGAGGACACCCATAGGATGGAGGATAGAAGTAGTTGTGAGAGTTGAAAGCTTAGAGTGTCTTGCAGAGGTACACTACAGATGTTAAGTGACCATTACATTCCAGTCAGCATATAAAATACATTTTTAAAAGCTATGTTTACAATTCATGCAAGGGCAGGACACTGGACTAAGTGACAAGGACTACATATATGTGAGTTTTGCATTAGTGTGAGCTTGGAATGTCCTAATGCTGTCATGAGCTTCAGGAGGAATATTGACACCTTGCTTCTGGTATTTCCAAACTTAGCAAACATGTCTGGTGTGTTAACATTGATTGGGATTAACTCCATCTTATTGGAGGTATTAGCAGAATATTTCAAGCAGGGACTTAGAACAACAAAAAAAAAAACAAGAAAGTAAATGAACTAATCAATGAATCAAAAAACATTTCTTCTGCACATGCCAAAAACTTATATAAGAATGGTGGCCAGAAAGGGGTGGAGTCACAGGGATGGAAAGTGAAGTCATAGGGCAGAAGCACTGGTGGTCTTGTATAGAACACTATTCCTATAGTAAGAGATGGAAGTGGGAGGGGGCTGACAAGAATTTCTGTTGTTGTTCATCCTTCCTTTTTGAAGAAGACTAATGACATAACAATGTTGGGTTCAAAGTATGGTTTGTTTTTCTGTGACTGATTAAATAGATATGATTTTGGAAGACACTATCACAAATCAAGCACAAGTGATCCATTAGAACATTTAGAGTGGCAGTTTCTCTGGATTTTCATAGCTCACATTTCCTTTGTGCTTCCCTGATTCTGCTTTGCTCAGAAAGTATAGCACCTTTGATCTTGGCATGCCCTGTTGGATGGTCCTGTGCCAGTGTTTCGCATGTCTCACTGTCAATACTAAAGTTCTTTAGAGAAAACTTGAGAGTGTCCTTACACTGCTTCTTCTGACTATCATGTGAGCACTTACCTCATGTGACTTCTCCATAAAATAGTTTTTTGAGAAAATCTGGGTTTGACATTCAAACTATGCAGACAGACCATTGGAGTTGTGCTCTCTGCAATAGACTTTGAATGCTTGGCAGTTCTGCTCTAGAGAGAACCTTTGTGTCCAGTACCTTATCATGTCAGGTAATCTTCAGGATCTTCCTTAGACAATTCAAATGGAGGCACTTCAGTTTTCTGATATAGTCCGGATAGTCTGTCCAGGTTTCACAGGCATACAACAGGATTGTCAGCACAATGGCCCTACAGACTTTCAGTTTAGTATGCAGCCTGATAACTCTTCTCTCCCACACTTTCTTTTTGAGCCTCCTAATTGCTGAGCTAGGCATGGCAATACATGCATCAACCTCATCATCTATGTGGACAATCCTGAATGGTGTACTGCCAAGATAACTGAACTTATAGACAACATTTAAAATTTCTCCATTCCCTATAACCAATGATCCTGTATATGGATAGTGTGGTACTAGCTGGTGGAGGACATCTGTTTTCTTGATATTGATTGGCAAATAGCACAGACAGCAGAGAACTGATCTATACTCTGTTACATCTTGGCCTCAGAGGCTACCTTGAGTACAGTCATCTGTGAACAAAAACTTGTGTACCACTTCTCCCTCCACATCGGCGTTCACTTGTAACCTTAACAAATTAGCTTACCATCATTGTGGAACCTGATCTTGATGTTGTTTTCATCTTCATTGAAGGCATCTGACAGCATGGTGGAAAACATCACGCTGAAGAACATGGGAGCAAACATGCATCTCTGCTTCACTCCATTGGTAACTGGAACAATATAAGAACATCATCCATCATCCAGTACCCTTGCAAGCCTTCCATCATGAAATTGGCATACGATACTAATGAACTTCTCCAAGCAACACGATTTCACCAAGATCTTCCATAGGTCCTCACAACTGACTATCAACAGCCTTGGTCAGGTTGACAAACATTGTATATAGATCTTTGTCTGCATGCCACCTGGAATTTTTCCCAGAATTGTTGGTCAGCAAACACCATGTAAATCATTCCTTTGTCCTTTCTATAGCCACATTGACAGGCAGATAACCATCTTCCCAATAATTAATCAGCCAATTAAAGAGGACTTTGGTAAGGATCTTTCCAGCAATTTCTAGAAGAGAAATCCCTCTGTGGTTTGCACAGGACAGCTTATTTTCTTTTTCTTTATAGAAATAAACAGTGGAGGCATCCTTAAGCTCCTTGGGGATGACTATTTTTTTTGCCATATAATCCAGAAGATTGCAATCAGTTACTGTGTGAGCAATGGATCTTCTGTTTTGTAGATCTCTGCTGGGATGGAATCAGTGCCAGGAGCTTTACTACTCAAGAGAAGCTTGATGGCTAAAAAGAAACTGACTACAATCTGATGCATACAATCAATGGCTTCAGTATTGGCTGATGATTATTAAGAAAATATGGAATTAATGAATATGTATGCAAAAATTCCAAATAAAATACTAGATAAAAGATTATAACAATATATAACAAAGATTGTACCAGGGATTTATACCAGAGATGCAGGGATGGTTTAACATGAGGAAAACTCTTAAGATAATTGATTATATCAATTATAAAAGTTAAAAAGCATATAATTATATCAATGAATGCATAAAAAGATTTTGATAAAGTACAACACTCAATTCTATTAGAAAAACACTTGAAAATACAGGTATAAATGGGTTTTTCCTTGAATTTATATTTAACAAAATCATTTATCTAAAACCATCAACAAACTTTATTTGCAGTAAGGATAAGCTAGAAGCCTTCCTAGTAAGATCCTGGAGTTGTTGGTCAGCAAACACCATGTCAAGCATTCCTTGTCCCTTTCTATAGCCATGCTGACTCTCAGGCAGATGACCGTCTTCCAGATGATTAATCAGCCAATTAGGGAGGATTTCAGCAACCCTTATGGCCAGTGGAACAAAATTGTTCTTATCTACTCATTTCACTGGGAAAAGTCTTCACATGCTTGAGTAGGCATCCTTCTAACTCACTGATGGTTTTGAGGCCCTTTGGCTACCCTCTACCTGTTTTGTCCTGTCTATTGAGACACTTTTACTGGAGTGTGGTTCCTAGGCATGCTACATCTTCTTGGAGCCAGAGGTCAGTTAGGTAACAGTTGGACACCAAAGATGGGTAAGCAACCCTGAAAGAGCTCAGCAAGCCATCTCACCAGATGTACTGGTTCTTCCTGAACAACCCAGACAGGTAGTACAAACATGGCAGCAATCAGGGAAAATGGCATGGTGAAGTGACTTGAACTGGCTAGATGAAGTGAGTTTTCACCAATTAGCATGTCCCCAGGGGTGGAGATGAAAGTTTAGGATTGATTAATTGACTGAAATGGCAGCAGCCACAGGAAAGATAGCATAAAGATGAGGCAGTAGGGTGGTTGTGGCAGTGGGATGTCAGAAAGCATCACAAGCCGACTCAATTATTCAACTCAAGAATAAATACAGAGATATTTGACTCTAGTGATTCTCCAGTGCCTAAAGAATGGAAGGATTGTCTAGGTAAAACACACTGTAAGAGAACATCTTTTTTTTTTTTAATTATGCAAGTGGCTCATGTGCCTTAGGAAGAAAAAAAACATAGAGATTCCACCTCAATGACTCCAAGCCTTTATTGAGAACAGTCTCAGAAAATTTACTTTTCAGAAATGGAAGACTTCAGAAACCACCAGAAAGTACTATTAGTCAATCATATCTTCATAGATTCCCACAGTCTCCATACATTATCCATAGTGGTAATAAGGTGAAAGACTAGAAAAATCTGAAAAGAGTAGTTTACCAGATATTGAACAAAAGATCTAAAATGGCCTAATATACTAAGTCTCAAATTAGACATGCCCTGGGCTTCTTGTAAGTCAGCTAATCATTTCTGTTTCTGAACCCTCAAAGTGATTACTACCCAATATAAATAATAAAAGAAGACAAAAAAGGAAAACTTTTGTCTATCCAATAGAATGTCCAAGGAATGTCAGGAGCAAAGGCCACATTTCAAACATGCATAGAAAAGTTTATTGGAGATATGCACTACCTAGAAGTGTTCATATACCTTGATGATCTCATGGTATTCAGGAAGACTTTAGAAAAACATGAGAGAAGATTGATGAAATTGTAAGATTTATTAGGAGTTGGTCTGAAGCTTCACTTGACAAGTGTAAGTCAGAGTTTCTGTCAATTACATAGGAACACAGTGTTTTAGCAGGTGTTGAGAATTGACTTAGAGAATATACTGTAGAAATACTTACCAGATGGCTATATCTAGAGAATCTTTATTAAGTGAAGACTTTTTAAGAATTTATTGGATATTATATAAAATTTGTGAAGAACTATTAAACTATTAAAATTGCTATATAGTCTGACTCACGGATATGTATGTGGTCAGGAAAAAATGAAGGGCAAGAAAAGTTAATTTGGCCTGGTACTTTTAAATAATTTGTAAATCATTGGGACAAGAATTGTTAACAAACTTTTGAGGACTTTGTCAGCTTCTGTTATATGCATACCAGAATATGTTTTTGCTGATCCAATCAAACTCTATCCCCTAATCAAATTCTATGTTTTGCACAGGGATGCTGGCCAAAAAGCTATGGGAGCATGTTTGTACCAGTTGTGGTCAATAGGAACCTATTCAGATACTATTGTGCTATAAGAAATTATGAGCAGTCAGACTTCAGAAAAAACTGGAAAGACTTGTATGACCTGATCCTGAGTGAAGTGAGCAAAACCAGGAGAACGTTGTACACAGTAACAGCCATGTTGTGTGATGACTAATATTGATAGACTTAACCCTTCTCAGCAATGAAAGGATCTAAGATATCTCCAAAGGCCTCGTGATGGAAAATGCTATCCACAAAGAAGAAAGAACTGTGGGGTTTAAATGCAATTTTTTTCTTCTGTTGTGTTTTGTTTCCTCTTTCTGGTGGTTCCTCCTATTGGTTCTAATTCTTACTTGCAGCATCACTAATATGAAATTATGCTTAATAGGAATGTATATGTATAGTGAATATTAGATTGTGTGCTGTCTTGGGGAGGAAGGTGCAGAGGGAGGGGAAGAAAAATTTAAAACTCAACAGTTTATAGAAGTGATTGTTGATAATTCAAAATAAATTAATAAAAATATTATATTCAAAAAAATAGTAACTCATTCATTCAACTTATAGACCTTGGGACTTACTATCTCATAGTTCTTGGTTTTAAAGTATGTTGTCTTTGAGAAAGTTCATGGAGCTCAATTTCAAGTATGACCTAACAAAAATGTACTTACTTACATTCTGGCCTTTAATCTGGATGCTACTTATCAGAGGTGTGCAGCAGCATTAGAAAATTAAAAGTTCTGTTTTCACTGTATTCCAGGAAAGACTAGTGTAGATGCAGATACTCTGCCCTGTAGGCTACAGGAGTGTGAACATATGGTGATACCCATCTAAGAACTAAAGAAAATCTGAGATTGAAAACAAGCTGGCCTTTTGTCACATGACA
This sequence comes from Vombatus ursinus, assembly GCF_900497805.2. NCBI lineage: Eukaryota > Metazoa > Chordata > Mammalia > Diprotodontia > Vombatidae > Vombatus > Vombatus ursinus. The sequence goes on from NW_020954619.1 coordinate 35,328,859, forward strand.
ATACAGTTGAGACTCTTGGACTACCACCAGAAGGTGTACTGACTCTGTAAACTTGATTTATTTCTATCAGTTAGTTGCTTTTGAATGACTAGTGGTAAAAGTAACTACAGGATGAAGGGATACAGCAAATGATGCAGTCCAAGAAGCAAGGACATACCTCTTAGGGACAGACCTCTCATTCCCTACAGGGATGATTATTTTTGAGACAACAGAAGTCAGATCCATGCAATAAAATACTATATTGGACTATATCTGATCCCATACATGGAATATACTTTCCATTACACTATTCTTATCTTCTCACTAGTTAAATATTTTTGAGTCACATGAATGGTACTGTGTCCATCACTGTGGAGCAAAGATCAATAAACCACTATCCTTGTCTTTGATCAGCTTACAGGTTAGTTAATGAGAACAAAATCCATGCCATGTTCACAGATAGTAATAATTCAAGACAGAAAATGATAAATGTCATAAGAGAGATATAATGTGCCATGGAAATATAAAAGAGAAAGAAATTTCATCCATTTGTACTGATAAAAGAAGTTGGCCTTCATGAAGAAAGTAGGGAGAAATGGAGGGGAAACTGTCTAAATAGTGTTAGTTAAGGAATAATGAATTTACATGATTGCAATTATTATACTTTATCAAATAATATTTAAAGACAGCATGGCATAGTGAAAGGGGAACCAGCCTCAGAGTAAGGAAGACCTGAGCTCACAAGCTGTCTCTGAAATACATTGACTATGTGACCCTAAACAAGGGACTTAATTTCTCAGTCCCCATGTAGTCCTCTAAGACTTCATGTTATAGAACAATTGCAGATCTGTATCAATGAAGACAATTTCTAGTTCTCCACACTGGAGAAATAAAAAATCTGGAATTTTCCTAAAATGTAGGAAGGTTAGGCTTTGTAGAAATTGAATAAATGTGTGAATTAAGGAAGGTACAAGGAAATCCTACACCAGTAACCTGAAAGAATGACCACAACTCCCCAAAGTGAGTACTCTTTCCTGATGGGATCAAGCCCTTAATTTACAAAGTACTTTCTACCCCATTTCAGTTTCCAACTCTTCATTAAATGATCAAAAAGATCATCACATGAAATTTTCAGGGATATTAACATGTAACAAAATGCTGAGGAAGGCAAAAATAGAAGAATAATCCAATGGAATGCTCAGAATGGTCTATTTGCAGGAAATAAATCTATAGGCCTAAATGTGACAAACAAGATACAAACCAGAGAAAGGAAAATAGACAAACAGATTTGAAAGAGGATGGAGAAATTTGGAAATGTTGATCAATTGGTATTTTCAATGATCAAAGTTAATATGCAAGGCAGATAATGCATTTGAAGTACAGACATTATGTTTTCTTTATATGCTACTCTATTGAGAATAAACCTTGAATTTAATTTTCCAAACCAGGGGGGAAAGAGGAAGAGAGTTCAAAATGCAATTAAGTGTAAGAGACAAGCAGAAGTAGATTTTTGAGGAAAGATTAGGGAACTAAATGTGCGTGTCATGATCAAATGAAAGTTAAGGAAGACAATCAGTATTGCAAAAGTATTTGATAGGAATCAGTGTTTAGAATAGAATGGAACTATTTATAATGAAAAAGATTACATATCTGGTATTCTGTAAAAATCCATTTGAGAATTCAGATCATCATTGGTAATAGTGTATGAAATTATAAAATTATGAAACAGTATTTCATAAAAGTCCCAAAAGTTCTCCTCTGAAGCAGTGACCAATAAAATCCTTTTTACTTGATAGGAGACTCATATAAATTCCTCCTCCACATGCTTGTAGTGGAACCTTTGGAGGAGGCTGAAGAGGGAATCTGAAAAGAGTCCCATCTCCTCCTAGAAGCATTTACAAAGTGTTGGTTATGTGTGATATGTTGGGCTAAATTTGGAGATCAGACACAAAATAAGAAACAATTCCTCCTTCAAAGAAATTTACACTTTGCTGGGGAGATAAAACATTTAGACTGATAAATACATACATGACAATTTGGGAAGAACAAGATCACTAATAACTAAGGAGATCTTTAGTACCTGGCTCAGGCTGAGAGCTCCAGAATCTCAATGAGAAAGATAGAGCACGGACAAGGAAGTGTTTTTTTTTGTTTTATTTTCTGTGTGTGTGTGTGTGTGTGTGTGTGTGTGTGTGTGTGTGTGTGTGTGTGTTTTGTTTTGTTTCTGGCAAAGGAACTATACTAATGGGTATGAAACTTGTTATCCCCCAAGTAGCAACCTTACCCACTCTAAAATGTTTATTCAGAACAAGTCACAACATAATTTCTGTTGGAATGTCTACCTCACTCTGTTTTAAATTTTCACATGTGAAAATCTTTCCATCCTTTAAGGTCCATTTAAATGACACCTTCTCTAAAAAAATCTTCCCTGACACCCTTCTACCCCTCACTATGAGACATTATTCTTTCCTTCTATTATCTGTCATGAAACTTTGTTTCCCTTTTATATGCTTCTCACATTTTCTTTTGTAGCCTTTATAAGCACAGGAGCCAACAGGAGGTATAGTTTGTCCCATTTTCTTTGGCCACTTCATGACCAATGAGCATCACCACCCTAAGGTATTTTCTACTCTATTAAAACTATTTTTATTTAGTTCCTAAACTTTGATATCTTTTCTCAAGATAAAAGATGATTTTTGTTGGATTTCAAATATACTAAATAGTATTGGCTATAAAGATGTGGACTATGCAAGAAAGATTAATCCAAAAGGGAAGGATCATGGAAGGTAGAGCCTGAGGACAGGGGAAGTCCAACAACTTTGATAATTCTGTAGAGAAGAGAGGGGACAATGTTGGTAATGCATCAGCAGTAAAACAGTGGCAAGGAAGATCACTCCTGTCATGAATTAAATATAAATGTGCAGAGTTGGAGCCTTATCTGGCTCACAAATAATCTCATTCCTTTCCAGGCTGTACATAGGACTTTCTCTACCATTCCTCAGAAATTTCTTTATCTTGGAAGCACATTCAAGACTTGAGATTCGCACTTTGGAAGGGCCTGCCATCCCCATGGCCTCTCCCTCAGATTGGGCTCCTCCAAGAATATTCATTTGTAGGAGGGCATCCAGGCCAGCCATGTCTTATTCCTTTCCTAGCTGCACTATGGATTTTTTCTACAATGCCCCACCACCAAATACCTCTTTCATCCTCAATTCCCCTTTCAGTGTTCTTTTACCTACTGTCTTTTTCCCATTAGAAAGTAATTTTTTTAATTAAATTATTTTGAATTATCAACACTCACTTCCATAAGTTTTTGAGTTTTAAATTTTTCTCCTCTACTACCCACCTCCCTCCCAGAGAGGGCATGCAATCTGATATAGGCTATACATATACATTCCTATTAAATGTATTTTCACATTGGCCATGTTGTAAGGAAGAATTAGAACCAATAGGAGGAACCACCAGAAAGAGGAAACAAAAGAGAACAGGAGAAAATGGTAAAAAAATAGCAAATAGTATGCTTAGATCTGCATTTGAATTCCACAGTTCTTTCTTATTTGTGGATAGCATTTCTATCATGAGACCTTTGGAGATGTCTTAGATCCTTGCATTGCTGAGAAGGGTTAAGTCTATCAATGTTAGTCATCACACAACATGGCTGTTACTGTATACAACATTCTCCCGGTTCTACTCACTTCACTCAGCATCAGACCATACAAGTCTTTCCAGGTTTTTCTGAAGTCATCCAGTTCATCATTTCTTACAGTACAATGGTATTCTATTACATTCATATACCACAACTTGTTGAGCTATTCCCCAATTGATGGGCATCCTCTCAATTTCCAATTCTTTGCCACCACAAAAAGAACTGCTATAAATGTTTTTGTACATGTGGGTCCCTTTGCCATTTGTATGATCTCTTTAGGATATAGCCCTAGAAGTGGTATTGTTGGGTCAAAGGATATGCACATTTTTATAGCCCTTTGGGCATAGTTCCAAATTGCTCTCCAAAATGGTTGGATCATTTCACAACTCCACCAACAATGCATTAGTATTCCAATTTTTCCACATCTTCTCCAACATTTATCATTTTTCTGTTTTGTCATGTTGGCCAATCTGATAGGTGTGATGTGTTACCTCAGAGTTCTTTTGATTTGCATTTCTCTAATCAACAGTTATTTAGAACATTTTTTCATATGACTATAGATGGCTTTAATTTCTTCATCTGAGAACTGCCTGTTCATATCTTTTGACCATTTATCAATTGGGGAATGACTTCTATTCTTATAAATTTGACTTAATTCTCTATATATGTCTAAGGCCCTTATCAGAGAGACTGGTTGTAAAATTTTTCCCCAATTTTCTATTTTCCTTCTAATCTTGGTTACATGAGCTTTGTTCATGCAACACTTTTCAATTTAATGTAATCAAAGTTATCCATTTTGCTTTTGGTAATGTTCTCTATTTCCTGTTTGGTCATGAATTCTTCTGTTCTCCATAGATCTGATAGGTAAACTATTCCTTGCTCTCCCAGTTTGCTTGTAGTATTAGCCTTAATATCTAAATCATGAATCCATTTTGACTTTATTTTGGTATATGATGTGAGATTTTGATAAATGCCTAGTTTCTGCCATACTCATTTCCAGTTTTCCCAGCAGTTTTTTTCAAAGAGTGGGTTCTTATCCCAGAAGCTGGGGTTTTTGGGTCTATCAAATAATAGATTACTATAGTCATTGACTACTATGTCTTGCATACTTAAGCTATTCCTATGATTCACCACTCTGTTTCTTAGCCAGAACCAAGCAGTTTTGATTACTGCTGCTTTATAATATAATTTAAGATCTGGAATGGCTAGGCCACCTTCCCCTGCATTTCTTCTCATTAGTTCCCTTAATATTCTTCACCTTTTGTTCTTCCAAATGAATCTTGTTATTATTTTTTCTAACTCTATAAAATATTTTTTGGTAGTTTGATTGGTATAGCACTGAATAAGTAAGTTAGCTTAGGTAGAACTGTCATTTTTATTATATTAGCTCTGCCTATGCAAGAGCAACCGATGTTTTTCCAATTATTTAGATCTGACTTTATTTGTGTGAAAAGCATTTTGTAATTGTGGTCATATAGTTCCTGGGTTTGTTTCAGTAGGTAGACTCCTAAATATTTTATGATGTCTACTACAGTAACTTTAAATGGAATTTCTCTTTCTATCTCTTTCTGTTGGGCTAGAAATGCCAATGATTTATGTGGGTTTATTTTATAGCCTGTAAATTTGCTATAATTGTCTATTATTTCAAGTAGTTTTTTACTTGGTTCTCTAGGATTCTCTAAGTATAGCATTGTATCATTTGCAAAGAGTGATAGCTTTATTTCTTCTTTGCTTATTTTAATATCTTTCAATTTGTTTTCTTCTCTTATTGCTAAAGCTAATGTTTCCAGTATGATATTGAACAACAGAGGTGATAATGGACATCCTTGTTTCACCCCAGATCTTATTGGAAATGCTTCTAGCTTGTCCCCATTACATATGATGCTTGCTGAAGGTTTTAGGTAGATGCTATTTATTATTTTAAGGAAGACTCCATTTATTCCTATGCTCTCTAGTGTTTTTAATAAGAATTGGTGTTGTATTTTGCCAAAAGCTTTTTCTGCATCTGTGGAGATGATGATGTAGTTTGTTAGTTTTGGTGTTGATATGATCAATTATGCTGATAGTTTTCCTAATATTGAACATGCCCTGAATTCCTGGTACAAATCCTACATGGTCATAGAGTATTATTCTTGTGATAAGTTGCTGTAATTTATTTGCTAATATTTTGTTTAAAATTTTTTGCATCTATATTCATTAGGGAAATTGGTCTATAATTTTCTTTCTCTGTTTTGACTCTTCCGGGTTTAGATATCAACACCATATTTACATCATAAAAAGAATTTGGTAAGACTCCTTCTTCACCTATTGTCCCAAATAGTCTATATAGTATTGGAATTGATTGTTCTTTAAAAGTTTGATAGAATTCTCTTGTAAATCCATCTGGTCCTGGGGATTTTTTCCTAGGGAGTTCATCAATGGCTTGTTCATTTTCTTTTTCTGAGATGGGGTTACTTAAGTATTTTATTTCCTCTTCTGTTAATCTGGGCAATTTATATTTTTGTAAATATGTATCCATTTCACTAAGATTGTCAAATTTATAGGCACAGAGTTGGACAAAATAGTTCCTAATTATTGCTTTAATTTCCCCTTCCCTGGTGATAGCTTTACCCTTTTCATTTTTGATATAAATAATTTAGTTTTCTTTTTTCTTTTTTTAATTAAATTAACCAATCTATTTTATTGGTTTTTTCATAAAACCAGCTCTTAGTTTTATTTATTAGTTCAATAGTTTTCTTAATTTCAATTATATTAATTTCTCCTTTGGATTTCAGTATTTCTAATTTGATGTTTAATTGAGGATTCTTAATTTGTTCTTTTTCTAATTTTTTTAGTTGTATGCCCAATTTATTAATCTCCTCTTTTTCTATTTTATTCATGTAAGCATTTAGAGATATAAAACTTCCCCTAAGAACTGCTTTTGCTGCATCCCATAAGTTTTGGTATGTTGTCTCATTATTGTCATTTTCTTCAATGAAGTTATTGATTGTTTCTATGATTTGTTGTTTGACCCAATCATTCTTTAGGATTAGATTATTTAGTTTCCGATTATTTTTTAGTCTGCCTTTCCACGGCCCTTTATTACCTATAATTTTTATTGCATCATGATCTGAAAAGGATGCATTTAATATTTCTGCCTTTCTGTATTGGATTGTGAAGTTTTTAATGCCCTTGTACATGGTCAAGTTTTGTGCATGTGCCATGTACCACCAAGAAAAAAGTATATTCCTTTCTGTCTCCATTCAATTTTCCCCAGAGGCCTATCACATCTAACTTTTCTAACATTCTATGCACCTCCTTAACTTCTTTCTTGTTTATTTTGTGGTTAGATTTATCTAGGTGAGAGCAGGGGAAGTTGAGGTACCCCACTAGTATAGTGTTGCTGTCTATTTCTTCCTATAACTCCATGAACTTCTCTAAGAATCTGGATGCTATACCATTTGGTGCATGTATGTTTAGTAATGATATTACTTCATTTTCTATGGTGCCTTTTAGCAGGATGCAGTTTCCTTCCTTGTCTCTTTTGATAAGACCTATTTTTGCTTTTGCTTTGTCTGAAATCAGGATTGCTACCCCTCCTTTTTTTCACTTCAGCTGAAGCATAAAATATTCTGCTCCAGCCTTTTACTTTTACCCTATTTGTCATTCTTTTTCAAATGTGTTTCCTGTAAACAACATATTGTAGGATTATGGTTTTTAATCCATTCTGCTGTCCGCTTCAGTTTTATAGGAAAGTTCATCCCATTCACATTCACAGTTAGGATTACTATCTGTGTCTTTCTCTCCATCCTATCCCCCCCTTTTATGTTTTTCTTTCTCCTTTCTCCTTTTCCCTCCTCACTAGTCTTTTGCTTTTGACTATTGCCTCCCTCAGTCTCTCTTCCATTCTATTACCCCTTCCCTTTCTTACCCTTTACCCTTGCTACTTCTTCCCTCCCTTCTATCCTCCCTCCCTTTTCTTTCCCCTTTTCCCTCCTACTGCCTATAGGGCAAGTTAGATTTCTATACCTAACTGATTATTTTAATTGTTCTTGAGCCAAATCTGATGAGAGTAAGGTTCAAACAATGCTCTTCTCCCTCCCTTCTTTTCCTCTGCTGTAATGGGTTTTTGTGCCTTTTCCTGTAATATAATTTATCCTTGTCTGCCTCCTCCTTTCCTTTTCTCTCAGTACATTTTCTTAGATCAGATTAATCCACGTACTTGGATCCATTTAACCGTTTGATTAGATTTTTTTAATCATTACATCAAAGTCAACTTATATCCACCCTCTTTATGTACACCCCTTTAACATGGTGTAATAACAATATAGTTCTCAAGAGTTATAAGTGTCATCTTCCCTTGTAGTGATATAAATAGTTTGCCCTTATTAACAACATACTGTATCTTTTTGTCCCATTTAGATTTTTATGTCTCTCTTGAGTCTTGTATTTGAAGATCAAATTTTCTGTTGAACTCTGGTCTTTTTATCAGGAAGGTTTGGAAATCCCCTATTTCATTGAATATTGATCTCCTGCCTTGAAAGATCATGCTCATTTTCACTGGGTAGTTAATCCTTGGTTGTAATCCAAGTTTCTTTGCATTATGAAGTATCATATTCCATGTCCTACAGTCTTTTAATGTAGAAGCTGCAAGGTCCTGTGTAATTCTGACTGGTTTCATGATATTTCAATTGTTTCTTTCTGGCTGTTTGCAATATTTTCTCTTTGACCTGGTAATTTTGGAATTTGGGTACTATATTCCTTGGTGTTTTCAATTTGGGATCTCTTTCATGAGGTGATTGGTGAATTCTTTCTATGGCTATCTTACCCCCTGGTTCTAGGACCTCAAGACAGTTTTCCTTTATGATTTCCTGAAAGATACTGTCCAGGCTCTTTTGTTCATCATGATTTTCGGGTAGACCAATAATTTTAAAATTGTCTCTCCTGCATCTGTTTTCCAGGTCAGTTGTTTTACCAATGAGGTATTTTACATTTTCATCTATTTTTTTCATATTTTTGTTTCTGTTTGACTGATTCTTGCTCTCTCATAGTCATTGCCTTCCATTTGCTCAATTCTAATTTTTAACAAATTGTTTTCTTCTATTAGATTTTGTACCTCCTTACCCAGTTGGCCAATTGTATTTTTTAGGAACTTGATTTCTTCAGTGTACCATTTTTCCAGTTGCCCTATTGTACTTTTTAGGGACTTGTTTTCTTTAATGTACTTTTCTTCTAGTTGACCAATTGTATTTTTTAAGGCCTTATTTTCTACAATTAATTTTTGTCCTTCGGTTTCCAACTTATTGACTCTCTCTTGCATACCTCTCATTTTTTTCCCATTTTTTATTCTACCTTTCTCATTTTAAAATCCTTCTACCTCTCATTTTGAAATCCTTCTTGAGCACTTCTAAGAAGGATTTTTGGGTTTCAGATGAGTTCATATTCCCTTTTGAGGTTCCAGATGTGAGTTTGTGTACAATGTTGTCCTCTTCAGAATTTCTGCCTTGATTTTCACTGTTCCCATAATAAGAATCTGTAGTACATTTTGTTTTGCTCATGGTGTTTGCTTATTTCCTGCCCTTTAAAGAGACTGAGCTCTCCTGCTGGGGAGCAGAGGGCACTGACCCAAGCTTCTTGTGTTGGGAGCCTTGGGCCTGGTCACTGACTTTGTGTGCTGGGGCCTCCAATTTTGGCAGTTGGAGTCTGTAGGGTTCTGGCAACTTACCTGGTGTTGGGCTAGAATCAGCAACACTGGAACTCTAGGGGTAGGATTGGGTAGTCTGGCCCCTGGAGATCGCCTGCTTTTGCTTTCTTTTCTCTTTCTTCAGCTTCTTTCAGATTGTTGTTGCCGGATGTTTATCTGCCTGGGGCCCCTTGGAGTGTTTCACAGAGTTTTGCTGAGGCACTAGGAGACTGCTATAGAATGCTGAGGCACCTGGTGGTTTTCTGAGCTGGTTTCCACTGGTTCCCCCCACCCTCACTGAGGCCCTCAGGGGTCCAGGTGTTGGTGTTTGCCTGCTCCACTATCTCCTCCTGGTATGCTGAGGAGGGGCTTTCCTCTAGCTTCCTGGGAAGCCTCTCGTTCTGTTTTGCTCCCCTTCTCCCAGGCTAGAGGGGCCTTTCCCATTAATCCCTAAAGCTACTTGGGCTACTGGACTGCAGCACCTCATCTTTCTTCTGGTTCACCTGCTCCAGGTTTTTTCCTGGGGTGATATTTTCTGGGCTTTCAGAGGTTGATAAGGGAGGGTAAGAGTGACTTGCTTCTTACTCCACCATCTTTTCTTCAGAAGCAGAAGTTGAAAGTAAACTTCTTGAAGGCTGACTTTCTTTCTTTCTGCTTCTATTAGTATTCCCAGAGCTTAGCATAGTGTCTGGCTCAGGCAAGCACATAATAAATGTTTGTGGACTTACTGTTGACTGACTCACTTAAAGTGTGATCTAGCTGCATAGAATTTTCTGTCTACCTAAATGTACCTGTTTGCCACACTATGGGACATGGTGAAATTATCCCCTTTCTAATTCACTTTTTGTATCTTAACTTCCCAGCTATCTGGCATCACCATCCTTAGGTTTTTTCCTACTCTATTAAAACTTCTTTTTTTAAAATTTTGTGTTTGTACTTTTATGTTTTTTTTTCCTTAAGATGAAGAAATGTTCATTTCTATTGGATTCTGAATGTATCAAATAGTGTTGGATATGAAGCTGTAGACAATGTAAGGGCAATGAGGACAAAAGGGAATTTGAAACCAATTACCTCAGAATTCACCATTAGCCTACATTAAGCTTCTTTTAAGACTGAATAAACAGCAGGTTGAAATAAAAAAGTCATCTTGGAAAAAATTGTCTGGACTTTTCTCTGCTTGGGGTTACATACTAAAAAAATGGTATTGGGTTTTTCAAATCTTTTCTCTTTCTTAGCTGCTTTGACCCACTAGCTATAGAGGTTAGTAGGGATAGGGGCTTGAAAATCCAAAAATGAGGATGTGATCATTTTTTACTGAGTTTTCAAAGATGTGAAGTAAAATGAGTAAGTAGGAGTAAAGTAAAATATGCAAAATCTTAAGCCAAAACCTCCTAGTTACATTTTTTTTCTAAGAATCAATGAGTAATATGAAGTTGCTGAAGCCCAGAGACATTCAAACAGAAAGCCCCAGCTGAAAATTATTTTTTAACACCCTCCAAAACATAGGCTAATGACATAATGTATAACTGATGTGAAGGTCGCTGAGCTTGAACCAGTAGCCCTCATGAGAACTTCCAAATGATGGAAACAGTCTCTTTAAAAAAGTACTGGACTAAGAGGATGGAGACTAGGAGAAACTGACACCTACACTTTTGTTGTTGTTGTCTGTCCTTAGTGACACACGGATTGTGGTTTGTCTTTTGTTCTCAGAGAGGACAGTGACATGAGGGAGATAATGACATTGTGTTATTGATTTTGATTTGAGTGAGGGAGGACTGTGCAAAGTCACCAGTCTCACTATTTCCTCCAGAGCCATCTGCATGCAGTAACCAGATATCAATCAGGATCAGTAGAGATGGCCTAGGATGCAGTGGAAGACCTTGGCCCTTTTAGGTTAAGCTCTTTCCAGGAAATGAATGGCAACCCAGCTGGCTAGTTTCAGTTGGGCAACTCAGCTCATCCTCTCCTCTCCTCTCCTTTCTCCTTCTCTCTTCTCCTCTCCCCTTACCTGAGGGTGTTCTGCCCAAAGGATTGTAAATTTTGATGAACCAAAGCTACCTAGTTAGCTTGGGGCTTGCTGGCTAGATTTCTTTCTCAAAGATAAAGCCTTAAGCCCAATTCACTCTGGATCTCATGGATTGGAAAATGATAGATCCCTGACCAAACACCACTTAATGTTTATTTTTTGGAACCTCCTGACTCAGAGTGAATGTAAATAGTAACTGTTTCTCTTTTGGCCAGATACCCTGAGGGTTTTCCCCTCCCAGTTTGATTGTTTTTTAATTAAATGGGTCATCCCTTCACTTACTTCTTAAAAAGGCCTATTCACTGAATGGGCATTGCCTCACTCAAAGTAAGAACCTAGAAAAAACTTAGCTTAAAGGGGCCAATGTCTCCCACAGCATCCTGGGCCATCTCCAGTCATTCTAATCACTATCTGTCCACTGAATCCTGATGGCTCTGAAGAAGAAAGTGAGGCTGGTGACTTTGCATAGCCCTCCCTCTCTCAAATCAAAGTCAATTGCAAGTCAGGTCAACATCTCCCTGATGTCATTGTCATCTTCAAGAACAAAGGACAAACACAATCTTACTGATATATATGCACCATCATCTTAAAAAGCCAGAAAGACAGAATTGCCCTTTGTTACAACTGTGAATAAAATGTCCCCATGTATCCTAATTCAGGTAGATAGATGGCACAGTGGATAGGGCACTTTGCTTGGAATCAGGAAGACTCATCTTTATAAGTTCAAATATGGGCTCAGACATTTCCTAGGTGTGTGAACCTGGGCAAATCACTGAAACTTATTTGCTTCAGATCCTCATCTGTAAAATCATCTGGTGAAGGAAATAGCAAATCACTCCAGTTTCTTTCCCAAGAAAACCCCAAAATGGGGCCATGAAGATTCAGATGTGACCAAAACAACTGAACAGCAAATGTATACTATTGGCACTTCAGAAGAGAATTCCACCTTGGTACTGCAGAAGCTTGATGGCTTCAAGATCAACTTCAGGAAAAGAAAGTGAGGCATGAGGAAACAATGACTTTATCAATAATTCCTCATTGGTCTTTTCCATTTGGATTTAAAGGAACTCAAACAGAAGCAAAAGTGAAAATTGGGACTATATAGATTCTGCTGTTGTCCCAGACACTGGATCTCAAGGGATGATCATGTCTCATTCTGAGAGACATTTGAAGAAAACATTTTTACAGTGGGTTTTTTTTTCATGTTCTTGTCTTGGAAAATTGGGATACAAAAACTACTAATTCTTGGGATACACTGAAGTAAATGGGGTCTGGAGTTATTTCTGGTATCAACAATAATAGTAAGTAGCATTTCCATTGTGCTTTTAAGATATGTAGAACATTTTACAAATATCTCATTTTCCCTCATAAACCAACTTTAATAGATTGATGCTGTTTTTATCCTCACTTTGCAGGTGAGCAAACTGAGATGGCACTGCATAATGGATAATGTGCTAGTCATGGACTTAGGAAGATGTGACACATTGAATCTTTCCTCTGATACTTACTAGTTATGCGACCTTGAGTAAGTTACTTGACTTCTATGAATTATTGTATCCTCATCTATAAAATGGTTTTATAATGCTTACTCCAAAGTTTTGTTGTATCACACAAGATAATGTATATAAAGTCCTTTGCAAACTTTCAGGGGAGGATGTAAACTAGAGATGGTAGGCATTTATTATTTGGAAAGCACATGAAAAACACTGTATCACAAGATTCCTATCAAAGCAGATGGTTATTGATTTTCCCAGCTCCACTTTTCTCTCTTTCAAATAGGCCCAAGATCACTTCATTTATGTGGTATGTAAACCATTTGCATTACTATATTTTCATGGCATTTAGATTGTTGCCAATATTTTATATATATAAAAAGGCTACTTAATTTATGCAGAAAAAAGTTAGAACAATAATTAGGCTGGAAGGTAAAAGTAAAAAATGGATCTCACTCAGCTCTGAAACAGTAGTGATTTCCTTTTTTTTTGTCCTTTTCAATCATCATGATGACAGTAACATCTTTCATTTGTTGAGAACTTTAAAGATCCCAAAAGCATTTTATACATATTATCTCATTTAATCCTCATAAATCCCTGACAAGCCATTATGAGAGGCAGTGTGATATTGTGAATGTGGAGCCAGACCCTGAAACAGGAAGATCTGGGTTTAAGTCCCACCTCTGACATTCTAGCTATGTGATCCTGGGAAAATCATCTAATTTCTATATTCTCTAATACAACTTTCTAAAACTATCATTTGCAAAGAACCTAAAAAGTACATTGTGAGTGGAAAGGGTTTCCTCAGCCAGAAATGCTCTACATCAATGAAATCACAGATCCAAACCATATCCTTAAAAGTCCTGATGGGGGTGGGGAGCAGCTGGTAGTGGATAGAGCACAGGCCCTGGATTCAGGAGGACCTGAGTTCAAATCCAGCCTCAGACATATAACATTTACTAGCTGTGTGATCCTGGGCAAGTCACTTATCCCCACTGCCTAGCCAAAAGAAAAAAAAAAAGTCCTGATGGGTAGCAAAATATGTATTATTATTATCCCCATTTTATAGATGAGAAAAATGAGGGTAAACAACCTGCCCATGATTGTGCAACTAGTGTCAGAGACCAGATCTGAATATAAACCTTCCTGATTCCAAATCCAATGCTATATTCATTGTACCATGCTACCTCTTCCTCTGGATCTATGTTTAGCCAACTCAATTTAGTAACTAAATTTGCCAACTATATTTAACTTTTGAACTAACCTAAAACCTCATTATATGATGAATATTATCAAGTAAATAAAATGTGGAGGGAAATAAGAGCATTCATTTTATAGTGATGTTAGGGAATAGGGAAACTTTTGTGGAAAGATCACATAAGAGATAAGTCAAAGATTTTCTTTAGTATAAAGAATAATGATAATCTGCATATTTTTAGGATCTTAAAAAATGATTTTCTGTTGTTTAATATCACCTAATACTCTTTTTGTGCTTTTTGTTCTGGGAATTTAAAAAAAAATCTAAAACTATCTATGTTAAGTAATCTTTGATACTTTGACAGCTAGAATTTTATACGTTACCCACATTAGGATTTATTTGTTTATCTATCTATCTGTCTGTCTGTCTCTCTGTTTCTTGCAGAGCAGTCAACAACAATTCTAGATTTTCTTGGGCACTGCCTAGTAGAAAAGAAATTATACCCAAATCTGCCCAGTATTGTAGAAGCCCAAATGAATGTATAAACATTTTAACAGCACAATAAATTCAATAATGTTAGTATATTAGTATGAGCCAACTTCAGTACAAACATTCTGTGTTCATATTTTATAAAATCTTTTGGTAGATTTCACTGGTTAGAATACTATAATGAATAACTGAGTTCAATTATATCATGATAAACGCTTTGTGGCATGCTTTGTGGCACTGATTTTAGAACTGGAAGACCAAAATTCAAGTCCTACTTCTCACCCTTACTAATTGAGAAATCCTGGGCAAGTCAGTTAAACTCCTAGAGTGTCAATTTCCTCACATCTGCAATGGAGATAGTGGAGATAGTAATAATTTCACTGCATAATTCACAAAGTCACTTTGAGGAAGCATAAAAACAGGGAGACGGCCTAGATTGGCCATGTCTGTGGTATAGGGAATTCCTTGATGAGAAAATCCTTATTACCAATGCAAGTTATGTCCTTCTCTGGCACTTATGTTCTTATAGAGTTGACTAAAACATTGAAAGGTTAACTGATTTGCCCAGGTTCACACAGCCCATATGTTATCAAATCTACATAGTATTTTATGCTTGAATCCCTTGCCTCTTGTCCAAATTAAGCCTGGAACGTGCTATGTCTCATATCCATTTTTAGATCGTCTCAATGAGCAAAGCTTGTCTGCTTCCTCCAAGACTAGTCAAGAGCAGGGAGTCTGTTGGGGAAGAGGATGTCACTTGCCACCCTCTTCATAGTTACTTTGTGAAATTTCCTGAAGAAAGATGTGATAGGAGATACTCAGGTGTCTCAATTATCTGAAGGAAAAAAATACGAGTTTGGGAAGATCGTGGGCCAGGCCATGGATTAGCTCTCTGAAAGCCATCAGGGTGATGTGTCATCTCTATTTACTGCATCTCCATTCCTGCTGAGTACTTACTGCTGCCAAATGGAGTTAGAGAAAGTCACAGAGTTGTAATAAAAAGATACATTATAAATTCTTGTTTTCTACTTTCAGCTAGGTCCCTAATATAGCATTGATTGCCAGATGTACATATCAATTAATCAATCAATTATGTATTAAATGTGTATTATGTATCAGGCACTAGAGAAAGAAGTATAAACAATGCAACAATCCCTACTCACAAGGAGATTATGTACTAGTGGGAAAGACAAGGACCTATAGGAGTACAAATAGCATAAAGATGAAGTTAACAAATAGAAATAAATACAAATTATAAAAGAATAAATATATATTATGTATTATGTATCTATATTATAATAATAATTAAAACAACTAACATTTATATAGTTCTTAATATGTGTCAAGCCCTGTGCAAAGCATTTTACAAATGTTACCTCATTGGATCCCCATCTCAACCCTGAGAGGTAAGTGATATTATTATTAACATTTTACAGTTGAATAAACTGAGTCAAACAGGTTAAGTGACTTCCCTAAGGTCACAGAGCTAATAAGTACCTGAGGCTGGATTTGAATTCAGATCTTCCAGACTCTAGGCCTAGCACTCTATCCACTATATATAAGTTGTATACAAAGTATTTAAATACAAGAACATGCAGAGGTAAAGGAACATTTCAGGAGATTAGGAAAGGTTTCATGCAAAAGATGGTGTTTGTGCTACCTCTTAAAGAGAGGAGCTCTTTGAGTTAGAAATAATGAGTATATATTATAGGTATGTTGAGGGAAGACCAGGAGAGAGACTGTTATTTGTGAGAATCAGAAAGATGATCAGTTAGGCTTGATTACAGAATGCAAAAGGGGGAATAATATAAATTGATATTAAAATTAGGTGTACATTAGTTTGTGTAGCACTTTAAAAGTTAAATGGAAGATTTTATACTTCATGGTACAGGCAATAGGCAATACAAAATCAAAGTTGACTGAGTAGGGTAATCACATGATAAGATCTGAGTTTAAAAATAGTTACAGTGTAAAGAATGGATTAGAACAAGGGGAAATTTGAAGCAAGGATATCAATTAAGAGTCTATGCAAGGAGCAGCTAAGTGGTGCAGTGAATAGAGCACTGGCCCTGAATTAAGGAGGACCTTAGTTTAAATCTGGCCTCAGACCAAACACTTGACACTTACTAGCTATGTGACCCTGGGCAAGTCAATTAACCCCATTGCACAACCAAAAAAAAAAGAGTCTATGCAATTTTTACCAAATAATTAATTCTTATCCCCAAATTTTGTCTTTACAGTTGTCAAGTATAAGGTTATTATGTTTATTTGCTACTATAAATTGTATGTCTACTCTATTCCATTGATCTGTCTTTCTATTTCTTAGTCAGTTCCAGCTAGTTTTGATAATTAATGCCTTATGATACAGTTTAGAATCTGGTATTGCTAATCCTCTTTCCTTTATACTTTTTTTCCTATTATTTCCTTTGATATTATTGAGTTTTTTGTTGTTACAAATGAATTTTGTTCTATTTTTCTATTTTTCTAATTCAGTAAAATAATTTTTGGGCAATTTAATTGGAATGGCATTGAATATATAAATTAGTTTGGGTAAAATTGTTATTTTTAATGTATTGACCCTGCCTACCCATGAACAATTAATATCTCTCCAATTATTTATCTAATTTTATTTGTGTAAAAAGTTATGTGTGCATATATACATATGTATACACACTCATGCATACATATTGTGCATATATATAAATATATGTGTGTGTATATAATACAGAATTTTGTTTATATAGTTTCTGAGTTTGTTTTGGCAGGTGTACTCCCAAGTGTTTTATATTGTCTAGAGCAGGGGTGGGGAACCCATAGCTCAAGGCCATGTGAGGCCTTCCATGTCCTTGGGTGCAGCCTTTGAACAGAATCCAAATTTTACAGAACAAATTCTTTAAGGTGATTTGTTCTGTAAAGTTTGGATTCAGGGTTGCACTTGAGGACCTAGAGGACCACATGTGGCCTTCAGGCTGCTGGTTCCCCAAGCCTGATCTAAAGTTATTTTAAATGAGGTATTTTTTTACTATCTTTTCTTGCAGAGTTTTGTTTGTTATATCTAGGAATGCTGATGATTTATTGGATTTACTTTATATTCTGCTATTTTGCTAAAATTATTAATTGTTTCAACTAACTTTTTAGTTGAGTCTTTGGGATTTTCCAAGAATATTGTCATGTCATCTGCAAAAAGAGATATTTTTATCACCTCATTCCCTATTTTGATTCCTTCTTTTTCTTTTTCTTCTCTTATTGCTATTGCTATGATTTCCAATTCAATATTGAATATTGACAATGGGCATCCTTGTTTCACACCTGATATTACTGGGAAGGCCTCCAGTTTATCCTTATTAAAAATAACATGTACTGATTGTTTTAGATTTTTTTTATGAATTTAAGGAAACATTAATTTATTCTAATACTTTAAAGTGTTTTTAATAGAAATGAGTGTTATGCTTTATCAAAATATTTTATGCATCTATTGATGTAATAATGAATTTTAAAATTTAATTATTGATATAATCAATTATGTTATTAGTTTTCCTTATGTTAAATCACCCCTGCATTTCTGGTATAAATGCCATTTGAGTATAATATATAATCTTCGCACTATATTATTGTAGTCTTTTAGCTAATATTTTATTTAGGATTTTTGCATCCATATTCATTAATAAAATTAATCTATAATTTTCTTTTTTCTGTTTTTATTTTTCCTGATTTGGTATCACTATCATATTTGTTTCATAAAAAGAGTTTGATAGAATCCCTTCTTTACATATTGTTCCAAATAATTTATTTAATATTAGAATTAGTTGATCTTTAAATGGTTGATAAAATTCACTTGTAAATTCATCTGGTCCTGGTGCTTTTTTCTCTTAGGAAGCTTATTAATGGCCTCTTCAATTTCTTTTTCTAAAATAGGTCTATTTAGATATTCCATTTTCTTTTCCGCTAACCTAAGCAATTTATATTTTTTCAAATATTCTTCCATTTCACAGAAATTGTTAAATATATTGGCATATAACTGGGCAAAATAAGTCCTTATAATTGTTTTAATTTCATCTTCTTAGTGATATATTCATCCTTTTAATTTTTAATATGAATGATTTGGTGTTATTTGCTTTTTTAATCAAATTAAACAATTGTTGATTTTATTTGTTTTTTTAATAAAACCAACTTTTAACTTTATTTATTAATTCAATGTTTTATGCTCAATTTTATTAATCTCACCTTTAATTTTTGGTATTTCCAATTTAGTGTTTAATTGGGGATTTTTAATTTTTTTTTCTATTTTTAAGCATACCCAAATCATTAGTCTGCTCTTTCTCCATGTATCCCATAGGTTTTGATATGTTATCTCTATATTGTCATTCTCCTTAATGAAATTATTGTTTCTGTGATTTGTTATTTAACCTATTCATTCTTTTTTTAGCTCATTCCTTTTTTATAGCTAATTGATTTTTCTTTCGTTTTCAACATTCACTTCCACAAGATTTTGAGTTCCAAATTTTATCCCCATTTTATCCCTCCCCCAACCCAAGACAGCATGCATTCCGAATACCCCTCCCCCTAATCTGTCCTCTCTTCTATTTCCCCTATTTCTTAACTCTTCTATTTTCCTGTAGGGCAGGATAGATTTCTATAGTCCATTGCCTATATATCTTATTTCCCAGTTGCATGTAAAAACAATTTTTAACATTTGTTTTTTTTTTAAGTGTTGGGTTCCAAATTCTCTTCCTTCCTCTCTCCATACCCACCCATATTGAGAAGACAAGCAACTTGATATATAACTCACTCATTCTTTAAGATCTGGTTGTTCAATCTCTAATTAGTTTTTAATGTTTCCTATGTCCTTTATTAAATATGATTTTATTACATTATGATCTCAAAAGTATACTTTTAATATTCTACTTTTAACTATAAAATTTTTACTTACTAATATATATTCAAACTTTGTAAAAGTGCAATGACTTGTTGTTAAAAAGGTGTATTCCTTTATATTTCCATTCAATTATCTCCAGATATCTATTGCATCTAGTTTATCTATTTTTTATCTAAATCTAGTTTATCTGAAGTTATATTCATTTCCTTAACTTCTTTGTTATTTATTTTTGGTTATATTTATCTAAGTCTGAGAGGGAAAGATTAAAATCCCTTACTATTATACTGCTACTATCTTTCTCTACCTGTAATTCATTTAACTTTTCTTTTAAAAATTTAGATGCTATTGAATTTAGTGCCCATATGTTCCATATTGGTATTGCTTCATTGTCTATGGTGCATTTTATAAAAATGTAGTTACCCTGTTTATCTCTTTGATAGATCTATTTTAGCCATAACTTTGTCTGAGATCATAATTGTTACCCCTGCCTTTTGTGCATAAGCTGAAGCATAATAAATTCTATTCTAACCCTCCACTTTAAATTTGTGTATATCTCCCATTTTTATTTTTTTAATAGTTATTTGCACATTTTATTTTTTTAAGAACAGGGACTATTTTTTATTAATTTATATTGATTTATCAATAATCATTTCCATAAGCTTTTGAGTTTAAAATTTTTCTCCCCATTCCTTCCCACCCCCCTCCCCAAGAAGGTGCACCATCTGATACAGGCTATACATTTACATTTATATTAAACATATTTTCACATTAGTGATGTTGTAAGTAAAAATTAAAACCAATAGGAGGAATCATCGGAAAGAGGAAACAAAATTCAACAGAAGAGAAAAAAATAGCAATTAGACTTCCATAGTTCTTTATTTGGATGTGGATAGCATTTTCCATCACAAGGTCTCTGGAGATGTCTTAGATCCTTGTATTGCCAGAAAGGGTTAAGTTTATTAATATTAGTCATCACACAACATGGCTGTAACTGTGTACAACATTCTCTTGGTTCTGCTTACTTCACTCAGCATCAGACCATACAAGTCTTTCCAGGTTTTTTTGAAGTCAGCCTGTTCATCATTTCTTATAGCACAATAGTATTCCATCACATTCATATACCACAACTTTCTCAGCCATTCCCCAATTGATGGACATCCTCTCAATTTCCAATTCTTTGCCACCACAAAAAGAGCTGCAATGAATATTGTTATACATGTGGGTCCTTTTCCCATTTGTATGATGTCTTTGGGATATAGCCCTAGAAGTGCCATTGCTGGGTCAAAGGGTATGCAAATTTTTATAGCCCTTTAGGCATAGTTACAAATTGCTCTCCAAAATGGTTGGATCATTTCACAACTCCACCAACAATGCATTAGTATTCCAATTTTCCCACATCTTCTCCAACATTTATCATTTTTCTGTTTTGTCATGTTGGCCATTCTGATAGGTGTGATGTGGTACCTCAGAGTTCTTTTGATTTGCATTTCTCTAATCAACAGTTATTTAGAACATTTTTTCATATGACTATAGATGGCTTTAATTTCTTCATCTGAGAACTGTCTGTTCATATCCTTTGGCCATTTATCAACTGGGGAATGACTTGTATTCTTATAAATTTGACTGAATTCTCTATATATTTTAGAAATGAAGCCCTTATCAGAGAGACTGGTTGTAAAAATTCTTTCCCAATTTTCTACCTTCCTTCTAATCTTAGTTGCATTGGCTTTGTTTGTGCAAAAACTTTTCAATTTAATGTAATCAAAATTATTTATTTTGCTTTTCATGATGTTCTCTATCTCCTGTTTGGTCATGAATTCTTCCGTTCTCCATAGATCTGACAGGTAAACTATTCCTTGATCTCCCAGTTTGCTTATACTATCAGCCTTGCTGTACCCATTTTGACTTTATTTTGGTATTTGGTGTGAGATTTTGCTCTATGCCTAGTTTCTGCCATACTCTTTTCCAGTTTTCCCAGCAGTTTTTTCAAAGAGTGGGTTCCTGTCCCAGAACTGGGGTCTTTTGGTTTATCAAATAATAGATTACTATAGTCATTGACTACTTTGTCTTGCATACTTAACCTATTCCACTGATCCACCACTCTATTTCTTAGCCAGTACCAAGCAGTTTTGATGATTGCTGCTTTAAAATACAATTTAAGATCTGGAATGGCTAGGTCACCTTCCCCTGAATTTCTTTTCATAAGTTCTCTTGATATTCTGGACCTTTTGTTATTCCAACTGAATCTTATTTTTATTTTTTCTAACTCTATAAAATAATTTTTTGGTAGTTTGATTGGTATGGCACTGAATAAGTAAATTAGCTGAGGTAGAATTGTCATTTTTATTATATTAGCTCAGCCTACCCATGAGCAACTGATGTTTTTCCAATTATTTAGATTTGACTTTATTTGCGTGAAAAGTGTTTGGTAATTGTGTTCATAGAGTTCCTGAGTTTGTTTCAGGAGGTAGACTTCTAAATATTTTATAATGTCTACAGTAAGTTTAAATGGAATTTTTCTTTCTATCTCTTGCTGTTGGGCTTTGTTGGTAATATATAGAAATGCCATTGATTTATGTGGGTTTATTTTATAGTCTGCAACTTTGCTAAAGTTGTTTATTATTTGAAGTAGTTTTTTACTTGATTCTCTGGGATTCTCTAAGTATAGCATCATGTCATCTGCAAAGAGTGATAGCTTTGTTTCTTCTTTGCCTATTCTAATACCTTCAATGTCTTTTTCTTCTCTTATTGCTAAAGCTAATGTTTCCAGTATAATGTTGAATAATCGTGGTGATAATGGACATCCTTGTTTCACCCCCAATCTTATTGGAAATACTTCTAGCTTGTCCCCATTACATATTATGCTTGCTGAGGGTTTTAGATAGATGCTATTTATTATTTTAAGGAAGACTTCATTTATACCCATGCTCTCTAGTGTTTTTAATAGGAATGGGTGTTATATTTTGTTAAAAGCTTTTTCTGAATCTATGGAGATGAACATGTGGTTTCTGTTAGTTTTTGTGTTGATATGATCAATTATGCTGATAGTTTTCCTAATATTGAACAAGCCCTGCATTCCTGGTATAAATCCTACCGGATCATAATATATTATTCTGTGATAAGTTGCTGTAATCTATTTGCTAATATTTTGTTTAAAATTTTTGCATCTATATTCATTAGAGAAATTGGTCTATAATTTTCTTTCTCTGTCTTGCCTCTTTCTGGTTTAGGTATCAGCACCATATTTGTATCATAAAAAGAATTTGGTAAGATTCCTTCTTCACCTATTTTCCCAAATAGTCTATATAGTATTGGAATTAATTGTTCTTTAAATGTTTGATAGAATTCACATGTAAATCCATCTGGCCCTGGAGATTTTTTCCTAGGTAGTTCTTCAATGGCTTGTTCTATTTCTTTTTCTGAGATGGGGCTATTTAAGTATTTTACTTCCTCTTCTGTTAATCTGGGCAAGTTATATTTTTGTAAATATGTATCCATTTCACTAAGATTGTCAAACTTGTTGGCATATAGTTGGGCAAAATAATTCCTAATTGTTGTTTTAATTTCCTCTTCCCTGGTGATAGCTTCATCATTTTCATTCTTGATACTAGTAATTTGGTTTTCTTTCTTTTTTTTAATTAGATTAACCAAAAGTTTATCTATTTTATTGGTTTTTTCATAAAACCAGCTCTTAGTTTTATTTATTAGTTCAGTAGTTTTCTTAACTTCAATTTTATTAATTTTTCCTTTCATTTTCAATATTTTTAATTTAGTGTTTAATTGAGGATTTTTAATTTGTTCTTTTTCTAGTTTTTTTAGTTGTATGCCCAATTCATTGATCTCCTCTTTTTCTATTTTATTTATGTAAGCATTTAGAGATATAAAACTTCCCCTAAGAACTGCTTTTGCTACACCCCATAAGTTTTGGTATGTTGTCTCATTATTGTCATTCTCTTGAATGAAATTACTGATTGTTTCTATGATTTGTTGTTTGACCCAATCATTTTTTAGGATTAGACAATTTAGTTTCCAATTTTTTTTAGTCTACCTTTCCATGACCCTTTATTACATATAATTTTTATTGCATCATGATCTGAAAAGAATGCATTTAATATTTCTGCCTTTCTGCATTGGATTGTGAGGTTTTTATGCCCTAATACATGGTCAATTTTTGTGTATGTGCCATGTACCACCATGAAAAAAATATATTCCTTTCTATTCTCATTCAGTTTTTTCCAGAGGTCTATCGTGCCTAACTTTTCTAATGTTCTATTCACCTCCTTAACTTCTTTCTTGTTTATTTTGTGGTTAAATTTATCTAGTTCAAGTAGGGGGAGGTTGAGGTCCCCCACTAGTATAGTTTTGCTGTCTATTTCTTCGTGTAACTGCCTGAACTTCTCCTCAAAGAATTTGGATGCTCTACCATTTGGTGCATATATGTTTAGTAATGATATTACTTCATTGTCTATGGTACCTTTTAGCAGGATGTAGTTTCCTTCCTTGTCTCTTTTTTTTGTCTATTTTTGCTTTTGCTTTGTCTGAGATCAGGATTGCTACTCCTGCTTTTTTTACTTCAGCTGAAGCATAATATATTTTGCTCCAGCCTTTCACCTTTACCCTGTATGTGTCACTCTTTATCAAATGTGTTTCCTGTAAACAACATAATGTAGAATTATGGTTTTTAATCCACTCTGTTATATGCTTCCATTTTATGGGAGAGTTCATCCCATTCACATTCACAGTCATGATTACTATCTCTGTCTTTTTCTCCATCCTTTTTCACCCCTGTTTATGCTTTTCTTTGTCCTTTCTCCTTTTCCCCCCTCACTAGTGTTTTGCTTTTGACCACTGCCCCCTTCAGTCCCACCTCCCTTCTATTATCCCTTTCCCTTTTCTTCCCCTTTACCCTTACTGCTTCTTCCTTCCCTTCTTTCCCCCATCCCTTTTCTTTCCCCTTTTCCCTCCTATTGTCCATAGTGCAAATTAGATTTCTATACCTAACTGATTATGTTATTCCCTTCTTGAGCCAAATCTGGTGAGAGTAAGGTTCAAACAATGCTCATCCCCCTCCCTTCTTTACCTCTGCTCTAATAGGTGTTTGTGTCTTTTCCTGTAATGTAATTCACCCTTGTCTGACTCCTCCTTTCTCAGTACATTTTCTTAGCTCAGACTAATCCACTTACTTGGATCCATTTAACCCACTTGATCAATTTTTTTTATCATTACATCAAAGTCAACTTATATCCACCCCCTTTATGTATACTCCTTTAACATGGTATAATAACAATACAGTTCTCAAGAGTTGCAAGTGTCATCTTGCCTCGTAGAGATGTAAACATTTTTCCCTTATTAACAATATATTGTATCTTTCTGTCCCATTTACCTTTTTATGTCTCTCTTGAATCTTGTACTTGAAGATCAAATTGTTTGTTGAGCTCTGGTCTTTTTATCAGGAAGGTTTGGAAGTCCCCTATTTCATTGAATACCCATCTCCTTCCCTGAAAAATCACACTCATTTTTGCTGGGTAGTTAATCCTTGGCTGCATTCCAAGCTCCTTTGCCTTATGGAATATCATATTCCACACCCTATGGTTTTTTAATGTAGAGGTTGCAATGTCCTGTATAATCCTGACTGTGGTTCCATTATATTTAAATTGTTTCTTTCTGGCTGCTTGCAGTAATTTCTCTTTAATCTGGTAATTTGGGAATTTAGCTATTATATTCCTTGGTGTTTTCAATTTGGGATCTCTTTCAGGTGGGGAGCAGTGTCTTCTTTCTATAGTTATTTTGCCTTCTGGTTCTAGGACTTCAGGGCAGTTTTCCTTTGTGATTTCCTGAAGGATATTGTTCAGGCTCTTTTTTTCATCATGATTTTCAGGTAGGCCCGTAATTTTTAAATAGTCTCTCCTGGGTTGATTTGTCAGGTCTGTTGTTTTACCCGTGAGGTATTTTATATTTTCATCTATTTTTTCATTTTTTTGTTTCTGTTTGACTGATTCTTGCTCTCTCATAGAGTCATTAGTTTCCATTTGTTCAATTCTAATTTTTAACATATTGTTTTTTTCTGTTAGATTTTGTACTTTCTTCTCCAATTGGTCAATTGTATTTTTAAGGTATTTGTTTTCTTCAGTGTACTTTTTTTCCAATTGACCAATTGTACTTTTTAAGGACTCCTCTACCTCTATCATTTGACTTTTAAAATCCTTCTTGAGCTCTTCTAAGAAAGCTTTTTGGGCTTCAGACCAATTCATATTCCCTTTTGATGTTGCAGATGTGGGTTTGATGACAATGTTGTCCTCTTCAGAATTTCTGTCTTGATCTTCACTCTTCTCCTAATATGAATCCATCACACATTTCTTTTTACTCATGGTGTTTCTTAATTCCCTGGCCTTTAAAGAGATTAAGCTCTCCTGCTGGGGAGCAGAGGGCACTGACCCAAGCTTCTTGTGTTGGGAGCCTAAGTCTTGTTCACTGGCTTTGTGTGCTGGGATCTCTTATGTTGGCATCTGGAGGCTGAAGGGTTCTGGCAGTTTACCTGGTGTTGGGTTGGCATCAGCAAGGCTGGGACTTTCAGGCAAATCTAAGTTTCCTGGTTTTCCTTTCCTTTAGCTTTGTTTAGCTCCTTTTAGATAAGTGCTGCCAGGTGTTTATCTGCCTGGGGTGCCTTGCAGTGCTGCCTCCCTTAGTTCTATTGAGGCACTGGGAGACTCCTTTGCTGTAGAATACCAAAGCACCTGGTGGTTTTCTGAGCTGGTTTCCACCAGTTACCCCACCCTCACTGAGGCACTCAGAGGTTCAGCTGTTGGTGTTTGCCTGCTTGACCACCTGGGCTTGGGGATCTCCTCCTGGTTGGCAGTTGAGGCTGTAGGGTTCTGACAGCTTACCTCATATTGGACTGGAATCAACAAGGCTGGAACTTTCAGGCAGTTCTAGGTTGCTTTCTTCAGCTCCTTTCAGATGAATGCTGCAGGGCGCTTATCCACCTGGGGCACTTTGTAGTGCTGCTTCCCTTATTTTTGTGGAGGTACTGGGAGATCCATTTGCTGTAGAATGCTGAGGCACTAGAATCTCCTCCTGGTGGCTAAAGTGGGTCTTCCCACTAGCTGGCTGGGCAACTTCCAGTTCCATACTGCTCCCCTTCCCCCAGGGTAAGAGGGACCTTTCCCGTTAATCCCTCTAGCTACCTGGGCTACTGTACTGCTACACTCCATCTTTCTTCTGGTTCAGCTGTTCCAGGGTTTTTTCTGGGGTGATATTTTCCGGGTTTTCAGAGGTTGATAGGGGAGGGTGAGAGTGACTACCTTTTTACTCCACCATCTTGGCTTCCAGAAGCAGAAACTCTATATCTCCCATTTTTAAATGCATTTCTTGTAAACAACATATTTTTGGATTCTGATTTTTAATCCATTCTGCTATCTGTTTCCATTTTATGTGTGAGTTCATCACATTCACATTCAAAGTTATAATTACTATTTGTGAACTTCCCTGCATCTTATTTTTACTCACAATTTTTCTTCTTAATCTCTCTTTCACTCTAAAAGTTCCTCCCTTATCTATTCACCCCACCATCCTAATCTTAATCTATATGTCCTTCTAAAAGTCCACCCCCATACTATCTCCCAGTTTTCTCACCTCTCTAGAAATTCAGAAGTCTTCTAAACCTCTTCAAATGTATACATTGTTTCCTTTTTTCTTTTCAAGCCAAATGAGAATGAGATTCCAATATTACCAGCCCTCCACCCCACCTGCTTCCTCTGTATTAAGTCTTTCTTTCACACTTCATTTTTATCAGATAAACTCTCATTTTAACCTTTTCCTTTCCAATTTTGTTTTTAGAATCACCCCATCATACACAATTCAGCCCCCTCTTTTCTTTCAAATTATCTTAGTAATGATAAGTTTTAAGAATACTTTTACTAATAGTGATAACTAGTACTTCCTAATATTAATAACATTTTCATATACCATGAGTAAACAGTTTGACTTTAATCATTGCCTTATAATTAGTCTTTGATGATTTCCTTATGTTTCTTTTGGATCTTTTATATAAAATTTTCCAGAATCTTTTTGTTACAAATACCTGAAAGTCTTTCAGTTCATCAAATATTCATTATTTTTTCCATTCAGGATTATACTCAATTTTGCTGGATAAGTTATTCTTGGATGCAACCTCAGCTCCTTTGCTCTTTGAAATATAATGTTCCAAGACCAACAGTCTTTTAGTGTAGAAGCTGCTAAGTCTTCTAAAATATTGATTGCTTTTTCCATAGTATTTAAATTGTTCTTTCCTTGTTTCTTGAAATATTTTCTCATTAACCTAGGGATTTTCAAACTTGACTATGACATTCTTGTAAGTTTTCTTCCTAGGATCTCTTTCAGATAGTGATCGGTGGATTCTATTTCTATTTTACCTTCTTGTTCTAGAACTTCAGAGCAATTTTTCTTTATAATTTCTTATAATATTATATCCAGACACTTTTTTGTCATAACTTTCAGGTATTCTGACAATTCTTATATTGTCTCTCCTCTATATGTTCTCCATATCAGTTGTTTTTCTTTTCAGATATTTTAGATTCTCTTCTAGTTTTTTCTAGTTTTATTAAATCTTGGTTTCTTATAACATCATTTGATTTCACTTGCCTAGTTAAGGAGTTATTTTCTTCCTTAAGAATTTATATCACTTTTTTTCTAATTATTTAGTTTTCTATTCATAATTTTCTTGGATTGCTTTCGGGTTTTTTTCCTAATTCTTCATTGTTCTCTCTTATTTGACTTTTTATTTTTTTTTGGTAAGGCAATTGGGGTTAAGTGACTTGCCCAGAGTCACACAGCTAGTGAGTGTTATGTTTCTGATGCCAGTTTTGAACTCAGGTCCTCCTGACTTCAGGGCTGGTGCTCTATTCATTGCACCACCTCACTGCTCCTCTTATGTGATTTTTGAATTCCTTTTAAGTTCTTCCAATATTTCTTTTTAGGCATGTGACCATTTGACATTACTATTTAGGGTAGGAGTGCCTTTATTTTTTACCTCACTGTCTTTCTTTGAAAGTGAACCCAGCTCTTCTTTTCTAGCTCTTCTTTTACACCAAAGTTGCTATTAATATTTGGGTTCTTTTTCTTTTGCTTGCTCATTTTTTATTTTTAATTTATCTTATTTATTTTAATAATTTAGGCCAATGACAAGGGCCTGAATTAAATTCTAGCAGTGTGAGTGGAGAGAAAAGTTCTCATGGAAATGGCAAGATTTAGCAAATGATTGGATACATGAAGTGAGGAAGAGGGAGGAGGCCAGGATAAAGTCACAAATATAAATCTAAAAGCTGGATGTAAGATGTAGAGTATTCAACAGAAAAAAAGGGAGATTGGAAGAGGGATGAGTATAGTGAGAAAGACAATGAATTCAGTTTCTTTTCCTTTCTTTTCTAAATTTATTTTAAACAAATATGAAATAAGAAAAGAAAAGGAAAACATTGCCATGTACATAGCAGAACATAAGATAAAATTCAATTTAAAGAAATAAATTTCCATTTCAATAAAACCAATGTACTAAATACATGTTTTTTCAAAGCTGTTCAGCTTTTCTTTGCTTCCTTGAAGGTTTTCTTTTGTTCTCTGCTGTGCACTTTTCACTTTACTCTTGCCCCTTCTTACCCACACCCCTAAGAAGGCTACTATGTATGTGTGTATATGTGTGAAAGTATATATGTGTATGTATGTATAAGTATTCATGCATATACACACACACATGTGTATATGCATATGTGTATTGTATGTATGTGTGTAGATTTATTTATGTGTGTAGATGTGTTTGTATGTATAAAAACACATATACACACATATGCATAGATATCTATAAACCTACACATATATACATATGTTTACTCATACACATATATGTAAGATCATCCTATGCTTATTTCTACTTGCTGTCTGTTTCTCTGAAGGTGTATAACATCTCCCTTCATATGTCCAAGACTTTCCATGTTTTTCTAAATCAATCAGCTCATCATTTCCTACACCATAGCAATATTCCAACCCATTCACCTTCTATCTGAGGGATTATCTATGAAAGTTTTCCCCTCCAATTTTCTGCATTCCTTCTATTCTTGGCTGTACAGATTTTATTTATAAAAGAAAATTTTAATTTAAAATAATACCAATTATCCATTTTACACTGCATCATTGCTCTTACCTCATAATATGTTTTAAGGTCTGAGACTACTGAATTTGGTTCGTTCACATTTTTTTTACCTGGTTTCCTTGAAGTTCTTGACCCTCTGCTCTTCCAAATGAACCCTGTCATTATTTTTTCTAACTTAGTAAGATTTTGAGTAGCTTAATTGGGAAGTCATTACAAAAAGAGTTTAATTAGGTGCAATTGTCATTTTAAAAATTATATTGGCTTTACCTACCCATGAACAATAAATATTAATTCAATTATTTAAATCTAAATTTGTTTGTATAAAAGATGTTTTGTGTTTCTATTTTTAATAGTTCCTGTGTTTGTTTTGGCAGGTATACTCTCAAGTTTTTTATACTGTCTAGTTATGTTAAATGGTCTGAAACAATATTGAATAATATGGATGACATATAGTGCATTTTTTTAATTTTTCTCTTTCAATTACATCCATTTTAAGTTTTAACTTTGACTAAGATGATGATTATTACCCCTTCCTTTTTTCTTTACAGAAATAATTTCTACTCCTGGCCTTTATTTTATGTTTGTGTGTGTTTCATTTTATGGCATTTTCTGAAAGCACAATATTATTGAATTCAAATTTTTAATCTACTATCAGTTTCCATTTTGTGAGTAAATTCATCCCATTCACATTCTAAGCTATAATTACTTGTTATATATGTTCATCCTTCCTATTGTACAAAACAATTACTCTTTTTGCCTTTTCCTACACTATTTTGCTTTTTATTATTATTAATTTATTTATTTTTAGTTTTCAACATTAATTTCCACAAGATTTTGGGTTCCAAATTTTATCCCCATCTCACCCTTCCTCCCACCCCGATGGCATGCATTTTAAATACCCCTTCCTCTAATCTGCCCTCCCTTCTATCTCCCCCCCTTCTCTTATCCCCTTCCCCTTCCATTTTCCTGTAGGGCTCGATAGATTTCTATACCCCATTGCCTGTATATCTTATTTCCCAGTTGCATGTAAAAACAATTTTTAACATTTTTTTAAGTGTTGGGTTCCAAATTTTCTCCCTTCCTCCCTCCCCACCTACCCTCATTGAGATGGCAAGCAACTCAATACAGGTTATACATGTGCAGTCATGCAAAACACTTCCATAGTAACCATGTTGTGAAAAACTAACTATATTTCCCTTCATCCTATCCTACCCCCCCCATTTATTCTATTCTCTCTTTTGACCTTGTCCATCCTCAGAAGTGTTTGCTCCTGATTACCTCCTCCCCCAATCTGCCCTCCCTTCTGTCAACCTCCCTTCTCATCCTTTCCCCCCTATTTTGCTGTAGGGTAAGATAGATTTCCATATCCAGTTGAGTGTGTATGTTATTTCCTCCTTAAGTCAAATCCTATGAGAATAAGATTCACTCATTCCCTCTTATCTTCCCCCACCACCACTCCACTGCAAAAGCTTTTTTCTTGTCTGTTTTATGTGAGATGATTTACCCCATTCTACCTCTCCCTTTCTTCTTCTCCCTGTAAAATCCTCTCTCACCCCTTAATTTTATTTTTTAGATATCTCTCCTGGACCTGTTTTCCAGTTCAGTTGTTTTTCCAATGAGATATTTCACATTGTTTTCTATTTTTTCATTCTTTTGGTTTTGTTTTACTGTGTCTTGATTTCTCATAAAGTCACTAGCTTCCAATTGCTCCATTCTAATTTTTAAGGAAGTATTTTATTCATTAAGCTTTTGGATTTCCTTTTCCATTTGTCCAATTTTGCTTTTTAAGGCATTTTTCTCATCATTGGCTTTTTGGACCTCTTTTGCCATTTGGGTTAGGCTATCTTTTAAGATGTTATTTTCTTTAATATTTTTGGGTCTCCTTAGCAAGCTGTTGATTTGTTTTTCATGATTCTCTTGTATCACTCTCATTTCTCTTCCCAGGTTTTCCTCTACTTCTCTTACTTGCTTCTCAAAATCCTTTTTGTGCTCTTCTATGGCCTGGGACCAATTCATATTTTTTCTTGGAGGTTTTGGATGTAGGAGCTTTGACTTTGTTTTCTTCTTCTGGTTGTATGTTTTGATCTTCTCTGTCACCAAAGAAAGATTCTATGGTCTGACTTTTTTCATGATCCCAGCCAATTACTTTAGTTATAAACTCTTTGTTAAGGTAGGAGTCTGTTTCCAGTGTGGAGAATGTACTGTCCCAAGCTTTGAGGGTTTTGTACAACTGTTTTCAGAGATACTTCTAGGGACCTGTAAATTTTCAGTTCTTCCAAGGTGGTATGATAAGGGGTGAAGTGTTTACTCCTTTCCTGGCCTGTGCTCTGGTCTATGAGTGACCACAAGCACTCTTTTCTGCCTTGGAACTGTAAGGAGGATTCTCTCTCCACCGCCACCACAAGTTCCAACATGCCAGCACTCCTCCTTGCCCCAGTACCACCACCCAGAACTGTGACCCAGATCCAAGCAT
Source organism: Vombatus ursinus (assembly GCF_900497805.2). Lineage (NCBI taxonomy): Eukaryota > Metazoa > Chordata > Mammalia > Diprotodontia > Vombatidae > Vombatus > Vombatus ursinus. The sequence continues at coordinate 35,360,842 of NW_020954619.1, forward strand.
GAGCAAAGCAAGAGAATCCTGCATCAGCAAAGAGATCCCTGCAATCCCCCTCTGATCAGTCAAGCAATTCCCTCTCAGTCTGTGGCTGGAAGCTCATGAAGCAGCTGCCACCCTGGGGCTGCATGTGAGGACTTGGGCTGGGAATGAGCTTCTCTCTCACAGTCGCAGTCACAGACTTTTCCTACTGATTTTCCAAGTCATCTTTTGCATATATGGGTTGAGAAGTCTGGAAACCACCATAGTTGCCTGTGATTCAGTCCTCTGAGGGCTGTTCTAGGTTCACTGAGAGCTGTGTGCCCATGCCAAACTGTCTTCCTCTCCTCACCTGGTGCATAGACCTTTCCAATCAACCATTCATGATGTCTTGGGCTGGAAATTTGTTTCACTCTGTCTTTTTCTGGGTTCTGCTGCTTTAGAATTTGTTTAGAGCCATTTTTACAGGTATTTGGAGGGGTTTAAGGGAGAGCTCAAGCAAGCCACTGCTTTTACTCTGACATCTTGGCTCCATCTGAATGTCCAGCCACTTCTCTTGATATCTGCAGAATAAATTTAAGGGGTGAGAGAGGATTATATTGGGAGAAGGAGAAAGGGAGAGGTAGAATGGGATAAATTATCTCACATAAAACAGACAAGAAAAGGCTTTTACAGTGGAGGGGAAGTGGGGGAAGGTGAGAGCCAATGAGTGAATCTTATTCTGATCCAATTTGGCTTAAGGAGGGAATAACATACACACTCAATTGGTTATGGAAATCTATCTTACCCTACAGGAAAATAGTGAGGGGGGGAGGGGACAAGAGAACAGGAGAATGATAGAGAGGAGGGCAGATTGGGGGAGGGGTAATCAGAAGCAAACACTTCTGAGGAGGGACAGGGTCAAAAGAGAGAATAGAATAAATGGGGGGCAAGATAGGATTGAGGGAAACATACTTAGTTTTCACAACATAACTACTATGGAAGAGTTTTGCACAACTGCACATGCATACCCTGTATCGAGTTGCCTACCTTCTCAATGAGAGTGGGTGGGGAGGGAGGAAGGGAGAAAATTTGGAATCCAAAGTTTTAGAAACAAATGTTAAAAAGTTGTCTTCACATGCAACTGGGAAATAAGACATACAGGAAATGGGGTATAGAAATCTCTCCTTACCTACAGGAAAACTGAAGGGGAAGGGGATAAGAGGAGAGGAGAGATAGAAGGGAGGGCAAATTAGGGGAAGGGGTATTCAGAATGCATGCCATCTTGGGGTAGGGAAGGGATGAGATGGGGAGAAAATTTGGACCTCAAAATCTTGTGGAAGGGAATGTTGAAAACTAAAAATAAATAAATCATTATTAAAAAAAAAACAAAGAAAAAAACAAGAGAGAGAGAGAGAGAGAGAGGTGGCTGAATCTCTAGCCTCTGTGCAAAATTGGAAAATAGAATTCAGCTAAGATGATCATTTTTTGGCTCAAAATATTTTACTAAATTACTACTAAAACACTTTACCAGCTTCCATCTAGCTGTTTTACCAGAAGGCATAAAATATATTACCAACAGAGAATAGCAACAATTCCTCAAAACATTCTAAATACATGTTTATGTACTTTGTGCAATGTGGTCATAGCTTATTTATCTTTTTTAAAAAATCTGTAAACAACTACAAACAGCAACAACAAATAAATAAATAATATATTGGCTGAGGAATATAAAAAAAGAAGAGTAAAATGTCCTGGGGTGTTAGTTTAGTGAATATTGAAAAATTCATCTAATTATAACATTTATACTGACTTTATTGATTATGCAAAATTTTTGACTGTGTTCTGTACTCATTGTTTAGTCATATACTGCAAATATATACAATAGATCCAAGCTTAATGAGAATGCTATAGTATTTGATGTCCATATGGAAAACTATTCTGTTTAAAATAGACCACCAATGCAATAATTTCAATAATAATGGATAAAAAACAGGGTTTCTTATGGGGAGAACATTAAGACTCTCTATGGTTCTACCTAGTATTAAATCCAATGTCATCATTCCTGAATAGGTTAGTATAGCATTCAAAAAGAAGAGGCAAACTGTACCAAAACATTTCATTAAGCATTCGATGTACATGAATGACATTATTATATGGCTTCTTTAAAAATCACATTAAACAGCTACTTCATTTCATGGAGGCTTTCTCTGATGTTATCAAAATTTGTATGTGGTAAATATAAATTTCTTAATATCTGCAAAGGAAGAATAGAAACTAAAGGCTTTGAACTTGAATCTGGAAGTTCAATGAAACCATTATAAGGAAGCAATACTTAAAAACAGCTCTCCAAGTATCACACATTGAGTAAAAGGCTGTAAAAGACAAAGCTAAGGCTGTGTATGTTAAGAGACTAACTGGTGTCCTGAAGTCAAAGCTTAATGGGACAAACATATTTAAAGAAAATTATCATCCACACAATACTATTGTTAACATATACATTTGGTACACTAAAATATATGGCAGTGCATATTGATTGGTTAGTTATTGTCCTTCATTCTCAAAGAGGACCAAAATGACATCACTATGTTGGAGTCAAGATACAGTGTGTCCAACTGTGACTGATCATATATAGAAAGTGTACAAACAAAAATTAAATCAACATTAATGAAAGATAAAGCTCATCAACCCAAGGCTTTTTTAGAAAGATCATCATTTCTCCATTAGAAAGGAGTAAAAGAATGTTCTCATAGTACACTATAAATAGGTTAAATATTCAGAAAAATACTTTTTGAACAAAGAGATCAAACTTCATAAGAACTAGTAAAGCTGACAACTTATCTATTCTGCCAGATGTATGGAATTTACCAGATGAAAGTTAATATCTAAAAAGATTTTTTGAAATAGCTAAGACCTGAGATTGGAGTAAAAATAAAACTCTAAAGTTGATACCTTAATCAAATCAATTAACAGTATGTCTACAAAGAAATATCCAATAAACATCATCTAGATCTATTTATTGAAAGGTAGAGATTTCTGAGAGTGATTTAATATTGAATTTTTGCTACCAAAAACTATGGGAAAGTTATCCATATGGATTTGAGATAGTGATTAATACAATGAAGTTTTGAAAATTGTGTCATGTCACTGAAGAGTGCATGAATTTAGCTTTTACCAGATACATAGAAAGACATAAGCCAATGTATAATATATACTCACACATATGCATGTATGTATGTATGATGCATCAAATTGTCTATTTTTATTCTCCTAGTTTCTGTCTTGAGAAGAATATTATCTGAGTTAGTTTGTGATTTCATTAATTTGGATGCCCTTTCACCAAATTCAGATCTTCACCTTTTCACATCTTTTTAAGTGTAACTTTGAAGTATCAATTGTTTTTTCTGTGGTCCAACCCTCTATTTTCATAGCCAATGAGATATTATAATCACCTTTATGTTGCAATGAAGCATTGGAGGAGATTTTTAGTGGAAGAATAGAAAATAGCTGATTTTTTAAAAAATTGGTTTCTCTTGCTTCATTTTAAAGCACTTTATTGCCAGGTTTAATCCTGGAGAGACTGAAGTTAATGCATTTGTTAAACTTGGGATTTTTGCAATGGGTCATGGCAATAAGCTGTCCACACTAGGTTTTGCCTTCATTATGATGACCCTCTGGAAGCAGAGGGCCTTGAGGAATAATGAATAAATAATCTTAGGAAGGAAACAGCAGGTCAAAACTCTTTTGCTAATTAGTAGTTGGATTAGGCTGGACTTCCAATCCAATTCAGGTAAGATAGGGAGAGAGAGAAAGAGAGAGGGGAGAGAAAGGAAGGAAGGTAGGGTGAAAGATAGGAAAGAAGGAAAGAGAGAGATGGGGGAGGAAGGAAAAAAGCAACTGAAGCAACCTAAGGTTAAGTAACTTGCTCAAGGTTATACAGTTAGCAAGTTACTGAGACCAAATTTGAACTCAGGTCATTCTGATTCTAGTCTCAAAGATCTATCCACTGTATCACCAGCTGTTTCTGAGCAGTGAGAGAAAGAAATCAAGGATGACACCTAGCTTGCTTATATGTATGACTGGAAGGATGGTGTGTCCTTGATAGTAATTGGGAATCTTGGAGGAGAGAAACATTTAGATGAAAAGTAAATGAGTCAGCTTTGGATTTGTTGAATTTAAGATGTCTACTGGACATCTAGTTTGAGTTGTCCAATAGGCATTTTCAGAAACAAGACTGGAAGTCAGCAGAGAGATTAGGACTGGATAAGTAAATTTAAGAATCAACAGAAGAGATATGTAATTGATCCTTGGTAGCTGATGAGATCCCCAAATGTAATAATATAGAGTTAGAAGAGGGCCAAACATAGAGAAGAAGATAGTGTAGTGTTGAAGTGGTTCATCAAGGGGTGAATATGGGGGAAGGAGAATAGTGTAGCTGCAGCAAAGATATCCAGAAGTAGAATTTTGTGATTTTCTCCAGATTTGGATCTCTGACATGACTATTATTGATATTATTTATTTTGCTTCTCTTCATCATTCATTTTTTCCAAATAATAAAATAATTTATTGAAGGGCTAGATCTCATATGATTGGTTGGAAATATTTACAAAGATATAACAAATTGATAAGCTGTACAGTGAGCATAAGATTAGTTTTATTATTCGGTATATGTGCTATTCCCTTTGTGGTAAACGATGGTGGATTAACAACAACAATTAGAGCTTATATAGTGTTTAAAGGATTACAAAATACTTTATATGTGACCTCATTTAATTCTCTCAACAGCCCTGGAAGTAGGTATTTAAATGCACATTTTACAGATGAGGAAACAGCACAGATGAGTTAAGTGGCTTGCCCAGGGTCACAGGGTTAGTAGCATCTAAGGAAGGATTCCAACTCAGGTCATCCTAACCCCAAGTTCAGCACTCTATTCGTGGTACCACCTAACTGCCCTAACTGTAAAGAGTACTTTACAAGGTATTTTTCTCATTAAGAAACAGAAATAAAACAAAACAAAAATAATTTTAGGGTAGATAGTGCATATTTTATTATCCTTCTTTTACTGATGAAAAGAAAACTGAGGTTCAGAGAGGTTAAATGAATTATATCACATTACATGATTATTAAGCAGTACAGCTCTAGTGTTATTTTCTTTTTTTTAATATAGAATATTTTATTTTCCCCAATTGCATGCTAAAAAACTCTTAACAGTTGTTTTTGTTAAGTTTTGAGTTCCAAATTCTATCCCTCCCTCGCTCCCCCTTTGACCCTTCCCTGGGATGGTAAGCAGATACGTGTTATAAATATGCAATCATGTAAAGCATTTCTGCATTAATCATGTTGTACAAGGAAACTCAAATAAAAAAAGGAAATGAAGGAAAATGAAAAATAGTATGCTTCACCCTGTATCCAGATAATATCATTTCTTTCTCTAGAGGCAGAGAGTATGCTTCATCATTATTCCTTTGCTCTCCACTCCTTTTAGAAATAAAACTTCATCTATTTTCTTTTGCATTACTAGAACTTGTGATATGAGATTAAATTAAAAATGAACAGAAATCTTTTCAGTTGCAAGAATAATGCCCAGGAGAGGAGTACTAATACCTAGTCATCACTTGTGTCAACCACCACACTTTAAAATTAATCTTCCTTATGCACATTTAATATTTTGTTGTTGTTGTTTAATTATATCAGTCATGTCTGTCTCTTTGTGGCCCATTTGGGTTTTCTTTTTGGCAAAGATACTGGAGTGGCTTATCACTTCCTGCTGCAGATCATTTTACATATGAGAACTGATACAAACAGGGTTAAGTGACTTGTCCAGGGTCCACAGCTAGGAAATATCTGAGGTCACATTTCCACTTAGGATGATGAGTTTTCCTGACTCCAGGCCCAGCACTCTATCCACTGCACCACCTAGCTGATTATATCACTTTCCAACTGAAACATTTCAATAGCCCTCTGAATCAATTAATTCATCAATGAGCATTTATTAAATACCTATTTTGTTCCAGATACTGTGCTAGACTAACTAGGGATGCAAAAGAAAAAGCAAAATCATCTTTTTCTTCAAGGAGCTAACATTCGAATAAGAGAAACAATATATTCATATGTAAAAAGTACATACAAATGTAAGCTTCCTGTTGAAACCATCCCATTTGGCTCTGGTGTCTTGACTATGTACCCATACTTCAAAACAAAACAAAACACTGAATAAAACCATAAAAATTGAGTGTCAATCAAGCAAGCTATTGTGTGAGAGACTGGGTCATGCCCTATCCCCTTTTTATAAAAGGCAGAAGCTATTTCCAAATTATGGAAGAAGAGATTCAACATCTGGATTAGAGAGGTTAGAGCAAAAAGGAAGGAAGGGGACACCTGAGCTGTGGCACAGATGAAAGATGTAAAAGAGAGTCACTGGAATCTGAAAAAGGAGGAGCCACGCTCAGCAAAGTGCCATGTAAAGGGTAGCTCTTTATTCATCTTCATTCCCACTTTATGCCTACCTACATATACTATTATATAATTTGTTTTATCATTCCTTAGATTTTCATTAAACTGAATTTTGCTTCAACCACAAAAAGGCAAGGGTTAACTTGAGGCAGATATAAGTGTAATGTCAGGTAGACAGCACAACCTCTGCTTCATTATTGGTATTTTTTCCTATCTTGGGTCTTGAAGCAATTGTGACTAAATTGAACTTTTCATGAAAAATAAACTCCCTAAAGTTGCAAAGACAAGTAGACTTTAGAGGCCATTATATTGATCCCTACATTTAAAATGAGCTAATTACTGAAACATAGTGTTATATGTAAAATTAATGAAATGATATTTGAGGAGCCAGGCACTAGCACTGAGGTTATCAACAAAAGTTATATTTAGGGACAGCTATGTGATGCACAGGATAAAGCACCAGCTGGCCTCAGACACTTGACACTTACTAGCTGTGTGACCCTTGGCAAGTCATTTCACCCCATTGCCTCAAAAAAAAGTTATATTTACAAGATGGTGCTTAAATTTTGAAGAAAATCGGGAATTTCAAGAAACTCCAGGACCTATATTGTATCTGTGGAGCTACCAAGATGCCTCTGATGGAGTCACAGAAATCCTAGACTATAATTACAAAGTATTAAAATCTCTGTAATATTTATCTCTAGCCTAATCCCATTAGGATGTGAAAACACCTCTCTGATAGAGTAGAGAAGAGAACAATTTGATTGACAGAGTAAACAAATTAAGTAATGCCTTTCAAGGCTTTAAATAGCTAAGCCCATTGAAGATTGAGGTAGTCAAGGTTTAGAAATATTGGACCACCTTTTTGGGGGAAGGGAATTGCTCTCTCCTCCTACCCCTTACCCCAATAACCAATAACATCTGATTCTAGGGTTATTTCAATAGTCCAGATGAAAGAGTCTGAGGGCCTGAACTAGGGTATTATGCATTAAATATAGAAGTAGAAATAACACAATTTAGCAACTGATTTCATATTTGAGGAATGGGAGAGGAAAGAAAGATAACTTTGTGGTTGTGAGTTTGGGTCACTGGAAGGATGGTGTTACCCTTGACAATAATAGAGAAGTTTGGAGGAGGGATGGATTTGAGGGAAAATATAATGAATGAAATATACAAAACAGATCACAACTCATCCATGACTTTTCATTTTGTATGACTCACTTTGTCCCACCTAAAACAAAAAACAGAGAGTTAGGCTTTTATTCACCAATTATTGCCCTGGAATGTAGAAACTGCCTCCTAAGGTGCTCCTACTGCAGGGAGGAGGTGATGAGGACAGAGCAGGGAGTTAGTGGACCATTATCTCAATGGTACCTGAGTAGTTACCACAAAGAGTCCATCTCTGTGGATGACTAAGTAACATAACCTGTATAACCACAGGGATAATTGATATCAATTTCATAAGGTAGGGTTTGGCATGTAGTGGGGATAGAGAATTTATATAACAGTGAGAAATAGTAATAAAATAATGTTGAGGGATAAAGGTAGGTGTGATTCTGTTGGAGAAAAAAATCTACAACTAACTTTTGGGGAGAGTGGGATTTGACCTACCTTATCATCCTCTGGTTGTTTGATAATATGCCCCTTGGAATCAGGTTACAGACATCTTGGTTTGGGCAATGACTCCCACCCCCACCCCAGGGTGCTTTGATACCCACTTAGGAAATGACTGTGCCAGAAAATGATCATCTACCCATTCAGTAAAGAAGATTTTATTTAGTATATCAAGAAAGGTGGAGACAATATCTTATTATTTATTAATATTGTGTGAACCTAGCTTTGTGTGGTGAGACACAGAATGTACGGGATGTGTAGGTCATGCTGACCCCATGGAATCTGACTTCCATGGGAGCCAGAGATTGTGGCCCACACCATCATCTTGAGTTGGGACCTCACCAAGCTTGTGTTTTGGATTTGCCCAAGTTTTATTGAATATTTAGATTTAACTATTGATACACATCTCAATCAACCTACATGTCTAATATAGAAACTGCCCCTTTTCGGAAAACTCCCTACATTCAGGCCACTTAGCTGATTGTGTGCTTGCCCTTGTTTGAACTCTATGTAATGTAAAACTTACAGAGATTCAGAGGGAGCCAATTATACCTTTTCAGTCTCTCCTCCCTGCCTAATGACAATAAAATTCTAAAAACTTGTTTAGATTTTGGGTTTGTTCAAAACTGACATAAAATATTAGTTTATGGGAATAAAAGCATTTGTTTTGCCTATCTCACTATAATATTGCAAGATAATTATAAAACAATATACACACATATATGCATGCAGCTATATATGTTTGTATAGCTGTGTGTCTGTATATATGTATGTGTGGGGAACATATGTGTGTATATACATACATGTACTATACATAATATATATACTATATAGACATAAATACTATATATACACTATGTGTATTTTCTGTATCTATCTGCCTATCTATCTATACACATAACTAGGTGTTACAGTGGATAGACTCTAGGTCTAGAGTCAGGGAGATTCATTGTCCCCAGTTCAAATCAGACCTCAAATTCTTACTTACTGTGTGACTCTGTAAAAGCTACTTTACCCTGTTTGCCTCAGTTTCCTCATCTGTAAAATAAGCTGGAGAAGGAAATAGCAAACCATTCCAGTACCTTTGTCAAAAAAACCTAAATGGGGTCACAAAGTAAGAACCAACTGAAAATGAACAATATGTGTATATACACACATATATACATATACATGTGTACATATAAATACATATATATACATATACATATACATATACATAGCTATTATTTGTAGTAATGAAATGATCAAGATTGAGTCTGTATCATTTTCTTATTGATCCTATTTAAAGTAACTTGATTTTGTCCTGTAACCACTTTTGTCCTGTAATTGCTTAAGTCATGGGTTTTTGTCTCTCTCTGAGTTTTGTTGAGAATTCAGTTGGCCTGTAATGAGTTAAGTTTAGAAAATCCTTTCTCTTCCTAATCACTGGTAAATTACAGAGAAAATCTGAGCTAGAGTTGAGAAGTACAATTCTCTCATAAAACATTCTAATTCTATGGGAATTGTTATCTCAGCAACACCTGTGAATAACTCCTGCGAAGGAAAGTTTTTTGTCCTGCATAACTCAAATGTCTGAGAAACTTTGTGACATTTACATGTTATCCTTGAGAAGTGGACTAATTGACCTTGTCCCATCTTTAGCCACTTCCTTGGCAATTAAAGGTGGTCTTATCTTATATTTGGCAACCATGAGTCTGCTACTTTCAGTTCATATCACTGATTTAGGGATGCAGCTGGGTCCCATAAAGCCATACAGTGATTCCTTAGAGAAAGAAAGAGGTGGTCTTCATCCCACATGTGTATATGCCCATTTTCCTTAATGTAACCAAACATGATCCTCACCCTCATGTTACTAGCCAATTATGTGATTTTTGTTCTATCCTTTGTTCTTATGCTTATAAAAGTGAATTGCATCTTCATTTTGAGGTCTATGGCCAGAGACAGAGCCAATGACCCTTTCATTGATAGTTTGCATGCCTCTGTTAATAAAATGGTATCTTGTTGAGAGAAATTTGTCCCAGTTTACCTTTTTGTTAAATTTCACTTGTGATAGTAATATTTTTTTAACCTTCTTTTTAACTTGTGATTTCATCCATGTAGAGAACTCTCTGGCATGAAAAGTTCCTGAAGTAAGACAGGTTGATGAAATACCTGTAACTTATGATCCTAGAGAGACACATGGGATCCTAAAAAACTAAGTAACTTCCCCATGGTCAAATGAACAGTATATACCAAAAGTAGGAAAGAACCCAGATCTTCTTGACTTTGAAGGCTAGCTCTTTATTCACTCTGCCATTCTATTTCTTCTTAGCAACATTTATAGAAAAACAAACTTCCCAATTATAACATTGAAAACAGAAATGTAAGCTTTATGTTTTTTTTAAAGGCCACTTTACATGCCTAGTTGAGTATCATATTATAAAGCATTCTCTTGAAAAAAAATAATGGCATATAAGAAGGACTCATAAAAGTTTTATTCCAAGTATTCATCACATAGAGATTAATGAATTTCCATAAAATCTAACCATTGTTACATGATAAATAATTACGGATAGTACCTATCCGTACTTGGTATTTCATTCACCTATCACCATTCCAGGTTCATGCTTTCTCTGCAACTTATTGCTTTAGAGAGTTACCTACACTACTATATAATATGAACTGTTATTAGTAATATTTTTCTTCATTCTGGACATGAGATTTCATCCAGGGAGGAAACTCCCCCTTGTGAGCACCCCCTGTACTGTGACAGATTTAGTAACTCATCTTAATTTATGATCTTGAAGAGTTGGAGCACTGAGAGGTTAATGATTTGTTTTAGAGTCACATAGCCTGTATGTTTAAGAATAGGGAGCTGAACCCATGTCTTTTTGACATCTTTAACCAATATGCCATGTTAACTCTCATTTTATCATTCAAATTATGAAAACAAGAGAATTTAATAAGAATAGGAATGAGAATAGATATTGTTTCATTGTTTTTGTTTCTTTCCCCAGTGCCTGGCATGTAGTACTCATGTGATAAATATTTCCAGGCTAATTGATTGAATAATTCAATTAAGAAACATTTATGAAGCATCTACTATGTGCAAGGAATTGTCCTAGATGTTAGGGTTAGAAAGAAGAAAAATGTCAAAATATCTGCCCTCAAGAGATTTACTTGATAATATGGGGAAAGGTAGAAGGTAAGATACACATGCAAACATAAGCAGGAAACAAAGTAGAATGTATTTGAGGATAAGGAGAGCATGATAAAGTCTTATGAGATTTTAGAGGGGAGCTCACTTTAACTTTGGAAAGGGAGGAAAGTGAGGGTTCTGTAGGCTAAATGAGGTGGCATCTAATCTGGCCTTTAAAGAATGGGAGAGGGAGGGGCCGAGATGGCAGAGATAAGCCAGGAAGTTGCCTGAGCTCTCCCCAGTTTCCCTCAGAAACAACATTAAATCAAGCCTCTAAAAGAATTCTGCAGTGACAAAGTCTACAAAAAGACAAAGTGAAACAATTTTCCTCCCCAAGATAACTTAGGATTTCAGGAAAGGTATGTCTCACTCAGGTAAAAGGAGAGTGCAGCCCAACACAAGCAGTGTTCAGGCAAGCATGTGGGAAGCTCTTAGCCACAGCACAGATCAGCACCTGAGGGCCCATGGTCCTGGATCAGCAGACCAGTGGTACATCAGGCCAACTGTGAGGCCTACAACTCCAGCACAGCAGGAAAACTGCCAGCCCTGGAACCTAGAGCACAATGGGTGTGGCTAGACTAGGAGACCCTACTGCAGGGGGTAAGCTGCCAGGCCCAGAAGGACTGGCACAGGAAGCCAGTGACCAGGTCCCTGGACCCTAGTATAAGATGCTTGGAACAGTGTACCCTGTACCCCAGGAATAGAGCTCAACTTTGAAAAATGAGCAAAAAAAATAAAAAAAAAGAAACCTGATAATAGAAAGCTGTAACAGTGACAGGGAAAATCCAAACACAGACTCAGAAAAGGATAACAATACCAAAATGCCTACATGTGAAGCCTCAAAGGGCTTCACAATTGGTCTCAAGCCCAAAAAAATCTTCTTGGAAGAGCTCAAAAAGGATTTTAAAAATCAAGTAATAAGACAAGATGGCAAAATGAAAGTGGGGACTCACCTGGGCTCTCCCCCAGATCCCTTCAAATACCTCCAGGAAGTGACTCTGTGTAAATTCTGTAGTGGTAGAACCCACAGAGAGACAGACTGAGGCAGATTTCTAGCCCAAGATGTCCTGGAAGTTCAATAGGAAGGGTCTGTTGCACCTTCCTGAGAGAGGACCTTCCAGCACTCAGGTTGTAGCACAGACCTGACCTAAACAAATCTGGAACCAGCCTTGGAGAACTGAATTACCAGCAACAGTGGCAGTTTCCAGTCTTCTCAGTCTGCAGACACCAGAGTAAACTTAGAAGTTCAGAGGGAGGGGTCTGTTGGAACTGGGTGAGAGAGAAATGCACAGGGCTGCAGAGCATGCCAATACAACCCTGGCACCAGCAAACCAGGAACAGGCCTTGGGAGTCATGAAGTCAGCAGCAGTAGTAGCACCAGCAATGGCAGCAACTGCTCCTGAAGCAATTAGCCCACAGACTATTTGAAAGTCAATTATTTTGATTTCTGGGAGCCAAGATGGTGGAATAAGCAGTACGTTGCTCTCACCCTCCCTTAGTGACCTTGAAAAACTCAGAGAATATTGCCATGGGAAAAATCTTGAAATAGTAGAGTCCAACAGAAAGATGAGATACAGCAGTCTTTTAGCTTGTGAGACTGGGTGATTAATGGGAAAGGCCCCTGTTGCTGTGGCTGAAAGGGACCAGTACAGGAAGGGAGGCATCAAAACAAGCCAGTGGTCAGCTCTACTTCAGCAAACCAGTAACCAGGCCCCTAGCACCCAAGACAAGAAGCCTGGGACAGTGCCCTCATGCCCCAGAAGTAGAGGTCAACTTTAAAAGCCAGAAAAAGAAGCAAATGACATGAACAAAAAGCAACATAGAAAAACAATGACCATAGTGAAGTATCTTGGTGACAGGCAATATCAAAACACAAATTCAGGAGAGGACAACATTAGCAATATACCCATATCTGAAACCTCAGAGGTGAATATGAACTGGTATCAAGACCAAAAAACCTTCTTGGAAGATCTCAAGAAGGATTTTAAAAGTCAAGTAAGAGAGTTAGAAGAAAAATTCAACAATCCCTTTAAAAATACAATTGACAAAATGAAAAAAAAAAGAGTACACTGAAGAAAATAACTCCCTACAAAGTAAAGTAAACCAAATGGAAAAGGAGCTACAAAAGCTAACTGAAGAAAACAATTAATTAAAAATTAGAATTGAGCAATTGGAAGCTAATGACTCTATGAGACATCAAGAATCAGTCAAACAAAAACAAAAGATTGAAAAAATACAAAAAAAATGTAAAATACCTCATTGGAAAAACAACTGACATGGAAAATAGATCCAGGAGAGATAACTTAAGAATTATTTGTCTACCTGAAAGACATGATGAAAAAAGAGGCTGGAAAATGTCTTTCAGGAGATCATCAAGGAAAACTGCCCTGAGACCCTGGAACCAGAAGGTAAAATAGTCATTGAAAGAATCCACCAATCACCTCCTGAAAGAGATTCCAAATTGAAAATGAAAAGGAATATTGTAGCCAAATTGCAGAATTATCAGGTCAAGGAGAAAATCCTGCAAGCACTCAGAAAGAAACAATTAAAATATCATGGAACCACAGTCAGGATTATGCAGGACCTTGCAGCTTCTACATTAAAAGATCAGAGGGCTTGGAATATAATATTCCTTTAGGCAAAGGAGCTTGAATTACAACCAAGGATCAACTACTCAGCAGCATTGAGCATAATCTTCCAGGGGAGGAGATGGATATTCAATAAAATAAGGAACTTCCAGACTTTCCTGATGAAAAGACTAGAGCTGAATGGAAAATTTGATCTTCAAATACAAGACTCAAGAGAAGCATAAAAAAGTAAACAGGAAAGGGGGAAAAACATATTATTTATTAAGGGTTTACTGTTTATATCCCTACATGGGAAAATGATTCTTATAACCTTGAGAACTGAATCTTAATTAAGACATTTAGAAGGGATATACATAGAAGGGGTAGGTTTAAATTGACTTTGATGTAATGATAAAAAAACTTAATAAAGTGGTGAAAAGGAACTGTAATGGGAGAAGAGGAAAGGAGGCAGAAAAGGGTAAATTACATCACATGAAGAGGCACAAAGACATATTACTGTAGAGGGAAAGAAGAGAGGGAGATGAGCATTGTTTGACCTATACAGTCATCAGATTTGGCTCAAGGAAGGAAATAACATACTCAGTGAAGTATAGAAATCTAACTTGCCAAATAGGCAGTAGGAGGGGAAAGGGGAAAGAAAAGGGAAAGGGAGATAGAAGGGAAAGAAGTAGAAGGGAAAAGGGAAAGAAAAGGAAGGACTCTGATAGAAGGGAGGGCAGATTGAGGAAGAAGGGAAAAGGAGAAAGAAAAGCATAAATGAGAGGCATATAGGATGGAGAGAAAGACACAGATGGTAATCATAACTGTGAAAGTGAATGGGATGAACTCTCCCATAAAATGGAAGTGCATAGCTGAATGGATTAAAAGCCATAATCCTACAAGATGTTGTTTACAAGAAACACATTTGAAACAGAGGGATACACACAGGATAAAGGTAAAAGCCTGGAGTAGAATATGTTATGCTTCAGCTTAAGTGAAAAAAAAAACACAGGGGTAGTAATCCTCATCTCAGACAAAGCAAAAGCAAAAATATATTTAATTAAAAGAGATAAGGAAAAAAACTAAATCCTGCTAAAAGGTGCCATAGACAATGAATTAATACCATTACCAAACATACATGCACCAAGTGGTATAGCATCTAAATTCTTAGAAGAAAAGTTACAGGAAAAAATAGACAGCAAAACTATACTAGTGGGAGACCTCAACCTTCCCCTCTCTCAACTAGATAAATCTAACCAGAAAATAAACAAGAAAGAACTTAAGGAGGTCAATAGAATTTTAGAAAAGTTAGATATGGTAGACATCTGGAGAAAATTGAATGGGGATAGAAAGGAATGTACTTTTTTCTCAGTGACACATGGCACCTACACAAAAATTGACCATGTACTATAATGTAAAAACCTCACAATCCAATGCAGAAAGGCAGAAATATTAAATGCATCTTTTTCAGATCATGATGCAAAAAATATATATGTAATAAAGGGCCATGGAAAGATAGACTAAAAATTAATTGGAAACTAAATAATCTAATCCTAAAAAATGAATGGGTCAAACAACAAATCACAGGAACAGTCAATAACTTCATCCAAGAGAATGACAATAATGAGACAACATACCAAAACTTATGGGATGCAGTGAGAGCAGTTTTTGGGGAAGTTTTATATCTCTCAATGCTTACATGAATAAAATAAAGAAAGAGATGATAAATGAAGTGGCATGTAACTAAAAAAGTTAGAAAAATAACAAATTAAACATCCCCAATCAAATACCAAATTAGAAATACAGAAAACCAAAGGAGAGATTAATAAAATAGAAATTAAGAAAACTATTCAACTAATAAATAAAACTAAAAGCAGCTTTTATGAAAAAAGACAATAAAATAGACAAACCTTTGGTTAATTTAATTAAAAGAAAAGAAAGAAGAAAACCAATTTACCAGTAGCAAAAATGAAAAGGGCGAATTCACCAGCAATGAAGATGAAATTAAAACAATAATTAAGAATTATTTTGCCCAACTGTATGTCAATAAATTTGACAATCTTAGTGAAATGGATGAATATTAACAAAAATATAAATTGTCCAGATTAGCTGAAGCGGAAGTAAAATGCTTAAATAACCCCATCTCAGAAAAAGAAATTGAACAAGCCATTGATGAGCTCCCTAGGAAAAAATCTACAGGGCCAGACAGATTTACAAGCAAATTCCATCAAACATTTAAAGAACAATTAATTCCAATACTATATTAACTATTTGGGAAAATAGGCAAAGAAGGAGTCCTAACAAGTTATTTTTATGATACGAATAAGGTGCTGATACCTAAACCAGGAAGAGTCAAAACAGAGAAGGAAAATTATAGACCAATTTCTCTAATGAATATAGATGCAAAAATTTTAAATAAAATACTAGCAAAGAGATTAAAACAATTTATCACAAGAATAATATACTATGATGAGGTAGGATTTATACCAGGGATGCAGGGCTGGTTCAATATTAGGAAAACTATCAGTATAATTGATCATATCAACAACAAAACTAACAGAAACCATGTGATTATCTCAATAAATGCAGAAAAAGCTTTTGACAAAATACAACACCCATTCCTATTAAAAAAAAAAAACAACTAGACAGCATAGGAATAAATGGAGTCTTCCTTAAAATGATAAGTGGCATCTACCTAAAACTTTCAGCAAGGATTATATGTAATGAGGATAAGCCAGAAGAACATCCAATGAAATCAGGGGTGAAACAAGAAGTCCATTACCACCACCGTTATTCAATATGGTACTAGAAACTTTAGTTTTAGCAATAAGAGAAGAAAAAGAAATTAAAGTTATTAAAATAGGCAAAGAAGAAACAAAGGTATCACTCTTTACAGATGATATGATGATATACTTAGAGAATCCTAGAGAATCAAGTGAAAAACTACTTGAAATAATAAACATCTTTCGCAAAGTTGCTGGATATAAAATAAACTGACATAAATCATTGGAATTTCTATATATTACCAACAAAGCCCAACAGTAAGAGATAGAAAGAGAAATTCAATTTAAAGTTACTGTAGACATTATAAAATATTTAGGAATCTACCTGCTGAAACAAACCCAGGAACTATATGAACACAATTACAAAACACTTTTCACACAAACAAAGTTAGATCTAAATAATAAGAAAAATATCATTTTCTCATGGGTAGGCTTAGCTAATATAATTAAAATGACAATTCTACCTAAATTAATTTACATATGCAGTGCCATACCAATCAAACTACCAAAAATATTTTATAGAGCTAGAAAAATAATAACGAGATACATCTGGAAGAACAAAAGGTCCAGAATATCAGGGGAACTAATGGAAAGAAATGGTAGGGAAGGTGGCCTAACCATACCAGATTTTAATAGTATTATAAAGCAGCAATCATCAAAACTGCTTGGTACTGGCTAAGAGATAGAATGGTCAATAAGTGGAATAAGTTAGGTACATAAGGCACAGTAGTCAATGACTATAATAATCTCCTATTTGATAAACCCAAAGATCCAAGCTTCTGGGATAAGAACTCACTATTTGACAAAAACTGCTGGGAAAAGTAGAAAAGAGTATGGCAGAAACTAGTCATAAACAAACATCTCACACCATATACCAAAATAAAGTCTTACATATAAAGGCTGATACTATAAGCAAACTGGGAGAGGAAGGAACAGTTTACCTGTCAGATATATGGAGAACAGAAGAATTTGTGAACAAACAAGAGATAGAGAACATTACAAAATGCAAAATGGATAATTTTGATCACATTAAATTGAAATGTTTTTGCACAAACAAAGAAAATGCAGCCCAGATTAGGAAAAAAGCAGAAAACTGGGAAAGAATTTTTACAACCAGTGTCTCTCATAAGGGCCTCATTTCTAAAATATATAGAGAACTAGGTTGAATTTAAAAGAATACAAATAATTCCCCAACTGATAAATGGTCAAAGGATATGAAGAAGCAGTTTTCAGATGAAGAAAATAAAGTTATCTATAGTCATAAGAAAAAATGCTATAAATCACTATTGATTAGAGAGATGCAAATCAAAACAACTCTGAGGTACCACACCTATCAGATTGGCTAATATGACGAAACAGGAAAATGATAAATATTGGAGAATACGTGGGAGATTTGGAACAGTAATGCATTGTTGGTGGAGTTGTGAACTGATCCAACCATTCTGGAGAGCAATTTAGAACTATGCCCAAAGGGTTATAAAAATGTGCATACCCTTTGAATCAGCAATACCACTTCTAGGGCTGTATCCCAAAAAGATTATAAAAATAGGAAAAGGACCCACATGTATAAAAATATTTATAGCAAAGAATTGGAAATTGAGGGGATGCCCAATGGTTGAACAAGTTGTGGTATATAAATGCAATAGAATACTATTGTGCTTTAAGAAATGATGAGTAATCAGACTTCATAAAAACCTGGAAAGACTTGTATGGACTGATGCTGAGTGAAGTGAGCAGAACCAATACAGTAACAGCCACATTGTATGATGACTAACTGTGATAGACTTAGCTCTTCTCAGCAATGCAAGGATCTAAAATAACTCCAAAAGTCTCATGATGGAAAATGCTATCCACAACCAGAGAAAGAACTATGGAGTCTGCATGCAGATCAAAAGATACGATGTGTTTTTTTTTTTCTTCTGTTTTATTTTGTTTCTTCTTTCTTGTAGTTCTTCCTATTGGTTCTAATTCTTCTTTACAACATTACTAATGTGAAAATAGGTTTAATAGGAATGTATATGTAGAGTCTATATCAGATTGCATGCCATCTTGGGAAGAGAGGAGGAGAAGAAGGGGGAGAAAATCTAAAACTCAAAAGCTTATGGAAGTGAATGTTGAAAACTAAAAATAAATTTAATTTTAAAAATAAGGTAATATAGGTAGGAGAAAAGTTGGTAAAAGAAATGAGGATTTTACAAGAGAATTTTACAAAAAAAAAGTCCACAGCTTGGAAAAGAAAACACAAAAATTGACTGAAGAAAACAACTCCTTTAAAAGTAAAATTGACCAAATGGAAAAGGAGGTACAAAAGAAAACTGAAGAAAATAATTCCTTAAAAATTATAATTGGCCAAGTAGAAGCTAATGACTCTGTAAGATATCAAAAATCAGTCAAAGAAAATCAAAAGAATGAAAAAAATAAAAGAAAATGTAATATACCTCACTGGAAAAATAACTGACCTGAAAAATAAATCCAGGAGAATTCATTTAAAAATGTTTGGACTACCTGAAAGCAATGACCAATAATAATAATAATAATAATAATAATAAAGAACCTGGATGGCATCTTTTAAGAAATTATCAAGGGAAGTTGTCCTGATATCCTAGATCAGAGGGTAAAATAGTCATTGAAAGAATACACCTATCACCTCCTGAAAGAGATCCCAAAATGAAAACTCCAAGGAATATTGTAGCCAAATTCCAGAGCTATCAGGTCAAGGAGAAAATACTATAAGCAGGCAGAGAGAAACAATTCAAATATCAAGGAGCCACAGTCAGGATTACACAGTCTTTAGCAGCTTCTACATTAAAGGATGAGAGTGCTTGGAATATGGTATTCTGGAAGGCAAAGGAGCTTGGATTACAACCAAGAATCAACTACCCAGCAAACCTGAGCATAATTTTACAGGGGAAACAATGAATATTCAGTGAAATATGTGACTTTCAAACTTTCCTGATGAAAAGACCAGAGCTGAACAGAAAATTTGATCTTTAAATACAAGATGCAAGAGGAGCATAAAAAGATAAACAGGAAAGAAGAAACAAAACAAAACAAAACATGGTATTCAATAAGTTTAAACTATTTACATCCTTGCGTGGGAAGATGGTACTTGTAATTCTTAAGAACTGGATTTCTATTAGGGCAGTTAAAAGTATTCTTAGATAGAGAGTATGGATATAAGTTGACTTTGATGTGATGATAAAAAGTTATTAAGCGGTGAAAAAAGGATTGTTCTAGGAGAAAAGAATTATGAGGAGGCAAAATGGGGTAAATTATATCACATGAAGAGGCATAAAAGACCTATTACAGTACAGGAAAGAAGGAATGGGATGAGTGTTGTTTGAACCTTATACTCATTGAATTTGGCTCAAAGAGAGAATAACATGCATGCTCAGTTGGGTAAAGAAATCTATCTTAACCTATAGAGGGGAAGGGGAAAAGGGAAAAAGGGGGTAATAGAAGGGAGAACAGATTGAAGGGGGCAGTGTTCAGCAGCAAAACACTGGTGAGGAAGAACAGGGAAAAAGGAGAGAGAAAAAAAGTGTAAGTGGAAAAATAGGATGGAGGGAAATACACAGCTAGTAATCATAACTGTGAATGGAAATGGGAAGACTACCCCATAAAATGGAAACCTATAGAAAAATGGATTAAAAACCAGAATCCTACAATATGTTGTTTAGAAGAAACACATTTGAAGAAGAGAGATATAAAGAGACTAAAAGTAAAAGACTGTATCAGAATATGTTACACTTCAACTGAAGTAAAAAAAAAAAGCCAGCATAGCAATGCTGATCTCTGAAAAAGCAAAAGCAAAAATAGATCTAATTAAAAGTGCTAAGGAAGGAAACTACATCTTGTTTTTTTTAAAAAGTACCATATACAAAGAAGTAATATCAATACTAAACATATATGCACTGAGTGGTATAACATCCAAATTCTTAGAGAAGTTAAGTGAGTTACAGAAAGAAATTAGACAACAAAACTATACTAGTGGGGGACCTCAACTTCCTCCTCTCAGAACTAGACAAATCTAATCATAAAATAAACAAGAAAGAAGTTAAGGAGGTAAATAAAATTTTAGAAAATTTAGATATGATACATGTCTGGAGAAAATTGAACAGGGAAAGAAAGAAAATATTTTTTCTTAGTGGTACATGGCCCCTACAAAAAAATGACCATATATTAGAGCAAAAGAACCTCACATCCAAATGCAGAAAGGCAGAAATATTAAATGCATCCTTTTCAGATCATGATGCAATAAAAATTACATGTAACAAAGGGCCATGGAAAGATCAAGTAAAAATTCATCGGAAACTAAACAATCAAATCCTAAAGAATGAATGGGTCAAACAAAAAATCATAGAAACAATAATTTCATCAAAGTGAATAACAATAATGAGACAACATACCAGAATTTGTGGAATGCAGCCAAAGCAATTCTTAGGTGAAATTTTATATCCTTAAGTACTCACATGAATAAAATAGAGAAAGAACCAATCAATGAATTGGGCATGCAAAAAAAAGCTAGAAAGCAAAACAAATTAAAAATCCCCAATTAAACACTAAATTACAAATTCTGAAAATCAAAGGAGAGATTAATAAAATTGAAAGTAACAAAACTATTGAACTAATAAATAAAATTAAGAGCTGGTTTTATGGGAAAAAACCAGTGAAATAGACAAAACTTTGGTTAATTTGATTAAAAAGAGAAAGAAGAAAACCAAATTACTAGTATCAAAAATGAAAAGGATGAATTTACCACCAATGAAGAGAAAATTAAAGCAATAATTAGGAACTATTTTGTCCTACTGTATGCTAATAAATCACACAATCTAAGTGAAATGGATGAATATTCACAAAAATGTAAATTGCCCAGACTAACAGAAGAAGAAATAAGATATTTGAATAACCCAGTTTTAGAAAAAGAAATTGAACAAGCCATCAATGAATTCCCTAGGGAAAAATCCCTAGTGCCAGATGGATTTATAACTGATTTCTACCAAAAATTTAAAGAAAAATTAATTCCAACACTAGATAAATTATTTACAAATAAAGGTGAAGAAGGATTCTTACCAAATGTGTTTGATGACACAAAGATGGTGTTGATACCTAAATCAGGAAGAGCCAAAACAGAGAAAGAAAATTATAGGCTAATTTCCGTAATGAATATTGATGCAAAAAATAAAATAAAATATTATCAAGGAGATTGCAACAATTTATCAGGAAGATAATATTCTATGACCAGATGGGATTTATACCAAGAAGGTAGGGCTGGTTAAATATTAGGAAAATTCTTAGCATACTTGATGATAACAATAACAAAACCAACAATAAAATGATTATTTCAATAGATCCAGAAAAAGCTTTTGACAAAATATAACATCCATTCCTTTTAAGACACAAGGGAGTATAGGAATAAATGAAGCTTTTCTTAAAATGATAAATAACATTTATCTAAAACCATCAGGGAGCATTATCTGTAATAGAGAGAAACTAGAAACCTTCTCAATAAGATTTGGGGTGGAACAAGTATGACCATTATCACCACTATTATTTAATGTTGTACTAGAAATGTTAGCTTTACTACTGAGAGAAGAAAAAGAAATTGAAGGAATTAGAATAGGCAATGAGGAAACAAAACCATCATTCGATGCAGATAACATGATGGTATACTTAGAGAAATCTAGAGAATCCACTAAAAATACTTGAAATAATTAATAACTTTAGCAAAGTTGCAGCATATAAAATAAATCCATGTAAATCATCATTTTCACACCAATGAAGTCATAACTAAACTGGAAAACAATTGGAAAAATATCAATTGCTCATGGTAAGTCTGAGCTAATATAATAAAAATTGTAATTCTACCTAAATTAATTTATTTACTCAGTGCCACACCAATCAAACTAACAAAAAATATTTTATAGACCTAGGAAAAATAATAACAAAATTCATCTGGAATGACAAAAGGTCAACAATATCAGGGAATTCATGAAAAAAAATGCAAGGGAAGGTGGCATGACTGTATCAGATATAGAAATATATTATAAAGCAGCAATAAGCAAAACTATTTGGTATTGGCTAAGAAATACAGTGGTGAATCAGTAGAATGCATTAGGTACACAAGACATATAAAGAAATAGACAGCAAAACTATAATAGTCGGGGATATATATATATATATATATGAATGACTATAGTCATCTCCTATTTGATAAACACAAAGACCAGCTTCTGACATAAGAACTCACTATTTGACAAAAACTGCTAAGAAAACTGGAAAACAGTATGGCAGAAATTAGGCATAGGCTGACATCTCACATCATATACCAAAATAAGGTTAATATGGGCACATGATTTAGACATAAAGGGTGATACCATAAGCACATTAGGAGAACAATGAATAGTGCATCTGTCAAATCTATGGAAAAGAGAAGAATTTATGACCAAACAAGAGATAGAGAACATTATGAAATGCAAAATGGATAATTTTGATTACATTAAATTAAACAAAAATTTGCATTAAAAAGCCAATGCAACCAAAATTAGAAGGAAATTAAAAAGCTAGGAAAGAATTTTTACAGCCAGTGTTTCTGATAAAGGCCTCATTTCTCAAACATATAGAGAACTGAGTCAAATTTATGAGACTGCAAGTCATTCCCTAATGGATAAATGGTCAAAGGATATGAACAGGCAGTTTTCAGATAAAGAAATTAAAGCTTTCCAAAATCATATGAAAAAGGGCTCTAAATCACTATTGATTAGAAAAATGCAAATTAAGACAACTCTGAGATACCACATCACACCTATCAGATTGGCTAAAATGACAAAAAAAAATGATAAATGTTGGAGAAGATGTGAAAAAACTGGAACACCAGTGCATTGTTGGTGGAGTTGTGAACTGACCCAATCATTCAAGAGAGTAATTTAGAACTATGCGCAACAGGCTATAAAAATGTCTATAACCTTTGACTCAGCAATACCACTTCTGGGTTTGTATCCCAAAGAGATGATCAAAATTCGAAAAGTACCCACATGTACAAAAATATTTATAGTGGCTCTTTCTGTGGTGGCAAAGAATTGGAAATTGAGGGGATGCCCATCAATTGGGGAATGGCGGAACAAGTTGTGGTATATGAATGTAATGGAATACTATTGCGCTATAAGGAATGATGAGTAGGCAGAATTCAGAAAAACCTGGAAAGACTTGCATGAACTGATGCTGAGTGAAGTAAGCAGAACCAGGAGAACATTGTACACAGTAACAGAAACATTGTGCAATGATTAACTATGATTGACTTAGCTCTTCTCAGCAGTGCAATGATCTAAGACAATGCCAAAAGACTTATGATGAAAAATGCTATGCAGATCCTGAGAAGGAACTATGGAGTCTGAATGCAGATGAATGCATTCTATTTTCCATTTTTTGTGGCTTTTCCCTTTTCCCTTTTCTTCTTTCACAACATGACTATTGTGGAACTATACTTACATCATTCTACACATATAACATTGTTCAGATTGCTTGCCAACTTGGGGAAGGGGGACGAGAGGGAGGGAAGGAAATAAAAATTGGAACTCAAAATTTTGTAACAAATGAATGTTGAAAACTATCTTTATATATAGTTGTAAAAAAAATACTATTTCCAAAAAAAAAACAAAAAAGAATGGGAAGGACTTCAATAGAAGGACCTGGAAACTAGGAACCTATTTCAAGGATGTCATGGAGAGGAAAAGGTCTAGAAATTAGTCCAATATAATAATATATTAAAACAAAAACAAATAAAAGGGGAGAGAAATTTTATTGCAATGATCATGTTTAATAATTCTGTAGTCTAAAGAATGTTGGGTTTTGAAGTAGTCACAAGTATTTGAATCCTATCTGTGACATTTCTTAACTGTGTAACCATAGGCAAATCCTCAGCCTCAGTTGCTTCATCTTTGAAATGGAAATAATAATATTTGGAGTAACCAACTTCATAGTCTTGTTGTGGAGCTCAAATGATATATTGCATATAAAACATTTTACAAACCTTAACACACCATAAAATGCCAACCTTTAAGAGACACACATTTTTTCCCTTTATTCTGTACCACACATTCCAACTCAATTGTTGAATATGGTGATGCTCAAAAGGAAGATTACAGTCCCATGACTCTTTCTTTTATGAATGTTCTTCCATAACAACTTTAAAAAAGTATCATTGCCTTTCTTTTATGCAACCTGGAGACTATAGAATTCTCTGCTTTTTCCTACACATAAATGACTGGTTTGGGTAAATGTATAATTGGTTAGGTATTTACTCTCCCCTCCCCATACACATAGCTATAGATGTCATCCAAGTTAGAAATCATTTAGCACTCATAATTCTCTAGATATTTTAACTTAATACTGACTGGAAGACAGGAAATGGGAAAAAGATGACTGTGTGTAGGTGCATTTGTGTGTGTGTGTGTGTGTGTCTGTGTGCCTGTGTGTGTGTCTCTCTCTGTGTGTCTCTGTGTGCCTTATATTGGCATCATGAGTTTTCCTTAATGTAGCCTTATGTGTTCCAGTCGATAAAATGTATAATGCTTTCCATCCAACTCACTTTTTTTTATTGCAATAACTTACTCGTTAGGCAAATCGAGAATGTAGATTTTAGATTTTGACTGTACTTGTGGGACCACTGCCTTTGGTTCAATGTCTTTGAATAAACAAACTGAACCTACATTTAAAACTTAGAGTTTTCAAATTATCATTTTTATGGAGGAGGTTTATTCTTTCGTAAGCATTTTGGGCCATTTGCTTCCATCTGAAGTAAACATAAAATAAAGAATGTCTTGCAGGCTCAGTAGAGCTAGTAAAAGTCACAAAATCTCTGAGTTGAATGAATGCTCAGAGGCCATCTAGTCCAAAGTCTACCTGGCAGAGAGGCCCCTCTCCAATATCCTTAGCAAATACTAATCCAGCATTTGATTCAATACCATTATTGAAAAGGAAACTACTACCTCTAGAGGTAGCCCATTCCATTTTTGTATAGCTGTTAATGTCAGGAATATTTTTTGTTGTTGTTATCATTTTGTTTTGTGTTGTTTTCTTTTGTTTTGTTTTCTCTTTACATCAAGCTGGAATCTACTTCTCTGCAATTTCCACCTATTGCTGCCCACTGGGATCAAGCAAAGCAATTCTAATTTCTCTTCCTGATGACAGTTCTTCAAAACTTGAAGACAGTCCTCATGCTCCCTCTTCAGTCTTCTCTTTTCTAATGTAAACACCTACAATTTCTTTAACATATTCTGATGTTCCATAATGTTAAGGCTCTTGATTATCTTGATCATTCTTCTCTGAACACTCTCTAGGTTATAAATTTCCTATCTAAAACCTCTAATAGTCATCCTAAAATATGTCTCCCCAAACTGAACACAAGAATCCATGTGTATTCTAAAGGACCAGGAAAAGCACAATCATGCCATCATTTTTCATGTTCCAGATGCAGTTTCTTTCCTAATGCAGCCTAAAACTGCATCAGCTTTTTTGGCTGCCTTCATTTACTCCACACTCTTACTTAACTTGTGGTACTCTAAAATCTCCAGATCTTTCCCAGTGAAGCGAATTCTTCTGATTCCATGTAAAAGAGATTTGGAGTGAAAGTAGAAAGAACACGGATTTGTGTCAGAGGAACTGGGCTCATATCTTGGTTCTGACAGTACCTGCCTGAGTGACCTTGGCACGTCACTTAACTGCTCTCTGACTCATCTGTCAAATGAAGAAATTGGCCTAGATGTCTTGGATGGTCATTTTGAATTTTAAATCTGTTATTTTGCTTAAAACTTGATGCTTATCATAGTTAAATATCATTTTATTAGATTAGGTCCAATGTTGTTTGTGATTCAATCATTTTAATTGTGCCCAATTCTTTGTGACTCCATTTGGGCAAAGACATTGGAGTGGTTTGCTTTTTTTCCCCTCCCAACTGATTTTACAGATGAGAAAACTGAGGCAAACAGGGGAAACTCATTGGCCCAGAGTCAGACATCTAGTATCTGAGGTTGGATTTGATCTCAGGTATTCCTGACTCCAGGAAGCCATGCAACTACCCAATATTCTGCCTTTTTGTTTTCAGTTTGCCTTGTGCTTGTTTATTCTATATATTGTAAAATCTAAAGTCTTACTAGAAGCTCTTCTTGACAATTCCCATCATACATAATAGTGTTTTGGGGGGAGAGAAGGTTAAAAAAAGATAGAGATATACTTACATGCCTTCGGACTAATTATTTATCTTACTGGGCTTAATTTCTTCATGTGTAAAATAATAGGGCTAGAGAATATCAGAGTTCCTTTTTAATTTTAGTTTTCTATCTTCTAGCAGATCTAGAAGAGAATTTGTTGTTGTTCAATTATGCCTGACTCTTTGTGATCCTATTTGGGGTTTTTTTGGCAAAGATACTGGAATGGTTCACCATTTCCTTCCCCATTTCATTTTACAGACAAAGAAACTGAGGCAAACATGGTTAAATGATTTGCCCAGGGTTACGTAGCTAGTGTGTATCTGAGGTCATATTTGAATTCAGGAAAATGAATCTTTCCAACTCTAGGCAGGCCACTCTATTCACTTGATCACCTAGCTGTCGCCTAGATAACTCACAACTTAGCTAACCAAGTGTGAATACTAGAAGCCTTCTATTGTCAGGTTCACTGGCAAGTTTTATCAAGACACATAAAGAATCTTCATTGGGGACCTCAAAACTTCAGCATAAGGAACCATAACCAACATAAGTACCAGTAGACACACATAAGCATCACTTACATTCTGGGTAATTTTCAACCAGTATTTTGAGGAGGCTATAAATTATTGCTTCATAACTTTACAGTAAAAATTAATCCATTCAATGTGATCTCCTTCTTCTTCCATACTCTTCATCTCAAAATCCTTTGACATCCTTGTTTCCCCCAGTCCCTGACAAAGAAGCTTCCCTTTGACTTGATCTCCTTTCATCTTCTCCAACCAGATGGAATGCTCTATCATTGCAATACCTCATTGAATCTTTAACCTCTCCCTACTACTAGTTCTTTCCATACTGTCATTAAACAGGCACAAATGTCCCCCATCTTTAAAGAAATCATACAAACACACACACACAAACACACACACACACATACAGAGAAAGAGACAGAGAGAAAGAGAGAGAACTCTAATTTCTCCTCAAGCCTCCACTTATATTTCTCTTCCCCCTTTCAGCCAAATTTCTGATAAAAATTCTCTCTCCTTGATGCATGCTTTTTCTCTCTCATCGCTCAGTCTTCGTCTTTTGTAATCTGGTTTCTGACCTCATCATGCAACTGAAATTGCACTCCAAAGTTACCTATCATCTTTTAATTGTTGAATCTGATAGCATTTTCTCAGTTTTAATTTTCCTTTACCTATCTGCTGCATTTTGTAGTATGATCAACCTCTCATTCTGAATACTCTCACCTCCATGGGTTTTCATGAAACTGTTCTTTCCTGATCTATTTGACCTGGCTCATCATCTATAACAGTGCTTTCAAATGTTTTGTCCTAGGTCCTTTTCTCTATATATACTCCCTCCCTTAGTAACATCAGCTACTCCCATTGGGGTTAATTATAACTTTTATGTGATGATTCTTAATCTCTACTCTGAGCTTAGACCCCACATCAATAATTGCATACTGAATATTTTAAACTTAATAATGATATCTAGCATTTATACAACACTTCAAGGTTTGTAAAGAGCTTTACATGTATTAATTAATTTATCCTCTCAGCAGCCCTATGAGCTAGATGCTATTATTGTCACCACTTTACAGAAGGGAAAACAGGGGCACAAAAAGATTACATGACTTGCCAAGAGACAAATAGATTGTATCTAAGGCAGGATTCAAACTCAGGTTTTCCTGACTCCAAGTCCAGAGCTCTGTGCACTGTACCAACCAGCTGTCCCTAGGCATATGTCTTGGAGTCATCTTAAACTCATTATTTCCAAAATTGAAATCACTATTTTCCCTCTTAAACTCTCCCTTCCACCAATCTTCCCTATTTCCCTGATTATAGGCAACAGTATCTTTCTAGTCTCTCAGGTTTGTCACACTGGCATTATTCTAGACCCATTCTATGTTTTATATTTCTCCCTCCTTTTTTTTTTTTGGTTAAACTCCTTGAAGACCATCTACAATACATGCTTCCACTTTGTTTCCTTTTACTACCTTCTTAACTTTTTTGAAATCTGACTTTCAACTTCACTCAACAGAAACTCTTTTCTCGAAAGTTACTAATGATCTCTGAATTGACAAAGTTAATGACCTTTAAAAAAATCTTCTTTTCTTTTGAACTCTTTGCTGTCTTTGACATTGTTTATTGCCCTCTTCTCCTAAATACCCTCTTCTCTCTAGGTTTTCATGACATTGCTCTCTCTTGGTTTTCTTCCTATTTGTCTGACGACTCCTCTCTCTCTTTTGCTGATTCTTCATTAGTGTCAAATCAGCTGACATTGGGAGGTCCCCCAAGGCTTATTCCTTCTCTTCTTCCTCTAGGCCTATTTCCCTTAATGATGTCACCTGTTCCCATGGTTTTCATTATTATTTCTATGCTTATGACTCTGAACTCTACTTTTACAAATATAACCTCTCTCTTGACCTCCAATTTTGCATCTCCAACTTCAGATTAACCATATTGAACTGGATGTCCAGTAGACATCTTAAAATTAACATGTCCAAAAGAAAAAAAGTACTCTTTTCTCCTCAATCCTCTCCTCTTCCCAACTTCCCTTTTACTTTTGAGTATAATACAATCATCCTAACACCCAGGCTTGCTACTCAGATGTTATCCACTACATCTCACTTTCACCCTCCACATCCAATCAGTTGTCAATTTCTGACATTTAAACCTTCTTTACATCTCTTCTATATGCCCCACTTCTCTCTTCTGAGATTGTAAAAACCCCAGTGCATACCCCTGCTACTTCAAGCCTAGACTATTGCAATAGCCTAATAGTTGATCTCCCTGTTTCAAGACTCCCTTCGCTTCCATTCATCCTCCACTCAGCTGTAGCATTGTTCTTCCTAAAGTGGAGGTCCGACCATTATCATCACCCTATTCATTAAACTCCAGTGGCTCCCCAATGTCTCCAGTATTAAATAGAAAATACACTGGCTTTTAAAATTCTTGTTAATATGTGTCCTTCTTATCTTGCCAGATTTCTTATACCTCACTCCTCTCCACATACTCTGATCCAATGACATTGATCTCCTTGCTGTTTCTCTCAAGGGACACTCCTATTAACTGTAGGCATTTCCACTGACTGTCCTCATGCCTGTGAATGTTCTCCCTCCTCATGTCTGTCCCCTAGTTTCTCTGAATTCCTTCAAGTCTCACCTTAAGTCCCACCTTCTAAAAGATTACTTTCTCAGTCCTTCTTAACACCTTCCCTGTGATACTACCCTCCCTATCTGTATCGTGTTTGTGTATAGTTGTTTTCATGTTGTCTCTAGAATTATTGTATGAGCTCCTTGAGATCAGGGACTGTTTTTCCCCTTTCTTTGTATCCTCAGGGCTTAACACAGTGCCTGATACAAAGTAGGTGTTTATTAAATGCTAGTTGACTGACTCTCCCTCTCTCTCATGTTCAATCAGTTGCCAAGTCTTCTCAGCATCTCTCATATATGATCCCTTCTCTCCATTCTCAGAGCCACCATCTTAGTTAATGCCCTCAGTACCTCTTTACCAAGATTCTTACAACAGCCTCCTAATTGGTTTCCCTTTCTCAAGCCTTTCCATATTCCAGTCCATCCTTCACTATATAATATTCCTTTAAGTCAGATCTGACCATCTGGCTACCCTATTCAACCAATTCCAGGGACTCCTCTAGGAAGAAATGTTGCCCTCAATTTTTATAGCCTTAAACAATCTGGCCTCAACATATTTCCTTCCTCATCCTTATTCTATAATCCAGCCAAATTTATCTTTTCTTTATTCCTTAGGAAAAGTCCTCGGCTGCTTCTTTCTCCATACCTTTGTATGGGCCATCTCGTATGCTGGGAATGCATTTTCTTTTACCTCATAGAATCCTTCCCAGTGCATCTTAGGAAATACTTTCTTCATGAAGCTTTTCCTGATTACCCAACTGTTGTTGACCTATTTACCAATCTACCTTGTAATTATTTTTATGTGTTTATGCTTATTCTCTTTTTGTTAATTCTATACATACTTAGGATAATCCTTGTTGTCTCTCTCATAGGAATGGAAACTCCTTGTGATAGGAATTATTTCACTCTTACATCCTAAAACATAGCACAATATCTATTACAATGTAGGAGCTTAAATTTTTTTCAATAATACATGAAAATTTTAGACATGAAAAGAGAAGTTTTGGGGAAGTATTATAGCTGTTTTCAAGTAGTCAGAAGATTATTCATATATGAGAGAGATTAGGCCTATTCTACTTGGTCTCAAAAGGCAGAAATGAGAGCAAGGTTCCAAAATTACAGAAAGAGGTTTTAGTTCATTATTAAGAAACAATTGTTTCATAACCAGAGGTATCCAAAAATAAAAGCAGCTCCCTCAGAAGTCCATTGATTCCCCCTTATTGACATTCTCCAACAGAAGGCTGGATACCTACTTGTCCTTCTGGGAATTACTGTTTAACTATACATTGTATAAAATGATCTCTGAAGTGATAACAACTAGCACTTACATGATGACTACTATGTGCCAGGCACTGTGTTAAGGACTTTACAAATCTTAGATCATTTGATCTTCATAATAAAAGAAGAAGATAGTTGCTATTATTATCCTCATTTCATAGTAGAGGAACTAAAGTAAACAGAGGTTCAGTGACATGCTCAAGATCACACATCTAATTTCTATGCATTTGACCTCAGGTCTTTCCGACTCCTAGCCTAGCACTTTATCCATTATACCACCTAGCCTCAAATCAGATTCTGTGGTCTCAGAATTTTGAGAAATTAATTGAGAATGCAGTAGGGTTGTTTTTTTTTTAACTAGGAAAATGAGGCATATAGAAACTAACTTTAAAAAAAGTTCCTTAAAATTGGTGCCAATAATGTTCTTATACAACAACGTATGAAATAGTCTAAAACACAAGAAATGCTGTACTTGACAAAGAAATCACCACTCATTTGGTTTCTGGGGCCCATTATAAGTATTCTGACTTGCTCAGAGGAATTCTGGGTATGCTTGGAGCCTCTGAAACTGGGACTGAAACTACAGACTTTTAAAGCATGATGGGACCTCAGAGATCATCTATTCCAGTAAACTCATTTTATAGAGGAGGAAACAGTTACCCAGGTTGATACAGTGACTCACTTAGGCCATGAAGTGATCTATTAGAATCATAAAAAGCTTGGGTTGAGAAGGTTATGAAGATTTTAGAAATCACCTAATCTAACTTTACCATTTTATAGATGGGGCAATTTAAGGACAGAAGGGGAAGGGATTTACCCCTTACCATAGTAGCTCAGTGAGCACTTGAATCCTGTTATCCAGATTACTAATCTGGTGATTTTTCCACTGTACCACAAATGGCTTAAGACCAAACAATAATTTATCTCTTAGAATATTGACTTGATTTTCAGTAATATCTTGGGCCAGCTGGATTTGAACCATGGAATTTGCAGCATGATGCTAGAACAGGGTGCTAGATTTTGCTTCAAGTGATCCAAGTTTGAAACCCATCTATGCTTTATGCCACCTGAGTAACTTTGGATAAATAATTTTACCCCTTTGGGTCAGTTTGATAGGGATCTTAGAGGGAGGTCTCTCCCAACACTAAATCTCTAGTCCTAAATTTATCTAGAATTTAATCAAAGCATTTTTTCCTGAACTTTGACCACTTGATCTGAAAATCTCCCCTGGGTAATGTGTTATACTACAAATAAGCCTACATGGTATGGTTTCAGTCATCTGAATCTCTAATAAAGATTTTCTTCCACCTCTATCTCCTTGATTTCACTACAAATAAACCATTAATAGAGTATTCCATTTTTTCCCCAGTGACTGATTTTTTTTTCTCAAATGGAAACACATCTGATTAATGCTAATATTGATGACCATTTTCTTCTTCTTTTCCAATTCTTCTATGTCAGGAAATGGAGTCTGACTGGAATGACTATTCTAGGATCTAAAAACTAAAACAGGCACGTTCAGGAAGGGTTTTGGTCACAGGTAGGAACATCTTTTATTCTTAGACACAGTTAGTTATATGCTGGCTCTCAAGTGATCTTAGATTCACTTCTTTTTCCGGAGTCTCCAGAAAAGAGAAGGGGAATTTGTGTGTGACAAAATACTGTGTGGAAAGGGGGGAAGGGAGAACAGTGTATGTTTTTCTTTGTAAAATAAAATAAAATAAAATAAAATACAACCTAACCAGTGTGGCACTCTTAAGTGCTATTTGCTACTTTCTTAAATGAACTCCCAGCTATCCATATTCCATTTAGAGCAAAGTTAATTTTTAGAAATAAATGCAGCTTGCTGTAGGGTGACCAGGATGATGACCAGATAGCATCATGAAGTTAAGTTGAAGAAATTGGAGACATTTAGCCTTGTAAAGAAAAGGGATAGAACAGTACTTTTCAAGATTAATAAATCTGTTAAGTAGTAGAGGGTTTGGGCTAGTTTCATTTTGCCCCAGAAGACAGAATTAGGAATAATTATTAAAGGGGCAAATTTCAACTAAATAACAAGTGTACCAAAAGCTTTAGTGAAGTTTTATGCTTTAGTAGAAAAGAAAAAGTAAATAAATTTTTGTTAATGATTAAAGTTTTCCAAAAGTAGAAGGGGCTATCTTTGAAACAGTGATTTATTTCTCAGCAAGAGTCTTTCTTAAAGAGGTTAGATGGCCACTTGTTAGGAATATTTTAAAAAATATATGACTTTTTATGTACTGTTTTGGCTAGATTTCCAGTGGAAATAGAAAGAGTATTGACTTTTTTTTTTTTTTACTATGACCTGGTTTGGAATTCTGAGACCTTGTGCAAATTGTTGACTCTTTCTGATCTGAAAAATAAAAGTTATAAATGGTCCTTTTCAACTCGAAATCTTATTATTCAATGATTCTCTTCGAACTCTGCTATTTTGTGATATTTGTTTCAGGTGAGGTGTTGAATAACTCAGCGCCAAAAGGTGCTCACTAAATGCTGTTTTGTTTTTCTGTTTGTTTTTTTTCTGAGACTTTTATTTTATTTTATTTCTGTTAAGGTATGAGATAAATGAGAGTGAGAAAGGCACCACCCATCAAAGAAAAGGGAAAGGGAAAAAAAAAGAAAAAAAAAGAAAAAAACCTGGGCCATTGCTTGCCAGGCAATGGAAGGAGAGGCAGAGGGCCAAGACCAGCAGGTGCAAATTGTAGGAACTCCAGTGAATGGAATCTAGGGAGCACTCAGTACTTTGCAAGGGAGAGATGGAAGCTCCATTTTTCCACCAAGAAGGCAGAATAAGCTTTTTTTCTAGGATGGAGGGAAAATGATCATAAACCTTGACGTGGGCCAGATGCTGGAGTATGTTTCAATGTGCAGCAAAGTGTCATTATCCTTTGAAAAGTAGTTTAAAGGGTGTGAAACATTTTCCCAGGGTGGATGAGGGGCGGGATGGGGGAAAATCCATGGGTAAAAGGCAGAAATGTAGCAGCTCTTGGTGGCGAGATGGTTGTAAGAAACTGCGGGGTCTGAGTGGACTAAAAGGCTAAGTGGAAAGGAGACAGCAGTACACAGAGTCAATTGAAGGAGGAAACTGAACTTACAGCTGTTCTCTCCTTCGAATTTGTTAATCGCTTTCCCCCAAAGCGCCCAACCTGGTGAGAAGCAGCGTTCATTCGTTCCCCTCCCCGGCGAGGCGCCCCTCCCTTTCTCGAGCCCCCTTGTGCAGGGAGCGTGTCGTGGCCCCTGCTCTTGAGCTGCTCTCATTGGGAGTGCGGAGCTGAGCTCATGGCCTGGCCGAGATCTGCCGCCGCCGCTGCCTCTGCCGCCACCGCCCGTCTCCAGCTGGTGTAAGCTAGGGACCAACTGACTGAGGCACTGACAAGCCCCGAGCAGTGGCTGAGCCCAGAGCCGGGGACGCCGCGCTGGGGCTGAGCCCGCGGCTGCCCCCGCTCGGCTTTGGTATTATTCAATGCCTGATAAAGGAGCCACAGAGCCGAGTATCGCGCAGAGAGGACCCAAGCTGCATGGGAGGAAATGAGTGTGGCGGAGAAGCAGACACCCCCCGCACCGCGTGAGCGCCCGGTCACCCTCCTGGTCCCCACTTGGGTAAGTACGCCGCGCTCCCTCTATTGCGCCTCTCGGCTGTTATTTCTGCGGCCATCCAGCTGCATCTGCTCCCTTTCATACACCCTGGATAACTTTCCTGACAAGGAGGAGGAGGAGGAGGAGGAGGAGTAGAGAACAGCGACTGGGGGAAAGTGGGGGGGGGGGGCGCTTTCAGGAACCCTTGGGACAGAGCTCAAACAGATTGCGAGGAAAAAGTGCTGGCTGCCCAATCCGTGGGGGTGACTCACTCTCCTTCCTTCCTTTTTCCTTCATCTTCCATATCTCTGACTCTAAGAGGAACTTCTTGGCATTTACTCTTCTATTTATTTTGAAGTGGCATGGAGGGCTTAGCACTAAAGGGCAATTACTTTAACTCGAGGTGAGAAAAAACGTCTCCCCCTCCCCCCTCCTAATAGGAGTATTTAAGGATTTATGTCCAGCTCTTCTTTGGGCTTCTGTCCCAGATTATAAGAGAGACGCTTCTTCCACCTCCCCCCACCCATCCCTTGCCCCCTCCAATCTCAAGTTTTCAATCTTCTTATCTTGTCCTTCTACACCAATAGACAGCAGTTGCATAGGGGACCTCTATAAACTTAGGTGAATGGTTGATCTGAGTTGACAGCTCCTCAGCTGTAAACTATTCTTCCAGAATCCATCCTTTCTCACCTTCCACTCCAGCATCTATCCACCCCGCCCCCAGGCCACTCAGTGAAACTTTTAGTGGTTTGAGATGGTGCACACACTTGCAAAAGTTCTTGATCACCTTAAGAGTTGAGACAGAGAGAGAGACAGAGATAGAGACAGAGAGTAACCATCCCCTCAGGTTACAAGGTTACAACTGGGCACAAGAAGCTTTCAGAACAGGAGGCATGGTTGTATTCATACAGATGAAGTTACAGTCAACTACTTAAAATACACATTTGACTGAATTGTCTCCTTTGTGACAATGCATCTATACTTTCATTGTACTTCAGTTCCTAAATGAAGATGCTCATTATAAAGGCACAAGAATCATAGATGAGAGTTGTAGTGTGTTGGAATATTGCTAGTGAATCTTAAGTTTAAGCTTCAGATAAGTTTATTAAAAGTACCTTTTTTTAAAATGAAAATTCCTTGTGATTTGTGGCAGGAACTATAATCAAAGCTTTTCATATGGTAAAATGAACCTTGTCAAAATAATAGACTTCATAATTATAATTTTCATAGAAGTATGAATGTTCTACAACCAAAAACTTTCTTTTGAATGATTGTTTAAAATTTATAAAATATGCCCCCCAATGGTTATGTATTGTATACTTTGCATATCTGTGGGAGCCTTTAAAGTATTCTGGTCAAACTCAAGTACTCTTCAAAATCATTAATATTAACTTAAGTTTGAAATTATAAACAATATATCATGTGGACCCATATGATGACTTAATTCTTGAAAAAATTTAATAAAAAGATGAATCTGTCACATTTATTCTAAGTACTTTTCAGAATGTTAATGGCTTATCAATCCATTGGTTGCCTTAATGTATTGAATTTGATGGCTAATACATAGCATTTAAATATATGTATTTTTGAGGTGGAGGTTACTTACCACAACTAAATTAAAAGGCACAACTAGCCTATTTCTACAGCAGTTTGAAGTCTTGTTATATGAAATGACAAATGAATTATATCATAAGAAAC
The DNA here is from genome assembly GCF_900497805.2 of Vombatus ursinus. Taxonomy (NCBI): domain Eukaryota; kingdom Metazoa; phylum Chordata; class Mammalia; order Diprotodontia; family Vombatidae; genus Vombatus; species Vombatus ursinus. The sequence continues at coordinate 35,397,318 of NW_020954619.1, forward strand.
TTTATGTCGATGTTAGAGGCTAAATATCAGGTTGATGGTGTAAAGGAGATTGAAAGTAAGAAGCTTAAGATTTAGTAAATTAATTTAAAAATAATGAAACATATGCTATGATCCCTATTGTCATTCACACAAAACTGGTGAAATATGCTACACTTTCATTACATGATTATTTGTTTATATTTAAGATGAGGATTCATCACATAGAATATATCCTTTATTTTTTTCAATGTGATGGGGGGGAATACTGATAATATATATAATATTCATCATTTTAAAGGTAATATAGCATAAGCTACTGAGTGTTGTTTGATTTCTCTTAGAACAGATGACCAAAAGATTAGTCAAAGGTTAATTAATATTGGAAAGAAACCAATTTTAATATCAAAAAGTCTGTGGTTTTCTTGATGATTTGCAATAATATTTAATTGTTTTAGTTGGTCACATCTTTTATTAAATTCTAAAAATGCACATACATGAGTTAACACAAATTGCATTTCTTATAACCTAGAGCAGATACTTTATGTAGTGTTAGATATATTCCAACTTCTGTAGGACCATGGGAATATGACAAATTTTATTAGAATGTCATAAGTGTTTACTAGTTGATTTTATTTTTTCCCTTTTCTTCTGTTTATAGTATTTAGTTCCTTATTTTTTTCCAACTTAAGAGAGTCCTATAGCTCAGATTCTTATTCTGCTTGTATTCACATTACAAAATCCCATTGCAGTGAACCATTAGTACAGTGTACTGTGTGTTTTCTGCTATTGATTAGTATTTACAGCACACTTTCTGTTTTTAAATAACAATGCAACTTCAGTCTACCAAGCTTGAAGCATTAGTCTGAGGGAGACAATAATGATCTGTTTCATATGATGGGTTTGTAGATTGAAAGGTAGGGGGAAAATGCTAGGTCATTTGAAATGTGCATTTTGCAATATAACCACTTAACCAACTCTTTAGAGGTTGAATTATTACATGCAGTAAATTAAACACCTAATCTCCCAAAGAATCTTAATCATTCATTTCGTGCTTTCATTATGTGTGCCTCAGACTTGCTGACTCATCTTTCATTTCAACTGTGGAATTTCTGATGATGGCCATGACATCATAAATAAAACACAGCAAGTACACTTATTTTTGGAAAGGGCAAAATATTCTGTTCTAACAGATGGGGGGAAACAGATCAATGGTGAAAATTTTTAGCAGGTTCTAGTTCAGAAAATCAATTTATGTTTCATAGAAATTTTGAAATTTTAACAAAATAGAGGATATTTCAAACTAAAATATATTGAGCATATTCTATGGAAAAGTTTAAAAGTTTATTTTAGTCCAAGTTATTTTTATAGGGCTATTGTAACCTAAGAGAGAGGTGGAAGATAATTCACTTTTCTGTATATGAATATCATCATCTATTAAATGAGTATGCTCCCAAAACACGATTATCTCACAAAGAATGTTAAGGTAATTAGAATTGGAGTAATTCTAGCCTGGAATCTCAGATACTCAAAGTCCTGGAAAATCCTTGTTATAACACACTCTTAACATATGTTCAACACTGTGTAAGTATTGGTTTCTTCAAATATTTTCATTTCCACTTCTGTGATCTGACAATTTTTGAAGTTAGGTGCACACGAACGTGTGTGTGTGTGTGTGTGTGTGTGTCTTAAAGACTGAGAGATGTAAGAATTTCATGACTGTTTAAAAACAAAATCCATAGAAAAATTATATTAAAAGTTCTTGGTGGAAAGGACAGTAAACATATATAGGAATCAAATACTTGGTCTAGCTCATCTAGCTGTGTGACTTCGAGTAAGTAACTTACTTGCTTTAGTTTGTAATTTCCTCAGCTGTAAAAGATCCCTTTCTGTGCTACTATTCTGTGAATTTATACATTCCTATTGAGCAGATTTTTTTTCATTATTAAGTCACCTGGATAATGCATTTTTGGATTATGTTAGGTGAACACTAGATGTCACTTTACCACAGACCATCAGGATTCTTAAATTTTCTAGTATTAAGAATATGAGGCCTCATTTACCCCACTATTCTTTCTATAGCAAATAAAATACTAAGCCATTACTACTGCAGTGTCTTCCTTAAAAAGGTTTGACATAGAGTCATGACAGGGGAACTGATTTTGTGAACATTCCCAGCAATGAAGACCCTCTCCTTTCCTTCTCTGATGACTGTTAACAGATGCACAGGACTCTATGAGCCTTAGCTACGCTTGCAGATTTTCCCATATTATGCTGATCGTCAGTAGCACTGTCTTCAGAGATTTCAACTAATATGACTCAGGAAGACAGTTTCTGATGTCTAAATTGTCAGTGTTACTTTATTTATATTTTAGACAGGAAGAGAATCAGTGGGAAATAAATGTATCTTTTTACTGACTAGATAAATGACTATTAAAACTGGCATTTCTAGAAGACACAGAATTGAGAATTTCATCATTAGCCTTCATTGTATTCTTTTTCTCTGTATCTTTTGCATCTGGAAGTTCTCAGAACCAATTCCAGTACTCAAACTGCTACACAGTGTCAGACTGGCAGTCCAGCAATCACATGTTGAATATCTCATCTGCTGTGTTTTGATAAGCAGTTAAGTTCAGTACAGTCAGTTTTGGATGATGAATGAATAATATTCAATGATGATAGCATCAGTAAAATGGAATTGTACACTTTAAAAACCATGATCACATTAATGTTAGATGAAATATTATTTGTAGAGCCAGTCAACATTATAGGCATGCCAGCATTGATTTTTATATTTTATTTTTTAACATTGTCTTGTGGTTGGATCACAACTTTAAATAATGTATAAAATATTAAAGGTTCAAGGTAATGATAGTGATTAGCAAAAGCAGCTTCCTATCCAGCAGTTGGACATTTAAAGGTGAGGAAGTGATTATTAATTATGTCACTTCTGAATGGAAAATATTTAAATTTAGACTTTCATAGGATTTAGAGCTGAAGGATTCTTGGAGACTGTCTACTCTCTTTATTTTACAGGTAAGGGAGCTGAGGCCCAGATTGGGGAAATGACTTTCTCAGGATCACATGTATATCAAGTAGCTGAACTAAGAATCAAATTGAATCAAATCCGTTAAGGCATCTGACTTTAAATCTATTTTCTTTTACACTCCTTTATTTCTGGTAGCATAGTTTCATAATTGTCTTCATGAAGTTTATTTGAATAATTAGGTGATTTAATTTCTAAATAGTTAATGTTAATGTTGTGATTGACTTTATAATGATTTTAAAAATCTTTATTGCAAGTGTCTAAGATTGTGAATGATTTTTGTGGTTTGATGTTATATTTTAGAGGTATTATGGCCTACTGAATACCTTGCTGGATGTGGATTTAGGAAGAGAGTTCAAATCCTGCCTCTGAGGCTTTCTAGATGTACAATCCTGGTTAAATCACTTAACCATTAGGGGACTGGCAAATCTCTAAAAGATTAAAGGGTTATAAACTATTGTGCTTTTCCTTGTTGTAGGTAGTTCCCTATACTTATACAATCACAAATCCTTTTTATATTCACTTATGTGCTATATTGTAAACTTGGTGAACTTACATATTGTCTCATTTCATCAAACAATTATTAAGCACCTGCTTGATGGAATCACTGTTGTGGACACTAGGGATGTAAAAGCCAAAAAGGAAAAATAAAATATTTATAATAGTTATCCATATTATCTGTAAACTATATCCCTGAAGCTTTCCTGATGAAATCTTATCTCCATTGCACACAATCAGCCTTTAATATAATGACTTATATTTCAGTTGTTTGGATTATGGATTATTATTTTCCATGATGTTCTCTTCAAGAGATTGCCAGCCTTGCAAAAGTGTGATGCCAAGGTGTTGACTTTGAATTTGGGATAGATGAAGAAAACTGTATAGAGAAGGTATTGGACCCTGGGAAAATCCAATTCCCAGAAGTATCATCTCTACATATTCCACCATACACGATTCAAATGAATGAACAGGCCCCTTTAAAAATGTGAATATCCTACAAGAGAATGAAAGGAAATGCTGGCTTTCAGTTATTTATTCCTTAACATGAATGATTTTTCAGATATTTTCAGTATTTAGAGCTAGAAAGGAACCTTAGAATCCATCTCATTCAACTCTCATTTTGTAGATGAGGAAAGAGATGCCCAATGAGGGGGAAAAGATCATTGAATTTGGAGTCAAAAGACCTAAGTTTAAATTCTGACAGCCACTTGCCACTTGTTTGACCTTGGTCTCAGGTTCCCTTATTTCTCAAAAGGAGACTATGGTAAATATCCTGAAGTGGCTTTTTGAGCTCTAGAAACACTGAGATCTCATGATCAGCCTTTGGTCATGGAGTGAATTAGTAAATGAACCAGGACTAGGAAACCCCAGTATCCAGGCTATCAGTTTAATACTCTTTCTATTGCTGTAGCATATTGCTACTTTTAATCAGGGACCCAAAGGGATATTGAGTGTTTCCAGAGACTTCCTTTATTTTAAAAAGCTTCTGAGGGCTGGCCTATGTAACAGCAATTTCTACCTGCCATTTTTCATCTATTTGTGTGCTAAGGTTGCTGATAACTGGTTTCTACTAATCCTGACTTCTCAGCACTAGAAAAGCATGCTGTCAGGAATATACATGAATCACACAACAGAATATGCTTACTGTAGCAAGGATGCTCATACTTCAATGGGATCTATGCATATTCCTCCAGCAGGACTGCTCATTATCTTTCCACAGCCTCTCATGCTACACAGTTCATATCTACATTTTTCTTTAAACCTGTAGAGGAGCCATACACCACGATGAAATCTGGAGTCTCTGTTCTCTATATTTTTTAATATTTATTGAGAAGCACTGCAATTCCTGTTTAAGTAACACAGGTTATTAGTGCTACCTTATTTCAAACTAAGTCTACCTAGATTTAAAACATTTCACCCCAGAACTATTTCAGAGTAAGAAATATACAGATCATATGTTCCATAATCATATTAGTTCACATTTATATAACATTTTAAAGTTTATACCTTAGGTATACATTTGATCCTCACATCAACTCTGTGAGATATCAATCAATCTGCAAGTATGTACTGAATTCTCACTATATGCCAGATATTGTGCTATGTGCTGGGATACAAAAACAAAGAATGAAACAATTCCTACTGGCAATGAGGTTGCTATTATTATCCCTCTTTTATAGATAAGGGAAATGAAGCTCATAAAATCAAGTGATATGCTTGGGGTCACACAGCTAATCAATGCATGAGGTTAGATTTGAACCCAAGTTTTCCTCACTTTGAGTATGAGTGTTCTAGTATATCTATTACCTGATACTTTTTCTGCCATCTACTGTAATATACCATAGGACGTGATAAATACTTAGATTGTCATCATGTTGAGTTAACAAAAATGCCTTAAGTATGAAGTTATTTTGCTACATATTTCAATATTTTGTACATATTTCAATCATTCTCCATTTGGGGTGAGAAAGCCTGGTTATAAAACCAGGCTCCAACATTTACCACTTTTGCGACCTTGAATCAGTGATTTAAAATTTCTCAGTCTTAATTTCTTTGTCTATAATAGAGGGATAAATGAATTTGTATGACCCATTTCACAGGGTTGTTGTGAGAAAAGTACTTTGCAAATCTGAAAGTGTGATAGAAAAAAGTTTAATGTAATGGAAAAAGTACTGGATTTGGTGTTAAATTATCTGAGTTCAAATGCTTGCTCCTTTATTTACTACCTGGGAGACCTCAAACAGTTCTTTAGCTCTAGCCCTCAGTTCCTTCTACAAGTTGTAAAGTGTCAAGGGATAAACTAGATAATCTCTAAGGACCCCTAAAGGTTCTAAGTTTATGATGTTTGCTATAGAGGTGATTTGTTATTATTATTTTAGAGCCAAAGGGGACTTTAAATAAAATAATTTTATTTTGTAAACAATGAAAAAGCAGAATCATTGTACTTAAAGGTCATTTCAATGGTGACAATAAGTGTATTGTGAATATAGATTCTTATGTTAGGAGATGATGGAGATATGACCTCTTAGATTCTATCCTATCATATACATATTTGTGTGTGTGTGTGTATTTGTTGGTGTTGTTCAGTGATTTCAGTCATGTCTGACTCTTTGTGATCCCATTTTGAGGTTTTCTTGGCAAAGATACACTAGTAGTTTCTCATTTCCTTCTCCAGCTCATTTTACAGATTAGGAAACTGAGGCAATTAGGGTCAAGTGACTTGTCCAATGTCCCACAGCTAGTAAGTGTCTGAGGCTAGATTTGAACTCAGGTTTTCCTGACTCCAGGCAAGATACTGTATACATTGCATGTATGCCATATGTGTATGTTTGTATATACATGCATGTATATGTGTGTGTAAGCATATATAGATATAAATCTATCTATCATCTATCTATCCATCTATCTATCTATCTATCTATCTATCTATCTATCTATCTATCTATC
>NW_020954619.1:35403796-35415979 GCF_900497805.2 Vombatus ursinus
ATCTATCTATCTATCTATCTATCTATCTATCTATCTATCTATCTATCTATCTATCTATAAATTTCTCAGCTCCAGATAGTATTTTGCACACAGTTAAGAGTTTGCTTAGTTTGCCAAATGAATGACAAGACACAACCCTTACACACTTGAAACTAAAGAGTTATTAGGTGGACATGAGATGGAACACAAATATATAAATGCATATTAAAAGTGAAAAAAAGTATGATATCAAACTCAAAGGTGAGGTCAGGGAAAGCTTCCTGAAGAATGTGATCTTTAATCTGGCCTTTAAGGGATGGGTGAGAAGTAAGGAAGCATATATGTGAAACACTTGCTTCTATATCTCAGGAACAGTATGAGAAAAGCTCCAGACATGGGAAAGCATCAAATATGTATGGGAAGTGGTAAATAGTTCAGTTTGGCTTGAGCATAGAATATTTGGAAGGAACAATTTGAGATAAGTCAAAAAAATAAAATAGTGAAAGATTACAAGGAACCTTCAATGCCAAATCAAGGAGTTTCAATTTTGTTTGGTAGACAAAATAAAATCATTGAAGATTTTTCATCAGAAAAGAGAAATAGCCAAATCTAAGAATAAGAAGATGAATATAGAAATAGAATAATAGGTAGACTAAAGTGGAGACAATGGATTTGGAAAGATCTATTAGGAATTGAGTGGTAATGAAGGCTAGTCTCTGTTTTATTGATTATAAAGTTTAGTTATAAAGGTATAGTGTAGTTATGAGAAGTATCTTGAAGATGGAAGCAATACTGCTTGGTAACTGATTAGATATGAGAAGTGAGTGAAAGGAAAAAGTGAAAAATAACTCCAAGTCTACAATCAGGAGAAAATGTATAGTTGCTGAAACCATTAATATGAGAGGGAGGACAGGTTTTGAGAGAATGATAATAGACTCACTTATGGTCATGTTGAGTTTTAGATGTCCACAAGACAACTGGAATAAGACACCTTACAGGTAATTGTAGTTGGAGAGGTGGAACTTGACAAATCTCAGAATTAAATATAATGATTTATAAGTCTTCTACAAGTGATAGTTTAGGCCATAGAATTGAATGATATTGACAGGAGAAAGGGTACATAGAGAGAAAATAAGAGGGTGGAAGAACTTCCATAGAAGAACCCTTACCTTAAGCATTCAGAAAGAAGACAGGGATCCAACAAAGAAATAGAAGTGTGACTGCAGCAGCATAAGAACCAGAATGGCACGTTTTCTCCAAAGCTGAAGGAAAGAGAATTCAGAAGGAAGTTTAACAAGGTCAAATGCCTTAAAAGTAAAAAAAAAAAAAAAAAAAAAAAAAAAAAGATGACTATTATTTAAAAAAAAAGACACACAAAAGCAATAGGATTTTTCAAATGGGAGGACATTAATACCATGTAAGGAGGTAGTTTTGGAAGTGGTGGTGACTAAAGTCAGATTGCAAGAGATTGGTGGTGAGGAAGTGAAGATACTGTCTGTAGACTACTTTTTCAAGGTATAACTATGTAGAGGAAGGTATCAATAAGATTTGATAGAAGAGTCTAAGGAAGGCAATTTTAACATTAGAGAAATCCAACCATATTTTTTAGAACATGAGACAATGAAAAGGGGGAAATAAATTACATTTTTTTCTATTTAAAAAATTAGTATAATATTTTCTTTTCCCAATTACATGTAAAAACAATTTTAGCATTCATTTTTAAATATTTTGAGTTCCAAATTCTCTCTCTCCCCCTCCTTGAGATGGTAAGCAATTTGATATAGGTTATACATGTGCAATCACACACAATATATTTCCATTTTAGTCATGTGGTGAAAGAAAATATTGACCAAAAAGTCACCATGAGAAAAATAAAGAAAGTGAAAAACTGTATGCTTCAATCTGTATACAGACTCCATCTGTTCTTTCTCTGGAGGTAGCTAGCATTTTTCATCATGAGTCCTTTGGGATTGTCTTAGATCATTGTGTTGCTGAGAATGGTTAAGTCATTCACAGTTGATCATCGTACAGTATTGCTGTTACTGTGTATGTTGTTCTTCTGCTTCTGCTCATTTCACTTTGCATCAGTTCATCTACATCTTCCAAGATTTTTCTGAAGGTAACCTGCTCATCATTTCTTATAGCACAATAGTATTCCTTAATAATCATATACTACAACTTGTTCAGCCATTATCCTATTGATAGGCAAACCGTCAATTTCCAATTCTTCGGCACCACAAAAAGAGCAGCTATAAATATTTTTGTACTAATGGATCTTTTCTCATTTTTCTTTGTTTTCTTTGGGATACAGACCTAGTAGTGGTATTATTGGATCAAAGAGTATGCACAGTTTTACCGAGCTTTGAGTATACATCCAAAGTGCTCTCCAGGGTGCTTGGATCATTTCACAACTCCACCAACAGTGCATTAGTGTCCCAATTTTTCCACATCCCCTCCAAAATGTATCATTTTCCTTTTCTCTTATGTTAGCCAATCTGATAGGTATGAAGTGGTACCTTAGTTGTTTTAATTAATTATTAATCAATTGTAATTTAGAGTATTTTTCATATGATTAAAGATTGCTTCGATTTCATCTGAAAACTGCCTGTTCGTATCCTTTGACTACTTATCAACTGGGGAATGACTTGCATTCCAAAAATTTGACTCAGCTTTCTGTATATTTGAGAAATGAGACCTTTATGAGAAATACTTGCAGGAAAAAAATTCTCACTTTTCTGCTTTCCTTCTAATTTTGACTATATTGGCTTTGTTTGTATGATACCTTTTTAATTTAATATAATCAAAAGTATCCATTTTATATATTGCAATGCTCTCTAGCCCTTGTTTGGTCACAAATTCTTCTCTTCTTAATAGACCTGACAGATAAATTAGAATGAACTTACATTCTACTGGAGGAAACCACCTGTACATATCTAAGTATGTATATGACATTTGCAAAATAGATGTAAGGTGTACATCATCAAATTATAAGCAATGTGATTTTCATCACTGATGCAGGAATAAAGAAGTCAGATGGAAAAGGTTGCACAGGGATGAAGACTAGTAGTTCTGGAAGATAATAAGAAGGGAAAGTGAGAGGCAAAAAGGACTTCCAGAATAGTTCCTTGTGAGGTGATACAGGTATAGCATCTAGTGCTTCTCAAAACAAGTCTGAAATTTTCTTAAGTTCATGAACTGGTTGATTCTTCTAAGATAGCTTTTACAAATTGGTCTAAGAAGAATAAATTACACTCATCCAATTGCGTGACTGTTACAAAGTGGTATCTTTACCTTCTCTATCTCCTTTCTACCAGAAATTGTGCTATGATGGACAAGGGCTTATTGTTTTCTGTTTTTTTTTATTATCAAATCACTTATTGTGAAACTAACTTTAAACATAGAGCATATGCTTAAACTTTTCATCATGTAAAAATGTGAACTTCACCATAAACTATCCATAAAAGTTATTCCTTCTGCCACTGTGTTCATTTATAAAATTCTCTTTTTATTTAGTCATAGGCAATTTATATATTATTCAACAGGTTTTGCTTTATTTACTTATGATTTAGCCAAGGTCGCATTGTTTGTAGAAATTGAATTTAGAGTTAGAAGATCTAAGTTGTAATTTCATCTCTGAACCAGAGAGAGTGTTGGTGCATATAAATGGTGAAATCAGGAAGAGAGAGTGTAGAGTCAAATGTACAGAGTGTAGAGAAGGAAATATTTTAGGTTTTGGACTTAAATGAATTTGAGATGCCGAGAGACATCAAAATGGAATTGTCTCTGTGAATCTTAGGAGAAAGTGTCAAAGCTGAAGGGAAAGATTCTACCTAGATGGGACTTGGTCATCTTACTTTAACTCTATCATTTTCCTCATCTGTCAGATGAAGTAGTTGGCTGAATCATCTCTAAGATTTCTTTAACCTCGAAAATGCAATGTTGTTAATATCTTTCTATGTTTATATTTTTTCATATTTGTTATTCTTAATTGTAGTATGGAGAGGCAGCATGATATAATGGATAGAGAGCTGGCCTCAGAGTCAGAAAGACCTAGATGCAAGATCTACCTATGACATATACTGTCTGTCACCATGTGGAAGTCACGTAAATCTTGAGCAACTCCTAAAAGTGTAAATTGTACAATTCCTGAGCTGCATTGGTGGAGGGAGTTTCTTTACTGGAATTTCCCTATGATGAAATCACCAAATGAGACTAAAAATAAACAAAAAAATTGCAAAGTTGTTTTCCAGAATTTGTCTTTTGCTGAGTGGGATTTCTCTGTAGGGGGAAAAATGTATAACTTTGAATTAGCTCGATTCCTTTTTTGTTACTATAACACTAGGTCTGCTGGTTCCTTGTAGTTGCTAGCTCTCAGCACAGGGTACAGTCAACATTTCTACTTAGGTTGCATTTAATGCACACTTACTAAGTGCTTACTATGTGCTTAGCATTGTACTAAGGCTATACAGGATATAAATGTAAAATTTTATAATTATACTTGATATTCAAATGGAGCTTTATGTTTTGTTAAGTGCTTTCGAAGTTATCATATTTGATCCTCACAATTGCTGTTGGTCAGGTAAGGAAGAAAGAGAAGGAGCCTTGTGCCACAGGAAAAAATGCTGAATTTAAAAGTCATAATCTGAATTTAAATCCTGATTTGTTTTTGTTTTTCAGTTATTACCTTTGAGATTTTGACCAAACCACTTAACCTTCCTGGGCCTCAGTTTCCTAATCTCTAGAAAGAGAAGGATGATCTAGATGGCCCCTAAGGTCTCTGTCAGTTCTAAATCTAAGATTCTATAATATTAAAGTTAATCTGAATGCATCAGTAGCATCTCTAGTTTTCACACAATTCATAAGAATTGTCTATACATTAAAAAAAAACCTTGCATAAAAAGCATACAGAACACCATGTTAGGCACTTGGGGGAGATAGAAATTTATACAGGATGTAGTCCATGTATTTACTCACTATCTAATAGTTGCAACATCAATAATCCAGCTCTGAGATTTGTTTCTTTTAAAAATGCAATCCATGTAATACATTTAGGTAGAACAGACACAGGTGTGATATATTGTTAGGGACTTGGACAGTTCCATCAAATCTAAATGCTGATACTAAGACACATCACAAAAATAACTCCTGAATAAGTTAGGATTCCAAGAAAGAAACATATTATGACACATAAATTAACCTTTTAAACTAATCACTCAAGCAACAATCATTTATTAAGTACCAATATCAGGTATGTTAAATAGAAGTATATTAAAAAGGAACAGCCCTTCCCTCATGTAGCTTATATTCTATGAGAAAAAGACATAAAAAGAGTATGTAAAATATAAACAAAATTACAATTTAAAAATTGCATCCAATTTATATTCTGAATATGGTAGTACTTGAACTCTGATCACCCTTTCACCTTCAGAAAACAGAGATTTCCACCCCATAATTGTGGAGTATGTGAACTTTGTCTTTGGTGATATGTTTTCCTTTTCTCTTAGCTTTCTCACTGTTTCCTAACCCCTCCAATCCCTACAGGACTTAGCTTATTTCACTGGATGACTTTCAAGACTAAAAAAAATGTATAAATGAATTTCTTTCCAGGATGTGAGCTGACAGTCAGCTTAAGGCACCTTCCATTGTGGATGGGTATCCATTTTGTTACAGCATTCTTGAAGACTTAACAGCCTTCTAGATTCAGAGGGATAAATTTCTAATGGTGGAATATTAGAGTTTATTAAAAAGTGACCTTTTATTTAGGTGGGAGAATTTGAGGATGAAAGGAACTTTTCTAGCACCTTTCATACAATATTGTTTAGGCAGCAACCTATTTGCAAGCCTGGCCCTGCTCTGAATGAAAACACCACATTTTCCTAATATTACCCCTAGAATGAAAATGCTCATGATTGGTTTTGGAAACATGTTCTGTCTTCCAGGGAGTCATTTAGATGGAAATGGAAGTCCCTGTTTTTGCCTGGTGCAACTTTAAGCACAAGAGACAATAGCATGACTTGGGGAGTTTCTGAAAAGCAATTTTATATAATAAAAAGAGCACCAAATTTGAACTACTATGACCATGAAAATTTGCAGGATTTAGATATATGAGGACCTTAGAGATCATCTCATCAAAATGCCTCATTTTACAAGTGAGAAAACTGAAGCCAAGGGAGAGGGAAAAGTCTGCTTTAGGGTCATACAGCTAATAAATTGTGGAGATGGGATTCAAATCTAGTACCTCTGACTCAAAATCCAGTGCTCTTTCTAATGCTTTCCATCATTGTGGTATATTACATTTTGCTGAATACAATTATTTCTTTGTTATTTTTACCTTTAGTTATCAATTAGGGGCAACTCAATGGATTTCATACCTTGGGAACATTTGGGATGTTTTATTCCAGAAACATATCTATTGCTTTATTTCTTCTTTTCTTGATTTTTAGCCACTTATTGTATCACCTTGCTTTTTTTTCCTACAATATTTTAGAATACTGTATTAATTCAATTCAATTTTTCTTAGTACTTTCAAATGTGAATATATTTTCTAGTGAATAAATCTGAAGTAATGACTGTCTCAGTCTTGTATCGAATAAAATGAGGGTGGGGATTCTAAAAGAATGAGAAGAAAATTGAAAACAAGGAAGGATTTATATAAAAAAAAACTAGACTAGTACATTGTGGGATGATGCTGGAAAGATTTTTATCCTAACAAGACTTCCTAGAAACCTTGTGCTGTAAAGAGATAGAGAATAATTATTTTGAGTTTTGTTTCTTCTTTTTTTTATTTTGAGAAAGGAGGCTAAATTTTTGAAATTCAATCTTACCGAAATGTATTATTTTCAAATACAAAATTAAACCCTCATTTCAGGTATCTGTCACGAGACACTGCATAGGAACTGGCTTCAACTACTTGCTTGGAAACCATGTCTGTGGTAGAAATCACTGTACTATAGAGGAGATAGTGCTAGACCTAGAGTCAGTGATCTATTGGCTTGAGTCATGGCTCCAATATTTACAGCTGTGACCTTGGGTGAAGTCACATCTTTATTTTGGGATGTCACTTTCTTTAATAAGAAGATGACATCCATCTCACAGTGTAGTGAGGGAAATCAGCATCCTGTTGACTCCATTGTTACAACTACTACAATTTTTTAATGCAACTTAACTTCCATCCTTTTCCTGAAGGGATGACATTGTACTGTTGACTAAGAATTAGCCTGTATTCAACTAAAACCTAAGGTCTTTTTTCCCATATGACTCTTAAGCCACATTTTTTCCATTTGTAGCTGTGTAGGTGATTTTGTAAAAATCAAAAGCAGACTTTCTCTTAATCCCTATTAAGTGTTGCCATACTTGTTCTGGCACTTCTTTCCAGCCTGTAAAGATCTTTCAGGATTCTGATTCAACCATCTATCGTATTAGTGATTCTTTACAGCTGCTTGTCATCTCCAAACTTCATAAGTATTCCTTCTTTGTTTTCATTCAGGTCATTGATAAAAATATTGAACAGGACAGGAACATGGCCTGAGCCTTGTCAAAGGCCACTAGAAACTTCCTTGGCTGACAGTGATATTTTCAAGTACAGGTGTTTAATCAGTTTACATATCCAACTTTTTCAGTCTGGTCAAAAAAAATGAGATTGTCAAACACCTCCCTGAAATTTGGGTCAGTTGTGTCTACTGGTCAAATAATTCTCTGAAGGAAAAGAAATGTGTCCTTTCTTATCACTCATTCATGTTATTGTGATCAGGTGTACAAGTATATATGGTTTTATTGAATCCTAGTATTTCTATTGTCAAGTGAATGCATATAAGGTCCCCATTACAGAAAGAACATCCTCTGTAGTGAATTTATGGGGGAACATAGAACAGAGTAGCACAGAATGGACAGGCATGGATAGATTATAATTTGCAGCATTGGAAAACAACTCACATTGATGTGATAGAACTGCTGAATATTTTGGGTATTAGAGCACTATGTCATATTTTAGGTATAATATTAATAAGGATCTTTGACTAAATGAACCTTAAATATCTTCACTGCAATTCTGGAAATCTTTTATTTATGTGTTTTCAGAAGAATCAAGCTTGCTTTATTAAATTTGTCTAAAATTAATATGCATGAAGTCAAATCTCTATTCTAATGATGTGAACTTAGTGTTCCCAGAAGGATACCTGTTCCATTACAATGTTCATTCATTCAGCCATAGTAAGAACTCCTTAAATGCTTCAGTGGATCCATGATTACATCGATGTGGGTACTTCCTCTATTTCTACAGATTCTAATCTATTCATACCTTTCTCTGTTTCTTTTGCAATTTTATGAAAAACAGTAAAGCAATACAGCCATCCATCAATGTCTTACTATCATTCTATGACCACCTTGTCTTATTGTAGTAAGTTCTTTCTGCAGGAGGTAACTGCTAACTACTTTTGGGAAAACCCTAGATCTGGGCCATAACTAAGTTTGTTTTTAGGATTTCCTTGGAGCAGGAAGAAGGTGTAGGAAAAGGAGTTAGAAAGAGAACCTGTTCCCTCTGGGCCCCAGGATCAAACTTGTGTCTCTATAAGCTCATAGTCCCCTTTGGGAGTGATATGGGGAGAGAAGAGGTTGAGTCATGAATGATTTCTTATAATCTCATCTGGGATTTTTGGAGCATGGATTTCTAGTCAATTCTGTGATTAATACTTTTTTGGGAGCTTCATACATATTTGGGATTCCTTTGAATTTATTTAATCTTTCTCTCTTTTTCTTTCTCTGTATGTATGTATGTATGTATGTATGTAGGTATGTATGTGGGCAGCTGGGCAGTGACATGGATAGAACACTGGGCCTGGAGTCAGGAAGACCTAAGTTCAAATCCAGCCTCAGACACTTACTAGCTGTGTGAGCCTGGGAAAGTCACTTAATCCTATTTGCCTCAGCTTCCTCATCTGTAAAATGAGCTGGATATTTTGCTTCATTTCAGTCATGTCCACTTCTTTTTGACCCCATTTGGAGTTTTCTTGGCAAAGATACTGGAGTGGTTTGCCATTATTATTTCCAACACCTACTGTATTGGCTGGCATATACTAGATGTTTAAAAGGCACTTGTTGATTTTTTTGCCTTTGTGAATTTCTAGACTTACCTTTTTTGAGTGATGCTGGATAAAACTGATAAGGCATTGTGGTGGTCCAATATTTGGTATAATTAGCACAATGTTATCTTCCAAAATAGCAGCTAGGGGACACAGTGGGTAGAGACTAGGCTTGGAATCAGAAGACTCATCTTCATGAGTTCAAAACCAGCCTCACACATGTATTAGCTGTGTGACCCTGGACACTTAACCCTGTTTTCCTTAGTTCCTCAATCTGTAAAATATCCTGGAGAGGAAAATGGCAAACTACTCCAGTATATTAGCCAAGAAAACCCCAAATGGGGTCACGAAGAGTCAGACATGACTGAAAAATGACTTAACAATAACAATCCTCCAAAAGGAACGTTTATAGTATATTCCTCAGAAGACTGGTGAACTCCTTTGTTGAACATATATCCACCAGCATTATGCCTTACTTGATGTTTATATTCAACATACGGTTTAAAAGAATTATTGTATAATATTATCTGTAAAGGAATCTAAACATATGCACAAGAGTTAACATGTTGAAGTAAGAGAACTTTAAGGTAGCTCTTTGTTCTACCACATCGTCTTTTTTTTCCCCTGATCAATAAACAGTAGTAAAAAGAATGTATATTTTCGGTACCTCTGAGTGAATTGTGTGGTTTGCCACAGCAAATCATTTCTAAAAAGCATCCTGTGCTTTTGTTTTTCATATTTCATGTTCTTTGGTACCAATTTCACTTCCTTCTTTTGGTATTTAGATAATAATCTAAATGTGGAAGTCCCATCATCATTACTGATGACAGTAGATCTCCACAGAAATGTTGATATGTCTCTTCTATAATATGTCTTTTCTTTTTCCTTATCCTCCATCTAGATTCATCTGCAAATGCTTTAGGATGACCCAGCTGGCTTATCTAGGTCTTACAACACAGTTTTTTCAAGCTTATTTTCTTCCTTGTTGCTATTGACTGTTCTGTGAGTGATACTGCATATACTCTTCTTTAACTGTTCATGATGTTTTACAAATTAGCTGATATTCTGAAGTAATGTGGCTATTGTCTAGGAAATGGAATATTGCCTGACCAGCAGATTCTGGATGCTTTTTGCTTCCTTGTTATGGTGATGGTTTTATATTAAACTTGTCTAAAAATGCTAAAAGAGTCAATGTCTTTAACTTTGTCCATTGCTCATTTTTCTCAGGCAATTTCTTGGTTAAAAAGATTGGGTTAGAGCTTTGGTACCTAAACAGTAATTTTTTTTAAGTCTGTATTTGCCTTAAAATAGAAATAAAAAATTAGCTTATAGAATCATAGATCTAGAGCTGAAAGGCACACCAGAAGTCAATTAATTCAAACCTTTATTTTACTGGTGAGGAAACTGAAGTCCAGGGCAGCTGGGTGACTTGCCTAAAGTTACACTCAAATACATTTATCCCTAGGTCCTCTAATTCCTGAGCCAATCAGAGTTCCCTGATTTCTTTTCACCATATCACTTTTTCTTTCTAATACAAGCAGAGTGAGAATCTGCACAAACTGATCAAATGATAAAGTTCTTTATCTTCTGAGTTAAGTTCTGGTCAGGTAGAACAACATCACTTCCTACTTGACTTGTTAATGTAGTGGACACCAGATACTCTATTACTTCTACTACTCATCTATGTAGTTGCCCTTTACTACATGTAAACTGTCCATGGTAGTGCCCATCCTCCTAGCATACTACTGCACAGACTTTCTACTAAAAGAAATTTACTAAAATAATTTCCTAATTTACTAAATTATTATTTACTAAATTTACTATTTACTAAAATTTGCTAATTTCTTTTTTTACTAAATTTACTAAAGGAATGTACTAAAAGAAATGCATAACCGGATATGAGTCATGCTAACATTTAGTTGTATTTTTTTCCTTTTGGGCATAATGTGTGGTTTTGTCCTCAAATGATGTAAACATTAAATTACTAAAAATATGATAGACTGCACATTAGTCTGAAATTACGGTCTTGAATGTGATTCATCCTAAATTTTAATTCTAAAAAAATCTTAGATTAAAAATATCACAAAGATAGAAATTCCTACAGTGTAAAAAGCAACAAATTGAGGACTAACAAGAAAATAAATCTTTTATACAACAGTATCAGAAAAGGTCTAATCACACATTGTTACTCATTTCAACTCAATTCTCTGCATTCACCTAGTTGGAAAATGACTGATTCTTTAGTTTAATTGTCCTTAATCTTGTCCTGAATGTTCAATTACAAGAACAGTAAGGCTTTTCAGTCAAAGCCAACATAATGAAGCCTTCCTGTCATTCTTTATGTAGATCAGCAGGCAGGTTGATATAATTAGATTTACCTATTTCCTAAAGAATAGAACCTTCAGATGCTGGGGCCACTTAGCACAATCCAGTGTGTTTTATTTCCTTTATCAAATACTGCTCAGGTTCTGTGCTCAATGAAGAGCTAAAATATTTCTGTAACATTTTGGACTTTTATGAAAAATAAATCAGTTATAAAAATTAAATTCCATGTGATTTTCAAGTCAAATTTCTATTGGTAGAATATATTTACTTTGGATATGTCAAGTTTCCCAGCAGTATGAATAACAATTTTGTTTTCCTTTTTTATCTATTTCTGTAGATGAGATGACAGTTTTGGGTCACTAGGTAGGGAATGGATAAGGAGATGTATCCTATGTAACTGTTCTAACATTTAAAACAATTAGTTTCATCTAATTGTTCTCAATTACTCTATTACTCTAGCTATGTTTATTAAGTAAATCCTAATAATGATAGAAGTTGTTCAAGCTTCATTGCTCCTTCTCAATGATAAAAATCAACTTTTATGCAGAAACATGCAGAATAAACATCTTTCAATAATAAGCAGTCAGAATATCACTGATGCTTCACTGAAAAAGGGCATCCTTCATGACAGTTTTTCCTAACCTTTTCCTAATGAAAAACTACTGTCAATTTCCCTGAACTCATAATTTGACTGTAGAGGGGCAGCATTTAAAATGCAAGTAATTTATCAGAGTTGAAGGGTGGGATGCTGAGAAGTGTGTGTGTGTGTGTGTGTGTGTGTGTGTGTGTGTGTGTGTGTGTG
>NW_020954619.1:35415989-35663927 GCF_900497805.2 Vombatus ursinus
TGTGTGTGTGTGTGTGTGTGTGTGTGTGTGTGTGTGTGTGTGTGTGTTTGAGAGAGAGAGAGAGATCTGATAAGTTGTCATATAGATTCTCCAATGTATTTTGATTTAAAGGGGTCTCATGCTCTAAGCAAACATAGGCTACTATAATCTATTTTAGTGGACATTCAACTTCATTGAATGTACTGTTGGTCATGTAGATAGAAACTATAATGAAAAGGAAGGGGTTTAGTCTTGCCCATGGAGTTACTTTTATTTCAAAAACATTGTTGGATATTTGGTGTGTCTGCTCCTTTCACTGATAATCACCAAGAGTTATTATCTAAGACATATGAGAATGATTTTGCCCTGCTACTTTCTAGAAGTAGGGAAATACAAGTGTCATAACTCTTCATTTTCCATCTGTAGCTCTGCTTAGTTTTGACTGCGCAGAACATTATGCCTCACCCAGGATATGCTGATCACATGAAATCTGATCACCGTGTTGATTAATTCCATTTTTGTCACTCAACATGTTTTCACTTTCCTCTGTTGCTTCTCCCCTCTTATTGGAGGGCTGGGGCCAGGGGTGTGGTAGAGCACTAGATTCCTCCTTAAGACTTCCTTTAAAGAGGGCTGGTATTTGAACTTTCCAGATAACTCTCAATATTCTATCTGTAGTTCTACTCATTTTTGACTCCATAGAATATCATGCCCCTGCTTTGGGGTACTCCTTGTTCTGCCCTACCTCTACCAATTTTCAGCATCTCTCTCTCTCTCTCTCTCTCTCTATCTCTATCTCTCTCTATCTCTTTCTCTCTCTCATCTTACCCCATTTGTTGGTAAGCTCCTTGTGGATGGAGGCAGTCTTTCTTCTTCTACTTGTATTCTCAGTACTTAGAACAGGACCTGGCACATGGTAAATGCTTGAATAACATTTGTTGAATTGAATTGGTACATTGTATAAAATATTAGACCTTTTCCAATATTTTGGTTAGTTTTACTGAACTGTTTCATTTCTTTTTTTTTTATTCTTTATTGGATGACTCAGTTGGAAACAGAAAGAATACATTGAGAAATATAGGTGACAAACATTATCAATAAAGTTTTTTTAAGTGTTGATATTCTCAAATTTCATCATCCTGTAACCAACCTGGTAATGAGACTCTCCAGTTCTTTTCTTGACTATTATCAGGTTGGATGAGACCATATATGATCCTTAGTCCAATGCCCTAGTTTTATAGATAAAGAGATCAAAAGTTAAGTGGGGAAGGAACTTGCCAGGTTCACAGGAATACTCAGTGCAGAGGCAAGATTGGAACCTGAATCTTCAGATTCCAAATCTAGCACTTTCATTCATACGTCTCATAATAGGTACTTCTCTGATGAGAGAAACAAATTTCTTCCTTTTTATTGTTTTCTATTTTTAAGTTACTGTCCTGCCTGGAAAAAACAAATACTCATTTTTACCTCATCACATGGTGACTCATTTCTCTTTTTTTATTTCCTTCATAAAGAAACTCGTTAAAGCACTTTTGAAAATTCCAAATAAAGTATATCCACTGTTTACCTTTTTTCTTTATGTTCTTATTTATCTATTCAAAGAATACTAGAAATTTAATCAGGCATGATATTTCCTTGTTACAATAAATTCACCTTTCCCTGTCTTCCTATTTGCTCCACCCTACCCCCTAAGGAAAGCTTATACCTGTTCAGTGGTCCTGATCTTTCTTATGAATCCCACGTGTTTGTCCCATACAAAAGGGAGTTCAACTGACTTTAATTCCTATGATCTCTTGTGGAGTTCTTTTCACTGTAGATAAGTCCTATTGGTAATCCTTTGCAATGACATTAAGCAATCATATACTGGTCATTTATCTAGTCCATTCAGACAGTAGTTGCACAGTTTCCTTCTTTAGATCTTTCAACATTCTAGAGTGGCTAGAATCCTGGTAATTTAGCTAAATGTAATTTGTCTGTTAGACATTCACCATTATGTGATCTGGTACTTTTAGCTTGGCTTCTTCAAAAGACATTCTGGAAACAACCATTCTTTTAACATTTTTTCCCAGTAAAAATCAAAACAAAAACAATTGTTTAGCCTCACTATTTTATTCCTAGCACAATTTTTTTTACCCTGTAATCTTTAAATATATTTTCCTACCCAGTGACTATAATATTTTGCCACACCTAGTAAAACCAGGAGTCTGTTCATTTTGTGGCCAAAAAAATAAATACAATTTCACTGAAGACTACACAGACAATATTTATTAGTCACATACTTCAATTCTACAAGGATTGTGACTTCTTCCATTTAGGCAATATCTTCCAGTAATACAGACCACAACCCCTCCATGTCTTAGAAGGGAATTTTAGGAGTTATGTTAGCAAATTTTTTTTAAAAATCATTACATTTTAAAATCATTTGATGATAAACATGTTTGAGTTTAACTACTGCATATCTATTTCTAGACCATTACTTGAAGCCTTTCTATTTAAGTAGAATTCACCAGAGTTATTGCTTGGCTCTATCAATCAATCATTTAATCAATAATCAACAAGCACATGGTAAAGCTTAATAAATATTAAGCTTTGGTTATATGAAGAAAAAGCAAAAAAATAGTTCCTCCCCTTAAGGAGTTTACATTGTAATGAGGAAGATGACACATATAAATCAGAAGATACATGATAAATATAGAGTAGGTGAAAATTAACTATAGAGTGAGGGAATGGTCCTAGTAAGTGGGGAAATAGTGATAAGGAAAGGCTTCTTAGAAGAGAAGGAATTTGATTTAAGTCTCAAAGGAAGCCAAGAATGCTAAGAGCTAGTGTTTTGAGAGAGAACATTTCCTGTATGAAGAACAGCCGTGAAAAGGCACAGAGATGGGGGGGCGGGAGAACGT
Organism: Vombatus ursinus; assembly: GCF_900497805.2. Taxonomy (NCBI): domain Eukaryota; kingdom Metazoa; phylum Chordata; class Mammalia; order Diprotodontia; family Vombatidae; genus Vombatus; species Vombatus ursinus. Next base: position 35,418,869 of record NW_020954619.1, read on the forward strand.
TGTGTTCAGCAAACAGTGAGTAAGCCAGTATAGCTAGATGATAGAGTACATAGAGGGGAATAAAGTGAAAGAGCACTGAACATATGAATGGGCATGAAGGGGCTAGGTTATGAAGAGCTTCAAACAGAGGTAATAAGGAAATTTGAAGTGTGAGCAAGACTTGAGAGAATTTATAGGAAGCAGGGAAGGAGACAGTAAATATGAAGAAATTGAAGATTAGTTGTTTTTTTAAGTGTAAATGATGGTGAAGAGAATCTTCTGGAAAAGCTGGAAGGGCATAAGTTCAGTAGCACATGTGGAGAGATTGGCCTATGAAAGGAAAAAGCCATCTCATCATCAGAGATGGAAGTAAAGTAAAGTACAGTGGGTACTGATGTCAGAGGGATTTGAGATTAGGAGGGGAGAAGATGGAGCTCTTATATAATAACCTCATTTTTGGGGGAGGTCAAAATATGAAGTGAGTTCCTTGGCAGGACCTCAGTGTAAGAGAGATATTTTTGAGGAGAGAGGAAAAACTTTTAAAATACCTGCTATTATGTACAGTATTGAGAATCAATAAGAGAGAAGTAGGTTTGCCTTACTGTAGTGAAGGCCCGATTGATATTTACTAGCATAAATTTGTGTTGTACCCAGACAATAAACCAGGCTCACCTTCCTGTTCCTAGGAAACAATCAATCAGGACTTTAGTCACATATTAAAATAAAATTGTAGCCCTATATATTCTGTCTTTTCTCCCTTAGCCATAGTGACTACATCTGATCGTCATTGTTCCAGGGTACTTTGTAAGGTTTGGGGAAATTTTTTCTCTACTGCTGTTGACTCAAGCCCCCACTGGCTATGTCCTTCCCATTATTAGGAGCCAGTTACTAGGAACTCCATTTCATTTAATCACTTACTATTAGATATTTTTTTTAAATAAAGGGATGTTTAGTATGAAGATATAACAAGAACAAGTATACAAAGATTTTCCTTAATACCTCAAGGACATACTGTCACCTCCATCATTTTAGGGGAGAAGGCTCAAAATAAAGTTCAGTTCCTAAACAGTCTTGATCCCACCAAGTTCATGTGGTTATGCAGCATGATTACTGAATGGATCTTTCCTTTGGCCTGGGATGCTAAAGTTTATTTATGAAGGTCATTCTTTTCTCCTAGAGGCATCACTGCTGCACTGCCCCTGGAACCTAGACTCTGGAATGCCTGGATACCATAGCCCTTTCTAAATACTTTTCTCTGTAAGGTTCTACTTCCTTCTCCTAGAATGGAAAAGAATAAATAAAAAAGCCAAGGACTAGGGCATATCTTTCAGGGTCATAAAGTTGCATAGGGTCCTCTGACCCTAAGACCTTTCCTTTTATAGCATAGTCTTTCATCAAATACCATGATCAATGGATTCACTGGATGAAGTGAAGAAAGATAAAAAGAGAAAGAAGAAGCCAACTATTACCTTCTCTTTACAATGCCTACACAGCTAGTTTAAAGAAACTTCTATTTATTATATGGTTGGTCAGCTTGAATCAAATACAGGCTGTCTATACATTCTCCACAATCTTTCCAAGGTACTGCCATTACAAATAAACATGAGTCTCTCAGAAGCAACCTTTCTAGCATCATCTATGTGAAGAAGTTGCATCAGCAGAAAAAGCTAATGGGGTGTCTGTAAATATCCCTTGTCACTCAGTTGCCAGTTACAAAATATAATTTGTAGCTAAAGAGAGTCAAAAGAAATTACAAAATATAAATATTTCACTTGAATCAACATTCCTTGGGCCCAGATGCAGAGCAAATAGAGGTACTCCATGGGACTGCTCTTTATTTTAAATGCATACAGATTAGAGGAAAAGAACATTTTTATTTTTTTTTAATAGATGGACAGCATCTTTTAACACTATAAATTTTTAAGCCCAAAGTGATCACACCCAAGTGGCATAGCCTGATCTCAGTGGTTTTCTCAGTGGTTTCTTTTACATAGAATCTTGGTGTAGAAGGGACCATATAGTTCATCAACCAATGTACAATTTTCATCGATGACATCTCCAATAATTGCCATTTGATTTCTGTTTTAACACTTATCCAATGGCAGGGAAGTAACAAGGAACTCACTACCTAATTAGTTCTTGGATAGCACTTAAAAAGTTTATAATTTCATGTTCACACATTTAATTATTAGGAAGTTTCTCTTTATATTGAAGTGGAATCTGCTTCCCTATATTTTTATGTATTGACCATTTAGAGGCACATGGAATAAATTTAGTCTCCATTCCAAATGATAGTCCTTCAAATGTTTGAAAGCAATAAGTTTTCTTTTCTCCAGCTTGGACATATATAGTCTTGTTAATGGTTTCTTACTTGACATGGTTTTCAGGCCCATCACCATCCTGTCTGCTCTTCTTTAGATGATCCATAGCTTACCAATGTATTGCTTATTATGGTGGTATCCAGAGCTGAAGTCAGTATGCCATATGCTCTCTAATCAGCACAGACTGCAACGAGATTATTATCCCCGTTGTTCTGGGTATTATACTTCTATTAATGTAACCTAAGATTTCATTTCTCCACTCAAGTCCTTCTCTAATGTGTCATGATGACATAAAAGTCATTCTGGATTTTTGATGGCTATACCTGCAAAACATAGACTCTGACATGCTGAAACACATTAGTATGTCTTTGAATATAGACTGGAAACTATCATTCAAGTTAAGTTTGGAATAGGTTATTATGGCAAGATTGAACACTTTGGTGTGTGTGTGTGTGTGTGTGTGTGTGTGTGTGTGTGTGTGTGTGTGTGTGTAGGAGAAGAGGGCTGTTTGCAAAAGCACTCACCAATGTATGGAGGAAGTGATGACTATAATGGTGGAAGGGTACCATGGACAGAAATCAAGTAGGTAGCTGAGAGAAAAAAAAGCTAGCTTAGTAGTGAGGTATCAGGATGAACAAAGTGTTCCTTTAGGTACATTTTCAGTTTGAAATTCTGGTGGTATCTCCAGGCAAAGATGATTAGTGGCTTGTTGAACATATACATTTCTTTGAAGGGATACATCTCTTCATAGATATGTATGAGATTGTGTGAGACTTCCAGGTCTGGCGTCATACCAGAGGGTTTCTGAATGTTACTTGTTTAATTAACAGATGTGTGTCTATATGTATGTATATGTACATATACATATATGCATATAGTTACACTAATGGCTTCTTCTAATGCCTTATCATAGCATAAAGGTAGCCCTCTGTTTACTACTTATGAAAATCAAACCCCAGAACAAAAATTAGTAATTGAATATATGCCATTTTTTCTATGTGAGTCACTTACAGCTCATATACCCTGTCTTATAGGAGGCCTTTCCTAATCCATTCTTACTTCTCTCCCTCGGTTATTAAAACTCATTCCCTTTGGAAATCATTTTTTATTGTTGTTATTTTATGTTTACTTATTTGTGTGCATGTTGTATCCATCTAGCAAAATGAATGCAGGAATGATTTTGTTTGTGTTTCCCAAATGCTTAAAGGCACATTGTCTTGGAAGTCAATTCAAGAAGTATTTATTACCTATCAATCAATATTTATTAAATACCAGCCACTGTGCTAAATGTAGGGGATGCAAAGAAAGACAAAAGTATCCTGTGCTCTTAAGGAGGTCACATTAAGTTTTAATTAATGTTTAATTGAATTAGATGAACAATTATATATCTTAAATTTGAAAGGGATTTCAGAAGCAAACCATATATGAAAAAGAATACAGTCTACAATGTATCCACTGTTTCATATAGTCTTTGCTTTGAAGGCTTCTAGTGAAATATAATCTGCTATCTTTCAAGGCAGTTCATCCATTTTGGATAGCTTTGATAGAGATTTTTTTTCCTTATGTTAACCCTAATACAGCCTTGCTGCAATATCACTTGATGGGGAGGGGGCACAGGAATCTGAAGTCAACATGTCTTTTGTCCACTGTTCACATAAAAAGCTAAATATTATTATAATCCAATTCAGTTGACTGAGGCATGTGTACTGCCAGAAAGTTGGCTTTGGGAACATCATTAGGAGGCTTGATTATAGCTGATGAAAAAGTCAGAACATTTTTTGGCTTCTTCAGAAAACTCATTTTTGTGTAGTGATGAAATCCATTTATTTTGGTAATGTTTGACAACTATTCTGGTGGGTGCCAGTGAATCAAATATTCTAAGGTTTCAGCAGAATCAGGTGAGGTTCCAATCTAGTGTTCAAGTTCCCATAAAATCAGGGATTATTGGAGGGTTGTGAAGGACTCTGAATGTTGACCTTGGCTGTTATTCCCTGGCTAAGGGTCCCCTGGTCTGCTCTATCAGCAACTGGATACCAAGAGGCCTTCCATACATATTCCTTTCAGTACTCCCCTGTGTTTATCACCTTGGTATATTTTAGATGTGTGGTATCGGAGTCTACAATGTGCTGTCAGTGGGTGCGAAGAATAAACTAAAACTCTCCCTGAGCAAAGTCTTCCCATCCTTAGGAAGGGGTAGGAGTTGGACTGGAGATTCTGAAATGACCAGAATTCTGTAGCTATCTGACTTGTTTGGAATCCTACACAAAAGGCAACCTGGATGAAATCTGAGGCTAGATTTTTTTAAATTATTTTTTTTCCAAGTTGGGGCAACTTACTTTGTCGTACACAGTTTTCATTGACTATTTCTTGAGATACAGCTCTGAAAAAAAAATTAGGCTTTATAAAAACCCATTATGTCTTGAATGGAGCGACTTGACTGTGCCTAAACCCAAATCATTCTGGCTTTCATTAAAAAGCTAATAATATCCCCCAGGAAGAGTCAGACAAGACTGAAATGGCTAAACAACAACAGCTTCTGACTTTAGGCCCAGCACTCTATCTCTTGCACCTTCTAGTTGCCCCACAACAGATACTAAATAATAGATAACAAGAAATTCTACAACTTTTAATAAGTTTGACATGTTGAGCATCATTTTTTTTCAAGCAGGTAGGTGGCAAAGTGAGTAGAGGACAGGTTCCAGAGTCAGGAACACTTGAGTTCAAATCTAGCCATAGACACTTAGTAGCAATGTGATCCTGGGCAAGTCACTTAACTATATTTACCTCAGTTTACTAATCTATAAAATGATCTGTAAAAATGAGTTGGAGAAGGAAAAGGCAAACCACTCCAGTATCTTTGCCAAGAAAACCCCAAAAGGGGTCATGAAGAGTTGGACATGACTGAAAAATGGCTAAATAACACCAACACTATAAAGGAGGAAGGGGATTGTAGATATTCTTAGAGCATATAATAAACAGACCTACAGAGATATTTTGGAGGCAATCAGATAGTTGACTCAATGAAAAGAGTCCTGGCCTGAAGTCAGGAAAACTCATCATCTAGAATGAGAATCTCATCTCAGACACTTACTAGTTGTGTGACCCTGGGCAAGTCATTTAAATCTGTTTGCCTCAGATCCTCATCTTTCACTGTAAATTAGTAAGATGAGCTGGAGAAGAAAATGCCAAACCACTCCATTATCTTTGCCAAGAAAACCCCAAATGGGGTCACAAAGAATCAGACATGACTGAAATTATTGAACAACAACAAATAGCCCCCAACCCAAACCTCTGTGGCTCACAGTTTAAGTTTTTGATGATTAAGAACAAGCATAAATTGTTTTCTGTTCTGGCCAGAAATTTTAAGGGTTTTCCCTTCCCAGATTTATATTTTTGTGATGATAAATTGGGCCATCTTTTCTCTCAATTCTGACTTATCACTTAGTCATTGAGTGCAGACTTGGGAAAGATCTTAATTTAGAAAGACCAAGGTCACCCAATGGGTCATTGCCATTCACCTTGATTTTTGTCTTGCCAGTGGACTTTGATGACTAATGGAGAGAAGGTGGCTGACAACTTTGTATAACTCTGCCTCATTTAAATTCAATTCACAAACAAGCCAAGACATCACCCTTGTGATAGCACTGGTCTTTTTGAGAAGGAAGGATGAACATCAGACCACTCCTGGGGCATAATTAATTAGCAAGTCAATTAGTTCAGTTTCTCTGAAACTTCATGAGTCTTGCAGCAAAGGGCACTATTACCCACAATAAATTGATGGTGAGAGAACCACTGGGAGTCGGGGGGAGAAGAGGAAACAACTGGGTCAATCTTGATGATTCATCCTATAAAAAGGCAGTCATGCTTGCTGAATTCAACTGAATTGAACTGAATTATTAATGAGATCATGGAACACTAACTTTATGAGAAGTGGACAAAAAACCTAAAACCAAGCTGAATGCAAAGACTTTTAGTATACCTTGTCCCACTGTTGGGGTCAGAAAACCCTGTTAGCTTTTTTTTTTTTTACCAACACCTTCTCTATCAGGATTCATTCTTTCTTCTCTTCGTGTTAATTGAGGTCATCATTATAACCCTAAGTTATCAAGGAAAATTGAAGTGTATTCATTATATTCTGCTTTCTCTATTAAAGTACTTTCCCACATCTACATCATGATTGGGAAATGTCTCTGAATTCTTGAAGGCTGTGTTGGCAGAGCACAAGATTTGGCAGGGCCTATTAAGGTGGAAGGGCTTTGAATATAAGGCCAGGGTAGACTGTGTGTCTGTTATCTAAGAAATAGGCCTATGGGGCAGCTAGGTGGCTCAGTGGATAGAGCACCGGCCCTGAAGTCAGGAGGACCTGAATTCAAATCCAGCCTCAGACCAAACACTTGACACTTATTAGCTGTGTGACACTGGGCAAGTCACTTAACCCCAATTGCCTAAAAAAGAAAAAGAAAAGCAAAAAGAAATAGACCTATCTAGATTTGTAGAGGGACACTTCTAGGCTGGCTACAGGGTGATGAGTTTTTTGTCTACAACCATTCTCAAAGACTTTCTTTTAAGTCATAGAGGGAATCTAATCTACACTGGAGAGAGGAACCATTCCATCAGATCTCAGATCTTGGAAATATTGAAAGGCCCTGACTAAAATAACAAGATTTCCACCAGAAACCAATATTTTGAAAATAGTAGTGCTTTAAGTTTCACCTCCCAAGTATCTTTATTTTAACAATGTGGAAACAGTCCCAAGAAGGTAAATGACTTGCTCAATGTCACAGTCTGATAAATGATAAAAGCCAGAATGCAGGTTTTCCTAATCTCAAACTAAAACCACCATATTCACATTGCTACTTGGAATGGAAGAGGTAAAATATTTACAAAAGTTTTCCTTATCCATTTACTGTTCATGACAAGAAGGTTAAGTGACCATACCCTGACAGCCTTTCCCAGAATGATTCAAATTCCTCTTATCTTCTTAGTAGTTTTGTTTTATGAGACCCTAAAGGACAGGGTCCTTTTGTCAAAATCACTAGTAAGACAAACGCTTTAGAAAGTATTATTTTTCACGTATCATACCAAAACTATGTGTGACAGGGGAGGGGCAAAGAAATATAAAGAAATGTGAGCTGCTGCTATAATGGCATATGAAAGAACAAAAACCAAGACGTTTATTTATTTTTTTTGCCCAATGAAAGGAAATACCAATCAGTGACATTGGCAACTATGAATATACCTTGAATAGATGCAGCTACTGTTGCCAATTATTCAGCTTGGCTTGAGTACACCATAAACAGCTATGTATAGATTAAAAGGGGAAAAAATATGAAATGTACTAGATTTTCATCTGGATCTAGCATGTAAGTAATTGTGTTCATTGTGGTGTGACTACAGTGGGAATTAGATGAAAATTGGATTATGACACAACTTTAATGCATGTTGGTAGTAGAGCAGTAGCGTAGTTTTAGTGGATAATGAGTATATAGAGTTGTCTTCAAACCAGGAAGATATGGGCTCAAGATATAACTCTGACATTTCTGTGGGGTCCCCATAAAAGGTAGCAGTTGAAGGCACTCTGAAGTTCAATATCCCCTCAATACTACAGATCATGAGCCTCTACCAACATATACTTTCACTAGTCAGCTAGTAAATTACTCAACTTCTCAGTGTTCTAGAACACTGCATTGTCTATAAGAACCAGAGAGGACACCAATCTGCTTTGGTAATAGAAGTTTCTCACCAAAAGCTCCTTATATAATGAAATCAAACATCCTATTCTTCTTTCTAACTCCCTATAAACCTGTATCAGAATAGTAGAAATCTCATTAGCCTCCAAATTAGAGGAGCTAGATGTGAATCCTGACTCTGCTGCCTATTCACTTTGTGACTTTGGGGAAATCACTTATCCTCTTTGGGACTCAGTTTCCTTATCTATAAAACTGTTGACTCTGGTCTAGAGATGATTACTAAGGTCTCTTTTATCCCTAGATACTAGAAATGGACACATCTATAAAACTTTACTTTAACAGTACAATTATTCCCAGGTTTAGTGGCATATTTTTAATCTCCATGTGATCTAGCCACATGAACTATTCTTTGAGGTGTCAGACCTTCAGCCCATTGATATTAGAAGATTTTTTTTCTCAAAATAGTGTTGTTGAAGCTGTCATTAGACTGAGTAGGCTGAGTGTGGTTCTCGCTATATGTGCTGGATTAGATGCCTTGGGCTGAAGAAAGACAGATTTATGAATGCACTTGGTAAAGCCAGTTGCTTGCCAGTTATTATTTTAACAAATGTCAGCTAAAGGGATTGAAACACTGTTAGAAGTCTGTCAAAAATAGGATGGCACTTGGCAAGTATGTATGTATGTGTATTTTAGTAAGTTGAGTTTTACTGAAAAATTTGTTTTTAAAGTAGAAAACACATGCCTTTCAATCCCCATTTTAGGATAGGTCACAGAAGCACACAGACAACAGTTCAAATGTTGATGGATAAGATTACACAGATAGAACCCAGGGAGAGGCCTCTCAATTTACTCAAGAGGTAAATGCAAAGTCATTACTTCAAGTAGTCACTCTACTTTGCTTCCATTTGGTACTAGTAGGTTTTGCTGAAATTAAAGCTTTCAGTTCATTTCGAAATTTAGTCTCTAGCAAAGAAGTTGGGAGACCATATTAGAATTCATTTCCACAAAATATTCCTCAATTTAATTGTACGTCCTAGCATGACTTTGTAAAAATGACATCTTAGGAGTTCATGCTCTTCCCATGACAAACTTCACCAGTTTTAAATGTCAAAATGTAATTTCTCTAACTGCCAATGTAGTAAATTTAGCATTGAATTTAAAAGTAGCATCTTACATCAAGGTCACACAGTTTTTAACTTGAAATTTAGCCAAGGAATCCAAGAATTAATTTGATGAAATGGAATAACTTCTTTTTCTTCCTTCTCTTGCCGATGAGCTTTCCAGTCCAATTCAGTAAGCATGTATTAAGTACCTATTTTATGAAAGGCACTGTGCTAAATACTGGAGATGACAATAGTCCCTGACCTTAAGGAGTTTTCATTCTATTGACTTTATAATATTAAACACTTTGAATTCATTATGAATAATCTGGATGTGGGGCAGAGGTATAACTAGCAATTTTGCCAATGGGGGAAGAATACATGAGCCTTGCACAAGTAGCCAAAAATATATATTTCATTCATTTGAAGGGAGGGACGTGTCAGAAACTATACTGATTCTGGTAAGGGAGGACTTTACCTGACCCACCAAAGAAGCTGTCAATTGATAGTTTACTAATTTAACTAATTGTTCTTGTTAAATATCTGCAAAGCTCAATTGCTTCTCTGTTGACAAAAGGATATAAAATGTTGTTAGCACCCCCTTAAAATTTCAGCACCCTCAAGCAAATTTCAGATTGCTCTAATTGCAGCCCTGGGTGGGTGATTGATGTATCATGTAACATCATATGATCCAAATATCAAGGTGTCAGACACCTAGGAAAGTCTCATGTTTAGAAAAATGATATATCATGACCCTATTATCTTTTATAGAAAAAATACAAAGCTAATTGTTCAAACTATTTGCTGGTGGTTTTGAAAAACCACTATTCTATTGAAGAAAGGTGATTATTCACAATCATGAAAATTGATGCTAGGACTTGGGTAGAATCTTGTCTGGCAAATCATTTCTCAAAAATGTATGAGTGGGAATTTGCAAATGCTTTGAAAGTTGTGGTATCATACCTGATTCACATATAGCTCCAACTGCAAGACTCACTGAGCAGAGGATGTGACTCAGCTGCCATTTCTGAGAACAGAGAAGTGAGCAATGATAAGTTAGCAAAGGTTTTGGAGCCTTAACCTGTCATCTTGCTTAGTAGTCTGCCTTCTCTGAACAAGAATATAAATGTCAATGAGTTCCCAATTTCTAAAAGTTCCTAGTTTTAGCTTTGCCAGATGATTGACCTGTATATACTAAACTCTCTGCCAATTTAATTATTTCTTTTATTTGAGTAATGAAGCTATCTTTTATATTTAAAAAAAAATGAAGTCTTCTGGCTTATCATCAGTAGAATGAGCTTGTGATTTTTCAGAAGTGGTGATGAGTAAATTATAATTCTAATTTTTGAAAGGCATACTAGAGTTATTTGCAGAAATATTTTTCTCCCCTACTAGATAATAAGCTCAAGGACAGGAACTATGGTTTACTTATTTTTGCCTCCCCTAGTTCAGAGCACACAGTAATACACACAGCAAGTGCTGAATAAATATTTGTTAAATTGAGTTGTTGATCAAACTTTCAATTGGCCTCCTATTTTACCAGTGACATATCTTCATAAGATGAATGCAGGATTTAAAATGCCTTTAATCACCATAAATGAGTACAGAACCAATTATACTAGTTTTGAGCTTAAACCCTTGTGCCATGCTATCATTATCAACAGGCTATTGTGATAATATAGCATATGATATTGCACTTAGGATGAAGGGGAAAAATCAAGAAAAGAAAGCTTGTAAAATATAGTCACACATGAAATAATGTTAAATGAAATTTTAATGAATTTATTGACCCTTAGTTTGAACCATTAAATTTGAATATGTGCAGAATTCAAATTAGATATTAGAACAAGAGATTGCCAATATATTTTCTATTCCATATGCTGTAATGTTTACTACATAAAGAGAAAGACAGATTTTCACTAGTCAAAATAGAGTACCAAATTTAAGTATTTTGTTTGTTTGCTTGTATTTACCTCTTAAAGACAAACTTGAGAAAGACATGAGTGTCAGTCAGGAGCATGCAACAGAATGACTTGGTTATATTCATTTATTTTTATTCTATTTCAAATCAGTTACAAGTTGATAACCAGAGGATCTTGGATTAAGTGAGCTACATACCTATAACTCTTGTAGGGTTTCTTTGTCAGAGTCCCCTGAAATGAGTTTTCTAGACATGATAGCTCCTTAAGGGATAAAATGGCAGTTACAAAAATGTCTAACTCTAAGCAAAATATTTGTCTGGGACAATGGACTGTGAGTCAATCCCAGATATAGGTGAACAACAAAAATGACTAAATCTTCAACTTGGTTCACTTTTCCTTGCTCTGAATAAGACTTCTTCTTACTAGGTAAAGTCTTTATACTCCCCTGCAGTCTTGTAGATGGTAGCTGAGATGTTTAAATGGCACTGCAAAGAAGAATCCAAAAGCTGATGGTAGAAAGAAGCCTGGTGACTACAAGCCTAGCAAAGATATCCATTTACAATCAGCAGAGCAAGACCTTCCTGAAAAGATGTGCAAATGGAAATGGATCTAGTAAAAAGCAGCAGAGAATGGTGTGATGACCTCACCAGAGGATATCATTAACCTTATTGCATCTGAGGTGTAAGTTGCCTTGGCCACATGTATTCCCTTCATTCATATGACTTCGCTACAGTAGTTACAAAATTCCTACAAAACATGGGCAACATCATGCATGTTTTCTGTCTATATATGCTTTCCAAATATGTACTTTCTATGTATGGTCCTTCATCATACATATTTTCTACATGTGTGGCCTTGCTTTAAGTTCCTTGGTTACAAGTGTTCTCTGAATAGATGCCTTCCCCACCAATGGAATGGAAACCATTGGGGACTGCATCACATGTATACACATTGGGAAATCCTTTCCTGCCTCTTTATTTGCTATGCTGTTAGATTAAATAGCTTTACTTGAACTAATGTGTCCCCTGGCAAACAGTAACAATAAATATATTGGTAGTGGCCAAATAGTTTTAATAGAATACCAAACTGTAGAGTCCCTTCTACCCACAATAGTTTTGTTAAGGACTCACAGATGAGTAAAGGTGCCACAGAGACTATAGATATGTTTGTGGAATTATGGTGAATGATACTCAGATAAGATGGTTAGAAAAGAAGTTGTAAGGAACCTTAGAAGAAAGAAAAGGCAATATCTTTAGACTTTAAACAAAGATAACTATACAGGTGATGTTTCTTTTTTCTTTGGAAGGAGGGAGTGATTATATTTCTTTAATGAAAGATTGTGGTGCATTATTCTTTGCTCTTTCTCACTCTTCCTCATCCCTTACACCCTTACAAAAACAAAAAACAAAACCCTTGATTTTTTTAATCTGTATTCTGTATCTTTTCCCTTTGCTAAGTCATAGCCTCCTTAAGTGTGGATACCATGTCTCCTCTAAACTTTGAATCTTCTTCAGGTCTTAGCATAGTAATTTGCACACACTAGGCACTTAATGGAAATTTATTTTAATGACTCAATCAACCAACAAAGATTTATTGAATGACTCTTATTGATGACTCTATTTGAAGTGCTAGGATTACAGATACAAAACTTAGACTGTTTTTACCCTAAAGAAGAACATATTCTAGTAGGGTAATACAAGATATTCACAGATAAATGTAAGATATAAAGCAGAAATGCACAATAAACATCTTGGCTATTAATAGCTGAAAGAACCAGGAAAGGTCTTTTGAAAGAGATGGCACTTATACTCAAAACAAGGAAGGATTTCCAAGAGACACAGTTGAGAATGGAGAGCAATACAGGGATGGGAGGATGCTCTATTCAAACACGTGGAATCAGGAAATGTAACATCATATACTGGGAAGAGCAAACTTGCTAGTTTGGCTGGAATGTGGAGTGCATGGGAGGAGGGGAAGTAATATATAATTAGCCTGAAGCCTGGTTTTGAAGGGCTTTAAATGCTAAGCAGAGGAATTAGTATCTTTAACCTAAATATAATGAAGACCTTGTAATGCTTCTTGATGAGAGGAGTGACATGATGAGGGCTGTTGTGCTTCAAGAATATCAATTTGCCAGTTGTGTGAAGGACAATAGGTGGTGCAGTGGATAGAGCCCTGGTCCTGGAGTCAGGAGGTTGTGAGTTCAAATCCAGCCTCAGACATGCACTGGTTGTGTGGCCATGGTTGAGTCACTTAACCCTGATTGTTTCTCCCAAAAAAAATTAAAAAAGAAAGGGAAAAGGCTGAGTGTGGGAAGATGAATAAGGATGCTATTACAATAGGCTGATGATAATGTTCTAGATAATATTGGCTCTGGTGTAAATGAAAAAAAGAGGTGGATAGGAAAGTTGCTAGGATTTAGAATCAATGACATTTAGCAAAGATTTGGTACGGGGGAGTGAATGGGAATGAAGTGTAGAAGATGATTCATATTGTGAACTTGGTTGACTGGAAGAATAGTGGTGCCCTTGACATGAATAGAGGAAGTTATAAGGTGGTTTGGTTTGGGTTGGGAGGGGGGAGAATTATGAGTTCAGTTTTAAATCTGTAGAATTTGAAACATCTAAGGAACATCCAGAAGGAGATTTCCAGCTAGTAGATAGAGATGGAAGACAGGAGCTCAGGAGAGATAAACGCTAAATATAGAAATTTGGGAGACATTGCCATAGAGAAGAAAGTTGAATCTTTAGGAGTTTATGTTATTATTGAGAATGTAGAGAAAGAGAAAGAGAAGGCCCAGGATAGAGCCCTCAGATGACTAGGAGATGAGATAAGGATTAGGAACTTGCAAAGGAGACTGAGAAGAATCAGTTCTACAGATAGGAAGAGATATACAATGTTACAGAAACTGCTGGACCTCTCTTTAATCTCTTTCCTCTTCACTTTTAGTCAACCTTCAACATCTACCTCAGATTCAGAAAAGTTTTATTTGCTTTAGTGCAAAGAAAACTATCTAGACATCTGCATGCATCTGCTTTTGCTATGTTTGTTTTTATGTAAGATTTTATATGGAGAATGGAAACTGATTAAATTTCAATTTTTGTTTGATTGAATTAAATGAAGCTTATACTATACCATAATCTATAGATTCTTTAGAGAGATTTTAGAGTCACTTGCTGACTTTTAAAAATATATTGAGCAAATTGAAGAAACAAATTTTAAAAAAATGAATGAATCACATTATTTTCTGTGTTCATACTGCTCAAATTTATTGGGCCTCATAGCAATACTATTCAGTAAGTTCCTATACTGGAACTCTCTTGTGTTAATGCTGTCATTGAAAACCACAATATGGGAAGCTTAGGTGAAAGTGCTTTTTATGAGATCATTTTTGTATTTCAATAATTAATCTTCTTCAGGTGGATGCCATGACACATCCTATTCTGTGCTATAAGACCTGTCATACTGTCTTTGACTTTATGGCATAATTAATTAAAATGTTTTCACATTAATACATAATCTATTTCTTTTGAGGATCATCATGATCCTTCAAGTTACCCAGGTTGAAAACCTCAGTTTCATCCTCAAATCCTCAACCTCACTTTCCCCACAGGTCCAGTTGGTTGCCAGATCTTATTCTTTCTCTACAGTGTGTTTCATATAAAACCCCTTCTCTCTGCTTACAGAGCTACCATCCTAGTTCTGGCTTTTATCACATCTCATCTGTATTTTTGCAATTAACCTCCTAATTGGGGCCCCTGCCTCATGTCTTTCCCTACTTCATTTTCCACACAGCTATCAAAATTGTTTTCCTAAAACACAGGTCTGATTATGTCATCTCCCTACAAAATAAATTCCAATGACTCTCTGTTACCTCTAGGATCAAATATAAACTCCTTTTGAAAGAGCATTTAAGACTCTTTGAAACTTTCATCCTTCCTATCTTTCCAGTCTTTCTACACATTACTTCATCAATGAATTCTGTAGTTTCAGGCATACTAGCTTACTTGCCCTTCCTCAACACAGGACAATTCATCTGTCAACTTTGGGTGTGGGAGTGGCTTTTGCCTTGCCTTGAATAACCTATCTCCACACTTACATTTCTAATAATTCCTGGTTTCCTCCATGGCTCAGCTCAAATTCCACTTTCTACAGGAAGGCTTACTCTCCCCAGCTGCTATCACCTTCCACTCCAACATTCTCTCCCACCATCATTTTATCTATCTTTTACATACCTATTTATATACATCCTTCTCTCCCCCATAAGAATATAAACTCTCAATGGACAGAAGATGTTTTTGCTTTTTATATGCATCTCCAGCTCTTAACACTTAACAATATGTCTGGCACATTGTAAATGCTTAACACATAATAATTGTTGGGTTGATAGTAAATGCTTAATAAATATTTGTTAAATTATTTAAATAATGAACTTAGAGAGTACCCACACATGTGAATATATATATATATATATATATATTTTAATTTCAAGTATGGACAGAGGGAACAGATATAAAATGAGTAGGTTGGAATTAGAAATCTCTAAGGTCTCTACCAATTCTCAATCTTCTGGTTCTAGTTTAGACAGCTTCTAAATAAACTTTCAATGCACACATTTCTAGACATTCAGCATAACAAATTTCACTGGTTCTTCCGTGGTTGCTCAGATGTGTTTCCTAAGGTCATCTAGTACTTTTAAAATCATATCACTTTAATTATTCATAACCACATCAAACAATTGTTGCTATGAACGGAATAGACATATTATAATAGTCAAAATTCTCTCATCTAGATCTTCATCTGGTAATACTGCCTCCACCTACCTTGGACTTCATATTTCCTTTTCAGCTTCGAAGGTTTGTACATTTGAATGGAAACAAATCCTTTACCAGCTCAGAAAGTTCAATTAAGAATCTCTTTCCTTTAAAGTTAGTTCTTAATTACAGACATCAGCCTAGTTAAACACTACAAAATAAAATACATAGTTGATGTAATACACTTAAAATCTAATCTGGTAGCATCCTTTTGTAGGAGAACAGATGAGATGGATAATGTTGATGTTAAATACCAAATAGAAGAGAAGATTTCCTAAAGTAAAATCATAAGACATCTGATGTTGAATAATTCATAGAAAAATTCCCTGATCCCTAAAGACTGAAATAAAAGATATTGCCATAGGGGAATAAAGTTCTTCAGAGTTACTGGGATTGTGCTAGACACAGTAAACATTCAATAATCATGTTTGTTAATGCTCACCTTCTGGTCCCCTGATCTCTACAAAAAACTAAGATAAGCAAAGTTCTCATAGGTTGCAGTATATTAGTTCTCTTTGCTATAAGATGACTTCTGTGAATGTGAAGTTTTTCTTATTGTGATTTTTATGAACTTCAAATACAACTGAGTTATATTTACCATGAAAAACAATATTAGAATATAAAAGTAACTTCCTACATTAGAGAAACTTATCAAAATTATTAATATGTATTATTAAAAATGGAAAGAAAGTGATATCATGAGGGAAGTGAATGGAAAACCATGAATTAAGTGCTTACTATATGTAAACCATATGGAAACAGTGGAGCAAGACAATTCCTACTCTGCGGCTCACATCCTAATAGGGAGAGACAACACGTAATAAATATTTATTGATTGACAAACAGCACATATAGGAACAGCCAATTGTTGTTTGGGAGGTTAGGGAGGGTAAGAAGTATTTTTGGATAAAAAAAGTTTAACATTATATTTTGGAAGGAGGAGGTCATAATAGAAAGAACACTAGATGAGGAATGCTTTGCCTGGGTGGAGGCAGGGTATGAGCTTGTGTGTGTGTGTGTGTGTGCGTGTGTGCATGTGTGTATGTATGTGTGTGTGTGTACACAGAAAGAAACACAAGTAGATAGATAACTGGATTTCAATAATAGTAACTAGCATTTATATAGTCCTTTTTAAGTTTATAGAGTTCTTTATATATACTATCTCATTTGAGCCTCAAAAACAACACTGTGAGATCAGGGATGCTGCTAGTATTCCTGCTTTATATATGAGGCATAGAGAGATTAAGTGACTTGCCCAGGGGAATTCAACTAGGGAATGAATGTCTGAGTAAATATTTAAACTGAGGTCTTCCTGACTCCAAGTTCTTCATTCTAGTCACTGTGCCCCATGATTACCCAATATATACATATATAATTCCAAATAATTTGTTTCTTCTGTAATCTTATATATGTTAAGTCTTGCTATAGACTGATTTGTAGGCAGCAGAGCTCTGAGTTTTAGTTGTAGCTCCCAAATTTACAAGTAATATCATCTTTGGCAAACCTTTCAAACTCTCAGTGTCTTGGTTTTTTCCTCTGTAATGATACATAACACTTCCTATGTAGTAAATGCTTTGTAAACTTTAACACATTTTAAATATATGAGGTATGATTATTATTACTAACATCTTCCATTAAATTCTTCTTCAAAAGACTCAGCATTATGTAAAGACAACCATGAGTTTTCAAAAGCTATGTCAATGGAGTACAAAGTCTGGTCGGTCCTATTAAGTTGGAAAGGTTTTCAAGATGGACCCTGTGGTAAATTCTATATATCATCCACTACCAGACTCTCTAAGTTTGAATTGATGCGTTTTGGTGGAAGGATTACCCTCACCATTGAAACCATAGGTCCTTGAAGTAGTGAAAAAATAAAAGCTATTCATAATAGAATTAGTACCAACTGGCAATGTCATTGGTAATTAATATTTTACATACAGTATATTTTTATTAAATTGAAGTAGACTAATTATAGCAAAACCCATGGCCAGCACTCTAAGTTCTGGACTTATGCAGACTAGATATATTATCAAATATAAAAGCTAAATTATGAACTCCCTGGCTTATTTTATTCCAACTCAGACTTCCTTTTCAAAATCTGAGAATATAGCTTGGTGAAGGTCTCAGAAATTGTGGAAGATAAGAATGCATACCAGTGTCTTCTACCTCTAAAGGTGAAGGAAAGCCTTTATGTCAGTCCATACATAATGTGAAACAACCCAAAAGATCCATAGAAGGCCATAAATAATCAGTGCAATTTGCACTGAATCCCACTCTTCACTGAATCCCACTTTTCCTACAAGGATTCTATACAGACTTGTAGCACTACCCTTTGATTTGGATTTATCTAAGAAGGGAATTAGTTGCTAGAGAAGCAATCCTATTACATTCTGCTAAGTCCTTTCTTCATTCAGGGAAATCACATAACCTTCCCTAGACTTTAAGTATGACAAAAGAGGCTTGGGATTGGTAAGAGGGGGAAAAAATTCCTAACACCTAATGGTCCATCATGTGAGTACCATCCATATAACTTTTTGTCGGCAAAGGTCGAGTATCTTTTGCTTTCACTATTCTAGTTTAGTCTCTCGCTGCTCTTCTACCTCAGGGGGCAAATGGTATATGGCATGGCACATACATGATGTTCTCCCCAACAGGTAGTTTATCTTTCTTTTTATAGAGCCCTAGGTCCCCAACTCTCCAGGACCTCCAGGAAATTTTGACTAAGTTGCTCAGTGGATAGATCTCTGGACCTGGAGTCAAGAAGACCTGAGTTCAAATCTGATTTCAGACACATATCAGCTATGAGGCCCTGGGCAAGTCACTTGAACTCTCTTTGCCTAAGTTTCCTCATCTATAAAATGAGAATAATAATAGCACCTACTCTGCAGGGTTATTATGAGGATCAAATTTTATGATTTTATAATTTACAGCACAGTGCCTGGTGCATAGTAAGCACTCTACAAATGCTTAGTCCTACCTCCTGCTTTATTATCTCAGGGTAAAGCATTGCCACTACATATTGCTGCCATTAGCAGCTGCTGAGAGTATAGGAGGAAGCTGCCTCATGGAACTATCCTAAGGGCTTGGACTCTCATCAGAAAGAAATTAACTTGAGGTTGCTAGAGAGTCAAACCCTTTTTTCATCAGAACTAGATCATCCAAGTAATTCACACTCATAGTGGTGGTAACAGGCTTCTACTTTTTTTCTCTTCCCTAACAGAACTCAATGGTTATTAGGTAGGTGGCATGGTTGATAGAATGCTAGACTTGAAGTCAGAAAGACTCATCTTGAATTCAAATGCAGCCTCTGACACTTAGTAGCTGTGGGATCCTGGGCAAGTCACTTACCCCTATTTATCTCAGTTTCCCCATCTGTAAAATGAACTGAAGAAGGAAAGGCAAACCACTCCAGTATCTTTGCCAAGGACACCCCACAAAGAGTCAGACATGGCTGAAATGACTGAACAACAACAAACAGCTCTGTCCCTTTGGATTTTCCAGTTCTGGGAATGCTCAGTCCAGAAACTCTTGACATTTTTCCAGAAGATGGGGTTGCAGAAACTCTGTGTACTTCAGAAGACTGGGTTTAGGAATTCTTCCCACTTGCTCACATGACTCTCTTCTCCATGGATTCCATCTTTGGGGCATTGACATAACAACAATGGCTTCCTTGCTTGGACCAGGACCACTCCTGGGACCATGAGGTTAAAAGGTTCTCCCCAAGTACTACCTCTCTGATTTTGTAAATGATAAATCTCAAAGAAACAGATTCATTTCTTGCCAGAGGTTGAGATGGAACCCTAGGACTTGCAACTCTTGATCCTTTGCTTTTTCCTCTATACTGTCATTATCTATGTGCCATGAAGCAAGCATCATTTATGGCTAAACTTGCTACTTAGATTTCTCTGGTTTGTCTCTTCTCTTCTGCTCAGCTTTCCTGATTTGCTGCCGAGGCAAGACTAGCTATATTACAAGTGAATTGTTACCACTGTTCCTCTCTCTTAATTTTCCTTTTGCTTGTTAACTATTGCAAAATGGAACTCTTCCTCTTACAGGATACTTGTTCCTCTAACCTCCTTCTCTATAATTCTCATTCTTAAAGAGAAGAGTCCCTAGAAAAGACAGAAGAAGAAAACAGCAAGATGATGCAGTATGTGGGAAAAATAACAAATCTCAGAATCAAAGGACATATTAACAAAGGAATGATTTAATTAAGAAAAATCAAAGGGAAAGGATGATTGTGAACAGCATCTATCACCTTGAATTGGATATACTATTCCCCTTAGTTACTCAAATGGAGGGGGGAAGACAGTGAACAGGGAGGCAGATGGCACAAATATACAGTATTGGTTGTACATAGCATCATAGGATTTTGGATCTAGAATGGGGAAGGACCTCAGAGGACATGGGGACCAACTCCATCATTTTATAGATGAGGAAATTAAGATCCATGGAGATTGAGTGGCTTGCCTGAGGTCACAATAAAACATTTTCTTACAGTAAAAGAGCAGTCCTGCAAAGGTCTGGCTAGTCCTAAGAGTCAGGTCAACAAAGGAAAAATAAATTAGGTTTGTAAGATGATCATCTTTCTTGGATTAAAATAGAAAAATAGAGCTAACCAAATGCTCGATATTTATGTGTGAGTAGAACTAATCAAAGATACTTTGTACTTCTTTAATCAAAAATGGCAATCTTGGGAAAATTTTGCTGTAGTTAGTACAGACCTTTCTGACCCATTGATTTGTATTTTCTAACAACAACAAAAAAATATTAAGAACACTTTTTAATGAGGGGTTGCATTATGGGTTATTTTTTATTTGTTTTCTCTGAAGCCTTTATTCATTTCTTCCCAAATCAATCACCTCATTTTTTGAAGATAAAAACTATAATGATAAAGTTTTTTCAGCTAAAATGCATAAATTATTTTTATTTTCAGACACAATCTCACTTCTGGGGAAAAAAATCACCTGAGGGAAACAAGTCTACCTCTGATACATTAATTGCCTTTCCCTGGGTTACTATATCTTGTTTTCATCAGAGAATATCTGGAAAGACTTATGTACCCATTTTCATTAAACGTCAAGATTATCTGATTTTTTTTCAGATTCAGAGTCAAGATAGGAAGCACTTCATGCTACAATGCCTTTTGTAATTAAATTTGTTTCCATTCCTCCAAAATGGAAAAGTTTGTGTACACTTCTATATTAATTTGTTGTGTTCAGCATTCCTGATTTTCTCCCTGATGAAGTGGAAAAAAACCAGTTTGTCTTTTATGTTGGGGTAGTGCTAACTTTACATCTTGTCTATCCAGGCTGATACTGCCCATGGACATACCTTTCAGCAGCACAAAGTCACTAGTGACCAATTGTTGTTGTTGTTGTTGGGTTGTTTTTCAGTTGTGTGTACAACTCTTCATTACCCCATTTGGGATTTTCTTGCAGATACTATTTTCTTCTCCAGTTCATTTTACAGATGAGGAAGCTGAGGCAAATGGGGTTAAGTGACTTTTCCAGGGTCATAGAGCTGTTAAGCATCTGAGGCCAGATTTTAACTCAGGGAGATAGATTTTCCTGACTCCAAGCCTGGCCCTCTATTTGCTGTACCATCTAGCTGCCCCACTGGCTGGTGGCCAATTGCATACTGTTCAATGAGAAGCATTTATAAGCTTCTAAGATCATTTCATTATCAGTTGTAAGGCAAGGGAGGAATCTGTGTACAAATGACACACTTTCCTAAATGGAAAAGAAATATATGTTTTTATTGATGTTTGGTAAATGGATGACCGATGATGTCTACTGGATCAGTCTGGTTGGATTAGGTTTCTTGTTCAGAGGAAGCAGAAGAGGACATGGAGACATGAATACCTAGGATGACTTCCCTTGTTCACTCCCCTAAAATAGAATTGTAGGAGCATAGTTATATCTGAAAAGAACAAAAGAAGTTACTTAGTCCAACTGTATCCCTTTATAGAGAGGTAAGTCATAAGCCTATAATGAAGTTTCTGATATCAAAGTACTTCTGCCAGGCTCTGTATGCATCCTTAACTAATGTACTCATAGATAGTGTATTCAAAAGGTACCTAGTTTCCACTTCCCTTAATGTATTTGAAAAAGATTCCAACTCCTCTTATCTCCCTAAGTATGAAACAACTCTAGCCCTCGTCATTAGAAACACTCAGATCCAATCTCTATTTGTGGGGAGGGCTAGAGTTGCATTTCTGTTTTATAAGATCTCATATTGAATGAATTCTTCTAGCCAATTTCAGTACTTTATCTATAAAATGAAGAGTTCACACTACTGCTACATACCATTTATGTGACCTTGGGCAAGCCCCTTCAGCTTTCTGGGCCTCTCTTTGTTGCCTCACCTGTAAATGTAAATGTAAAACATTTTGTTTGTAATAGGCCTCTTTTACAATCTTGTGAATTCTATGGACTTCTCAGCATAAAGCAAAACACAGAATTATCGAGAAAACCAAATTATACTGACATGCAGTTATCAAAATATTTTTAAAAATCACAAGTTCACTGTGGGTGAGGAATCCCTGGACCAGAAGATCTCTGAGACTTTATCTAGCTCTGTTCTGTTCTGTTATTCTTTCCTTTGCCTGTCATTATGATTGTACTCTGGCTTGCAATAGAACTCTTACTGTGCATTGAATGTCACCACATTCCTCCAAACTACTGTGAAAGCAGGACCACAAACTGCTTCTGAGCTGGACAGATACTCTTGAATTGTTACATTCCATTTTCACAGTGGTTTTCATTCTCCTAAGTCCTTACATAGCTATCATCTCATTTTCCCCACAATTGGCTTTAGGAGTAGCAAAGGCATATACTATTCAAATTTTGCTGATGGGGAAATTACATTTTGACTCAAAATAGTTCTCCCAAGGCCACATGGCATCTAAATCTTATGGTTCCTAGCCTACAAAATAGATGATTCCCAGAGAAGAGAAACTGATGCTTTTAACTTTTGCTCTTCTTTATTCAAATTAAAATGGAGTATTCTTAGGTGCTATGCAGTGTTTTTAAAAGAGCCTTAGAAAATTGGGAAAAGTCTACAAAAAAAAAGCTGGTAACTAGTCATTCCATAAATCAGATACATAAAATGATGATGGAGAAGGGAATCATTGTCATCCTATGGCATGAATATTAATTTTGGAATAGTGTGCTCACTGACCTGAAGGACCATCCCAGGGTCCAGAAAAAAAGAAAACAAAATACATTCATTTCAATGAAAAAATGAAATCTCCTCTGTTGTGATTTTATGATATTAATGTTCTTCATAAATTAAACATCATTGTCAAATGTATAAGAGCTTTAACCAATAATTTTGCTGACTTCAGAAGTTAGAGCTTAGCAAATTTTGGTGAGCTAACCAATCCTAAATGAAGTTGACCTTACCAGTATGTACTCAGGATTTCCTCCATAGAGCCACAGAAATGTCTTCAGCCTAGAAGCTCACAACAGCCACAGAATTCAGACATTGGAAGTACTCTCTTTTCCTGCATCTTCCTTCTATTTTTTCTATATATTCTATTTGTATTGCTCCTTCAAGAACCTCTATTTAAGGAAAGTGTGCAAGACAGCCATGTCTGATTCCTCTTTAAGCTTCAATTCAGACTCTCTCTACCTCTTTGTCCCCTATTTATCTTCCTTTTGAATGTTATCTTCCTCCATAGAATGTAGGGCTTGAATGTAAGTTACTTGAAGGCAAGGAATGCTTGTTTGGGGGGTTTTGCTTGTATTTGTATTTACAGAATTAGCATACTGTCTGGCACATAGTATACAGTTAATAATTGCTTGTTGACAGATTGCCTGCAGTAATGTGATCTGAATTGTTCATGAGGAAGATTAATCTGACAATTAGAATTGAGTAGTAGGAAAAGCTCCTGTCTTAGTCTAGATGAGATATAACAAAAGCCTGAGAAAGAGATATTTGAGAGGGAGACCCAAAGGACTTCCAGAATGCTTGATGTGAGTGAAGAAGAGAAAAAATAACAGGAGTCAAATATGGCTGTGTGGTTTAAAGCATGTGTAACTGGTTCACACACACACACACACACACACACACACACTAGATCATTGCTTTGTTATGGCAAAGGGACTTGTGTATCTCAATGAAACCATGAGCTATGCCCTTCAAGGTTGCCCAAGATGAACAGGTCATAAGGGATAGTTCTGACAAAAGGTGATCCACTGGAAAAGGAAATGCAAGCTACTCAAGTATCTTTCCCAAGAAAACCCCATGGACAATATTAAAATGATTTTTTAAAAGATAACATTGGAAGATGAGCCCCTTAGGTTGGGAGTATCTAATACCCTACTGGGGAAGAGTGGAAGACAACTAAAAGCAGCACCAGTACTAGTAAAATGACTAGACCAAAGTTTAAAGTAAGCTCAGCTATGAATGTGTCTGGTGATGAAAAGAAAGTTTGATGCTTTAAAGATCAATATTGTATAGGAGCCAGGAATGTAAGCTCTAGGAGCCAAAGTAAACTGAATATGGCCGAACAAGAGAATGAAAGATTAAACATTGACATTTTGGTTATCAGTGAACTTAAATGGATAGGACTGAGTGAATTTAATTCAGAAAATCACCACATATACTACTCTGGGCAAGAATCCTTGAGAAGAAATGGAGTACCTCTTGTAGTCATAAAAAGGTGAGAAAAGCAGTACTGGGGTATAATGACTGAATGATATCTATTCAAATCCAAGGAAAACCTTTCAACATAACAGTGATACAAGTCCATGCTCAACCATTGATGTTAAAGAGGTCAAAGTTGATCAGTTCTATGAAGACTTGTAACATCTTCTAGAAATAGTACCCCCCCCCAAAAATAGACATTACATTCCTCCTAGGGGATTGTAATGCTAAAGGAAAAAAAATTAAAGGATAATTGGAATGACAGACAACTTTGGACTGGAAGTACAAAATGAAGCAAGGCAGAGACTAATAGAATTTTGTCAAGATAACATACTGGTCATAACAAACACTCTTTTTCAACAACTCAAAAGGTAATTCTACACATGGACATCACCAGGTGGTCAATAATGAAATTAGATTGATTATATACCTTGCAGCCAAAGATGGAGAAGTTCTATTCAGTAAGTTAAAACAAGACCTGAAGCTGACTGTAGATCAGACCATAAGCTTGTTATTGCAAAATTCAGACTTAAATTGAAAAAAGTAGGGAAGACCATCAGACCATATAGGTATGACCTAAATAATACCACTTATGAATATGAAGTAAAAGTGATGAATAGATTTAAGGAATTAGATCTAGTAGATAGAATGCCTGAAGAACTAAAGATAGAGGTTCACAAGATTATACAGGGGCCAGCAACAAGACAACAAAAAATATTCCAAAGAAAAAGATTAAGAAAGCAAAATGGATATCTGATGAAGCTTAACAAATAGCTGAGGAAAGAAGGAAAGTGAAAAGTAAAGGGGAATGTGAAAGATATACCAAACTGAATGCAGAATTCCAGAGGATAGCAAGGATAGATAAGGTTTTCTTAAGTGAGTATTACTAGGAAATAGAAAAAAAACAATATAATGGGAAAGACAAGATCTCTTCAAGAAAATTACAGATATGAAGGGAAATTTTCCTGGAAAATAGATGTAATAAAAGACAAAAATGGTAGGGATTTAATAGAAGTAAAATATATTAAGAAGAAGTGTCAAGAATACAGAAAAGAACTATACAAGAAAGATATTAACATCACTAATAACCAAAAGGATGTGATTACTGGTACAGCGCCAGAGATCCTAGAGAATGTCAAGTGGGCCTTAGGAAGCATTACTCACAATAAGGCCAGTGGAGGTGATGGAATTCCAGTTGAGTTATGAAAAACCCTTAAAGATAATGCTTTAAAGTGCTGCATTCATGCCAGCAAATTTGGAGAGCTCAATAGTGATCACTGGATTGGAAAAGATCAATTTATGGCTCAATCCTAAAGAAGGGCAATGCCAAAGCATGTTCAAATTAGTGAACAATTGTGCTCATTTCACATGCCAGCAAGGTTATGCTTAAGATTTTGCAAGCTAGGTTTCAGCAATATATGAACTGAGAATTACCAGAAGGGCTGGCTGGTTTTCAAAGAGATAGAGGAACTAAAGGCCAAATTGCCAATATTACTGGATTATGGAGAAAGCAAGGGAGTTCTAGATAAATAAGTATTTCTGTTCCATCAACTACACTGAATCTTTTGACCATGTGGATCACAAAACATATGGCAAGTCCTCAAAGAGATAGGAGTATCAGATCATCTTAATTATCTTCTGAGGAACCTGTATGTGAGCTGAGAAGCAACAGTTAGAACCAAACAATTAATTAGTTTAAGATTGGAAAAAGAGTACAAGGTTGTATATTGTCATCCTATTTATTTAACTTATATGCAGAGTACATCATATAAAATACCAAACTGGATGAATTAAAAGCCAGAATTCAAGTTGCTAGGTGAAACATCAACAATATCAGAGATGCAGACAATACCACTCAATGATACAAAGTGAAGAGGGATTAAGAAGACTCTTGATTAGAGTGAAAGAGGAGAGTGTAAAAGCTAGCTTGAAGCTTAACCTCAAAAAAAAAACACTAAGATCTTGGCAAAGGGTCTCATTACTTCTGTGGCAAATAGAGGGAGAAGAAATGAAAGCAATGTCAGATTCTTGGACTCAAAGATCACTGCAGATGGTGACTGCAGCCATAAAATTAAAAGACATTTGCTCCTTGGAAAGAAAGTTATGGCAAATCTGGACAGCATACTAAAAAGCAGAACTATCACTTTGACCAAAAGATCCATATAATCAAAGCTATGTTGTTTTTTGTTTGTTTTTTTTTTCAGTAGCAATATATGGTTGTGAGAGTTGGACTATAAGGATAGTTGAGCATCACACAATCAACATTTTCTAATTGTGGTGATGGAGATTTTTAAGAGTCCCTCAGACAGCAAGGTGATCAAATCATTCAATATTTAAAGAAATGAATTCAAAGTATTCACTGAAAAGTTAAACACTGAAGCTGAAGCTTAAATACTTTCATCATATAATGAGAAGATGGGACTCATTAAAAAAGACTCTGATGTTTGCAAAGATTGAGGACAAAAGGAAAAGGGGATGGCAGAGGATGAGATGGATAGATAGTATCATGGAAACAATAAATACAAACTTAGACTTCAAGAGACAATGGAAGATAGGAGGATAGAAGGGCCTAGTGTCCATGGGGTCATGAAGAGTCACACATAACTGAACAACAACAACAACAATAAACTGGGAACCATTCCAATCATTTTGAATACCTCTGCTTGAAGCAGAAAGTCCCTATCCTTCAAAGTGACTTTGCATTTCTGTCCTGTGACAAGTCTTTAAGTTAATTCTGACTCCATAATGGCACATCTGTGCAATTCCCACAGCACTTATGATTTATTATGTGTTTACTGATGTTTCATGTCTGCTAGTTTCATTACAACAACTTGATTATAAGCTCTATGAGGTGAGAAGCAATGCCCTATACTACTCTATCCCACATAATTTCTTGCACAATGTGGGGCATGTAGTAAACATTCAATTAATATTTTGTGGTTGGTTCATTGGTGACAATTAGTGAAATCTTACTAATTAAAATAATTGTATAATAAGTCAAAATTAGTAAAATATAGAATGTATCACAGGCAATTATATTGCTATCACACATCCTGAACTAAGCAATTAATGGTGTTTTCAAAGAGAAAGCCTTCTGGCTATGATTTAGTGAATAGATAACTAATTTTTAATCAGTACCATTTATATAGAAACAATGAAT
Organism: Vombatus ursinus; assembly: GCF_900497805.2. Taxonomy (NCBI): domain Eukaryota; kingdom Metazoa; phylum Chordata; class Mammalia; order Diprotodontia; family Vombatidae; genus Vombatus; species Vombatus ursinus. The sequence continues at coordinate 35,446,507 of NW_020954619.1, forward strand.
ATGCTAAATTACTTTAAAAGAATTTGTTTTCTTGAGTAGACTAAAGTTATCCATATAATTTTATTTATGTGTATAATTTCATTAGTTAATCCTTTTTTGTCTACTTATTTATAGACATCAAACCATCCCATCAACAATAATATGATTAGTGAAGTTAAAATTCATGATATTTTTGTGTTTTTAACTGGATTTTAATCACATTTGGAAATATACAACCCAAATTTTATTGTTCTTATGTGGAAATCTGCTGTATGATGACCTCACTTAACTGGAATGTAGCTAGGAAGCAGAAAGTAATAATAAAAGGCTCTTGAGAAGCTAAATACTATGCCACAAGATCTACACTCTATAGCCCATTTAATTTACTCATAGAAGTGTCACCAGGCCCTAACTCACCACCTATTCACATTTACTTTATGTGGTGATTCAGAGGTACATGGGGTGTTCAAGGAGGAGTAGCACCTCTAATATGAGGTTTGCCATGTCTATTTCAGGTCTGCTCATCCACTTTTGGGGTCTACCTTCACCTACCTCTCACCTCTGGGTCCAAGGTGCTGTAGCATGTATAGTGGTCACAACCCAGTTAAAAGTGCCTCAGCATATGGGCTAAATCAGGTTGAGGGTAACCAACAGGCTTCAAACCTGGTGAGTAATGGGGATGTCTACTCTAAGCATGTGAAGACTTCCCCCTCAGAATGGGTAGATAAGAACAATTTGTTTGAATGGCCATGAAGTTGGCTGAAGCAGGTGCAATGAAGTGCTTAGAGCCTGATCAGACATCAAAGATACCAAGGTTATCCACTGCATCCTGGGCCATTTTCAGTTGTCTTGACTTTTGTCTTGCCATTAGACTAATGACTATGGAAATTAGAGTGAGGCTGATGACTTTGTGTAACTCTGCCTCATATTCAAGACATCACCTCATGATCTCCTCTCCAAAAACAAAGGATGAAACAACAACATGCAGTTTCAACTACTTTGGTAATAGGCGCATAGGATCATTGATTTAAAATTGAAATTCTCTTTAGAAGCTATTTAATCCATCTTCCTCATCTTTACATCAGGAAACTGAGTCCCAGAGACATTACATTATTTCTTCAAAGTTTAGTAGGAAACAGTGTTGGAACCCAAGTACTTTAAACACAAACCCAGTATACTTCTAACTGTACCCTGATGCCTTGTCTTGTTTCTTATTCTACCATAAATAATAAAGCAAAGTAGATAGGAAGTGAGAGGGCCTAAAAGAGACAGACACACCAATAATAATTGGGAATTATAGATGGTAGCTTAAAGGTAAAGAAAAAGATTTAAAAAATAAACTCTAAAGCACTGAGGAAAGAGTAGGATTAAGTAACATAGAGGTAAACTGCCTCATACATATCCCATTAACATAACTGTATTATAGCACAGAACAGTAATTGATGTTCATAATATTGAACTTGAGTCATAAATAAGAAGTTCCATTATGTATAGTATCTTCTTTTTAATAAGGTGAGAAAGAGTGTGATGCACATGAGAAGATCCTTTTCCTAGCTGGTAAGATTTTGATACAGAATTTGGTACTCTAAAAATAAACCTTCAGCTATATGGTAAAATCACTGATCCAGGTAGATTACTCTGATATTATTCCAGATAGTTAGAAGTTTGATTTTACAAAGTAATCTTACAGTCACAGAATCTTAGAGTTGGAAGGAGGCTTAAAATGATCTAATTCTATGACCTTTCCATTATATGAAAGGTGCTATGTTTGTGTATTACAACTGTTGTAATGTCTCTGGTATAATATCTCTATGTTACAACTGGCAAGTAATGTAATCCAGCCTCTTAATCAAATGCATAGAGTGAATAGGAATTCTTTCACTCATGAAGCAGCCTGGGCTGCTTTGGAAGAGCTCTAAATGTTCAAATAATTTTCCATGTTAGGCCAATTTTTTTTCTAACTTTCACCCATTCATTCTAGTTCTAGTCCCAGGTCTCATTTGTAGATGACAATCCTTTAAATATTTGAAGCTAGGAATGACTTTCCCTAACCCCAAAGTCTTGTCTTCACTTTTTCAGCATGTTCTCAGTTTCTTCACTGCTTCTTCATTTGGAATGGTTTTAAATTCACCTCAATTTCCTGGCCTCTTCTGAAGTTTTTTTGTTTTTATGTGTGTGTGTGTGTGTGTGTGTGTGTGTGTGTGTGTGTGTGTGTGTGTCCTTAAAATGTGGCTTCATGAACTAAACCTAATACTCTGTTACCTCTCCAGTACTGAGGAGTATCCTCACCTCTCTTAGAGGTATTTGTTAATTCAGGGAAATATTGTACTAGCTTTTAGGACTGTTATATGTATCGCATTGTTGACACGTTGAACTTCAAACAGAGAGATTTGGAAGGGATGCCAGGAGTTATTTTGTTCAGTCCAAATATGAACAGGAACACCCCTCTCCCTCTGATATAACTTTCCTGACAAATTATAATCCAGATTCTCCTTGAAAGCCTTCATTAATGAGAACTATTACATATTAAGGAATTTTGAGGAATGGAGGTAGAGAATGGCAATATAAGTAGGATAGTGAGAATAATGCAACAAAAATACAAATCAATACAAAACAAAATAGAACATGATGATTCCATAAGAGGCATTGATTGAATTTCAAAGATAGATAGATGGATAGATAAATAGTTAGATAGATAGATAAATAGATATAGATGGATAGATGATTGTCTTTTGAATATAAAGAAGAAATTGCAAATTCCCTTTTAGCAAATTATGATTGTTGAGTTAGGAATTGGGTGTTACAATCCAGTTGCTATGCTTTCATAAGTGAATTTGATTTAAAATTAGGAAGACACAATTTAAACAACTTTTTCTGCAAAAGATGTATTTTTTTAAATATGACATATTCTTTAAAATATGTATTTCCCACATATCTTCTAAAAATGAAACATTTTATTTATTTTGGGTTGTAATTTTATTTTTTTTGTTTTTTTTAATTAAATTTTCAAGTATATCAAGAAACCAAATACTAATACTGTCAAAACTAATTGATATAGATGCTTGTGGAATTCTTAGATCAATTATTTCAACTTACAGTTTAATCCTGTATATTTGGTGTATATTCTGCTGTGCTTCTCAAGAGGAAAACATCTATCACTTAGACCAAGACCTATTTATATTTCTTCACTGACAGAAAAAAATTACTATTATTCATTCTGAATATTGTTCTTTGGCTCCTAGCTAAAAGTCATGTGTATATTTGAATGTGTATTTTATTCATACACATAAAATTTTTTTTAAAACAAAACAACCACAACAAAAACAAAAAACAACATTTTTGCCATGTGAATGGGACAAACTAAAAATGACAGACCATGTGTTCTAGCATAGGAAATATCAAAAAGTGATCTGGAAATATATGTGAGCTTTTATGATATGTTCATTTTTTTTATTAACTGTCTTCTAATGCAGATTCTTCTCAGGCAAACTCATATGTGTTTGTGAACAAAAACTCCTCACCTGTTATTGTTTGGAAATGAGTTTCTCCTAACTTTTGGATATTCTTTTAATCAATTAATCAATCAATAAACATTTATTAAATGCCTACATTGTGCCAGACATTGTGCTAAGTACTAGGGATACAAAAAGGAGTGAAAGACAGTCTCTGACCTTAAGGAGCTTACAGTCTAATGGAAGAGACCACACACATATAAATATATACAAAGCAAACTATATAGAGGATAAATAGGAAATAATTCACAAAGGGAAAACATGAGAATGAAAAGGAGTAGGGTGGTACTTTTAATAGCAGGTGGGATTTTAGTTGGGACTTAAAGGAAGTCTAGGAGGTCAGTAGCCAGAGTCAGGGAGAGAGAGCATTCCAGGCAAAGAGTACAACCAGAGAAAATGCTAAATGCTCTGAACCAAGAGATAGAATGCCTTGATAGAATAGTCAAAAAGCCAGTGTTATTGAATTGAAGACTACGTGGCATGGAATAAGTTGTAAGAAGATTGCAACTGTGGGAGAGGGTCTAGGTTATGAAGAATTTTTAATTCAAATGTAGCATTTTTGGTAGTAGAGGCAATACAGAGTGACTGGACTTTACTGAGTAGAGTGCGACATAATAAAACCTGTACTTTAGGAAAATCACTTTATCTGGCAGACAAATTGAATATCACTGGACTGGAGAATGGAGTGATTTGGGAAATAACAAGTAAGTGGAATCAGAAAGCACATGACTAATTGTTCCTTTCCAGGAATGGCTTTGACTCCACAGTCTTTCTTTGGAATACTACCTGCCAGAGGTAGGGTTTTGTTAGCTTTACCTTTAAGAAAACAAGATCTCCTCCATGTCAGACTAAGTCATTGAATGCATTTCCATGGTGCTATGTTAAATCAAAACTCTCATTTTAAGTATTTTTGAGAAATTCTAATTTTAAAAACTGCCAATTTAAAAATCAGTTTTCAAATTTTCAAATAATGTATTGTTGTTGTTCAGTCATTTTAACTGTGTCTGACTCTTTGTGACCTTATTTGGGGTTTTCTTAGCAAAGATACTGGAGTGGCTTGCCATTTCCTTCTCTAGCTCAGTTTACAGATAAAGAAACTGAGGCAAACAGAATTAATTGACTTGCCCATGGTCAAATACCTAGTAAGTGTCAGAAGTCAAATTGAACTGAGGAAGATGAGTCTTCCTGCCTTCAGGCCTGGCATTTTATCCCCTGTGCCATCTAGTTGTCCTTATCTAATAATACCTGGTTTTTATACAATGCTTTAAGATTTGCAGAGCACTTTAGAAATGTCATCACATTTGATCCTCACAAGAGCCCTATGATGAAAACATTGTTATAATCTCTGCCATACCGAAAAGGAAGTTGAAGCATATAGAGACCAAATGACTTGCCCAGGGTCGCAAAGCTACTACATTTCTGCAGTGGGATTCAAACTCAAGTCTTCTAGATTGGAAGTCCAGTGCTCTGTATTCTGTACCATCTAGTTGATTGTAAACTATTAGCTCCATTTTCTTACTACATTCCACTTCTAAGCCACCACCAAGAGGGCTGTGGTTATAATTAGGTGTCTACTCAGGTAAACTCATTAATCTTTTTGTGCTAGGTAAGGAGAGTATAAAAACAAGAATCAAACAGTCCTTTCTGATCTGAAGTATCTTACATTTGAGATAAGGGGAGACAAACCTGTATATAGATAAGTAAATTAGTCAAGCAATAAGCTTTTATTAAATACCTACTATGTGCCAGCCACTGTGAAAAGCATTAGGGATGACAAGACAACAGGGGAATAGTGCCTACTATACAGGAACTTAATGTACTAACACTAGCTTTCCTGGAAAGGATGAGTCATTCATTTGTGGTATGGCTCAAACCACCATTCCTATGATTTCTCAGGCCAAAACACCTCTACATGGAGACCATTCCCCTTGTATGTGTTTTCTTCTTTTATCATAAATAATTATAGCTGCTATTTATGTAACACTTTAATGTTTATATTTTGTTTTATGTATTGTAACTTATTTAATCCTCACAACAACCCTGTAAAGTAGGTATTTTTATTTTCCTCATTTTACAAAGAAGGAAAACTAGGAATAGAATGGTTAAAGGCTTATCCAGGATCATACAGCTAGGAAGTGTCTAAGGTAGAATTTGTACTCTGGTCTTCCTGACTTCAAGTCTTCCATTCTATCTATAGTGACACATACCTTTTTGAAGGCAAGAACTCTTTTACTTTGTGTATTTATATTGCCTGTGCTTTACAAAATGCCTGGCATGTGATAAGAATTAATAACTGCTATTTGTATATTCACATACATGTACAAATAAGTGCAGAATACATTTGCAATTCATATAGCTTTGGAAATGAGTGCCCTAGCATTTGGGGGATCCACTAAAGCTTCATGAAGAAGGTAGTGCTTAAGTTGAGTTTTAAAAATAACCAAGTCTTTAAAAAGATGGAAATAAAGAAATAGAGACTTTTAGGCAAGGGAGATCAGCCAGCTCAAAACCAGACATAGGAGATGGAATGTCATGTGTGAAAAGTAAAGTGTAAGCCATTATGGTAGAATAATAGTTTGTATTGAGGGCATTGATATGTAGAAAGGGAGGAAAGGGCAGAGTTATTAGCTTTAAATGTCAGATACTGGATTTGTATTCAATCCTAGAGATAATAGATATTGGGGAAGTGCTGGGGTTTATTGAGTGGAGAGGCGACATGGTCAAACCTGCACTTCAGGAAAATAACTTTGGAAACTGAGTGGATTGAAGTGAGCAGAACTATGACAACACTGTATACAGTAACAGCAACATTGTGCGATGATCACCTATGAATGACTTAACTCTTTTCAGCAATACAACAATCCAAGACAATTCCAAAAGCCTCATGATGGAAAATGCTATACACTTCCAGAGAAAGAATTAATGGAGTCTGAATACAGAATGAAGCATATTATTTTCACTTTCTTTTTTTCATGTTTTTCCCTTTTATTCTGTTTCTTCTTCACAACATGACTAATATAGATATTAGTTTCACATGACTACATATATATGTATATATTTATATGTATTCATACATATATATGTGTGTGTGTGTGTGTGTGTGTGTGTGTGTGTGTGTATAAAATTGCCATCTCAGGGATGGAAGAAAGGAGGAAAAGAGGGAGAAAAAATTGGAACTCAATTTTTTTTTACCTTTCCTTTCTTTCTTTGTTTTGTGTTTTTTTGTCTGTTTTCTTTCACAACATGATTAACTTGGAAATGTTTTGCATGACTGCACATGTATTACCTATATCAAATTGTTTGCTTTCTCAATGAGGGGAGAAGGAAGAGGGGAGAAAGGGAAGGAGGAAGAGAATTTGGAATTCAAATTTTTAAAAAATGAATGTTAAAAATTGTTTTTACATGTAATTGAGGAAAACATTAAATAAAAACAAACAAAAAAGAGAAGTCCCTGCTAAGACAGCCCTCTTGGGAACCACAGAGAAGGCAACAGGACCAGGCTAGCAGAGACCAGCAAGGAAAGGGGGGTCTGTAGAGAAGCAGCCCAAGCTGTAATCCTAGCTCTACCACTTAGTGAGATAGATGACTTCAGACAAGTCACTTCACCTAGTAGGGATTCAGTCTCCTTCCTTATAAAAGAGGAATGGGTAGAATTGATGAGTTCTAAGGTCTCTCTCTAGATTTAAATCTATAATCCTAGGATCTTAGAATCAGTGATAAAGAGTCAAGTTGAGTCTGACAGTCTGAGATTCAACCTATATTGAAGGATTCATATTGGAGGGATGGAAAGTCATAAAGCAAGTAGGAGGTCTTAATACCTTTTTTGTGTCCTGGAACTGTTTGATATTCTGGAGAAGCCTGTGGACCCCTCCTCAGAATCTTGTTCTTAAATGCACAAAATAAAATACATAAGATTAAAAGGAAATTTTTATGTTAGATAATCAAGTGTACCAAAATATTCAAACAAGTTCATGGATTGTAGATTAAGAATTCCTTCTCTAAAGGATAAAGATTCTGGGAACTCAATTTTTTTTAAATGGATCTAAAAATTGCCTCTACATATAATTAGAAAAAAAGATACTATTTAAAAAGGTTTTAAGCTCTAGATTTCATAGTTATTTCCTGAAATGTAGAATTAAAAAGAATAATATGGACTATATAGCAAACACATGTGCACAGTAGCAATACGCTATACTATGTGTATAACAAATGTTTTTTAAAGAACAAAATAAAGAATACAATTTATTGGCAAGAAAAATGAAAGTGAGCAGAGGGTGGATTGTATGGATGAAAGACTTTAGGTGGAGAGACCTATTAGAAGGCTATTACAATATTCTGGCAAAAGGAAAGGAGTAACTGAATTTAGGTCATGGAAGTAGAGAAAAGAGTAGATGAAGGAGAGATGTTATAAAGATAGAAATGACAAGGTTTGACAACTGGTTAGATAGGTGGGGTGAGGGAAAGTGAGGAATCCAATATAAAAGATGTACAAAATTAATTCAACTTGATTTCATGGTAGAAATCTTGTCATCTACGAAGACTTTTTTTCACATGAACTGCTATTAAGCCAGATCTTCCCTTACCTTTCTCATTTAATTAGTTTTTTTCAACTTCATCTCTAACTGAAATCAACAGAGGAATAAATCCAGTTTCAGACAGAAAGAGTTAATGATGATGTGATTATCACTTCTCTAGGTCACTAGAAGCTAATCTCATCACTGTACATAGACTATCTCTGTCTTGTCCTATCTAGGTAAGCATTTCATATCTGGGGTTCCCTTTAGTCCTCTCATCCTTATCAGCACTTTCACTATAATAAAGTTTGTTCTGAAAATACAGTTTTGAACACTTTTTTCCCTTCTGTTCTGTGTGTTGGTGAACTTTTTAAACTTTAAGTGCCCTTGCTTGCATGGAAGCCTTTTCTAGGTCTTGACTCCTCAGTTTTTTTTTCCTTTATTTTTTTTAAGGCAATTGGGGTTAAGTGACTTGCCCAGGGTCACACAGCTAGTAAGTGTCAAGTGTTTGGTCTAAGGTCAGATTTGAACTCAGGTCCTCCTGACTTCAGGGCCAGTGCTCTATTCACGGCACCACTTAGCTGCCCTGACTCCTCAGTTTTGATGGCTCCTTTCACTTAACAGTTGAGGAGGAGTTGTTAAGTGCAGTGAACCTTTATTTCCCATTGACATCATAATGCACATAGTACCACATGACCTCGTTAATGTGTCTGAATGTATAACAAGCTCTTCATGATTTCTGCAACATAAAATGGGCAGAATTTTTGTTCCTTGTTTTGAAATAAAGAAGTTTGAAACTATATTTATTTATTGAATTCCTTTTGATTTTTTTAATTCATTTACCTATGTGCAAAGGTACTTTGTAAGGTTCTAGAGAAAGATAATAATGATATTAATAATGATTGATGATGGTGGTGGTGGTGGTGGTGATGATGATGATGGTGATGATGGTGGTAAATGGGGAATAGCACGTTGTGCAGTAAAAGTTCGCTGCCTCTGAAGTCTGTGTACCTGGGTTCAAAACTTTATTATGCTTCCTACTTGGGTGGTCTTGGGTGAGTAATTTCATTTCTCTGGCCCTTCCTCATCAGTAAAATGAGGAGTATGGACAGGATGACATCTGAGTTCCTTTCCAGCTCTAGATATGTGATTCTGGTTTTTACAAAGCATTTTAAAATGGGCAAAATGCATGACATATATTACCTCATTTGAGCCTCACATACACTTTTGAGTGTATAGTCTATCAAAAGATGATCATGAACCTCCTCAATGATTATTCAAAATAGAAGGTGCTAAATGCATAAAAGGGGAAAGAATAAATTGTTGCTGAGATTGCAAAGGAGGATGATTTTGGACTGAGGAGGACCAGGAATGGCCTCAGATTAAATCTGGTCTTTGAATTGGACCTAGAATGACTGCAAAGATTTTTAGAAGGTAACTATGGGGCATAGAAATTTTAGATGTAGGGGATAACATAAATAAAGATACATAGGCACAAAAGAAAGGGGAATGTTTGAGAGATGGTGAAAAGCTTAGTTCTTCTTAAGCAAAAAATAAATAGAGGAAGTATTGTGACATGAAACCGTTGTGATAGAATTGAGCCTGCTATGACCATATTGTGGAAGAACTAAATGCTAATTTTGTTTCATACACAAACATTTAAAAAACCCAATCATAACAGTTGCCATTGTCTCTCTGTACTCTGCTGCTTCTTTCTAATACCAGTGCTGCCTCATTGTGGGGACGAAAGGAATCACTTCTTCTTTCTCTAGGTCCTCCTAGCTCAATGTAACATTTATCTATCTTTGGAAAAAGAGCAAAACCAGAGATAACACAGACACTACTCTAATGTAATTCTATTTTTTAAAAAAATAAACTACCATTCTCTCAAAGTAATATTTTTTTACTTTGGAAAAAATAATGTTCTCCATTTGTCCACATTTATAACCACTCAAATATCTCTCAATGTTTATGCATAAGCTTTGCTGCTTTAGAAGTGTGGAGTTTACCTGAAATGGGATTGACTCATGGGCATGTTATTAAAGAAGTTAGAACACAGAGTTGTCCAGGTATCTTTTGTTATATCATGAGATAGCTTATGAAGACTTTTTAATGGAGCTAATGAAATATTTTGTTAGAAAATTTAGAGGTAAGGAATTTGAAATCCTGTAGAAACTAATGAGAAAAATCATCTTTATTAAAGTAAGTTAAGGGCCTTGGCAAGTTGTTTTTAAGCTTTAGATAAGAAGTAAATTTATTATCTTTGTTGTGAGAATTAAATAAGATAATATATGTAAAGCACTTTTCAAACCTTAAAGTAGTCTATAACAGGGAGTTATCATTTCTATTATTATTCTTATTTGGAGTAATTCTTTCACTTGTCCTTTTCTTCTCTGTGTACTTACCATAAAAAAAAGAAGAAAATTTTTCAGCTATAATTCCCTTGCATGCTCCTTCCTACCCCAGGGAAAAGAGTTATTCTTTTTTTTTTTTTGTGGCCTTATCTTTTTTTTTCATTTTTGAATTAGGAAGTCTTAATATTGAGTATAGAGAACCAGATGGTGACTTACTTTGTTCCATAACTTTGGGGAATATAGATGGGTTTCACTTCACAGTCTGTTCCAGGTATGCATTTCTGATGCATGTCAAGGATGAGTGTTAATACCTCAAAGAAATTACTCAGTTTTCTCAACCGTATTAAATATACTCAGGATGTTAAGAGAAGAGAGAGACTCTGAAACATGTTTTTAGAAAATTAGGATTTTTTTTCTAAGAGAGAGAACACTAGGGATTTTCTTTCCAGAAAGTATCTCCTTTAAATGTTTCCTTATCTAGTGCAGGGGTTCTTAACTTGAGGGTCTGTGAACATACACATAAATAAAATTCATATTATATATATATATATATACACACACACATAAATACACACATACATATGTAGTATATATAGTATATAGTGTGTGTATATATACATGCATATATACATACTTATGTATTGCAATTTAATTTGTTTCCCTCATAATCCTATATATTTTACTTCATGCATTTAGACACAGTCTTCTGAGAAGAGATCAGTCCATAGGTTTCACTAGACTGCCAAAGAGATCCATGACACACAAAAAAGGTTAAGAATCCCTAATCTAGTAGTTGACTATAATCTTTTCTTCTTTCAGTTGTTTTAGATTTGCTAAGGGAAAAGAGGTTTACTAGGATCATTACATATTGGGAAGCACTCATGAAATATTGTTCTTGGAGAGAGCGTATCTTTATTTTATTTCTAGGAAGTTTGGTTCCATTCCCAACTGGGTTAATTTCCTTGGAAATGTGCACTATTGCTTCAGGCCTATTGTGATATATTCTGTTCCCTTGCTGTTGCTTATCTCTAGATAGTTTACTTTGAAGTTTGAACTCCCATTGTGAACAAAGTATGCTTGCTACCACCCTCCTCTTCCCACAACCCTCACCTTTTTCTCATGGATCTTCCATTTCTCAACCAAAAACCTTCATATCTTCACAATTTTGCCCCCTGATTAATTCCTGACCTAAGTCATTTAGCATCCCTTGGGCAAATTCATTGTGTTATAGGACAGTCCATTTGTCATTGATATTCTGGCTACATGACTAGCCTCTTAGCTCTGGAGTCACAAGTCCCGTGTTAAATTTTACCTTTGATCTTGGTTACCTGTATGACTTTGGACAAATTGCTTAATCTCTCTGTACCACTTTTTCTGCATCTGTAAAATGATAGAGTTGGACTTGATTACCTCTAAGATCCCTTTAAAACCTAAATTGATGATCCTATTGTCCCTTCTAAATCTTCTCTTCTCCAAACTAAATACCTCCAGATCCTTCAACACTAGTTTGAAATTATGTAGATGCCCTAACTTTTGAAAATCTACATTATCTCCTTTGATTTTCACTATCATCATGTGAAGTGAGTGTTATTATTATCTCCATTTTACTGTTGAGAAAACTGAGGTTCTGAGAGAGATTAAATTATTTACCATAGGTCACCCAGTTAAAGTGTCTGAAGTGGAATTTGAAACTGGATATTTCTAATTGAAAGCCTAGTGTTCTATCCCCTTCAAAATAGCAATTACTTTTATGGGAATATGGGAAGTCTTACTGGGTGAAATGGTATCTGAACTAAATACTGGAGGATCAGAAGGATTTCAACACATGAAAGTCAATTAGGAACAAACATTTATTAAACATCTACTATGTTCCAGGTATTGTTCCAGGTGTTGAGAATTAAAAAAAAAGTCCTTGTTCTCAATGAGGCTATAGTCTTTCTGGGGATATAACATATCTACATAAGTGTATACTGAATAAATATATACAAAATAAATAGACATTAATACAAGGAAGTTAGGGATGGGCAACATTATTGTTCTGGAAATCTGGAAAGGTAAATGAATAATGAAAAATGAAATGGTAAATGGAAGATATAGAACAAATGAATGACTGAATATGAACTGCTACTCAGTGACAATGAATACAAATAATAAAGTGAAATAAATTCTGCCCACAAGAATGGGTGTGGGGGTGGGGAGGCAATATACAGGTGGGAAAGATGGCCAAAAAATGGAGTTTTAGTCTAGGGAGTCATCAGGATTGTCATGCCCTCTCTAGGAGCAAGGGTAGCATTGATTTGATTGCTTAGTGGACAGATTGTTGGAGAACGATAGTACTGGTGAATAGTTAAATGGATGGGAAACATGTTCTGGGATGGACCAGGTTATAATGGATAACATGAGTGCTCGAGTTCAGTCTTGTTCAAAAATTTATTTAATTTTTAATTTATGAAAAAAATAAACATTTCCATAACATAACATAATAAAATATAATATAATAAATATAATAAATGTAATATAATATAATATAATAAAATATAATAAAAAAGATTGCACATGAAATTGCAAATCTATTATATACAACTTTCTATTTCTTTTAAATATATAATCAAGATATCTTATGAATTTCTTTTTTTTTCTTCACTCCGCTGGAGATGGCTACCATTAGACCATTAGACACAAATACGTGTGTGTGTGTATACATTATATATATGTATGTATATATAAAATGTATACACACACACATATATATATATACATGTGCATACGTGTGTGTAAAATTGTTCTATATATACTTCTACTATGTTCTATATATACTTCTTTTTCTTGATGCAGATGGCATCTTTTTTCACACGTCCTTTATTTTTAATTTGTGTATTCATAATAGTCAAAATGACATAGTTGCTCAAAGTCATTCTTTTTTTTTTGTTTGTTTTTTGTTTGTTTTTAGGCAATTGGGATTAAGTGACTTGCCCAGGGTCACACAGCTAGTAAGTGACAAATGTTTGGTCCGAGGCTGGATTTGAACTCAGGTTGTCCTGACTTCAGGGCCGGTGCTGTACCCACTGCACCACCTAGTTGCCCCTCAAAGTCATTCTTAAAACAATGTGGCTGTTACTGTATACATTGTCCTCTTGGTTCTGCTCACTTTACTCTTATCCATTTTGTATGTCTTTCCATGCCTAAGTTCATTAAGTTCATCATTTCTTATAGTACTGTAATATTCCATCACAACCATACATCACAATTTGTTCAATCATTCCCCAGTTGATGACAGTTCCCAGTTTTTTGCCACCATAAAGAGAGTTGATATAAATATCACATTCACATTTAAACTTGTAATTATTATTTGTGAATTTCCCTCCATCTTTTTTTCTCAGCTCCTCTTTTATCCCTATCTCTGTTACTTTATCCTCTCCCCCAACTCTTCCACTCTCTCAATCCCAATCCACACACCCCTACAAAAGTCCCTCCTCTACCCTATCCCCCAGTTTTCTCACCTATCTACACGTTCAGACATCCTCTACAGCCTTCTAGATGTACATGTTGTTTCCTCTTTGGCCCAGATGACAATAAGTTTCCAACATTACCAGCTCTCCAGCAGACCTGTTTCCTTTCATGTCATATTTTTATAATATAATTGATCCCTTTTACCTTTTCCTATCCAATTTTGTTTTTTTTAGAATTACCTCATCATACACAACTCAGCCCCTACTTTTCTTTCAAATTACCTTAGTAGTGATGATAGTTTTAAAAATACTGATAACATTTTTCCATATATAATAAGTAAACAGTTTGACCTTAATGTGCCTTATAATTAGTCTTTAATGTTTACCTTATATTTCTTCTGGATCTTTTATATTGAATTTTCCAATAAGTTCTGGCCTTTTTTGTTACAAACACCTGAAAATCTTGAAGTCATCAAATATCCTTTTTTTTTTCATTTTCCTTCAGAGTTATACTCAACTTTGCTGAGTAAGTTACTCTTGGATACAACCCCAGTTCCTTTGATCTTCAAAATATAATATTCTGGGGCAGCTAAGTGGTGCAATGCATAGAGCACCAGCCCTGAAGTTAGGAAGACCAGAGTTCAAATCCGGTCTCAGACCAAACACTTGACACTGACTAGCTATGTGATCCTGGGCAAGTCACTTAACCCCAATTGCCTTAAAAAAAAGTCCAAAATATAATGTTCTAAGACCTATGGTCTTTTAGTGTAGAAGCTGCTAGGTCTTGTGAAATTTTGTTTTTCCACAGTATTTTTTTTTTTTTCTTGTTGCTTGCAATATTTTCTCCTGGGATCTCTTTCCGGTGGAGAATGGTAGATTTATTTTTATATTTATTCTTTACCCTCTTGTTCTAGAACAGGCCTGTACAACTTGGCAGTAGATAGGGGCCAAAATTAAAATAGGTTAACCTTCTTCAGGTGCCAAATAGGTTTTTAGTGGCTCACTTTCCAAGTAAAAGTATAATTAATGATTAAGCTGTTTTGCAAATAAACCGTATTAAAGGGAAATTTCAATATCAATTAATTATACTTATTACTTAAGATTTTTACTTATCAGGAAATAACATTAATGTTAAAAATTGCTTTGCTAAGTAGTTCAAGTTTTAATACATTTTTCAGGTTTTCTTACTGTTTACATTTAGTTTATAAGGCGTATTATACTTCTTGTCAGCAATCACCTTATCATCAGCTACTTTTCACTGCACAGTCACACAAGACAAACTTATATTCTCAAAAACACTTTTTTTTTATTGGGACATAATCCAGAAATTGCCTTCAGCAAATGCTTCTTTATGAAATCACCTTCAGAAAAAGACTTCCCAAGCAGCAACATTTTTTTTAGAAATCTGAAAATTAACTTTAGTAGCTGCCTCATTTTCTGAGTTTACTTTCCTGAAAAACTGTTGTTACCCATTGAGTTTTTTTTTAACAATTTGGATACTTTATTTTGTTTTTCATTGGTGTCCAATTTGCTTAAGTCAGGATGTTTTGAATCAAAATGGTGACAAAGATTGTATTCCTTCAGAACGGCTGGCTATTACTTCTCAGCAAGCAAGGTACAACATTTTGTCTCTCATGTAAGTAAACAAGTATCTATTTTCCACTCTGGATTAAATGCATTATGTTCTGATTCAATCTTCTGTTTATTTTTATCACTCATTTTACAAAATTGCCCAAAAACTTTAACATTACAACCAAAAAAATCTCCACAGCAATTGCTCACATACAAAGAAATACTGAACTGAGTGTCTGACCTTGGAGAGAGGGACAGACACTCATGTACCTTGGAGGATGACCACTCAGCAAGTGAGGGGAAAAAGCCCTTGTGTTGTTGCTACTCATTGCATAGCAGGAGTCAGCTGTGTTGGTGTTTGCTTGCACTCACTTTGTCCCTGTTCAACACCAGTAATGACCAAAAGCATAATGAAAAGATATGACTCTCCCTTCTCTCAGATTAGAGACAAACTAAAGATAGTTGCTTGCAGTGGGTCACATGGCAAATGGGAGAGAGTGTGCAGTGACAATCCACACACCAAGTTACGTGATGGGGACAATAGTGACTAGTGGAAGGCAGGTTAAGCTGGGCGCAGACAAAGCACTCATTACATCTTTACTTTCTTTTACATCCTCTCCATTTTTGATGTCCTCCCAAAATCCTTTGGCAGGCTGCAAGTGACCCATGGGTCATATGTTGCACATGCGTCTTCTAGAACTTCAGGACTCTTTTCCTTAATATGTTCTTGTAATATTGTATCCTGATTCTTTTTTTTTGATCATAATTTTCAGGTAGCCCAACCATTCTTATATTGTCTCTCCTTGATCTTTTCTCCAGAGCAATTGTTTTTCTAATGAGATGTTTCAGATTATCTTCCATTTTTTCTAGTTTTATTATTTCTTGGTGTCTTGTAATGTCATTTAATTTCTCTTGCCCAATTCTAGTTTTCAAAGAATTATTTTCTTCCTTAAGATTTTGTAATTCCTGGACTTACGCTTCCAGGAGCTAAGATGGCAGAGTAAAAAGGTAGTTGCTCTCACCCTCCCCTATCAACCTCTGAAAGCCCAAAAAACATCACCCCAGGAAAAACCCTGGAATACCTGAACCAGAAGAAAGATGGGGAGCAGCAGTCCAGTAGCCCAGGTAGCTTGGGGGATTAACAGAAAAGGCTCCTTTTGCCCTGGGAGAAAGGGAGCAATACAGAACAGGAGTTATCCCAGCAAGCTAGTGGAAAGTCACACTGCAGCATACCAGGTGGAGATTCTGAAACCCAGGTGGTGAAGCAGGCAAACACCAATACCTGGACCCCTGAATGCACCAGTGAGGGCAGGGGAACCAGTGGAAACCAGCTCAGAAAGCCACCAGGTGCCTTGGGTATTCTATAGCAAATGGGTCTCCCAGTACCTCAGCAAAAATGAGGGAAGCAGCACTACAAAGGGTCCCAGGAGGATAAACACCCTACAACATTCATCTGAAAGGAGCTGAAGAAAGTGAAAGGAAAAGAAAAGCAGGCAACCTAGAGTTGCCCTAGAGTTTCAGCCTTACTGATTCCAGCCCATCACCAGGTAAGCTGCCAGAATCCTACAGGCTCCAATTGCGAACATCAGAGGCCCCAGTACACAAAGCCAGTGACCAAGATTCAGGCTCCCAACACAAGAAACTTGGGTCAGTGCCCTCTGCTCCCCAGAAGGAGAGCTCAATCTCTTTGAAGGTCAGGGAACAAGTAAAACACCATGAGCAAAAAGAAACATACCACAGATTCATATTATGAGAACAGTGAAGATCAAGGCAGAAATTCTGAAGAGGACAACATTGTCAACAAACCCACATCTGGAACCTCAAAAGGAAATATGAACTGGTCTGAAACCCAAAAAGCCTTCTTAGAAGAGCTCAAGAAGGATTTTAAAAGTCAAATGAGAGAGGTAAAAGAGTCCTCAAAAAATACAATTGGCCAACTGGGAAAAAAATACACTGAAGAAAACAAGTCCCTAAAAAATACAGTTGGCCAACTGGAAAAAAAGTACACTGATGAAAACAAATCCCTAAAAAATACAATTGGCCAAATGAGGGAAAGAAGGGGGGGAGGTGAGCATTGTTTGAACCTTATTCTCATCAGATTTGGCTCAAGAAGGGAATAACATAATCAGTTAGGTATAGAAATCTATACTGCCCTATAGGCAGTAGGAGGGAAAAGGGGAAAGAAAAGGGAAGGGGGATAGAAGGAAGGGAAGAAGCAGTAAGGGTAAAGGGGAAGAAAAGGGAAAGGGCTAAGAGAAGGGAGGAGAGACTGAGGGAGGCAGTGGTCAAAAGCAAAACACTAGTGAGGAGGGAAAAGGAGAAAGGAGAAAGAAAAGCATAAACAGGGATGAAAAAGGATGGAGAAAAAGACAGATAGTAATCATAATTGTGAATGTGAATGGGATAAACTCTCATAAAATAGAAGTGGATAGCAGAATGGATTAAAAGCCATAATCCTATATTATGTTGTTTACAGGAAACACATTTGAAAAAGAATGACACACAGGATAAAGAAAAAAGGTTGGAGCAGAATATGTTATGCTTCAGCTGAAGTAAAAAAAGCAGGCGTAGCAATCTTGATCTCAGACAAAGGGAAAACAAAAATAGATCTTATCAAAAGAGATAAGGAAGGAAACTAAATCCTCCTAAAAGGTACCATAGACAATGAAGAAATATCATTACTAAACATATATGCACCAAATGGTATAGCATCTAGATTCTTAGAGGAGTTGTTCAGAGAGTTACAGGAAGAAATAGCAAAACTGAAAAAAGAATAGGGAAAAAATCAGTTCAATAAAATTAATCAACATATGACTAGAATCTGAGAATATGTTGTATATAATGTTACACATGTCATCAAAGAAATAACTTGAGGTTCCAAAGAATGGAGGCACGTTGATCCCTATAATTGCATAATATTCAGTTCCTTTTGTTATTTTTTCATTTGCAGTGTGTGTGTGTATGTGTGTGTGTGTGTATGATCTGGCTCTGCTTATTTCAGTTCATATTACTTCATCAGTTCAAGTCTTCCAAGTTTACTCTTCACATTTCCTCTTTCTTTTGGTGCAATAGTATTTCATTACAATTATGTGATGAAATTGATTTGGCTATTCCCTAATAGATAAACACATACTTTGTTTTCAGTTTGTTGCTACTGAAAAAGTGATGTTGCAAATATTTTGGTACATCTGAGGCCTTTTTTTATGTCTTGATATATGTAGTGTATGTCCTAATCAGTGGTATCTTTGGGTCAAATAATATGAACATTTTACTCACACTTCAATCAGCAATGTATTAGTATGCCTGCCTCAACAGTCTTTCTAATATCTATTTTTTATCTTTTATCATCTATGACAATTTTCTGGGAATCAGATGAGGTATCAAGTTATTTTAATTACATTTCTATTATTGTTACTGATTTAGAGCAATCTTTAATATGGTTGTAAATAATATGCCATTCTGTTCTGACAGAAAATTGTTTATATCTCTTGAAATTTATTCAATGGGGAATTTTTTTTGGTCCCACTTATTTTGTTGTTTCCCTATACAGGGTGTTCCAAAGTCTTAGTGCAGCTTTAGGCTATTAAATCTTAAATAGCTATTTAGTTTTAGTATGGAACAACTTAAGTATAAGTGTATATGCATATAAGTAGAGGAAACTATATAAGAATGAATATAAATAAAACTATACAATGGTTTAAAACTGCATTAAGACTTTAAAACACCCTGTTTATCTTAAATATAAGATCTTTTTCAGAGATATTTGATGAAGATACTTCTCTCTCCAATCAATAGATTCCTTTCTTGTGCTAGTTACATTGATTTTGTTTGTGCAAATCTTATAAATTTCATTTAGTTGGAATGGCCTATTTTATACATTTTGGGTTTATTTTATCTCCTTTTGGGTTGTGAATTATCTCCCATGGTGTAGTTGTGAAAGATAATTGGTATAGTTCTTTTCTAATATTTAAGAATGATGCGAGTTTTCATATCCACTTTTTTCCCTCCATTTTGAGCTTATTTTGGTACACAGTGTAAGTTGTTGATACAAATATAATTTTTACATAACAGCTTTCCAGTTTTCCCTATTCATCAATTCTTCTTCCAAGTAATTTATATACTTGGTTTTCCCAATACTCTATTATTTCAAATTTTGCTTATTTCAAATATTGCTTATTCTTCCTTATCTATTCTCCTCCACTATTCTATTTTTCTTTTGTTTTTGCTAGTACAAAATAGTTATAATGATTTCTGCTTTACCATTTAGTATAAGATCTGATAGTGTGATACTCCCATATTGGCATTTTATCATTTAATTTATCTTGAGATTTAAGAAGGGTTTTTTTTCCACCTTTCTAAATAAAATTTGTTAATATGTTGTCTAGTTCTATAAAATATCCCCTTGGTAGTTGATTTGTTGTGGACTATATGTAAATTAATTTAGGTAGTATCATTTTATTGAAGCAATCTAAACAAACATAAATATCTTCCTAGTTTGTCATTCTTTATCTCTTTAAAGAATATTTTAATTATATTTATATGTTTTTAATGTGCCTTGTTATATTGACTTCCTGATCTGTGATGCATCTTACAATTATCATGAAAGGGACTTCTCTTTTCATCATTTCCTCCAGAATATTAAAAAAAATGTTTTCCAAAAATGCTTTTGATTTCTCTGGGTTTTGTTTCTGTATTGCTACTTCGCTTAGGTTAACAGTTAGTGCAATAGATAGAGCACTGGGCTTAGAATCTCATCTTCCTGAGTTCAAATCTGATCTCAGACACTCAATAAATAACTGTGGGACCCTGGGCAAGTCACCTAACTTTCTTTTTTGCCTCAGTTTTTCATCTGTAAAATGAACTGGAGAAGAAATGGTGAACAACTCCAGGATCTTTTCTAAGAAAACCCTAAAATGGTGTCACAAAGAGTCAAGCACATCTGAACAACAATAAACTTTGCTTGTTTTTAATTGTCTAAATTCATTACTTGGTTGAGTCTTTGAATTTTTCTATGTAAAACAGTAAAACATTATTTTACTAACAAATAAAGTCACACTTGTAGACATCATGTGTACCAAAGTTGTACCTCAAAAGTCTTAGCACTTGTGGAGTTATTACTCACCTTTGATGTAGTTTTTGGGGGGCTCTGATGTCTTTGTACTGTCAGTAAATATCTTCTCCACCACAAGGCATCACATTACCTCAGGCTGCTTCATCCCAGCTGTGACTATCCTTTTATATGTTTTGTGTCTGTGTTTGGGTTCCTGTATCTTTCTTTGTTTCAAAATGAATGTGTTGTTTTCTACTGATCCAGCTTTTCTAATAAAATGATCAGTGAGAGGAGGAGGAGAGAAATAGTGAGAATGAAATTTGCTTCTCCTCACAAAATCACTTCCTTTTCGGAAACTTGGCTTAAACAGGAATCTCTGATTCTCTTCTTGAAATACTCTACCATTGTTATTGACTACCCTTGACTAGAAACTACTGAAATTGATCAGCTTTTTAAATTTAAATTTAAAATGCTCAGAGGCATAGTTAACTTGTTTGGTTAGCCATTCATTATTTTTTTTTAATTTTCTTAACCCAACCAAAGAATTATATATTGATTGTGTTTCATCTGTAATGAATTCTAGGCAGAACTGGAGTAGGATATTTTTCCCTTTTTGTAGTTGCTTAGAGGTAGTTCATTATTATTTTCTGAAATTAGTTTAAAATCACTATCACATATATATGTAATGTGGATACTCTATGAATTTGTAGACATATACTTTTTATTGTCTACATTGTTGGCATATAAAGTGTACTGTAAATTCTAAACATTTTTTTTATTTCTTCTATGTTGTGATTTTATTTGAGGGCATTTTAATTTTTCTCCCTCTTTTCAAATCAGTTTAATAAAAGTTTATTGATATTGTTACTTTTTTCAAAAAAAGCAGCTTTCAATTTTGTTTGTCAATTCTGTAGTTTATTTCTCCATTTCATATATTTCTCTTCTAATTTCCAGGATTCTATTTTTTGTGTTTATTTTAGGTTTTTTTTTTCTTTTCTAATTTTAATATTATATAGTCAGTTGATTACTCCAATTACATTTTGTTAATCTGCATTCTCAGAGATATTTTTCTCTGAGTATTATTTTTGCTGCATTCCCCAAATTTTAGTATTCTGTTTTATTGGCATCATTCTCTTTCATATAGTTGCTTTATGTTTCTCTGATTTGTTCTTTGACCCAATCATTATTCAGGATATATTTGTTATATGGATTAAGGAATAAATGATAGCATTATTTCTCTCTTACTATGTGTTAACCACTCTGCTAATTTCTGAGAATACAAATATAAGATTAAAGGTAGTCCTTCCACTCAAGAAACTTACATGATAATTAGTAAAAACTATATACACATATATAGTGTGTGCATATAAACATGTATTTGTTATATAAGCATGTGAATATATGTATATATACATATTTTTGATTATCATATGTATTATACGTGTGTTTATATACCTATGCATAGATATATACATAAATAGTAAGTAATGTGAGGAGGGACATTTTACTCATGAAGTTAGTAAGTTACTGGTACTGGTGTGGTAAATGGGGCCAAAAAGGAGAATAATTATAAATCCCATCTGAGTACATTGAGGGAGTTGATTTCATCATGGTTTCAAGTTCAAAACTGGAAGATAAGGAGGAGTAAAAGGTCCATCCAATATCCAATAATAATATTAAATGAATAGTTATTAAGTGTCCACTCTGTGCCAGGCACTGTGCTAAGGGCTAGAAATACAATTAATAAGAAAAAAAGGCAAACCCTGACCTTGAGAAATTCACATTGTAACAGAGGAAGACAACATACAAAAAGAGGCAGGAAAGTGGGTAGGAGAATGGGACATAAGACAGTACCCCACATAGAAGTATTCTGTTCTGTGGAATTGAAACTAGGCTGAGCAACAGATGAAAATGGGAGAGAGCAGAGAATCCAGTTTCTGCCCTCTAAATAGGAATTTAGGAATGTGCATTGGGAAAGCATATGAAGAAATTTGGTGAAGAAGTAGTAGAGATGATGGCCAGAGAAAAACATGCCTAAGTTGCTTCAGTTCAACTCATTTCTTAAATTCTAGGAGAGTCATCACTAATCAGGACAGCAGAGCCCAAATTGGAAATGTTTCCAGAACATGATATTTTATATCAAGTTGGTGAGGAGTCTGTAGAGTACATGGGATAGTTATGTATACATACAGATCCTGTCATTAGTTACTATTTCCATTGCATTATGACCTATGATGTATTTAATATTTTTCTTTATTTGACATTTTAAATTAATTACTCTATACTCTAGTATATGGTCTCTTTTAGCAATGATGTGGTAGCTAGAAATATTTATATTCATTTTGATTCCTATTCGAGAGATGCCATGTGTCTTTCTAACTTCTCCAAGTTTGTTCAACTTCATATTTTCCTTTTTGTTGATAAGATTTTATATTTATCTAGCTCTGTGGGAGTATTATTAAAATCTTGTGCAATTCTGAGGCCAGTCTGTCTCTCAACTAAAGGATAACAGTGCGTATATGTGGGAAAAGTCATGGTTTGTGACAAAAAATAGCTAAGAAGACTCAAAACAGAAACCAAACCAGGTGTCTCATACCTTCTTATGTAAAAATCTTTTGTGTTATGACCCATATCATTCTACCATTTGACCTATTCTGTTTGACCCTAAATGTTAAAATTAAGAGTGATGAGTATGACATTAGAAGACATAGACTTTAGCTCAAAGCATAAAAAACTTCCCCAAAATAAGAACTGTGCAAAAGAGTAATGGGCTATTTTGTGAAATTCTTTATGCTAGAAGTCTCCAAAAGAAGGCTAGATAACCACTTACACATAGTTTTGTATGAATGTTTATCATTTAAATATGGGTTGGACTCCACGTCTTCTGAGGTTCCCTCAGCTTTAAATTATGATTCTGTGATTCATCTTCCTCCTGCACTGTAGTTTCCCATCCTACAATATGTTCTCACCATCACAAGATGCTCAGTGTGAAATTTTAAGTGATTAGAGTTGTTAGAATCAGTGAATTTCAGTGATACAACTATATTCCAAGTACGTATGAAGGCTTATTTTATTCAATTCAGCAAGAGTTTTCAACATGAATGCATATCTTATAACCTTTCTGTTTACATTTCTTAATTTCCCTTATTTTCACTTTGAGGCCAGAACTGTTTTCCCCCAATTTTCTTGTTTTTTTTTTAAATAAGTTTTTATTGATGTATTTTTTGTATTGCAATAATTTTCCCCAGTATCCCTCATTCTTCCTCTTCCAGAGAGCCATACCATATAAGAAATATTTTTAGAGGTAAAAAACAGAAAGGAGAGGAAGATAATAAAACAGCATAACTGATTAATGTACTATAAAATTTAAAAACATATGCAATATCTAACACATGTTGACTTTCTACCTCTTTCTTAATTCTCTTGGTCTTCATAGTCTTTTCTCTGTGAGCTGAAAGTCCCAGGTTGAAATTTCTGTCCTAGCAGAATTCAAATTTGGATTTGAATTGGATTTGAATCCACCAGGATTCAAACTTGGTAGCTTCCATGAATAATTTTCCTCACAGAATTCTCTTGAAATTGACAATTTTCTTTTTCTTGGTAAACAGTTCCTTGATTTATAAAATGGAGATAATACTCTATTACCTTGTCTCAAAGGTTATTGTAAGGAAAGAGAGCTTGGTAAACCTTAAAGACCAATAGAAATGTGAGGTGTTGACAATCCCTATGATCTTGCAATTATGGAACAGCTGAATGTCCAAGTTGGACAGGACTTCAGAGATAATCTCTTTTAATCTCCTTATTTTGCATAGAAAGAAATTTAATCCTAATACATGGAAATGAATTACCCACAGTTCTATGACTAGTCAGTAGTACATCCAGAATTTGAACACAGGTTTCCAGAATTGTAGTAGAGTATTGATTCAACCAACTTAGCCATGTTTTCTCTTTTTCAACCCTTTCTGAAACTTTCTAATATCTTCCTTTGAAGCCCATAGTTTCTTTAAAAACTTCATCTTCTTTAGAACTCAGTTCTTCTATTCCTTTTTTATATTGATATTTCTAGGACTCCATGCATTAGACCAGGAGTTCTTAAACTATTTTGCCATGGGCCCTTTGGCTATCTGTCAAAGACTACTGATCCTTTCTCAGAATAATGATTTTTTTAAAAAATCATATTTTAACAAAAGTACTAAATTTTAATTATAGTTTAGGGAAAATAAATATGATTTTTTCCTATTCAATTTCACTGACCTTTTGAAATTTATCCACAGATGCCTTGAAGGGCCACAAAATACTAGGTTAAGAACCCTTGTCTTAGATGAACATAAATATCAATGTCAGCTGGTGTAATTCTCATCAGTTGGAAAGATTTTTTAAATCACTAGAGGAAGGTTATATGGGAAAATAATAATCAAGATTACAAAAATAAAAATAATACATATATTTTTGACAGGAATCAGTGGATTTGGATCAAAAGAACTAAATTCAAATTTTTGGATCACCTTGGGCAACTCACTTAATGTCACTGATCTTCAGAATCCTCATTGGTAAAATGAGAGAGTTAGGTTGAATGGCCTCTGAGATCTCTTCCATCTCTAAATGTGTGAACCATTAAGCTTATCTATCTCAGAAAATGTATAAGAAGAAATATATTTCTTTAAAAGCAATGAAAGGAAACTTTGTTCTCCAGTGAGATATATTGCATTTTACCTTTTTGAAAAATGGAAGAAATCTACCTTTAAGGTACTTTATTGCCCTTTTTGAGTCATTAAAATACTACTTCAAATATTCAAAAATTTCCATGTTTAGAATGTTCAGTTATACAATTGTATTACTATTCCTATCAACCAAGTAACAAACATTTATTAAGTACCTACTCTGTGCCAGAAGTGGCAGACTTTTTTTTTCAATAAATGATGAACTTTGATGTACTTTGATCCTTTCCACTGAAAAGTTAGATTCACAAAGGACTGCTTTGGGAAATACGAAGTACAGACAACCTTTTGTAATATACTCAAATCATGTCACTAAGTTTTATGGATACATTCAAAATGTAGGCAATTACTGTGTTTTAATTATTTATAGTCTTATACAAAAGACTGTAGCTACAAAGCATTTATGAACACACTTAGATAATAGCTAATGACAAAATTAATAATAAATGTTGACATTTTAAAATAATTTTAATGAAAAGCAGCCAATACACTGAAGTAAATTTAACCTTTCCCATACTATTAGTATTCTTTCCCAAGGGAACTGCTGAATAATTTCTGTAGGTTTTCCAAAAGAAACAAAAATAGTTTAAAATTCTTTTCCTTGGAGTCACATTCACTGCCTGATATATGTTGATTAAATAAAATAAAATTTATGTAAAAAGACAAATTTGATTATGTTTTTCATGGAAAAAAATGGCCTTGTGGTTTTATGATATTCTTATATAACATCTGTAGTCATACAGTACCCTACTGAAGCCTTCCTATAATGATTCATTATGACTTCGTAGTGATCATTGGTTCTTAAAGGCTCTGCCAATATAGTGTAGATTATGATAGATCCTAAATATTAGGAACCTGAGGCTCAGGGGTGTAAAGTGATTGTACCAAAATCATGAAGATAGTAAATGGCACACCGAACACTTTGGGTGTTCTGATTCTGATTATGGGTGATGGGGTGTTTTTTTTTAATAGTAATCTTTAGAAAGTGATGTATGAAGCATGATATGAACATTGTTCACAAAAAAAATCACTAAAGCTTTAAAGTTGTATTTTATTGTGATGCAAGGCTCACTTCATACTTTTCCTCAAGGAATTCCAGACCTGACTCAGAGATCTGGATGCATCTTGCCCAAGTCTCTGATTCCTAAGAGGTGGGGTTTATTTTTCTCTTGCTTTCTAGCTCATTGCCTACTGTAAGGTAATTCCAGTAAAATCTTCAAAAGAAAGTTTGAGCATGTTTCATGTCAAGGTCTTCCCAAAAAGTGAACAGCAGAATCCCTTCTGGAAAAGATACTTAATATCTAGTATTCGTATCAGAGACATGATAGCTATATCTTTCCTCTACAGTAGATAAATGGGACAATCAAAAAAAGGCTTCTTATAAAACGTGGTTTTGAGCTAAGTCTTAAAATAAGTGAGATATTCTGGGAATGAAAGTGATAAGGCAGTGCATAATGGGCATGGGGGACAGTCAGTGAAAAGTATTGGAGATGGGTGATGCAATACAGTGTGTGAGGAACAGTAGGAAGGCCCAAGCAAGAAGGCAAAGAAAATTTATTGATGCTGAAAAGAAAGATTATGGCTAGCATCTGAATATCTTTAAGTGCCAAAAGAGTTTATATTTGATCCTAGAAGAAGACAGGGAGCCCCAGATTTTATTACATATGGCACTTAAGAAACATCATTTTCATAAATATTTGGAAGATGGGTTTCAAGTGGTGAAAGATTAATTAGGAGGTGATTGTAATAGCCTAAGTTGTTGATTCTCTTTCCATGACCTCTAATTTTAATTTCTTCTCTTGTGCAACTTTTCTTTCATGTCTTTCTTCCACTCTGGGAGACCTTCATGCCAATCTCTTCTCATGTCTTATGTTCTATTTGTAATTATTATGAAATTATTTTCTTCTGGGATTTTATCTTATCATTCTCTTCATGCATGATATTTCATTGTGTGAAAATTTTTACCCAGTTTAGTCATGTCTTTATTCTTTCCCCAACGATTGTCTGGCAAAAGTCCTTCTCATTGTTTCTTCCCAGCACTTCTTGGCTTTGTAACTACTCAAGTAATTGTCCTTCCTGTTCCTCTGTAAAGTATCTAGGAAGGAGAAGAACACAATAAGATACTCTAACATCTCAGTATTAATCCAGCATGCATGACACATAATTTCTTATTCCTTTCTTTTTCAACAGATTTTCTTTGGGGCATTAAGAATCATGATACTTAGGTCCCCAGATCTGTGCCTGGATTTTCTATTGTCTTGAGTGGGCTAAATTAACTAATGTTTTGTTGTTCTTAGAGCTTTAACCTCTGCTCTTGTTCCTGAAATTTGCTCTGTGCCAAAGCAAGATTTTTGTCCTTTCCTAAATTCTTGAATTAAATGCCTAGGCTCAGATACTGACCCTCATTGTGGTTCAAAGGTGAGATACAATTATTCAGGTGAGAAGTTATTCCTCCATTCCAGTTGGGTGTGACAATTGTGGTTCAGGAAAACAAACCCCAGAATCTGTAACAGTTTTAGAAAGAAATTTATTGGATTATTTGCTACAAGAGAGTGATCTATAAAGGAGTGTTGCTTCCTCTCCCCCAATATCTGAAAGATTTCCTTTATTTAGGATTTAAATAAAGGTATCCACACAGGAATCATGTATGCACAGTTAAGCAATTTTGCCTAGAGGGCAAATTCAAATCAAGGAAGATTGAGATGAATCAATAGATGTAAACATTCAATATAATTTAAGAGAAGCCAGAACACAAAGGAAACCCAAAACACAAGCTTGGGTGGAAACAAGTCAAAATTCCTTGTAGCCATCTCTAGCATTCCTAGAGAGTTACTGAAATCAGGATGACACTCTGGTTGCAAACTTTCTAATCACATAAACTTGAATTTAAATAGTTTAATAATTAATGTTTTCTGGAAAATATAATAAATGACAAATAATAATCCACATTGTCACATCCTTCTCTAATTCTGTCTGGATCCTGGTCTTCCCTCTATCATTGTAGTTCCTGGTCAGGAACTGTGCGAGGTTAGGCTCAACATCCTTCCAAAATTCCATCCTCCCAAACTCCATGTCTGCTCTCCTGAGCCAAAAAAAGGACTGACATTCCCTACCCAGTTCTCCAAATGGATTAATTTTTTTTTTTGGTCATATCTCACTATAGCCCCTAACTGAAATATCTGAGATCTTCAGTCTTTATATTCTGAAACAATCTTGAACAAGATGGAGGAACTAACTGGTGTTTATCTTTCAGTTTTCTTTTCCTTTAATTGATATGGCATCATTCTACATCATTCCAGAGGTGGTTCTTGGGGGAGTTGGGATTGACTTATGTTTTGTTTTGTTTTGTTTTTTTACATTTCCATCTTTGCTAGAATAATGTCATTTTGGGCCTTTTCTGATTAATTTATTTATTTTTAGTTTTCAACATTCACTTCCACAAGATTGTGAGTTCCAAATTTTCTCCCCAACTCTCCCCTCCCCTTACCCTTACACAGTATGGATTCTGAATACCTCTTCTCCCAATCTGCCCTCCCTTCTATCACCTCCCCTTCTCTTAACCCTTTGCCCTTCTATTTTTCTGTAGGGCAGGATAAATGCCTATACCCCATTGCCTGTATGTCTTATTTCCCAGTTGCATGTAAAAACAATTGTTAACATTAGTTTTTAGGGGGCAGATCCAGGATGATGGAGTAAAATCAGTGATTTGCTTTAGCTCTCCTGTTCCGGTTTATGGATAAGTAAACAAAAGGTATTAGAGGTTAAGTGACTTATCCAGTGTCCTAAAGTTAGCAAAAATTAGTGCTATTGGCAATACCTTTTGAATTTATTTTCTTTTGCAAGCATGGTTTAGATATAAATGATTATGGTTGTTGTCCTTCATTCTAGAAGAGGACCAAGGGGGGTGGAGTCAAGGTGGTGGAGTAAAAGCAGTGACTTGCTTGAGATCTCCACCAAACCCCTCCAAATACCTGTAAAAAAATGACCATAAACAAATTCTAGATCAGCAGAACCCACAAAAAGACACAGTGAAACAAATTTCCAACATGAAACAACCTGGAAGGTTGACAGGAAAGGTCTGTTGTGCCAGTCTGGAAGAGGAATACAGTTCATCGTGGGCCACACAGGCAAAGATGGGGGCCCCAGAAAACCTGTAACAGGCCTCAAGGGACTGAATCATGGGGCAGCTGTGGTGGTTTCCAGACTTTTCAACTCACAAATGCCAAAGACAACTTAGAAAGTCAGTGGGAAAGGTCTGTCGGACCTAGGTGGGAGAAGAACATCTTCTGGTCCCAGCCCTGGTACAGTCCTGGGGTGGTGATGGCAGTGACTGCTTCCAGAGCTCTTAGGTCACAGACAGAGGGGAGAATCAAGCAGCTGATCAGAGGGGGATTGAGGGATTTCTTTCCTGGGGCTGAGGCAAGATTCTCTTGCTGTGCCTTTGCTTGGATCTGTGTCACAGTTCTAGGTGATGGTCCTGGGGTGAGGAGGAGCACTGGTGTGGAGGATTGTGGAAGCAGTGGAGAAGGAATCCTCCTCACAGTTCCAAAACAGAAAAGAGTGCTTATGGCTAGTCATAGACCAGAGTACAGGCCACAAAAGGAGTAAATACCTCTCCCTTCATCATATCACCTTGGAAGAACTGAAAATTTACAGGTTCCTAGAAGTATCTCTGGAAACATCTGTACAAAACCTCTGAAGCTTAGGACAGCATATTCTCCCCAATAGAAGCAGACCCTTACCTTAACAAAGAGTTTAAAACTCAAGTAATTGGCTGGGATAATGAGCAAACAGCACAAAAAAGCCAGACCATAGAATCTTACTTTGGTGACAAAGAAGATCAAAACATACAACCAGAAGATAACAAAGTCAAAGCTCCTACATCCAAAGACTCCAAAAAAAAAATGTGAGTCAGTCTCAGGCCATAGAAGAGCTCACAAAGGAGTATGAGAAACAAGTAAGAGAAGTAGAGGAAAAACTGGGAAGAGAAATGAGATTGGTGCAAGAAAATCATGAAAAACAAGTCAACAGCTTGAAAAAGGGGACCCAAAAAATACTGAAGAAAATAACACCTTAAAAATAGACTAACTCAAATGGCAAAAGGGTCCCAAAAGCCAATGAGGAGAAGAATACCTTAAGAAGCAGAATTGGCCAAATGGAAAAGGAAGTCCAAAAGGTCACTGAAGAAAATACTTCCTTAAAAATTAGAATTGAGCAAAAGGAAGCTAATGACTCTTTGAGAAATTAAGAAATTGTAAAAACAAAACCAAAAGAATGAAAAAAAGAAGACAATGTGAAACATCTCATTGGAAAAACAACTGACCTAGAAAATAAATGCAGGAGAGATAATTTAAAAATTATTGAACTACCTGAAAGCCATGATTTAAAAAAAAAGAGCTTAGACATCATCTTTCAAGAAATTATCAAGGAAAACTGCCCTGATATTCTAGAACCAGAGTATAAAATATAAATGGAAAGAATCCACCAATCACCTCCTAAAAGAGATCCCCAAAGGAAAACTCCTAGGAATATTACAGCCAAATTCCAGAGTTTCCAGGTCAAGAAGAAAATATGGCAAGTATCCAGAAAGAAACAATTCAAGTATTGTGGAAACACAATCAGAATAATACAAGATTTAGCAGCTTCTACATTAAGGGATCAGAGGGCTCTGAATATGATATTCTGGAGGTCAAAGGAGATAGGATTACAGCCAAGAATCACCTACCCAGCAAAACTGAGTATAATCCTTCAGGGGAAAAAATGGTCATTCAGTGAAATAGAGGACTTTCAAGCATTCGTGATGAAAAGACCAGAGCTAAATAGAAAATTTGACTTTTAAATACAACACTCAAGAGAAGAGTGAAAAGTTAAAGAGGAAAGAGAAATCATAAGAGACTTATTAAAGTTGAACTGTTTACACACCTACATGGAAAGATGATATTTGTAACTCATGAGACTATTCTCAGTATTAGGGTAGTTGGAGGGAATACACACACACACATTTATATAGATATACATACATATATGTATATATACATACATATATACACATATATACACACATATACATACATACACATATATATGACGCAGGGTGAGTTGAGTATGAAGTCATCCTATCTAAAAAATAAAATTAAGGGGTAAAAGAGAATTGTAGTGGGAGAAGAAGAAAGATAGAATGGGGTAAATTATCTCACATAAAAGAGGCAAGAAAGAGCTTTTACAATGGAGGTGACTGAGGAGGTGAGAGGGAATCAATGAATTAATCTTATTCTCATCAGATTTACCTTAAGGAGGGAATAACATACACACTCAATTGGGTATGGCAGTCTATCTTACCCTACAGGAAAATAGAGGGAAAGAGGATATGAGGGGGAGTGATGATAGAAGGGAGGGCAGACTGGTAGAGGGGGCAATCAGAAGCAAACACTCTTGAGGAGGGACAGGGTCAAAGGAATAGAATAACCAAGAGAGCAAGATAGGATCGAGGGAAATACAGTTAGTCTTTCACAACATGACTGTTATGGAAATGTTTTGCATGACTCCACCTATATAACCTACATCAACTTGCTTGCCTTCTCAGTGATGGAGGGTGGTGAGAGAAGAAGGGAAAGTGTGGAACTCAAAGTTTTAAAAAACACTATTTTAAATTTATTTATTTTTAGTTTTCAACATTCACTTCCACAAGATGTTGAGTTCCAAATATTCTCCCCATCTTACCCCTCCCCCACCCCAAGATGGTGTGCATTCTAAATACCCCTTTCCCTAAACTGCCCTCTCCTATATCACCCCCCTTCTCTTATTCCCTTCCCCTTCTATTTTCCTATCGGGCAGGATAGATTTCTATATCCTATTGCCTGTATATATTATTTCCCAGTTGCACGGAAAAACAATTTTAAATTTCTTAATTAATTTATTTTGATTTATCAACAATCATTTTCATAAGTTTTGAGTTTTAAATTTTTCTACCCCTCCCTCCTCCCTCCCTACCCAAGATGGCACACAATTTGATATAGCCTATACATATATATTCCTATTAAACATATTTTCACATTAGTGATGTTATAAGGAAGAATTAGAACCAATAGAAGGAACCACCAGAAAGAGGAAACAAAACTCAACAGAAGAAAAAAAAATAGCAAATAGTATTCTTTGATCTGCATTCAAACTCCATAGTTCTTTCTTTGGATGTGGATAGCATTTTCCTTCATGAGGCTTTTGGAGATGTTTTAGATCCTTATATTGCTAGGAAGGGTTGAGTTTATCAATATTAGTCATCACATTTTTCTACCTTCCTTCTAATCTTAGTTGCATTGGCTTTGTTCAAAAACTTTTCAATTTAATGTAATCAAAGTTACCCATTTTGCATTTCATAATGTTCTCTATCTCCTGTTTGGTCATGAATTCTTCTGTTCTCCATAAATCTAATAGGTAAACTATTCCTTGCCCTCCCAGTTTGCTTAGAGTATCACCCTTTATATCTAAATTATGAACCAATTTTGACTTTATTTTGGTATATGGTGTGAGGTTTTGATCTATGCCTAGTTTCTGCCATACTCTTTTCCAGTTTTCCCAGCAGTTTTTGTCAGAGTGAGTCCTTATCCCAGAAGCTGGGGACTTTGGGTTTCTCAAATAATATATTACTATAGTCATTGACTATTGTATCTTGCAAACTTAACCTATTCCACTGATCTGCCACTGTATTTCTCAGCCAGTACCAAGCAGTTTTGATGATTGCTGCTTTATAATACAATTTAAGATATGGAATAGCTAGGCCACCTTCCCCTGCATTTCTTTTTATTAGTTCCCTTGATATTCTAGACCTTTTGTCCTTCCACATGAATCTTGTTATTATTTTTTCTAACTCTATAAAATAAGTTTTGGGTAGTTTGATTGGTACGGCACTGAATAAGTAAATTAGCTTAGGTAGAAATGTCATTTTTATTATATTAGTTCAGCCTACCCATGAGCAACTGATGTTTTTCCAATTATTTAGATCTGACTTTATTTGTGTGAAAAGTGTTTTGTAATTGTGTTCATATAGTTCCTGGATTTGTTTCTGGAGGTACACTCCTAAATATTTTATAATGTCTACAGTAACTTTAAATGGAATTTCTTTTTCTATGTCTTGCTGTTAGGCTTTGTTGGTAATACATAGAAATGCCGATGATTTGTGTGGGTTTATTTTATAGCCTGCAACTTTGCTAAAGTTGTTTATTATTTCAAGTAGTTTTTCACTTGATTATCTAGGATTCTCTGAGTATATCCTCATATCATCTGCAAAGAGTGATAGCTTTGTTTCTTCTTTGCCTATTCTAATACCTTCAATTTCTTTTTTTTTTCTTATTGCCAAAGCTAACACTTCCAGTATGATATTAAACAACAGTGGTGATAATGGACATCCCTGTTTCACTCCTGATCTTACTGGAAATGCTTCTAGCTTGTCCCCATTACATATGATGCTTGCAGAAGGTTTTAAGTAGATGATATTTATTATTTTAAGGAAGACTCCATTTATTCTTATGCTCTATAGTATTTTTAGTAGGAATAGGTATTGTATTTTGTTAAAAGCTTTTTCTTCATCTATTGAGATGATCATGTGGTTTCTGTTAGTTTTGGTGTCGAAATGATCAATTATGCTGATAGTTTTCCTAATATTGAACAAGCCCTGCATTCCTGGTATAAATCCTACCTGGTCATAGAGTATTATTCTTGTGATAAGTTGCTGTAATCTATTTGCTAATGTTTCATATAAAATTTTTGCAACTGTATTCATTAGGGAAATTGGTCTATAATGTTCTTTCTCTGTTTTGACTCTTCCTGGTTTAGGTATCAGCACCATATTTGTATCATAAAAAAGAATTTGGTAAGACTCCTTCACCTATTTTCCCAAATAGTCTATATAGTATTGGAATTAATTGTTCTTTAAATGTTTGA
This sequence comes from Vombatus ursinus, assembly GCF_900497805.2. Taxonomy (NCBI): domain Eukaryota; kingdom Metazoa; phylum Chordata; class Mammalia; order Diprotodontia; family Vombatidae; genus Vombatus; species Vombatus ursinus. The sequence continues at coordinate 35,480,592 of NW_020954619.1, forward strand.
TAGAATTCGCTTGTAAATTCATCTGGCCCTGAAGATTTTTTCCAAGTGAGTTCATCAATGGCTTATTCAATTTCTTTTTCTGAGATGGGGTTATTTAAGTATTTTACTTCCTCTTCTGTTAATCTGGGCAATTTATATTTTTGTAAATATATACCCATTTCACTAAGATTGTCAAATTTATTGGCACATGGTTAGGCAAAATAGTACCTAATTATTGTTTTAATTTCCTCTTTCTTTGCAGTGGATTCACGCTTTTCATTTTTGATGCTGGTAATTTGGTTTTCTTCTTTCTTTTTTTTAAGTTAAATAAACCAAAGGTTTATCTATTTTATTGATTTTTTTCCATAAAACCAGCTCTTAGTTTTATTTATTAGTTCAATAGTTTTCTTAATTTCAATTTTATTAATTTCTCCTTTGGTTTTCAATATTTCTAATTAGGTGTTTAATTGAGGATTTTTAATTTGTTCTTTTTCTAATTTTTTTAGTTGTATGCCCAATTCTTTGATCTCCTCTTTTTCTATTTTATTTATTTAAGCATTTAAAGATATAAAACTTCCCCTAAAAGCTGCTTTCACTGCAGCCCATAAGTTTGGGTATGCTGTCTCATTATTGTCATTCTCTTGAATGAAGTTATTGGTTGTTTCTGTGATTTGTTGTTTGACCCAATCATTATTTAGGATTAGATTATTTATTTTACGATGTTTTTTTAGTCTATGTTTCCATGGCCCTTTATTACATATAATTTTTATTGCATCATGATCCGAAAGGGATGCATTTAATGTTTCTGCCTTTCTGCATTGGATTGTGAGGTTTTTATGCCCTAGTACATGGTCAGTTTTTGAATATGTGCCTTGTACTGCCAAGGAAAAAGTATATTTCTTTCTATTCCCATTTCTTTCTATTCCCATTCAATTTTCTCCAGAGGTCTATCATACCTAACTTTTCTAATATTCTATTCACCTCCTTAACTACGTTCTTGTTTATTTTATAGTTAGATTTATCTAGTTCAGAGAGGGGGAGGTTGAGGTACCCCACTAGTACAGTTTTGCTGTCTGTTTCTTCCTGTAGCTCCCTGAACTTCTCCTCTAAGAATTTGGATGCTATATCATTTGGTGCATATATGTTTAGTAATATTCCTTCATTGTCAATGGTGCCTTTTAGCAGGGTGTAGTTTCCTTTCTTATCTTTTCTGATAAGCTCTATTTTTGTTTTTGCTTTGTTTGAGATCAGTATTGTTACCCCTGTTTTTTTTACTTCAGCTGAAGCATAATATATTCTGCTCCAGCCTTTTACCTTTACCCTGAGTCTGCTGCTCTTTTTCAAATGTGTTTCCTGTAAACAACATATTGCAGGATTATGATATTTAATCCATTCTGCTATCTGCTTCCATTCTATGGGAGAGACTACTCCATTCACATTCACAGTTATTATTACTATCTGTGAATTTCTCTCCATCTTTTTCCCCTCTGTTTATGTTTTTCTTTCTCTTTTCTCCTTTTCACTCCTCACTAGTGTTTTGCTTTTGGCCACTGCCTCCCTCAGTCCCTCCACCCTTCTATTGTCCCCTTCCCTTTTCTTCCCTTTTACCCTTACTACTTCTTCCCTCCCTTGCATCCCTCCTCCATTTTCTTTCCCCTTTTCCCTCCTATGGCCTATAGATTAGCATAGATTTCTATACCTAACTGATTATGTTATTCCCTTCTTGAGCCAAATCTGATGAGAATAAGGTTCAAACAATGCTCATCTCCCTCCCTTCTTTCTCTCTATTGTAATAGGCTTTTGTGTCTTTTCCTGTAATGTAATTTACCTTTGCCTGCCTCTTTACTTTTCTCTCAGTACGTTTTCTTAGATCAGATCAATTCACTTACTTGGATCCATTTAACCCACTTGATTAGATTTGTTTTTATCATTATCATTTAATCATTACATCAAAGTCAACTTATATCCACCCCTTTTATGTATACCCCTTTAACATGGTGTAACAACAGTACAGTTCTCAAGAGATACAAGTGTCATTTTCCCTTGTAGGAATGTAAACAGTTTGCCCTTATTAACAACGTATCATATTTTTCTGTCCCATTTACCTTTTTATGTCTCTCTTGAGTGTTGTATGTGAAGATCAAATTTTCTGTTGAGCTCTGGTCTTTTTACCAGGAAGGTCTGGAAGTCCCCTATTTCATTGAATATCCATCTCCTCCCCTGAAAGATCAAGCTCATTTTCACTGGGTAGTTGATCCTTGGTTGTAATCCAAGCTCTTTTGCCTTATGGAATATCATGTTCCATGCCCTGTGGTCTTTTGCTGCAAGGTCCTGTGTAATCCTGACTGTGGTTTCATGATATTTAAATTGTTTCTTTCTAGCTGCTCACAGTATTTTCTCTTTGACCTGGTAATTTTGGAGTTTGGCTGTTATATTTGTTGGCATTTTCAATTTGGGGTCTCTTTCAGGAGGTGATAAGTGGACTCTTTCTATGGCTAATTTACCCTCTGGTTCCAGGACCTCAGGGCAGTTTTCCTTTGTGATTTCCTCAATGATGTTGTCCAGGCTCTTTTTTTCATTGTGATTTTCAGGTAGAACAATTATTTTTTAATTGCCTCTCCTGGATCAATTTTCCAGGTCAGTTGTTTTACCTAGGAGGTATTTTACATTTTAATCTATTTTTCATTTTGTTTTTGTTTCACTGATTCTTGCTCTCTCATAACGTCATTAGCTTCCATTTGCCCAATTCTAATTTTTAAAAAAAATGTTTTCTTCTATTAGATTTTGTACCTCCTTCCTCATTTGGCCAATTGTATTTTTTAGGGATTTGTTTTCTTCAGTGTACTTTTTTTCCAGTTGGCCAACTGTATTTTTTAGGAACTTGTTTTCTTCAGTGTATTTTTTTTTCCCAGTTGGCCAATTGTATTTTTTGAGGACTCTTCTACCTCTCTCATTTGACTTTTAAAATCCTTCTTGAGCTCTTCTAAGAAGGCTTTTTGGGTTTCAGACCAGTTCATATTTCCTTTTGAGGTTCCAGATGTGGGTTTGTTGACAATGTTGTCCTCTTCAGAATTTCTGCCTTGATCTTCATTGTTCTCATAATATGAATCTGTGGTATGCTTCTTTTTGCTCATGGTGTTTTCTTATTTCCTGGCCTTTAAAGAGATTGAGCTCTCCTGCTGGGAAGCAGAGGGCACTGACCCAAGCTTCTTGTGTTGTGAGCCTTGGGTCTGGTCACTGGCTTTGTGTGCTGTGGCCTCCCATGTTGGCAGTTGGAGGCTATAGAGTTCTGGCAGCTCACCTGGTGTTGGGCTGGAATCAGCAACATTGGAACTCTAGGGGTAGGATTGGGTAGTCTGGCCCCTGGAGGTTGCCCACCTTTTCCTTTCCTTTAGCTTTCTTCAGCTCCTTTCAGATGGATGTTGAAGGGTGTTTATCAGCCTGGGACATCTTGGAGCACTTCACAGAGTTTTGCTGAGATACTGGGACACTGCTGTAGAATGCTGAGGAACCTGGTAGTTTTCTGACCTGGTCCCCCCACCCTCACTGGTGCACACTGGGGTCCAGGTATTGGTGTTTGCCTGCTTCACCCCTGGATTTCAGAATCTCCTCCTGGTATGCTGAGGTGGGACTTTCCACTAGCTTGCTGGGATGTCTCCCATTCTGTACTGCTCCCCTTCTCTCAGGCCAAGAGGGGCCTTTCCTGTTAATCCCTGAAGCTATCTGGGCTACTGGACTGCTGCACCCCATTTTTCTTCTGGTTCAGCTATTTCAGGGTTTTTCTTGGGGTGATATTTTCTGCGCTTTCAGTGGTTGGTAAGGGAGGGTAAGAGTGACTTATTTCTTTCTCCACCATCTTGCCTACCAGAAGCGGAAGTTGAAGTTTGGAGTTCTAGCAAAGATGGAAATGTAAAAATGTCATGTCTCATTTTGAGGTGACAGAGGATCATGGATTGCTCTAGGCTTCATCCTCTCTATTAAGGAAGAAATGTTTGATCCAATTTAATTATTATACATCTTAGAAGGAAAGTGGCATGACATTATTTGCTTTAATAATGGACACTAACAAAAGAAAGAATATTTGACATAGTCAACCATGCACTTCTTTGTGGGAAAGCTGATAATGCAACATTTAGAGAAGCAATTTACATATCTTTACCAAGATTTCGTGACAAGACATTCTGAAAGAGAAGATGGTTAAAATGAAAGGAAGAGTATGAAAAATGAATTTAGGATAATTTAATCATGAACCAGATGATAGAGAAAGGTGATGGGACAATTCACTCAGAGAAATCAATACAACTGCACAGGTAGCTTTCTGAGATCAAACATGAAAACCATATGGAACAAAAGATAGAGGCAAACCTAACTAAGAATAGATAGAAAATAATGGTATCACGCTATAAGGATAGGGTTCACAAGTCAAAATGTTAGGATATGCTGAGGTTGTGTGAAATGCAGAGAGGGAAGAAAATGGATTTTTGTGTTTGTTTTTTAAGTCTACCCTGAAAAGGAAATACTAGGCTACTACTCGTGATAGATGGCATAATTTTAAAGTTGGTAGAGAAAAGATAAAATCTATAAAATTTTAGTTTTATTTCTTTATTTTGGGGTAAAGAGAATTGTTATTAAAACAAAAACAAAGCATAGTATATGCATGTGTTTTTAGAAACTAAAGACCAAAATAGCTGAGGCTGTATTAAGAAGGAACTTACCTGCCTTAAATCAGTCTATACATATTTATTGGGTGCCTAATATATACTAGGCACTGTGTCAAATACTAAATGAATTTTAGTTTGCAGAACTAGAAAATCTGTATATACAAAAATGTAGATTTGTGATTAGAGAATCATTGTCAGTAATACTAGAGAAATCAAGAAGAGTGACAAAGGTACCAGTAAGCTGGACAGTGGCAAATGTTCACTCCCTTTAAAAAATAGGGAGAAAGTGGAGTCTGAAAATTGTAGTTTCATAAGCTTGATTTCAATCATATGCAAAATTCTAGAACATGTTATTAAATAGTATATAAACACTTAGGAAAGAGCTGTTGGCAGCAGTCAGCATGAACTCTCACTTCATTTCCTCTAGTTATTAAATTGGTATATCAGGTGAATGCCACAAACAGCATATCTACTTTTTTCCACAAGGACACCTAACAAAAATTTTGATGTCATTGAAAGCAAGATGAAATAATGTGTATTGGTTGATCACAGTATCAAAAAGTTGCTTCATAGCTTATTGGACACTCCTACTAAAGAGATATGATTGATAGATTGAGTTCAATCTGGAGCCCCCACTAAAATTATATTATTGTAACTCATCTTGGAATGAAAGTAATAGACTTCTGTCCTACTTAGATCACATCAAGAGAGTTACAAAGATTATTGAAAATATGGAGCCTGGTCATTTGAGGGAAGGGACTATTCTTGATTCACTTTGTAACTCTCCCAGTATCTTCAATGGTACTTTCCAACATAAGTTCTTAATAATTTCTTGAAGGAATGGTCACATGTATGAACTGGCAAATGACATTAATGATAATATACCTAATTTTATCTCATTGATCCAAGAGCTTCTTTCAGGGATACAGATTACAATTCACCTAAGTCTGCCCATCCCACACAACTTTCATGCATTTCCTCACCAAATAGGATGTACATCCAATGTGCCAGAGGCCTTCTTCACTTTTTCCCCAAATCATGAGAGTGCCAGTGGAGTTTATTTTTAAAAAAATCTTAAAAGGTTGTTAGTTGGAAGACCTTTTGACAATTTATATAGATCTTTGTATAAGTGACTAATGCATTTATTAGAAGAGATGACTAGGTGACATAGTGACTAGGAACTGGAATCAGAAATTCCAGAGTATAAATCTGATTTCAGATATGTACTAGCTATGTGACCCAAGGCAAATCACTTAACTTCTGTTTCTCACAGTTTCATCTTCTGAAAAATGTGATAACAATGGAACTTATTATTATATAAAATATCCCATTATGCTTGTTGTTTGTTCCTTATGGAGGAAGGGGAAGTATTTGATTCAGTAGAACAAAATGTCATTTCAAGATATTGAGATTGGAAGATATAAAAATGGAAAATGCTATCCAAAGACTCCTTGATATAAATATCAGGAGACACATAAAACAGGGAGATGTATCATACATAAAAGAGAGGGATGTGCATTCAGCAAAAGTATTCATCATTGTGATGGAGTAGATCCAGGTTAAATTCTGGATTAAGGCAGATTCCCATTAGATGATGAACTCTTCCAGATTTCTCTGTTTGCAAGTGATTTTGGGTGGACTGAAACAAGCCATAACATATCATAGTACCTATTAAAGAGATCTGTACTTAATCAAAGAAATTTGACCTTGCCATCCATACAGGAACTATAAAATATCACCTGACATTTATATGATGAATGAAATTTTAATAGAACTATAGTCTGTTTTGGGGAAGCAGTGTGCTGTAATTGGGAAGCATATTGAATCAAAAGAGACCTGCATTCAAATTTAGAATCAAATTAAGATTAAATGTACTAACTTACATTTATCTCCAAAGTTTCATTTAAGATAATGACTATTCTAACCATCTGTAATGTTTTCTTATTGGATTTAGAATGTATGGTTTTAGTTTATTTATTGGTTTGTTTGTTTTTTGTAAATGAAATAAATGAGGTCTGTATAATTTTGTGCCCCAAAATTGTAACATATTAAAGGACTGAGAATGGAATGAGAGGTTGGAATTTTTCAGAGAAAATATTACACAGTTGGGGCTATATCTACCAGGGTTCAGGGAAATTCATGCAACTGATTAACAATGTAAGTGATGAAGTTCTATCCTTCCCCAGCCCCACATACCTAAATGAACTATGTGCTCTATGACCTGGTACATTTATCAAATGAGAACAACTCTTAAATTGAGTTACAGAATCAATCAAAGGACATTATTTGAACAAGATTTTCCAAAGCCTGACCTGGAATTCTCTTTAGCTCCATCAAGTTGAAAAAAATGCAATTGACTAATCAAATAAACTACCTGTGACTTTCAGAGTCCTAAATAGCAGAGAAGTTCGAGCAGTTCCATGGTTGAAAGGGGTCAGCTCAGCAGTGGGAAATTTCAGCTCAGTAGTTTAAAATTCTACTTTGAGCCAAGTTCTCCCTAATGGGAACTGGTCTTGGGAAAAGGAAAGAGTTTCTTTTTCTCACTTTCTCATAACCCCAGCAATTTTTGGTCACTTTCTGGTTCATTATGAATATTATTGAAGTCTGCATTGCAGCCCTGAAGGACTGTTTTGTAAATAACTTTTGAAATAGAGAGACTCCAATTTTATTGTTCTATTTTGCATCTTTAAATTTTACTTCATGTATTTTCTAATGAAGTCAGAATTTGTATTTTTCTGCATAGTATACACTATTGTTATTTTACACTTTGTTCATCATATCTTATAATATTTTCTTTCAAAAAGAGAAAATGTTAAGGGGATAGTAATGTATCAGCAATATCTTTTGACCTAATATCAATAATTCCAAATCTTAGTTAATATACAGAATTCAAATGTTGTTGTTTCAGTTACTCAATTATTGGTTTTGGAATATACTACATGATTATGTCAAACATTGCAATACATGTATTTTGGCATATTCCCTTTCTGGTATTTTATTTTCAAATGAGAGAGATTTAACTTGGCAGGTGTTATGTGATATTGTAGCCAACTCTACCATTTATGTTAGATGTTATCAGGTAGTTTTGTCCCAAATATTTATTAAGCTTCTAGAGTCTGATGACAAAGGTATCCTTTGATGCTACATCTAGAGATGTGTTTAAAGCACTGATCTGCATGATTTTATTTTGAATTGTTTTGTCCATTAAAAAAATTTGGAACTGGCATCTTGCTTCCACTATAAATTTGATGACAACATTAAGTGGCTGTTTCTTATAACAAGAAGGTTTTAGGTATTGTTCTAAGGAGTACTTCACAGTGATCTTGTTTTGTAAACTTTAAGAAGGTCTTGTTAGCTTTAACAATATCAGTTTCTGGGGGCAGAGCCAAGATGGTGGAGTAAAAGCAGTGACCTGCTTGAGCTCTCCCCTAAACCACTCCAGATTCCTGTAAAAAATGACCCTAAAAAATTCTAGAGCAGCAGAACCCACAAAAAGACAGAGTGAAACAAATTTCCAACCCAAGACAATCTGGAAGGTTGATCAGGAAGGTGTGTTGCACCAGACTGGGAGAGGAGCACAGTTCAGTGTGGACCACACAAAGACCAGGCCTCAGTAAACCTGGAGTAATCATCAGGGGATTGAATCAAGGGAGCTGTGGTGTTTTCCAGACTTCTCAACTCACAAACACCAAAGACACCTTAGAAGGTCAATAGGAAAGGTCTGTAAGACCATGGTGAGAGAGGAGCTTGGTCAGACCCCAGTCCCAGCATAGCTCTGGGGAGGTGGCTGCTTCTGAAGCTCTTGGCCCACAGACAGAGAGGGGATCAAGTGGATGATCAGAGGGGGATTGCAGGGATCTCTTTGCTGTCACTGAGACAGGATTCTCTTGGTGTGTCTTTGATTGGATCTGTGTCACAGTTCTAGATGGTGGTCCTGGGGTGAGGAGGAGCACTGGTGTGATGGAGCTTATGGAAGCAGTGGAGAGGAAATCCTCCTCACAGTTCGAAGACAGAAAAAAAGTGCTATGGTCACTCATAAACCAGAGTCCATTCCAGGAAAGGAGCAAACACCTCTCCTTTGATAATACCACCTTGGAAAAACTGAAAATTTACAGGTTCCTATATGTATTTCTAAAAACAGCTGCACAAAACCACCAAAGCTTGGAACAGTACATTCTTCACACTGGAAGCAGACCCCTACCTTAACAAAGAGTTTAAAACTCAAGTAATTGGCTGGGATAATGAGCAAATGGCACAAAAAAGTCAGACCATAGAATATTACAAAGAAGATCAAAACATACAACCAGCGGATAACAAAGTCAAAGCTCCTACATCCAAAGCCTCCAAAAAAAAAATATGAGTTAGTCCCAGGCCATGTAAGACTTAAAAAGGATTTTGAGAAGCAAGTAAAAGAAGTAGATGAAAAACTGGAAAGAGAAATGAGATTGATGCAAGAGAATCGTGAAAAATAAGTCAACAGCTTGCTCAAGGAGATCCAAAAAATACTGAAGAAAATAACACCTTAGAAATAGACTAACTCAAATGGCAAAAGAGGTCCCAAAAGCCAATGAGGAGAAGAATGCCTTAAGGGTATTGTAGCCAAATTCCAGAATTCCCAGGTCAAGGAGAAAATATTGAAAGCAGCCAGAAAGAAACAATTCAAGTATTGTGGAAACACAATCAGGATAACACAAGATTTAGCAGTTTCTACATTAAGGGATCAGAGGACTTGGAATATGATATTCTGGAGGTCAAAGGAGATAGGATTACAGCCAAGAATCACCTACCCAGCAAAACTGAGTATAATCCTTCAAGGGAAAAAGTAGACATTCAGTGAAATAGAAGACTTTCAAGCATTCTTGATGAAAAGACCAGAGCTGAATAGAAATTTCAAATACAAGACGCAAAGAAAGAGTGAAAAGTTAAACAGGAAAGAGAAATCATAAGGGACTCATTAAAGTTGAATTGTTTACATTCTTACATGGAAAGATAATATTTGTAACTCATGAGACCTTTATCAGTATTAGAGTAGTCAGAGGGAACAAAATATATGTATAGATAGATAGAGAGATAGATGGTACAGGATGAGTTGAAAATGAAGGAGTGATATCTCAAAAATAAAATTAAGGGATGAGAGAGGATTATACTGGGAAAAAGAGAAAGGGAGGGTAGAATGGAGTAAATTATCTCACATAAAATAGACAAGAAAATGCTTTTTACAGTGGAGGGGAAATGGGGGAAAGTAAGAGGGAATGAGTGAATCTTATTCTCGTTGGATTTAGCTTAAGGAGGGATTAACATACACACTCAACTGTGTATGGAAATCTAGCTTACCCTACAGGAAAATAGGGGGGAAGGGGATGAGAGTGTGGGGGAATGATAGAAGGGAGGACAGATTGGGGGAGGGGCAATCAGAAGCAAACACTTCTGAGGAGGGACAGGGTCAAAAGACAGAATAGAATAAAAGGGGGTTGGGATAGGATGAAGGGAAATATAGTTAGTTTTTCACACGACTACTGTGGAAATGTTTTGCATGACTACACATGTATAACCTGTATTGAGTTGTTTGCCTTCTTAATGAGGATGGGCAGGGAGGAAGGAAAGGAGAGAATTTGGAACCCAAAATTTTAAAAACAAATGTTAAAAAAAATTTGTACATGAAACTGGGAAATAAGATATATAGGCACTGGGGTATAGAAATCTATCCTACCCTACAGTAAAATAGAAGGGGAAGAGGATAAGAGAAGAACAGTATCAGTTTCCTAGTCATGATCAGAAGCATTTTAAGTATGTAGAATGGATTCTGTATTTGCTTAGACTTGAATTTGAGTTTTGTCACTAACTATGTGACCTTGGGCAACTCACCCACTGGGGCTCATTTTCATCTATTATAAATCAAAAGGATCAAGACCAAATGATTTAAAGTGCCTTCTAGCATTTCAAATTTTTAAATCTAAATTTAAAAAAAAAAACCTCTCCACTTTGAGCTAATCAACTTTATGTTGGAGCATATTATGTTTCTTCTCTTTAAAGGAATGCATTTTAAAAATTAGCCTGAGGAACCTAACTCTCTGTATTCGGTTTCTGAAATAAAATATCTATTAATATTTAGTAACAAGGTATGATTATTTTTTATGATTTTTGGTCCCATCCCAACCTCAAGCTGGAGTTGGACATTACATTACAGCTGGCTTTCCTTCCATCTGTCTTTTTAATAACTAACACCTGAGACCCCCTATTGCTAACAGAGAAAGAGAGAGAGAGAAAAATTACTCCTCAGGCAAAGTGTGAAGTTTTTAATCAGCTTACATTGGTGAATTTAAATTAGTTTCTGGCAGGTCAGTTTTGCTTTCTTAGACAAGGTTCACTGTTTCAAACTTGACAGTGCAGTGTGATTGTATCTGTTGCTCAGGCATTCTTTCTAATCCAATAACTGATTAATGTGTCATGATTAATGTATTTCTCAAAATCCCTTAAGACATACCATAGCTAAAAATACCACAGCATCCTAAAATAATCTTCATTTAGCAGAGAATTGTTATTTAGTTATAGTTTGAAGTCACTATCATTTTTCTAGGTAATAACTAATGTTGAAATATTTTGTAATTTAATCATATGGGATGATGAAAAGAATGTCGTATTTGTTTTCTCAGTTTGTTTACTTTGTCAGAACCAGATTTTTATTTGATAAAAAAAAATCAGATAGGGCCTTAGTCTTCATAAATCTACCTTAGTACACCCTCTATTATGTCATACTACTGTTTTTTTAATTAAAAAAACTATCCATAGAGGAGTAATTTATAGTTTTTCTCTGTTTCATATTGAGCCGACATTGTTACTATTTTATTTTTGTCATGAGCAAAAATGGCTAAGATAGTATTAGAAAGGAAAACCACACTCCTCATATCAAGAATATTCTAGCAAAACAAATCTAGGGGCAGTGCAGTGGATAAAACACCAGCCCTGAATTCAGGAGGACCTGAGTTCAAATCTGGCCTCAGACACATAACACTTATTAGATGTGTGACCCTGGGCAAGTCACTTAACCCCATTGCCTAACCCCTCCAAAAAAACAAAAAAACAAAAAAGCAAATCTATAGATTTGCCATGTCAACAGATGCATTTCTTATGATGCACTCAGACACTATACTTGCTCTGCTAGGAGGGAGGCAGGTCATATAATTCATTAATAGTCATAAAATGTCATGGTTTGTTTTTGCATTGTCACAGTTTTTGCATCTTTCCATGATGATTTTCTTTACAATGTTCCTGTGACTATTCTGGATCTATTTACTTTAGTCTGCATATTGTCATTAAAGTTTTCCAAGGTTTCTCTAAGACCATCACTTTTTGTGGTGCAATAATATCCCATTACATGTTTATGTCATAATTTGTTCATCCTTTCCCCCAAATTTATTCCCACCTAATTTCTAGTTTTCTTACTAAGGCAGGAATAAAAGCTGCTATTACTATTTTGTACATTTTTTTAAATTTTTTTTCTTTGATCTCTTTTTGAGTGTGGGCCTATTAGTGGTCACATGGTCAAAGAATATGCCCAATTTAGGGGTTTCTTGGACATAGTTGTAAATGGCTTTCTAGAATGGACCAATTCCCAGCTACAACAATCATGCGTGTTTTTGTCAAGCAATCATCATTTTACTTCCCCCACCCTTCTTTGTCAGTCTGATAGGTGTGAGGTAGAACCTGTTACTTTAATTTGAATTTCTCTAATTATTATTTATTTGGAGCATTTTTTCATATGGTCATTGATAATTTGGATTACTTCTTCTAAGAACTGTTTGTTTGATAATTTTTCTATTGGAAAACACCTATCATCTTTCTACATTTCAGAAATACAGTGAAAATAGTTTTCCAATTAACATATTCTCTTTTAATTTTAAGTGCATTCATTTTGTTTTTTGCAAAAAAAAGAAAACTTTTCAATTTTATGCAATCAAAATTGTCTGTTTTATCTTGTGCTGTCATCTTTACCTCTTTTGGGGTCATGGATACTCCCACTATCTATAATTGTGAAAAGTATTTTCCTCCTTGCACTTCTAATTTACTTATGTGACTTTTCATAACTCGTCTAAATATAATTTCTGTCAAACTGCTTTCTAGTTTTCCTAGCAGTTTTGTTAATGAGTTTTGCCTTGTTAGTTTAGAAGATCTTTGGTTTTATCAAAACCTATGTTAATATATTCAATTGCTTTATATTCTGTACACCTAATATGTTCCAGGGATATACTTTTCTAATTTTTCTTTAATTAATACCAAGTACTTTTTGATACTTACTGCTTTGTAGTATGCTTTGAGATCCATATCATAGGTGCATTTTTCCCATTATTTCCCTTAAGACTCTCATTCCTCTAGATGAAGTTTATTTTAGTTTCTTGCTCTTTAAAGTAATCCTTTGGGCAGTTTGATTGGGGTTGCAATTAATATCAAAGTAATGTCATTTTTATTATATTGCCATTACCTAACCTTGAGTAATTCATATCTCTCCAGTTATTTAAGTCTCATAGTTTCTTTGAAAACAGTTTATTGATATACCTAAATCATTTATCTATTGGAGACTGGCTCTTGTCTTTAAATATCTTTAACAGTTCTCTGTGTACTTCAGATAATAAACCGGGGTGAGGAACCTGGGGCCTCAAGGCCACATGTAGCCTTCCAGGTCCTTGGGTGTGGCCTTTTGAATGAGTCCAAGTTTTACAGAATGAATCCTTTTATTAAAGAGGTTTGTTCTGTGATGTTTGGATTCAGTCAAAGGGCCAAACTTGAGAACCTAGAGAGCCACATGTGGTATTAAGGTCACAGGTTCCTATTACAAGCAATATTTTATGCAAATACTTTTCTACTTGGCACTTTGTCTTGTAATTACAGTTGCATTAATTTTGGTTGTATAAAACTTTGGAATAGAATTTATTCAAAATTAATCCTCTCTTTTTAGAAAGTTTTGCCTCTATTCTTGTTTATGATTTTCCCAGTAACTATAGTCAGGCAAGTGACTCCTTTTTCAATATATAAGTTGCTTACTATGTAACAGATATTATGCTAAGTTCCTGAAGGCTACACACGTACCTGGCCCATTTCTAGTAGTTCTAGGAGGCTGTCCCCATTATTTGTGCTATTTCTATTTCTCCTTTCCTTTTCCTTACCTTCCCCACTCTATTTCCCATACACTTCAGACTGGATGTTTTTGCCATTCTGGAGAAGAAGATGTTCCTTACTGTTGTTTTTCATTGGATTTCTAGATTCTTAATGAATCTGTTGTGAATTTCAGGTTTTTTCTCTGGAAAAAAATGTGTGAGAGCCGGGTGGTCTGCTTCTCTTCAGTCAGCTATACTGGACAGAAGTCTGAAATCTGTTTATTTTTCCTAGAAGGCAATTCATCTTTATGTTCTCATTTTTGTTTATCTTTATTTAATTTATTTAAATGTGAAAGAATTTGTATTCTAACTTTTAATATTACTTGTATCTTTTTCTACAACTTAATAAAACAACTAGCATTTATATAGTATTTTAAGATCCTTTACATATATTTTCTCATTTGATCCTCAGAATAACCTTGACAAGTCACCCATTTAAAAGTCAGTAAACTGAAAAATAGAGAGTTTAAATGACTTGCCTAAAATCATACAGTCTAATAGATTTCAAATCAAGTGTTCCTAGGCCCAAGTCTATCCTCCATCCACTATGTCACTTATGAGTCTCAAATTGGTTAGTTTTACATTTATGAATTTAGAAATTATATCATATATGGTATATTTATTTAACAATGATACTTCATTTTCAATCATGTCTTTAAGCAAAATGTGTCTTTATTTTTTCTCTCTTTTAATACTGTAAACTTCTATTTTGAGTTTATCTAAAATCATGATTTCCTCTCCTGGTTTGTTTGTTTATTTGTTTGTTTTTTGAGAATTGTCTGAGGCTTAGGAAGTTTTCTTTGAGGTCCTCATTATCTTTCAGTACTTTTAAAATGTATTTAAAATGTATATATGTATAAACATATATTTGGATTTTGTTTTCTTAACCATTCTGCTACTTTCTTTTTATTGGAGAATTTATTCATTTGTATTTACAATGAAAATTTTTAGGTTTATATTGATTTGTGTCTTTCTATGTCTTTTAAGTCAAAATTTGATTCCTTTACTTAGCTTTGTTTACATTAATTTTATCCAAGTCTTCTCGAACATACTTTTCATAATCCCTCTACCATTCCTTCCTTATCTTGATTTCTACAAGTTTACTTATCTTCTATATTATCTCTTGATATTCTTTTTTTCTATCATTCTGTCTTCTGACCTAGTTAAGAGTGTGGTTCAGAATGCTATCTATATCCCTACCTAATCATTCTAATTTATTTGTGTAATCATCATTTTGAGAACTTTTTTATGACTAGGATTATTTTTTCCACCTCTCTTTCCTTCCCTTAAAGCATCTTAAGAATTTCAGTCTTTCATTTCTGGGCTATATCTCACATGCTCTTTCTTTATTCTTTCTCTCTACCTCACAGATGGCAGAGACTTCTCACAGATAAAGCCTTTCTTTCATACATTCATCAGTGAGCAGGATTCCATGTCTTTCCACTCTTCCCTTACTCATCTTTTTAATTTGTTAAACATTGTTTTAGAGGCACTTTATTCTGATGGTTCTTACTCCAAGACATATTAATTCATGAAAGAGATAGTGCGAGATGGTCACTATGTTTTGTGAATTTAAGAGCCTTGTGCTATTCCATGTTTTCATTGTGTCCAATATCTGGAGCAATCCTTCCTACCTCATACCTCAACTCTGAATTCTGGATGTTCTTAGGGGCCTTCTGAGAATCATGGCCATTGTTTGGAGAAGGGAAATTCCAAAGATCTCCATTTCCCTATTTCACTTCATTTTAGTACATTTTGACTAACCATGATTATTTTTCCATCCAAGATGTAGATTGCTTCCTTCTTCCATGAAAGGCTCCCTTCCTTTATTTATCCTACCCTACTCTACCATCTTCATCCCCCACAAGACAGGTTCAGAGATTCTCCTCTTTTCTCTCTATATGAGTGACTTCCCTTTGTGTCTACTCTTCTACATATGTACATACATATGCATACATACAAACACACACATGAATTTATTTTATGGAATATAAATTCAATTATTTCATCTTCCTGTCCCTTGATTATTTTAACCCATTAAGACACTAGCCTGTTTGGTTTCTTTTGTCCCTAGATGATATGCCTTTGTTGGATCTTTGGCCTTAACAAATATGAATTGTTAAAAAAAAAAGCATTGTTTTGCCCTAGATTAATTAGTAAACTGGTGAATTTTTAGTTATTTCTTATTAAGTGATTTAATTATTGCCTTCTTGGAAAATATATTTTTTTCATTGAAGATTGTGCTGTATTTTATAGCATATATTATTCTAGGGTGCATCCAAATTACCTTTGTCAGAATATAATTTACCATTTTTCATTTGGTTTCTAGAAGACGAAAAATCAAGTGTATTCAAATTAATTGCTTTTGATAGTTGCAAATTTTTCTCTTGGATTATTGTCACATCTGTTTTTGGATATTGACATTATGAAGTTTAACCACAATATTCCTTTTTGATTAAATCTTAGGGTTATTTGTAGCAATGAACTGCTATTATAATCAATAGCTAATAATGGATAGCTTTTATGTAGAGTTTTAAAGTTTGCAAAGTGCATTGCTAATGTAATCTCATTTTGTACTCACAACAACCCTGGAAAGAAGGTACTATTTTATTTATTTATTTTTTGTTGAGATAATTGGTATTAAGTGACATGCCTAGGGTCACACAGCTAGTAAGTATCATGCATCTGAGGCCAGATTTGAGGTCCTCCTGACTCCAGGGCTGGTGCTCTATCTACTGCACCACCTCACTGCCCCTATTTTCTTTATTATACAGATGAGAAAATTGAGGCAAAGAGATGTTAGGTGATTTGTTCATAGTCACACAGCTATTAAATATCTGAGGCTAGATTTGAACTTATAACTTCCTGACTTGGCTTATAGCAATCCATCCATTGCAACACCTAACAGTCCCTCAATTAGTATTTTGTCCTCTATTTTCATTACTTGTAGGTAATTTACTTGTAATTGCTATTAATGATCCTTCCACCTCTAACATTGTGTTTTTGTGATTTTAACTACTCTCAAAATGCTAACATGAATATACTGACTATTCCATTATTGAAGGGCTATCATATGTAAAAAGAATTAGCCTTGTTTTTCTTTGTCTTTATAAGGCAGCACTAGGAACAATGCTTAAGTTGCAAAGAGGCAAATTAGATTGATGTTTCTTTACATGAATTTAGAACAATTAAAATATGAAATGAAGTTTTGAAGGTAATGGGACTTCCTTACTTGAGGATTTAATAAAAAGCCTTGATAAACACTTGTTGCTTATAGTATAGCCTTTCATAAAAGCATAATTGGTAAAGAAAAGAATAGATATTTTCAGGAGAGTATTGTAATCTGTAAAATAATAGTGTATTTTTTGTTGAAAAGTATTTTAAAGTTTATACAATGTCTTTATTGTAACTATAATTTATGAGCAATTCTTACTTGTTTTTAGGATGCATAACAGTTATCTGAGAAAAAATAATGGTCACAAGAAAATGATGATTGAATCATCCAGCTTATTTAAACTCATGCAAAGCTAGTGGCAGCAATCATAATGGCCCAAAGGTAAATAGATATAAGTTCAAATTCCATTGAAAATATCCTAGGGTGAGAAAATTACTGCATATTTGATGGCTATGGGACACTGTATATAGATTATGGTAAAAGCTCCTTAGTTTCACTTTTATGATTCCCATTTCTTAGATGGAAATCGTCAGATTATTAGACATGAATGGCAGGAGACTGGCATTCTTAAAAGGAATAGCTTTGTATAACACTAAAGAACAAATTACCTTCTTTCTTGGGCTTAAGTGAGAGAGAGGTTCTAAATTTGCCCATCTAAATGGATGTCCAAAGTTATTCAATTGTTCATTTGTGTCTAACTCTTCACGATTCCATATAGGGTTTTCTTGGCAAAGATACTGGAGTGGTAAGCCATTTCCTTCTCCAGTAAATTAAGGCAAAAGGAGGTTAAGTGATTTGCCTGGAGTCACAAAGCTAGTGTCTGAGACTGGATGTGAACTCAGAACTTCCTAACACCAGACCCAGAGGTATATTCACTGAGCCACCTAGATGCCTAAACTTAACATGTACAATATATAACTCATCATCTGTCCCCCAAACACTTCTCTCTCCATCTTCTTTATTACTCTGGAAGGTAACACAATTCTCCCAGTGCCTTATGCTCCCAGTTTAGGAGTTATCCTCATCTACTCACTGTCTGTTACCACCCCCACCCTACCCTATATACAAGAGGTTGCCAAGTCTTGATGATTTCATCTTTGCAACATCTCTCATATATGATTTCTTCTCTCCTTTAAATCTACCACTATTATTGCCTCATGAATAGAATATTGCTACAGCCTGCTGGTGAGTCTGCCTGCCTCAAGTTTCTTCCCACACAAATCCATCCTCCATTCAGCTACCAAATGATTTTTCTAAAGTGCAGCTAGAATTCTATCACCCTCATTTCTCAATAAACTCCAGTGGCTCCCTATCACATCCAGGATAAAATATAAAATGCTCTTTTGGGTTTCAAAGCCCTTCATAACTTAGGTCCCTCCAGTCTTCTTACACCTCACTCACTGCCATGTGCTCTTTGATGCAGTGCAATTGATCTCCTTAGTATTCCACAAACAAGGAATTCATTCAATCTCTCAATTATAGTTATTTTTTTCTGGCCTGGAATGCTCTCCATCCTCAATTCCACCTACTGATTTCTCTGACTTCCCTTAAGTACCACCTAAAATCCCATCTTTTACAAGAAGCATTTCCCAGCTCCTTTAAATTCTAGTGCCTTCTCTCTGTTAATTGTTTCCTATTTATCCTGGAAAGAACTTGTTTTGGATATATTTGCTTGTATGTTATCTCTCCCCCCATTAGATTGTGAGTTCTTTGAGTGCAGGGACTGTCTTTTGACTTTTTTATATCCTCAGTGTTTAGTACAGTGTTTGTCATGTAGAAAGTGCTTATTTTTTTTTGATTGATTTACTGGTTGATTCTCAGTAGGCAGCACCCATTCTGCCCTGATGTTATTCTACCAACTAACCTCAGAGTTCTCAAAGTGTCTTAGGATTCTTCTACCATTTTATTTTCACATCGAAGCCCTTGTTTTTGTTGTTGTCGTTCTTGTTCTTGTTGCTCTTGTTGCTATTCTTGTTCTTCTTGTTCTTGTTGTTGTTTGTTGTTGTTGTTGTTGTTCTTCTTCTTCTTCTACTTATTCTTGTTGTTTTTCTTGTTCTTCTCATTCTTCTTGTTCTTGTTCTCCTTATTCTTATTTTTCTTGTTCTTCTTTTTCTTCTTTTCCTCCTCCTCTTTCTACTCCTGCTGTTTCCTTTCTTCTTCCAACTTCCTTTGTTCAATGGGTCTGGGCCAAATTCCTTCTCAGTAAATAGGCTGTATTGTTGCTACTAACACTCTAGTGTTTCAGAATCTAATTTTACTTCTTATTATTGGATTTATTTTGACCCTACTTTGTTTTATTTGTAAAACCACACTTTTTCAGCTGTTTTTTCCCACTCAGAAAACCATCTTGGAATATCCCAATTCAAATAAAAAAAGTCTTTGAGATTATTGTTTAAAAGTTGTGCTTTTGACCTATGAGTTTATTTTTATTTCATTTATAATGTTGTACAATCAAGGTGTCAATTTTCTCAAGACCTTCTGGCCACAAGCATTCTTCAAAACTCTCTATTGCAGTTGTAACTAGATTAAAAGTACTTGAGAAATGTTTAACATAAGTAAAAGTGCAATAAAACATAATGTTAATTTATGATTTTCTAAGTCAACATCCAGCCTATGTTTCTTTTTGAGTTTGACATTATTTTGTACAAGATTCCTGGGCCCCTTTTCTTACATTTGATTTATATGTTGGAGCATGTAACAATTTATAATGTATTGATTAGAGAAATCATAAATTATTATTACTGTGTTACATTTAGGTAACTGAAATTGAAAAATATCTGTCCTATAAATAGGATTAGAGGAAACTGAAATATCTACCAAGAAGCATAAGTGAATCATAAGAACTGAGAAGAAACTTTTAAACACATAGAAACAAATGAAAACAAGATGATATTGTCTATTAGAACTAGATCACAATATCATTACTGAAAGGAGGAGATAACATGTTCTTTTAGAAGGAACACTCAATTTGGAGTGAGAGGACTTAGCACTATAACTTCATATTTTAATATGACCTTTGACAAGCTAGTCATTCACTCAATCTGTTTTCTCACCTAAAATTGGGGTACTTGGACTCAGTGACCTTTAATTTTTGTACTAGTTATAAATCAAGGATTCTTAATCTTTTTTTTCTGTTATGAGCCTTTCTGACATTTTGGTGAAACCTTTACATCCCCTCTCAGATTAATGCTTTTAAATGAAAACAAATTACTTAGCATAGTAAAGGAAGTCAATTATATTAAAATATTTTTATTATTTTTTAAAGTTCACTAGCTTCATGTGAAGAATTCCTACCTAAAAAAAATCCTCCTCTAGAAGGAACCAAGTTTTACATATATTTATAACTTCCATCACACTTGGCACAGAACCTTAGGAAAAATTTAGACACAGGAAAAATACTTGATTGATTTAAGAAAACTATGCAGAAGAATGAACATGTCCCATACTTTTCAAATTGAAACAAATTTGACAAATTTTAAAAAACATTTAATTGTCACAGTAAATCCAGTAGTTGCCATGATGGGATGGTTTCATATATACTCATTGAAAGTCCTATGAATGAGAATTTTTTCATGTATTTGCATTCATTTGAAAGGAAGTACTTTGAAAGGAGGTGCCCAGGAATTTTTTTTCCCAATAGTTCACTACTGTAAGGTTGCACAATGCCTAGTACTATGTTTATTGGATCTATAAAAACAAAATTATGCCATATTTATATTTTAATCTGTTTTAGTAGACATATTATGGTCAGCTTGTACATAGGAAGGAATTGTGTGATTTGTATAGCAACCACTAATAAGTAAATCTGGGAATTTCAAATCTTCTATAGGAGTAACTAGTATTATAGTTTCCCTTCTGAAAGTCTAGGAGGAGAAACTGAAACTATGCAATGTTTAAACACTTTGAGTCTGAGTAGATTGGTTAATGCTTATTCATCTACTCCTAACAAGCTTTTTAAAAGCTATTCTAATGTTCCTAAATCGACTTACAAGCCTTTCAATGGCAAAATTAGATTCAGGAAAAAAAAATGTTTTCTAAGATTGCGTGGAGTAAGGAGGCAAAATATACAGGTGGGAAATTAAGTAAGTAAATGATTTTAAATTTACCTTTATAAATAACACATTTGTGTGTTTGTATATGTATGTAAGTATAGATATATTTTGTACATACACTTAACAGTATAAAATAATTTTACCTATTCAGTTGCTATTCATTTATCATTGAATTTTAGCCAAATTATTCCTATTGTCTTATATATAAAGCATGTTAGTTTAAATGGATTTTTGGTCCACTAAGGTGGGTACTTCAGCACCAATTCAGGTGACAATTCCTACAAGTTTTCTCATCTAGGGTGATTCTTATCCATATCTACATTTAGCATGCTAGGTACCTTCCTCTAGTTTGTTTAACATTTCCCAGATATCAGTGCATGAACTGGCCATCTCTTATCCCTCATTCTTACCATGTGACTAGTGCTTCATTTTCTGATCAAATATGTTCTTGATGATTCCTTTTATGCCATTTCTTACTTGTAATCATTGATAATATGCTACAGTACATTTAAATTTACCATGAATTCCTTCATTGCCATTTGGGTAACATGCAACTACAAGTTTTCTGAGCTCATTACACTGATAAACAGATACATAGAATCATCTTGAAAATATTGTTATTATGAAAGCAATTTTTGGACTACTAGAAGCATAGAATTATTATGAAAAGTATTATGTAGTTTCACACTTTTGATCCAGTCTTATCTCTATTTGAATTCTATACTCAGGTCATTTTCCATCTACAAGTAAAGGAATTCCTCGAAGAACTCAATAAGACCTCTAAATTTAATCAACATAAATGAAATAAACAGCTGGCTTGATATTCAGTGAATATAAAACAGAGGCAGGATTAGGGGGAAATAGTGAGAAATATATGGAAAACCATGAGTCATGAAAAAGAATGATAGAGGCCAGCAACTTATACTCACAAAGAAACTTGTGCTGCAGGCATCATGAATATTTTCTTCAAGGCAACAATTGATAGGGGTTGGCCATGGCAAGCAATGAATAACATCACAAATATTAAATCAATTACATTTTAACAGACAGAAAATATTCATTATTCATATGGAATTCATACTATATATTTTTTGTTTTATGTTGCTTTTAATGCTGTTAGTGAATCATTAGATAGATCTTAGCTCCATGAGAGAACCATCTATGATTTTGGATTTTGTGTGACATCTTGCTTGAAGAAATCCTTTGGAGTTGAATTTTACTGAATTTGATCAAATACTTTTTTCAAAAAAATCAACAAATAGTATACACAATGGGATCTTATATTGTTCTATATAGGTGTCACTTATGTGGCAATTAGAGCAATGGCATATTGTTGAAAATCATCTTAAGATCATAATTTGTGCTGAAAGGGAGCTCGATGGCCATCTTATTTCAATGCCTCATTCTACCTATATGGAAGCTGGGATCCAAGAACAGATTTGCCCAAGGCTACATAGTTAATAAGTGTCAGAGTGGAGACTTGGACCCAAGTCTTTTGAGTCTTGAGCCAGAGTTTTTTTTTTTTCCCACTGTGCTGTCTCCTCTCTGAAAGCCTAACCATTTTCTTATATTTTCATTAACTACATTTCCAATGCATGAATGAATCATACTTTATATTGATGAGAAAAAATAAATATGTGAGTTGTTGCTTGTGTTTTACTTTGCATTTATGTTGGTAATTAAAATAACTGAATTTTCCATTCTTTTCCAAATGGTTTCACCTTTGAAATATCATGAAATTCAACCCCATAGTTTCTTTAAAGTTGTGTTATCTTGATCACATATATCGTTGATATGAATTTGATCAGGCCTAGATCCTCTTCACAAATTCATCTTCTGTGTAATAGCACCTTGGTTATGGAGGTGGCAGAATACAAATGAGATGGTTCCACTATTTTTACTGACAACTGTACATAAGCATCAGAAGGCTGGTATATCTGTAGGTTTACTCAATTCATGTTTATTTGTTGTATGACATCCATTTCACCTAAAATTGCTTTCCCCATGTTCTGTCCTATCTGGGGCCCAGGCTAAGGTTGTTTGAGAGTCCTTTTTTAGCACAACTGCTTTTTTATATAAGGAAATAGTGCTCTGTAATTTCTGTCATCCTTTTTCATGATATTTTGTACATGAGTGTGTACTTTAAGTGATGCTGTTCTTCAATGCCACATTTCTCTGCTTGGCAAGTAAATGAAGTGTTTCTAGCCAAAGTAATTTGTGGGTTCTTTAACTATGTCATTGGGCTTCCTCTTTTCAGTCAGGTAATCTTCTCTGAGAAATGTTAATAATCAGACCCAGTTCCTTTACTTTTGACCAAAGTTAACTTTTTGAAGGATTTAAAATGTTTTAATAGGTCATCTTGGAGCTCCTATAATAATGTGTGTATATTATTTATATTTTTCTTCATTCTGTTTACTTTTTATTTTAATCTTTGTCACAGGCAAAGATAATGCATTTAATAAGTACCTGTTATGTACTAGACATTCTGCATACAAAGGCACTTCTTATTCTCAATTATCTTTCATTATATTGAGAAAGGTGACATGAGTCTATATAGGTATATACAGACTCATATATGCAGATATATATATATATGTATATGTGTGTGTGTATACCTATACATATAGGTATATATATATATATACCAAAAAAAAGTAAATGCAAGATATTTTATACAGATTGCACTAGAACTTAAGGGTTGTGAATCAATAAATGCTTCATATAGAAGGAGGTTCTTGAGATGAGTTTTGAAGGAACTCAAGATTTCTAAGCAACTATTTTCTTACATAGACACATAGAAAATACTGATTTTACTGGCTACCCTGTCATTAACCAGTTGGTTTTTCTTGGTTAAAGGGTTCTGTTATTATTATTATTATTATTATTATTATTATTATTATTATTATTATTTTGCAAATGTTTTTGTTACTTTTTACATATAATACCTCTCTTTATGAAGAAAGTCTTTGTGTATGCTGCTTCTTAGTAGTCTGTAATATTTTACCCTCTTAATTCCTTGATTCAAAGTTTTATTTTGCAACATTTTCTCACCAGCCTCTGTTCACTTGTATACGGAAATAATGAAGTCATCATATAACAACCTAGCTTGGAAGATATTGCCAGATTCTTCAGAGAAAGACAATGTCTTTATGCTCAGCAATAGATGTGATATGTAAAGTTAACTTTACATGGTGTCTGTTTGCTTACATTTCTTATGAGGATTGTACTTTAAGATGATTAGCATCTCAAGAAATAAAGTTTTGTGCCTGATTAAATAGCATCTCAAGAAATAAAGTTTTGTGCCTGATTAAATCAATTTTATCAGTTAATTCATTCAGTTCTCAGAGAAGAAGCCAGGAGATATCTTTCTTTTTTGCTACAGATTCCATATTTCTTCTAGTTTTACTTAGCATAAGAATGTTAGTGTGTCCAGGGCCCAGTTCTTCCACTGGTTTATGAACAAATTGGCCATTAGACAAAGATCACACATGAGTAGAACCAATGCTCCAACTAACAAACATTTATTAAGCCTCTACTATGTCACAGGCTTTTTGTGCTAGGTACTGGCAATAAAAATTTGGAAAAAATGAAAAATAATCCCCACTTTCAAAGACTTTACAAATTAAAGAAGAAAAGAATATGCATATGTAGAATAAATATTAACAAGTGCAGTACCAGTTGATGGTATAAGTGAAATTTTTTAGCATACTCTAACTTTCCCTTCACCATGGCATCAGTCAGAAAGGACTTATGGCCATTTTTGTATTTTAGTGGTAGCTGTGATCCTTAAATTCAATAACTAATAGCCAACCCCCTGATAACAGGTCTCTCTGTATTTACGTTACTCCTCAAATAGCAGACACTGTTGCCAGGTCTCTATTTGAAGTCTTTCCAGCTTCTGCTCTACTTCTAGGGTTTAATTCAACTCATACAGTCTTTGAGAGCCCAGATTCACCTACAGAGCAGAGTGATGAACTCCGAGAAGACTTTCATGGAGTTACCATTTTACATGTGAGGAAATTGAGTCACAAAAAGCTTCTTAAAGGATAGAATAGATGTGATTATAACCTCAATCATTTACCCTTCGCTGCATTCTCTTTCTGCTAGATTATCCCTGCCTCCTGTAAACTTGTTTTAGTTTTGATAAACCATTAAAATATTAAAGTAGTGTTTTTACTACATTTAATATTCATCATAATCTTTATAATAATTTTGTGGGTTAACTGGATATTTTTGCTCCTTATGAATTCTCTATAGAACTGACATTTGAAAATATATTAGATGCCTCTGAATTTAAAATGGCAAAATAGTTAACATGTTTCTGGAGGGAATCATAATTGCTTTGGAATGAATAAGTACTATTAAACCCAGTAATAACCTTCCTAATTATGAAATCTACCAAATATTTTATTAAACTGGATTACAGAATAAAAAATGCTTTTCATCATGAACTCTAATTAAAGGCAATGATCTTTTTGCATTTTATTTTATGTAAGTTACATGACACTAAATACATATTTATCATAACTATATCAAAATATTTTATAAAATCTCTCATTATGTAATTTGAAGTATTTAGTGATAATAAATGAGTCTGTAAGAATCAATGCATTTAAGTATTCATATATTTAATTTTTTAAATATTTCTGAACTTTTGTTTACTCTGTTCCCTTGGCCTGGAATACCTTCTCCTATCCTATCTGGTTATTGAGATATTATTCTTCCTGCAAGATCCTGCTCAGATGTTCCCTTCTTTGTGAAGTCTCATAGCTTACTACCATATCTCACTGCTCATAACTACAATAGCATTATTGCCTATATTAATGACTTCTGGTAGTTATTTATCTGCATATAACCCCTTTTTCAGTCTCTCAAAAAAATGAAGTTCACTTGGGGAGATTTCTTAGTTCTCAAGTCCATGAACCTCACCCCAGAAGTCTGCAGAAGTTACTATCTGATGCTAATTTATTTGTCTTGTTCCTACTCCATTTTGTTTCAAGTAGGTGGTTTGTGAAATTAAAAAAAAAAAAACATTTAATTGAGAATTAAAACAGTAAAATAAAACCCCAGATTCTTTAGAAAATAAATGGATATCCTCTAGCTTTTCATCTTTGAATAATCATTGTGGATCCCAGTCTCTTATAGTTCTAAATAAACATCTTCTCCTTGCTCTTCTCAGCAGATATTACCAGGTATGATGGCTCTTATGTTTATGAGAACAGACCAAATAGATCTTCAAAGTCAGTCATCAAGGAGTTACACTCTGACTCACTCTCTCTCACTCTCACTCTCTCTCTCTCTCCTTTTTCCCTTTTTGAGAGAGAGAGAGAGAGAGAGAGAGAGAGAGAGAGAGAGAGAAGATTCTCCCTCTTTCATTCTTTCTAGCTGTTAAAAATTATCAAAGATCCCCAAGTATTAATCTGGGAACTGATTTAACATATAACACTCTTGTTTCTCTACAAATGAATGACCTAGAACCCTTAGGCAATAATGAAAACTGGAAAAACATCACTGAGAAGTATCAGAGATGGGATTTTATTTGTATTTAAAAGTCAAGTTGCTAAGTAATTGTTGGTACTATCCTCCACAAGATGACCTAATGCAGAAGTTACATCTTGCATCATCCTTTGTCTCTAGTCTTCCTTAAGCTTGGATTGGCTATAAAGAATGTACTTTGTGGAAGCTCATTTGGACACAAAATAAGTGTGTGTGTGTTCTCTTTTTATTTCCCTCATGTGGATCCTGATTTACCACAAAAGCATTTTTCAGAGAGCCAGTCACACGACATACCAAGTAATGTGGTCAGGAGAGAATAATCACCTCCCCTTTCCTTTTAAGAAAAATTCTGAAGACCCAGAGGATAATGTCAATCTCTGCAAATCCTATGATATGAGTATTTTTAAAAACAGCAAAAAAGTACATAACTTGAGAAAACAACTTCAATTCTCTGGGCCTCAATTTCCTCCTTTTTATAATGAATGGGTTGTGCCAGATGACTCATTTAAAGATCTTTAACTCAATTAAATTTTTAAAAAATATATGGATCTGGTCAAGAATTTTTCAAATCACAACAAAAAAGCTTTAGTTGGGAAGACATCTGAAACATAAATTCAAGCAAATACCAAAAAATATATCTACAGTTGATGAATTTATTAACAGAATCCCACCAATGTGTATGTTTGTAGGATTCACTCTTAATTTGGAGTGTATCAAATTTAAAAAAAAGTAAAATTCATCTTGTATTTTTTTAATCAAGATCTCTAATTATATCCATTTAAGGAAATACAGTATTATAATAATAATAGCTAACATTTATCTACTGCTTGCAATGTTCCAGACACTGTGCTAAGGGCTTTACAATTATTATCTTACTTGATCCTCACAATATCCCTGAAAGGCAAGTGCTTATCATTGTTGTTGTTCTTGTTGTTATTTTCAAATATTTTCAGGAAACAAAGACAAATACAAAGTAAGTGACTTGCCCAGGATCACACAGCTAGTAACTGTCTAAGGCTGGATTTGAACTCAGGTCTTCCAAACTCTTGGCCCAGCACTTTATCAATTATACCACCTAACTACCCAAATCACTCTGCATTTTCTTTAACCTATAGGACCCTACTTAAAGCATGACATAATAGAAAGAACATTGAATTTGGAGTTTAAAAATATAGGTTCAAATCCCATTCATCTCACTTCTTTGGACCTCAGTATTCTCCTTTATAAAATGGGGGGTTGGACTACGTAAATATTTTGATCATATGACATTTCCCCAATGTTTATGGAGCTAGTCAGAATTGAACAGAAACTGTCATAGCCTGAGTTTCTATTCAATCCAGCGCATATTATTATGTGCCCACAATGTGTCAGACACTACTAGCATTGGGGATAAAAGGTCCAAAAGAGTTTGGTCTGTGCTGGTAATAGCTAGACCAAAGATGGCTAGAACCAAGACACTAGACTAACCAACTGGGCAATGGAAATCTAGGCATGTATATCAAGAAGCTTCAGCACCAGGAACACAGTCACATAAGCTGATTCAAGGGCAGGAACTTAGGTCCAAAAAACATTAGGAGGGAATGGTAAGATGAGATTTGTCTTCATTTCTGGGATATTACATAACTAAAAAATGGTATTAGTAGACCCAACTGTAAAGAGGTTACATGGGTTGCTGAGTAGATAATAACACCAATGCACTTATATTCAGTCCAGCATTTTATACAATAAAATATGTCACCCAATGCCTACCTCAATTTTAAGTTATTTATTTTATGTTTGAATGTATAAAAATAATCTATAGAATAATTCCCCCAAATTGAAAGAAAAGGATAATTCTTTGTTCTGTATGTGTATATGTGTGTGTGTGGGAGGGAGGAATGTCTGTATGTGTGCATCTCTGTGGGTATAATTGGCTTTCATTTCACTGTACACTTATCAGTGTCTTGAAATAAAATCTAAAATTGTATTGCAAATGAAGTTATTTTATATATTTATTAGACTTTTAGAGAATGTGTTTAATTTCTTTTTCTTATACTTTAAAAAAAGATTTTAATAATCTTTGATATTTGTCTTATTTGAATTATTTGTTGGATATGTATCAAGATAATATTAGGCACATATGACACTGATTTTGATTATTAAAGTACTTTACAGAAAATTAGATGTAGCATGGTGTAGCAGATACAAAGCCAGTCTTGGAGCCTGGAAAATCTGAATTGAAGTCCTACTTCTGACACATACTGGCTGTGTGACCCTAGTCAAGTCATTTAACCCTTGTATTTCAGATAATTTACTGACTGGCAGGGAGATTTTCTTTACCAAATAGCTCTCAATGCCCTTAAAATCACAAGATTTATTCCCTAACCTTAACTTTTATATTAAATTATGGTTTCTGAACTAATTTCATCAATTTTCATCAGGGCAAAAAAAAAGATGTTTAACAAGCCTTTACATGAAAACAAAAGCATTTCAATAAAGACCAACAGTTGAATCCATTGCTTTGAATGTTATATATGCATACATGTATGTATGTATATGTGTATGTATGTATCAGTGAGAGAGAGAAATAAACATTAGCTCTTGATTCAATGCCTAAGTAATTATAGTGAAGATCAAATTTGTTGTAGTTATATTTATCAGCTATAGAGAATAATTTCAAATTATGAGATGATAGATGGTCTACCACTCAACTTGGTTGTAGATGTGTCTTTGAGGAGCAAATGGACAAATGCTGCAGTTTTATATGTTTATTACTATTATAAACCAAAGATAAAACTATACTAACAAAATTATAATTTAGCCATGATATTTTTACAAATTTATTAAAGTTTGTCTCATTTTTATTCCTTTTTAAATTATATTTCCAAATATGCCTTTCCTGATGGAAACCAGAGAACATTATATCATATTTGACAGAATATGCTATTCCAATTATTAGACATCAAGAAATATATGAAAAGATGGCATTTATGACAGCATGAAATTGATTATATGAATAATTGCCCTTTAAAAAAATTCTATGCCACTGGAGAAGGAAAAGATTCTATTTGGAAGAAGAAAACACAAAAAAAAAACCACCCACCAAATCTATCATTTACACAGGATTTGTGTATCCAAAACAAGACATCGTTTATGTAAGGGTCAATGATTTAGAGTGAGCATCAGCTTTAGTCACTCAGCAATATCACTATGTTCTACTTGTACTCTAGCTCACAATCTGACAAGAAAATGAGTTTGCCCTTCCTACTAAATTGTTCAAACAAGGAGAAACAGATTGATCTTTCAATAGCCTTAATTTGTCTAAACTTGTATTTATGTCCAAGAGTAACTAAGGTCCTTTTCAACAAGAATTTATATTTTAGGTCTTTTGGTTCATAGATTTCTATAGGTATAAAATAAAATGACTCTATCTACTTAACTAATATATTTGAATAGCTAAGCCATTGAACAGTCAATCTAGACCAAGGGATTTAAGACTGTCAAAGTATAACACCAGCCTTTTATAGATGAGAAAATTGTACTTCCATAGTAAAGAGCAGACCTTGAATTTAAACACAGGTCTTCTTTCTCTAACTCCATGTATCTTACTTTAGTCCTTGGCTTTGTACAATTTAATAGTATATGTCCCAAAAGTCTTAGTGCAATTTCAAGCCATGTTGTATTCATTCACTATTTTTTAATTGAAAACTTTCAAAGAAATGGACTCAACTTTTGGAATTTATAAAAAATTCTGTTTTAAGTATATAGGATTATTAAACATTTTCTTTGCCCTGATTAAAAATAATGAAATTGATTCAGAAACCATAATTTTCTATAACAAATAGGAATAATTAATAAATCTGTGATTTCAATGGAAAGAAGCTATCTAGTAAAGAAAATCTCTGCCATTCAGCATTTTTCTGAAATGTATAGTTTTTTCTTTTTTAAAATTAATTTTTTTAGTTTTCAACATTCACTTCCATAAGATTTTGAGTTTAAATTTTCTCCCCCTTTTTCCCCTCCCACCTCCCCAAGATGGCATGCAGTCTGATATAGGCTCTACTTATACATTCATATTAAACATATTTTCACATTAGTCATGTTGTAAAGAAGAATTAGAACCAATGGGAGGGATCACAAGAAAGAAAAAAAAAACAAAACAACAAAAAAAGAAAGCAAATAGTATGCTTCCATCTGCATTCAGATTCCAAAGTTCTCTCTCCAGATGTGAATAGCATTTTCCATCATGAGTCTTTTGGAGTTGTCTTAAAACCTTACATTGCTGAGAAGAGCTAAGTCTATCAAAGTTAGTCATCACACAATGTGGCTGTTACTGTGTAAAATGTTCTACTGTTCTGCTCACTTCACTCAGCATCAGTTCATTGAAATATATAGTCTTAAGGAATTATAAGAGCACCGAGAGGTCAAATAACTTGCCAAGGGTCACACAGCAAGTATGTGTCAGAGGCAGAACTTCAATTCAGATCCTCCTGGCCCTAAGACTGGCTCTCTATCTGCTATACCATGCTGCATTTAATTTTCTGTAAAGTATTTAAATAATCAAAAATCAGTATCATAGCCACCAGGCACACATATTAGTGAGTGACAATAAAATAGTGCATGCTTAATTTACTGGTAACCCCAAACTGGATAAGAGTTGTAATGGATTACATCAGGATATCTTGAAAAGTGAATGTATACAACCAGCATGGATATATTCTGTTGTTGTTTGGGTCATTTTTGTCATGTCTCTTTGTGATCCCATTTTGGATTGCGTGTTTGTCTTGTTTTGTTTTGTTTTGTTTTTGGAGGGTTGTTTGTTTTTTGGCAAAGATATTGGACTAGTTTACCATTTCTTTCTCCAGCTCATTTTACAAATGAGGAACTAAGGCAAACAGGTAAAGTGATTTGCCTAGGGTCGCACTGAGGATGAGCTTTCCTGATTCTAAGTTCAGTGCTTTATCCAGTATCCCATCTATGGATATGTAACAGGAAAAATATTACTAATGGAATCTGCAAATGTAGTAGGCATTTGGAGTTTAAAATGAGATAGATGAAAAAAGAAAAATCTACAAAAACGTGGCAGGTTAAGCAGGACTATTTTATTGAAATCAATTAGATGGTGTTTCTTGAGTACCTACCAGTACATGATTTACCCAAACTATTCTCCACTGCTGCACTGCTCCCAAATTCAGGTTAAATATAAGTAAGAAAGGTAATTTTCTTTTACTATATTGGACTAAAATTTTAGAAGGAAGAAAAAACATATAGCTTGATAACATGTAGATAGAATGTGTAATGTTGCAATTTTGAATAAATCAGATCCCAAACTAGAAAGGCCTATATAAGAAATCTGTGTTATTTTGGTGTCATACAACCGTATTGTAAATAGAAAACTGGGATTAATGCAAAGAGTTTATCCCCACTTTAATAGCAAAGACAATTTTGCTTTGAAGTTAATAGATAGGAAACTCTGATACTTGGAAGAGTTTGGTGATTATGGGACAAATGGATTTGGTTTAGTTAATAAAAAAAATCAGTGAATACTTAAGGGCCTACTATGTGCCAACCACTGTGTTAAGTTCTAGGGATACAAAGAAAGGTAAAAGACAATCCCTGCCCTCATGGAGATCACCATCTAATTGGAGAAGTTAACACATAACGAGAAGCTGAAAAGGGGGGAAGGGTACCCAGCATGGTTGATAAAGTCTTATAACTGGATAGGAAATTATGAGATGACTGTCCTGGGACCCCTCCTTAAAATGGAGGATTTGGGAAGAGCTCTCTGATGTACTCACTCAATCCTCTCCAATAGGAGGGAGTAATGGACTACTGGGGAAGGGGATATTGAGGAGGTGTGAATTCAAGAGTTAATGTGATCTTACAGGAAGATGAGTTCCTGAAAGTAGAAAATTATCCAATCCAAGAGAGCAGCCAGATGAGAAATTAATTTACTTTCAGAAATGTGGCTTTTGATTTATTACCACAAGATTGAAGTGAGATGTTTCACTGAAGAGACCTTGATTTGAACCAGTCAGGTAGAGTTCACAGCTCACAACTCGAGAACTCAGAAAAACTGAGCTCAGAACTGATAACTCAAGAAATCTCAGAAGAACCAAAATTAGAATAGTTCTTATCTCAGGCTAGACCTCCAGTCTGGTCTAGAAAGAGACCTTAGAGCTAGAATTAACATTTGATGCTTAAAAGAGCTAAGTAGATTAGGAAAGGCTTTACTTTTCTCTACTTTGACATCCATTGCAAAGATGTGGAAACCCTTCAGAACCCAGACAAGGTAACCAACATAGAAAAGCTCTAGAGATGCTAGGCTTAGGGTTTTTTCTTTTGATGGAAGAGTATTAATACTACCTCAGCATCCTCGAGGAAGAATTGAGCATACAGTGAAAAAACAGGCTTACCCAGCAGTCTCTCCAATTGTGCAGACTCTCCAATTAATGTCCACAGTACAGAACTGAAAGTTGCTCTAGAACATGTGTTCTCTACATATAAGCCTGCATGCTATGGTTTTACAACTTAGTCAACAAGCATTTATTAGTCATTTACTATGTGTCACATCCTGTGTACCTTCTCCTCCCAAAGGCATTGTGTACTTTGGTGGGATGGTGTTTTCTTGATTTATGGGCATAGTGTTGTTACCATTATTTTGGCTTCACCTTCTATTTAGTAAATATTTCTGATCAAAAGGCAATTAAAATGGAGCCAAGATGGCAAAGCAGAAGCAGCAACCCAGGTGAACTATCCCAACATTCCCCTCCAAACAACTTTAAAATAAATCCTCAAATCAATTTTGGAGAAGCAGAATCACCAAAATGTTGGCGTGAAACATTTTTTCAGCCTAAGGCAACTTAGAAGGCCATCAGGAGAAGTCTGTCACTCTGGAGTGGAGGCCCATTCAGAGCATATGTACACAGTGGCATCATACGAGTTCAGGCCTTGAAGGTGACCACAGCAGGAACAGCAGCTGCTTTGAGAACTCTCAGCCCAGAGAGAGTAACAGGGCTGGCCAATCAGAAAGAGATTACAAGTGACACCTTGCTGACACTGGGAGTAGCTGGTGTTGATTGGTAACTCTATTGCCCATAAGCAGTTCTGGGTCACAGTTTAAGGATAGAGAGGAACACTTGTGGCTAGGCACAAAGAAACAGGTGGGCCCTGATTGTAACTGCAGGGGACCTGAGGCCCTTCCTGAGTAAGAAAAGTGACTACACCTCTTCCTGTATCATATAACCTTGGGAGCACTAAAAACTTACAGAACCCCATAACTAACTCTGAAAATAGCAGCATGAAAAAGCTTGAAGCTTGGGAAAGTACCTCCCCATCCTCAGGTGAGCAGAGCCCAACTTTAACATAAATTTCAAAGTCAAGAAATAGGCTGCAAAAAGGAGCAAACAGAAAAAAAAAAAATGACTAGCCTGTAAAAAGCTGCTACAGTGACAGGGAAGACCAAAACAAGAAGTTAGAAAAAAAATTTCATGTGAAAATGAAGACAAGCAAAACTTCAAAGAAAATGCTAATTGGGTCAAAGCCCAAAAAGAATTCCTGGAAGAGTTAAAGAAAGAGATGAGTGGTAGAGTAAAAAAAAATTGAAAAAGAAATGAGAATGATGCAAGAAAATTACAAAAGAGGATTCAACACTTGGTAGAAGAAACATAAAAATACTGAAAAAAATAACACCTCAAAAAACAGAATTGGCCTAATGGTAAAAGAGGCACAAAAACTCACCGAAGAAAATGATTCCTTAAAAATTAGAATTGGGCAAATGGAAGCTAATGACTTCATGAGATATCAAGAAATGACAGTTAGTAGAAACATTTTGGCTAATTTGTTATGAGGGCACACCAGAGAAGGCTCAAAAGCTCCAGTGTTTAGTAGTACACAAGTATCTACCATATAAGGTTTAACCCTAGAATTCTGAGTAAGAGTTCCCCATCAGGGAACTGCTGTGACCCACAGGTAATGTGAATGAGTCAACTCAGAGGGGGAAAATGAGAGAGAGGAATCCAAAGGATGGGGAGAAACTAGTCCAATATTTATATGTCCAGAAGCAAAAACAGTGCCTGAAAAATGCTTGTAGATTAGTTTATAATAGGGAAATAAGACACTAATGCAGGTAGTTAACATGCACATGGTTATATAGGTTAATGGGTAAGAGAAATCAAAGGGTTGCATAAGGTCTGTGGGTGAAGGTTATTAATGATTGGTGACAGTGAACATGAAAGCCTTCTTGTAGGAGATGATATTTGAGTTGGGCTTTGAAAGATGGGAGAAAGTCTGTTGTACTAATTTAGAGAGCTGATCTTAAAATCAGGAAAACTCGGGTTTGTGAGCTGACTTTGTCACATATTTCCACATGTGTGAACATGAAAACATACTCATCCTTTCAGTACCCCGGCAATTCTCTAGGACAATTAGCATTATTACTATGAGCAGGCAACTTGAGTTTTCTAGGCCTGATTTTTTTCACTTATAAATGAGAAGTTGAACTCAGATGATTAAGACCAATCGCAAGTCTAAATCTGTGATCCTGATTCTGTTGTAATCAAATTCATGTTGCTGATTGGCTTTTATAGAGTGATTTTCTACACTGTGAATTTCCGACACAGATAAAATCATAATTAATGACCAAACAAAAAAATCAGTAAGTAATATGAGGAAGGGAATACATTCTGGTCTTGAACAAAAATATGAAGGGAGGAAAGTGCATGATGTTTTCAGGAGACAAAAAAAAGAACACCCTAAATGGAGTAGAGATTATTTAGAGGGTAATAACATTAGATAATACTTTAGAGGTGGGGTGGCAGCAGATTGTTGGGTTATTGAATTCCATTCGGTGGTGTATTTTTTCTCACTGGACACTAGATAGCCACTAAAGATTTTTGAGCAGAAGAGTGATGAAACTTGATCTACTTACAAGAAAAATGTTTCTAGCAGCAGTAGCCAGGATAGTTTGGAAGAGGAAAAAGTGGAAAGAAGAGTAAGGATGGATGATAATGAGGGCTTCTAGCAAGGTAGTGGCAGCAAAATATAAAGAGGAACTGACAGAATTTCAAAATGTGGTACAGTAAGGATAAAAAGAACTTGGTACCTTTTGACCCAGCAATACCACTTCTAGGGCTGTATCCCAAAGAGATCATAAAAATAGGAAAAAGACCCATGTGTACAAAAATATTTATAGCAGCTCTTTTTGTGGTGGCAAAAAATTGGAAATTGAGGGGATGCCCATCAATTGGGGAATGGCTGAACAAGTTGTGGTATATGAATGTAATGGAATACTACTGTGCTATAAGAAATGATGAGCAGGCAGGCTTCAGAAAAACCTGGACGGATTTATATGAACTGATGTTGAGTGAAGTGAGCAGAATCAGGAGAACATTGTACACAGTAACAGCCACATAGTGTGATGACGGACTTTGATAGGTGTGACTCTTCTCTGCAATGCAAGGATCTAAGACAACTCCAAAAGACTCATGATGGAAAATGCTATCCATATCCAGAGAAAGAATTGGGAAGTCTGAATGCAGATCAAAGCATACTACTTGTTCTCTCTCTCTTTTTTGTTTCTTCTTTCTCATGGTTCCTCACATTCATTCCAATTCTTCTTTACAACATGACTAATGTGAAAATATATTTAATGAGAATTTATATATAGAGCCTAAATCAGATTGCATGCCATCTTGTGGAAAGGTTAGGAGAGGGAGGTGGAGAAAATTTAAAAATCAAAAGCTTATGGAAGTGAATTTTGAAAACTAAAAATAAATAATTTAATTTGAAAATTAAAAAAGAAAAAGAAAGTTAATAAAAATATTTTTTGTTGATACTATAGTATACTGTTTAATAGGCCAGGTGATCGGGGCAGCTAGGTGGCACAGTGGGGGGCAGTTAAGTGGTGCAGTGGATAGATCACTGGCCCTGGATTCAGGAGGACCTGAATTCAAATCTGGCCTCAGATACATAACACTTACTAGCTGTGTGACCCTGGGAAAGTCACTTAACCCCATTGCCTAGCCAAAAAAAAAAAAATAGACCAGGCGATCTTATTATATATGAGTTATACCTTAGACAGATGCTTTGTCAGACTCACTGGCCTCCTTAGTGCAGCCAACACAGTAATTAGGAAATGTTTCACAAAATAAATAAAAATACAAGAAAAAAAGAACTTGGTAACTGAGTGAAAATGAAAGTTGAGGAAGAAGAAAGAGTTGGATACAAACAAAAAACAAACAACAAAACAAAAGGGAAAAAGGCAAATGGAAGGGGGAAATAGTATTATTTTTTTCTTATTCTCCTAAATATTCACTAATGTTGAAATGTAAATCCATAGAGGATAAAAAAGTCCTATTTCAGTACTCAGAAGGTTTGGTTGCATAGGTGAGTTTGTTTCAGTGAAGTACTGGGAACAGAATAATGTACCATCCCTCTACATTTTAAGATGATAACTTGGCTTTTAAATTTATTGAAATGAGAGGAAATTTGAATATTATTGAAACTAATTAATTGGTTATTTACCTGGAAGTGTTCTTTATTTTTATTCAGTTCTTGATCTCCTTGATTCCAGAGTTATGAAGCTTCTTTAATTCTCTCATTGTACTATATTTGTACTCTGCACCCTTAATTTATTCTACTTGAGCTAGTAGCCAACACCATGCATTAAGCCTTTGAAATGGTATCTTTTGATATTTTGTTTAGAGTCTCAAACTCCTTGTTAATGGTAAAATGTTAATATAATCACATTGATTTTCTTAGATTTGCCCTTATATTTGGCAAGGGGGTTTAGGACCTGATTGTGCAAATCAAGTAATTCTCTTTTCCTGCTTCAACCCACTTAGGTTTCAGTAATCCTTGCTTATTGTAAACTGAAAAGTAAGTCACAAAAAGATAAATCACATTGTAACTTCTCATCTGTAAGTGTAAATTGTTATATTAGGTGTTAATGTAATTTAAATATGTATAACATTCACCAGAAAACCTTACTGAGATAAATTATGTGTATAGAAATATAATTCTTTAGAATCATGTTATCTGAGACCTAAATATAGTCAGAGGTGAAGTGTTTGAATTACTGATATTAGGAGCTGATTTTCCTTGCTAATTCTAGTGAATACCAAGTATTAAGGTTATTGGATTTTCTTCCATTGAAAGTGTTGATAAACATGCCACAACAGATGTAGTGAACATGCTTTGAGAAAGATGCTATCATTTGCCATACTGGAAGAACAAGTAGCTTGGAGGATGTGATAAAGAGTCATTTCTACTTCTAAAGTCATTAATACACTTTCAAGGTCATTTCAAAGTCAATATCACCTCTGCATGCCGCAAGATCATTGCATTTAGAGTAACAGGCCATTTTTAGCTACCAATATGTCTTTATTCTCTTTGGTCAGTTTTCTTATCTATAAATGAAAGGATTGAACTTTCCATTTATAGATCAACCAAATGGCATTTATTAATAATAATAGCTAGTATTTATGTAGCACTTTAAGTTATGCAAAGCAATTTCCAAATACTATCTTATTTGACTTTCACGACAACTCTAGGAGGGAGATTTTATTCTTATACCCATTTTACAGATGAGGGCAGACAGAAGTTGTGAGTTATCATGGTCACACAACTATCAAGTATCTGAGGCAGGATTTTAAGTCAGGCCTTCCTAACTCTAGGTCCTGGGCTCCATCAACTTGGTCACCTTGCTACCTCTTACTTTATGTCAGGTCCTCTCCTAAGCAATGGACATAAAAAAAAAAAAAAAACAAATCACTGCCTGCTCTCAAGGAGCTTACATTGTAATGCGGGGACAACTTGTACCTAAAAAGGCAATAGATAATATATAAGGATCTTACCTTCTCTAAATATTAATAAACACAGAATACTGGAACCTTTTCTTTTACATTTGCAATCCCTTCCTCTAGTTCTGAGGAAGAGTCTCATCACAAAATAGCCAAAAGCCACGGGCTTCTTTCCTGCATGACATATGTCATAAATCACAGCTGACTGCCCTTATTACTTTCCTAGGCCATTGATCTTCAGAATGAATTGTGTCTGAAAACCCAGGCATGCATAACTGTTGCTCATCTAGTTCTATTCCTTCCCATTCAAAGTTGGTATATGTCATTTAACCATAGAAAATTGTCGAATAATATTGCTATGGGGCTTTAATAGATGTTAATTCTTGTCTTTATATTCACAAGCCTTAAACTTACTGAGTGCTTCAAAAATGTTTGTTGAATTGAATGCTTGCCTTCCTCTTATAAGAGCTAGGATTTATAGATTACTTACTATGAGTCAAGCACTGTCCTAAGTGCTTTACAATTATTATCTCTTTTGATTTTCACAAAAAATGTTGGAAGGTAAGTGCTATTATTATCCACATTTTTCAAATAAGGAAAGTGAGACAAAGAGAGGTTAAGTAACTTCCGCAAGTTCACCCAGCTAGTGTCTGAGGCTGAATTTGAACTCAGGTCTTCCTGACACCAGGCCTAGTGCTCTATCTACTGCACTATGTAACTACCCCATGTCCTATACATTCTTTTAGGTACAGATTATATTCTACTCCTCCATAAAATATTGAATGTTTTATTTTTTTTAACATTTTTATTTAAAATTTTGAGTTCCAAATTCTATCCTTCTTTCCCCTCTCCCCTCCTTCTTTCCTGATATGGTAAGCAATCAGATATAGGTTATACATGTGCAATTATGTAAAATATTTCCATATTAGTCATTTTGCACAAGAAGGCTCAGAAGAAAAAGAAAGTGAAAAATAGCATGTTTCAGTCTTTATTCAATCAATATCAGCTATTTCTCTAGAGTTGGGTAATATTCTTCATCATTAGTCTTTTGGGATTGACCTGGATCATTGTATTGCTGAGAATACCTAAGTTATTCAAAGTTCATCATTGAACAATAGTGCTGCTACTATGTAAAATGTTTCCCTGGTTTGATTCACTTACCACTATGCAGTAGTTCATGTAAGTCTTTCCAGGTTTTTCTGAAATCATTCTGCTGTCGTTTCTTATAGAACAACAATATTCCATTGCAATCATATACCGCAGCTCATTTAGCCATTCCTCAATTGATAAGCATCCCTTTGATTTATATTGAATGCTATAGCTCACTCTCTGTTCCTTCTTAACTGCGTACTGTGTTATTTGAATTATGTGGCATGAAATTCAACATTTAATTAATTAAATAGTTTTTAATATAATATATAATACAATTTGTTAAATAATTTGATAAATATAATTAATTAGATTTTAATTTATTACTTTATTAAATTTAATTAATAACTATTATTTAAATTCTTCCTATTCCCAGAATTTTTGGTCATTGAAACCTCAAAGCAATTAAATAAGTATTAAATAATAAAATAAATATTATGAAAATGTATATCAAATATAATTTAATGATGAAAATAAATATTTAGAATTTGCATATGTCAAATTAGACTTTTTATTTAAATTAACAAACCATTCACAGAATGAGTATCATAACTATCTATATGTTATGTATGCTAATATGTATATATATAGGAGGAAGCCTATATATATGCACATATAAATACATACATGCATGTGTACACAAACACATATATACATACACACAAAGATATATACATGTACACACATATATACATGTGTATATATATTGTGTGCTTATATATAATTGTATATATAATATATAATCATATATATGTGAAACCATATAGATATAGATATAGATATAGATATAGATATAGACATAGATATAGACATAGATATATATGAAGTTCCCTGACATGGTCATCCATCTTTTACTTGAAGACCTCCATGGTAGTGTTGAGAAGACCTACCACTGCTCAAGGCTACCCATTCCACTTTTGGAGAGCTTTTATTTTTACGAAATTTGGTTTGTTTGTTTTTTTCCCTGACTTTAAGCCTACTTATGCCTCTTTGCAATTCCCATTACTCCTGGTTCTGTCTAGAGTCAAAACAAATCTAATCTGTCCTTCACATGACTGCCTTTTAAGATACTTAAAGAGAGCTATTGTGCTCTCCCCCAAATCTTTTCTTCTCCAGAATAAATATGTCCAGTTCTTTCAGCCAATCTTTATATGACATAGACACCAAATCTAAACCTTGTCCACCTTATTGATATCCTTCTTAAACTCTGGCATCCAGAACTGAGCAGAATGTTTCAGAGATGAGCTCTGTCAAATGCAGAATACAGCAGGATACAGCAGGATACTTAGTTCCTTATTCTGGGAAGCTATGTCTCTCTTAAAGTAGTCCAAGATGCCATAAACTTTTTTGGTTGCTATTTCACAATTTTTGTTTTTGTTCAGTTGTTTTCAGTTGTGTCTAACTCTTTGTGACCTCATTTGGAGTTTTCTTGGCAAAGATACTGGAGTGTGTGGCATTACCTTTCCAGCTTATTTTGTAAATGAGGAGACTGAGGCAAATTGAGTTAAATGATTTGCCCAGGGTCACACAGCTAGTAAGTGTCTGAGGTTGGAGTTGGACTCATGAGGATGAGCCTTCCTAACTCTAAGCACAGCATTTTATCCACTGCACCACCCTAGCTGCCTGCTATATTATGATGCTGATTCACAATGAGCAGTCCCCCAACTCTCTGATTTTTCTCAGAATAATTGCTGTCTAACCATAACTCTTTATTTTGTATTTGTGAACTTGATGTTTTTTGCTTATGTGTAAGACTTTATATTTTCCTCTATTTGATTTCATTTTATTAGATTCAACAAAATGCTCTAACTTGCAAAGATTAATTTTCATTCTAATTGTGTCATATACTATTAACTATCCCTTCCAGCTTTGTGAAATCCACAAATCTGAATAAGCATGTCTTCTATTTCTTCATCCAAGGCATTGGATCCATGGAGTCCAGCTTTTAAAATAGTCTTGATTTATTTTAATGATATTATTGTCTGGTCCATGTTTTTGAGGTTTACAAGAATAGTATGAGATAATTTATCAAAGGTTTGCTAAAATGAGGGTAAAATATATTCACAGTATCTCTGTACCTATTAGATGATATTTTAAAAAATGAAATGAAGTTAGATTGTCATGATCTGTTCTTGATGAGGCTATAATGGCTCTTTTTTAATCAGAGCTTTCTTTTATAGATGTTCACAATATATCTCATTAGTAATCGGTTCTTGGTTCTTCTCAGGAATCAAATTCAAACTCATTGGTCTATATGTTCCTAGTATCATTCTCTTCC
This sequence comes from Vombatus ursinus, assembly GCF_900497805.2. NCBI lineage: Eukaryota > Metazoa > Chordata > Mammalia > Diprotodontia > Vombatidae > Vombatus > Vombatus ursinus. The sequence continues at coordinate 35,522,314 of NW_020954619.1, forward strand.
TTTTTTTTAAAGCAAGACATTTGCCCTTTTCCATCTTTTAATACCTATCAGGTTTAACATGACCTTTCCAGATTTTACTAGCTGAAGTTCCATAGGCATACCTATCAACTCTTTTTAGAATGTGAAGAGGTAGTTTATCTGGCCCCCCTAACATGAATTCATCAGCTTAACTCAGTGCTCTCCTGAGATTTTATTTATGCTGGACACCAACTCTCACTAGTCATTTTTTGTTATTTCTGGTGTATGGCAGATAGGTGGCACAATGGATAGAGTACTGGGCCCAGATTCAGAAAGACCTGAGGTCAGATATGACCTTAGACACTTCAAAATTGTGTAGACCTGTGCAATTCACAATCTCTGCCTCAGTTTATTCATCTGTCACATAGGGATAATAGTATCACACATACTACATCTTCTAAGTTGATTCCTGTAGGCCTCTTCTTCCCTATCAAATTATTCATGTGGTAGCTAGGAATAGGATTTCCCATATCTGCTATTACTCCTCTCAGCTCAGCCTGATAATGAAGGAATTTCTACTCTCCTCCAAATTATAACACTGCCAATTTTCTAATTATTTAAGGTACAAACAACTTACTTGGATCAAATGGTGAAAAAATACTTTTTTTTTTTCAGAATTAGGCCTGGCAGAGGACTTTGACCGACACTGCTTTTAATAAGAATGGATTTTTACTTAGACTAAGAAAATTTCCAAGAGTAATAATAGTTCTGATATCTTTCAATCAATCACACATGTATACAGGTCCTCCAAAACTGTATTTTTTTTCTTCCAAACTGGGCTATCTGAACCCATTAGAAAAAAATTAAAAGGATTCCAGTGTATTTTGACATGGATAAACAAACAAATTAATCATTTTTGTGACTTCATAAAATTGTGAGATTACATTTACACTACTGTTCTCTTATAAACTATGCAGTATTTTCTCTAGTCTCTGCTTTTCATATAGCAAAATATAGAAAAAAATTAGTCTGAATGAAACACAATATTTATTTTCAAATGTGCTGAAAGTGATTATTCTATTTCCTTTTTACTTAAATTGCATGCTGTAGTTGTTATTATTTATTTTAAGGTGCATTTAATTATATTCAATAAGTATTTTTGAGTGCCTATTATATGCAGAATATAATATTGACAGAACTAGAAAGGGGGAAAAGTATAAATGAATTGTGGCTTTTATCATGGAACTTGCAAGATAGTTGGCATTTAAGCAACTAAATATAATATAAAATCATACCTGCCAACTAATTAGAGGGGTACTAACATAGTACTAACGTAACTATGGTGGTTCCATGAAAGTCGGGTGTAAGCCTTTGGATGGCAGAAACTCTTCTCCTTTTGCTTTTGTATCTCTTGTACCTAGCATGTAAAAGTCATTAAATAAATGTTTATTGATTGATTGATATAGCTCCTTAGAATAAATATTAAGACATGTAACACCTTGGATTTAACTATCATCCACAAGTAGTGAGATCAAAAACTCTGACATTCTTTAACTAATCCAAAACCTTCCAAAAATCATTCCATTTCTCCCTATGCCTCACCACCCAAAAAGACAAAACAAACCAAAGTATTCTCTTTCTTACCCCTAAGAACTTTCTCAGGGGATAACTCTTCTCTAATTTCACTCCTCCCTTTATAGTCTTGACCTTATAATTAACAATTCAATTCATGATGTACTCCATGCTAGATCTCTTTCTCCTGTTGATTCTCATGACTTGCTGAATTCCAAGTTCCTATACTGTGGAATGGAACTATATTGAGTCCTACAACCAAGCTGACTGGATCTACAATAGATTTATGTTATGTAATCTCACAGCAGCCAGGTATTCCTTTTGCTATCCTTTAATTGATCCCAGTCCCATTCTATACATGGGAATGGCATAGAAAATAGAGGAAGCATGGCATCATGGATGGAGATCTGACTGGGGAACTAGGATTACATAGATTCAAGACTTGTTCCTGACATATACTAACTGTATGACCCTGAACAAATCACTTAACCTCTCGGTGTTCTAGACAGCTCTCTAATATTATAAGTTGCAAAGAAATTGCTGATGTTCATTGGTAGAGGGAATATTGTCAACTTGCAGTTTCTTATACCCATGCAGTCACAGGTCTCTTTCCCCATTCCAATTCTTCACATACATGTTTTAAAACTTCTCTTCCCTCAAGATTTCCATACTTCTTACAATTTCCATCAAAATACCTAGACTCATAAATTTCCAAGAAAAGAGAGGCCATTACCACAGGTTCCCTCCTTTTTCCCCTTCTCTTAATCTCAAAACCCCTTGACATTATCTTCATCTTTCTACTCTTTTATTCTAGCTTATGATAATGTGGTAGCCCTTCACCTTTAGGTCAGTCCCTTGAGGCCATTCCTGCCTGTATTCTATAGATTGCCCCCTTAATCATCCTTTTTTCTCTCTAAAACCTTAAAATTCTCCCTCTCTACTGGTTATTTACATGTTTTTTTGAAGTATATTCATGTCTACCCATCATTAAGCCACAACAATACTTTCATTATACCCTACTATTCCCTGAAACTATCAAACTGTACTTATCCTCTCTTTTTCAGCCAAACTAAAAAAAAAAAAACCTGGAATTCTGACTCCACATCTTCTTGTGTTACTAAACTGGTTCTTTCCACAGTTACCAACAATTTTAACTATCAAAACTTATCCAATGTGCAGAGGTCAAATCTGATGGGCTTTTTTCAGTCATTATTCTTATTGGTCTTTCTGTAGCATTTTCTATCTTGGACAAGGTTTAGCTGGATAAGCTTTCTCCTCTGGCTTTACAAGAAATTCCTCTCTTTGGGTTCTCTTCCTATCTCTTTCTCAGTCTCTCCTCTCCCTAGCTCAATTCATATCTTGCTTCCTACCTAGATTATCTGAACTACTTTTTTATTCTTTCAATACACTTAATAGACTAAAGAATAAATTCTCTTTTAAAGTGAGCATAATTGTGTGATTAAAGGACCTGTGTTGGACCTCTTCACTTCCAGAATTCCCATCAGATCTCATGGTGATATTTGCATACATGTATGTGTATGCATATACGTGCATAAATTCATGTGTATATAAAATCTTACATCCATATCCTCACAGCTTACATGGTCACTGCCCTCATCTCATGACCTTTTGCCTGGACTATTGCAATAGGCTCCTAACTGGCCTTATGATTCAAATCTCTCTCCTATCCGATCCTCCTTCATATACTTGCCAAAGTTAATTTCCTTACATACCAGTCAGAATATATCATTTCTCTATTCACTAAAACCCACTGGCTCCCTATTGCTTCTAGATTCAAATATGAATTCCTCTATTTGGCTTTCAAAGCCTGACTTCAGCCTAGTTTTCTAACCTCTTTGTATGTTACTCTGCTTCCTGAAATCTATGGCACACCCAAACTCTCCTTCTTGTTATAATTATGTTGTTATAATATTATATTGTTATTATACCATGTTATTCTTGTTATTCTTATCACCCAGAATCCATTCTGTCTCTGCTTTCTATGCACTGGCACTGCCTATCTCCCAGACCTGGAATGCCCTACTGTATATCCTTACCTTCACCTTGCAGCATTTCTTACTTTCTTCAAAACTCAACTTGGGTACCGCTCCATACTTAAAGCTGTTCTTCATCCCTCCAAGCTACGTCCTGTCTTTGTATACTTTATACGTATTTTGTTTCATTCTTTATATACTTGTATGTGTGCATGGTATCACTCTCAGAATGGTGTGGGCTCCTTGAGATCAGAGAAGGTTTTGTTTTTTTTATTTTGTATCTCCAGCACCCAGCAGTGTCTATCACATAGTAGCAGACTATAAAATCTTGGTGATTGATAGATTGACTTTTGTTTCTTCCTTGCTTTTTTTAAAAAAAAATTATTTATTTTATTCCTCTTAGCTTCCTAAACAGGCAGTTCCTTTATTTTATTTTATTTTTTAAATTGTTTGTCCTTTATTCTAGCATCTCATTAATTTCTGGATATTAAAAAATAGTTAAGCAAAACTATCCACTGTGTGGACTCCTTCTCAAAGCATATGCAACAGAACATGTCTGTAGCCCCCTGCATCTCCAATGAAAGGATGTATAAACATTCCTTCATCTCTTTTCTGGTGCTGACAGGTCAATAGAATCAGCATCCATATTTCTTTAATTGTTCTTTTTATTTATATGACTGTAATTAATGTGTATGTTACTTTCCTGATTCTTTTTACTTCATTTACTTCATGTTTTCCCAAAAAATGGGACAATAGATAGAGAATGGATGGATCTTTGATTTCATTGGAATAGGGAAACTCTCAGATTAAATAATTCCCTTTATCTCATGTTTCACTTCATATGTCATAATGCTTATTACTTGAATTTTGTTGCTTAGTGATTAATTTTATTTCTTCAATAAATATCTTCAGAATTCAGTAATTACCAGTTTTCTCATATTGGTATTGCAATATTATGCTACATTTATGGTCTTCTCAACGTTTTTTGGAAAATTAATGGTGTAGCTCCTTTATCTAGTACCAGACTAGATTTCATGTTTATCTGGAACATGATAAGCTTGTTTATTTTTGCAAGCTTACTAAGTCTCATTGCAAGGAAGTCTATAAATACTAGATATCTAGTGACTTTGAACCATTAGAAAATGAAAATAAGCAGTTTCCTGTGATTACTTGTTTGATCTCTTGGAGCCTGGACTCTCATAGAGACCTCTGACATTAATCAGCTCTGTGACAATGGGAAAACTGATTTAATTGCCCTGAACTTCAATGTCTTCATCTATAGAATGAGGATAATAATACCTCTAGCATCTATCTCCCAAGGTTTTTGTAAGATTCAAATAAGATAATGTGTGTAAAATGTTTCCCAAAATTAAAGAGCTGCATAAATGTCAGTAGCTATTATGATTATTTTTAGAAAGTTCTCATTTTGTTCAATAGGATTGAGGTAGAAATAATCCTGCGACAAGTTATTATCCTACCATTATTCTTTCATATTAAGTGTTCACAGACTATGATAGATAAAAATAATTGTCTTTAAAAAAGTTGAATAATTGTTGTTGTGTGTAGGAACTGGACTTGGAATTAGGAAGTCCTGGGTTCAAGTCACTTAATCTTTCTCTTTCTTCATTTCTTTATTTGTAAAATGAAGAGGTTAAACTCAGTAAACACTAAAGTCTCTACCAGTTCTAAGTCTATGACCCTATGAAAGGTATGAGACCCATATAAAACTCATTTTCTGTGGTTTCAGTGAAAATGCCTTTAGCAAAATTCCAATAACACAGAGAACAAGTGGGATCATATATACATATATATATATATATATATATAAAATGGGGTATGGTGTATGGCCAGAGCTCCTGGGATAATATCTGTCCACATGGAGAAATTAAGGAACTTGCTTCTGAGAGAATCATGAGAGTATGTAAGGGAAGTTCCTTGGAGAAACTGTGGTGCCTGTGTAAAGAATTCTGGGCCATGGAGAGATTGTGAAGCATGCATAGAACTCCTTTAATTTATTCAGGCCTGCTAACTGAAGAAAAGAATTTTGATTTGCTATGGAGGCATTGAAATACACCTGGCAGCATCAGCCACCTTTTCTTTTTCCTCATTCTTTTTTGACTTCAATTGCTGATGTCTTAGCTCATGGTATCTTGTGAGAATACATGTCAACTCTGAAAGTTTCAAAATGTTGAGATATTAAACCATAGAAGTCTGTGACTAAGAGTCTAGTTTGGGTTTTGTATACAGTATAGCAGCTATGCCCTGAGGAACAAGAAATAACCTATGAAAGTAATGTTTGGAACTCTAGCCCAGTGGTATCTGAGACATGGACTCATGAGACAGGTGTATACCACCTGGACATGAACTTGGTGAGACCAAGTTGGATAGGAGCTATGTTTCAAGCCTATGCCCTCTGAGGTCCAAGTGGTATAGGGGAGAGTATACCTCTTACGTGCTGGTGGGGAAAAGTTTGTGTTTTTGTTCTTGCCATATCTTTGAGGTAAAAATACTTTTTTTATAGTCAGTTGATGATAAGGGATTGAATGGAACTGGGATCCTAATCAGTGGCCAACAACAATGCAGGGAAAACAAGTTAATGGAGACTCTATCTAATGGTAATAGAGAAAAAGCCATCTCAAACACTTTCTCACAGTACCTGGCAGATATAGCCTATGTGGCACTGAGGGAGTGGGGCCAAGGTTATACACTCTAACTTACTTCGATGGGTTCTCAAATGATTTTTTTAATCTCCTCTACTACTTCTCTATATTATGTAAAGCTTTTTGTTCCATATGTCATGGTAATTATGAGTTTTGGGTACTTACATATAAAATCTAAGAACACTGGTTTTTAAGAACATTATTCATAAGATTTTATGAATCTGTGTTATGATCCAGACAATTGTGCACAATCATTTGTTGTGTTATAATAGTCTGTTTCCAATACAGTATATTGGTCCAGTTTTCCTGGATATTTTGAGCTCTTTATTTATGGTATGCTGATATTGTTGTCTTTTAGTTCATGAAATATAGGAAGTTTCTGATGTGTAATTCTAGTATCACATATTGCTGTGTATTCAGTAGGTCAGTCAATAACAACAAACATTTTTAAAGTGTTAAAATTTTGCAGATTGAAATATGTGATATATGTATGTATATATATACATACACACAAATATATACCATTTTCTTTCATAATCTAACAGGTATTGTTGAATTATTATTACTAAGTTTTTTTATTGATTCCTCATGTTTTATATAATAATAACGAATGTGTAAGGTTTACCCACCCTTTCTTCCCTACTAGTTTTGTACCATTAATCTTATGCAACAAAGAAAAAATGTTAATCAAAAACAACTGATGCAATGACAGTATCTGATAGTGTATGCATAATTCTGCTCTAACATATCCCACCTTTGTCCTTTGATGAGATCACAGTTGAGAGTATGGACATATATTATTATCTGTTCTTGAGGACCAAGTATAGTCATTATATCATGAGTTTGCATAATTTTTGTGTTTTTTTATTTATATTATTTTAATCACTTTGTAGATATTGCTTGCTCTATATCCATTTTTACAAGTTCTTATATGTTTCTCCCTATTAGTTTGTGAGCACCCTATTAGCTTGTGATAGCATAGACTATCTTTCACCTTTCTTTGTATCCTCATCACTTAGAACAGTGCCTACAACATTGTAGGTGATTCATAAATGTTAATTAACTGACTGATTTATTCATGTTGCCCCCTTTTGTTTTGTGGAACACACCTGTGAAATCACTGGTCTTGGTGTTTCTTAATGCAAAATAATAATCTGTTATATTTTTATCCCCCAAACTATTTAGCCATTTCCCTATCAACTGGCACCCACTTTGTTTCAAGTTCTTTACTACCACAAAACTGCTATTTTCTATTTTTAGGACATTTCTTTTGTCTTAGATTTCCTTAATTCTTTCTTAGAATATCTGTATAAAATATTAGGGGGCATTCTTTTGTAGCAATTTAATAAATGTTCTTTTGTCTTCTAATATGTTCTTTCATTTTTTCTACTTCTATCTTCTAGTAAATTCCATTACAAATATTAAAAACTTTTATAAAGGGAAGAAGAATCTTTTTTTTTAAAGCAAAGAAATATTTTCAATCATACCCAAACCAAGAGATTGCAGCTGACCAGAGTTAGACTAGGACTAATAGGAAAATGATTTTATTACTTCTCTTTATCATATTTGAATTTTGTTATTCATCCAATTCAATCAGCATTGCCAGTATAAAGAACAATAGATTTGGAATCAGTGGACATGGAAGAGAATACCATACTCTTCTACTTTCTAACCAAGATAGGACTTTGTTTTTTAAACCACACTTTTCTTATTTATAAGATGGAGAATAAGGATGGATTATTTCAACTATCAAAAGAAATAAGTATTTTGTAGATTGTAAAGCAACCATATAAGACATGAGATTTTAGGATTTAGAGGTAAAGAAGAATCTTCTAGATTTGCTAATAAGTAATTATGGGCCCACAAAGGTGAAATGACTTGACTTCTTTAAGTCAGAGAAGTAATAGCAGTCAAAATTGCAGCCTAGATTCTTTAAAAAGAATTCAGGGTACTTGCCACTGTATTAGAATGTTGGAAACCACCTTCATATTCATATAAATTATACAAGATCAATGTGTGATTAACTACAAAAAACTTGGTTTTGGTTCAGTAAAATATCCTATTTAACAGGTAAAGATTCAGTAAAAATTTGGCAAACTTTGATTGGATAATCCTTAATTTATTTTAATGAAAATTTTATGAAGCATTGAAGTAATCTTTATTTACTCCGTTGTGAAAATTTAATTAATTTCACAAACTTCTGATTGTTTTAAAACCTCATTATATTAAGACAAATCTCAAAACTTTAAAAAAATCATTTGTGAACTATTAAATGTAGCAATTGGTTACTCATGATCATTAATAAATGAAAGTATTGAAAACTGAGTAACAATTTTATTCCTTTAATGCACTTATGATGATGTATCATTAACTTTTTATATCTGGTTTTAAGGCTTAATGCATTTTCTTTAAGATTAGGATAAAAGCAGTCATATTATAATGGGTGCAAGAAGAAACAGCTGTAGCAGTTTAGAGCTACCTGTAGTTGAGGACAACAGCAGCCTGAGTAGCCTGAGCCACACGTGGGGACAATCCCTGAAGTAAGGGTTCATCATGTCAGATGATTTGAAGATATCTAACAAAAGTTTACCAAATGTTAAAGGACTTCATGCTATTGTAGTCTCAAGACAGGGGCGGAGTGTCTGTTATCAAAAGAGAAAAGGCAAATCACAAGAAAACAAACTTCTAGAAGAGATTTATATAAAAAGAAACTTCTTGGTGGCAAATGATAATGTTCCAGAGCATGCTTAGAGACCTGGTTTCCTGTCTACTTTTGCACTTGCAAAAGGCCAGGGCAGAAAACTTGGACTTTCCAAAAGCAAAAGTATAATTTACTAGTACAACACATACCAAGTAGTCCAATTCAATTGGTTACCATTGGTGGTGAGTTTCATAACAAGCAGCAGTGCTAATACTGGACTGATTATCAACCTCAAAAAGAAACTTGCTCCATTGTTTGAAGAGTTGAGACAGGTTGTGGAAGGTTTGTAACCTGACTGTGTCCTGACCCTCATCATTTGTTGTGATCCCAGTGAGTTGAGTCCAGTCCAGCAATCTTGACCATCAAGTAATGTGACTTCACACACTGAGAAAAGCCAACTTCCCACAATTTACACTGAAGAAGATTGTTTTTATTATTTCTAAATCAATGGGCTGCTATGTTGGGTTTTAGGCTCAATTCTTTTATAGTATGATTTCTGGGGAGACTACTAAAATGGTTCAGTACCTATAACAGCTCCCATGGAGTTTCCCTCAGCCACCAATGAGGAATGTGATTCTTATCCAGTGGATCAGAATCAAAATGTTTCCTTGATCCACATGGGCCACCTAAAGATCCTCTACTGTGTACAGTATATTCAGGCTTGCAATAGGTAGGTTATGCTCTGCATATGCTATTGCTGTATTGTGAATAATAGAAAACTTATTTTTCCATGTGCCATGTTCTATCTCTGCACTGAGCAAGAAGCATACAGCCTCTAATAGCATTAATGAACTAATATGATCACCAACTATCCCTGTTTATATCATTGTGAGGTAGAGATTTAAGAAAGTGTTATGAATGAATATTTCTCTTTAAGGTGTTATATGTCTAAAAAGAAACCTGTTGCTTTGGATTTATTTTTACATTCAGCTATCAATAACCAATCAGTATTTTGATTTGTTTTTCTCTTTGTACAATTTAAGTGTGAAAATTAATATCAAAGCTTTGGTTTGTGACATTTATATGAATACCATAATGCAACAGTTCTTTTTTTTCCCTTTTCCTAAATAAGGAATTAAATGAAATAGTATTTTGTAAAAATTAAAAAAAAAGATTAGAATGAAAGATCTCAGAGTTAGAAAGTTCTTTAGTGGCCACTAGGTCCAAAACTTTTCTGAAATAGAAGCTTCTTCACAATATCCCTGAAAAGTGGACATCTAGCTTTTTTTGAAGACTTCTAAGAAAGGGGAATTCACTGCTTCTAACATGTCCTACTTCAGGATAATTTTAATTTTTAGAAATATTTTCCATATTTAAAAGGATTTGTGATGTGGCTATCATTGGTATGAGAATTCTTAGGGTAGGGAATCTCCCTCCTGCGATACAGATCATAACCAATTTGCTACTTCTCATTTTGTAGGCTGTGTATTCATATCTTCCTCTATGTCCTTTCCTGTGACTGCACTAAATGGACTGGGCAACTTCTAGATGGCATGACTGTATGGATGTCAGTAGAACACACAACATCTCATCCTTCTCTCTTCATACATGTCAACCACCTCCCTTTCTAGTCATATATCTCTCTGATTTTACAATTTAGCTTTTGGCAAATTAGGATTATATGATGGTAGGTTTAGAGCTCTAAGGGTCTTGGAATTCATGTAGTCCAAATCCATCATTTTTCAGACTTCTACTAATTGATTTTTGTTCTGAACTTTGGGGCTAGGTGGAATAAATACACATATACACATAGATGTCTCTGTGTATATATGTATTTTTCATCTTTTTATGAGTTCTTGATGACAGCCATCATATCATAGTAAACATTCTTTGGGACAATTCCCAGTTCTTTTAATCAGTCTTCATGTAGCATTAATTCAAGGCCCTTCCCCATTCGGATTATGTTATTCAGCTTAACAATGTACTTCAAAATTATGCTGTACAAACTGAAAACAATATTCCAGATGTAATGTGACCAAGGCAGAGCATAGTGGGACTATCACTTTCCTAATCCTGGGTATCATACCTCTGTGAATGAAGCATAACAGAAGAATTTTCCCCTCTTTTTTCCCTCCATATCACAACATTTAATTATGAACCTGTAGTCTATGAAAGTTCATGGTCACACAGACAGTGTGGTATAGTGGGACTAGAACCCAAAGGCAATACAATTTAATGTAAAAAAAAGTTTAGATTTAGAAAAACTGAGTGTGGGTCACTAGCTCTGAAATTTCCTAATTTTGTGGATTTGGGCAAGTCATTTAATCTATCTAAGCAAGTTTCCTCATCTGTCAACTAAAAGGTGTACTATATACTTCACAGTGTTTTGAAGAAAGGGTTATGTAAAATAAGTTAATTCTAATCATTACTATTACATTATAAATTCAAGCCTCATTTCTGTTACCAGGTGTACTGGTAAATATTAACAAATTGTAAATCAGAAAAATAAAGTACAACAAACTTTTAACTTGTTTAATCCACATTTTTCCCATCATTTTCTTGGGTTTAGTTAATCAACAAAACAATAAATCATATCTTTATTTGTAACATTTGTCAAATTCCAAAGTATAAATGCTAACACTGAAAATTTAATAATCTACTCTCATGAGCTAGTCTGAGCCAGCTCCAGCACATCTCTGATATATCATACATATTTCCTTTGTATAGATTTTTTTATTAATTAATGTATTTTTAATTTTCAACATTCACTTCCACAAGATCTTGAGTTCCAAATTTTCTCCCCATGTCTCCCCTCCCCCTAAGACAATGTGCATTCTAAATACCCCTCCCCCAATCCACCCTCAATTCTATTATTTTCCCTTCCCATATACTTTCTCCTCTTATTCCCTCCCCTTTCTATTTTCCTGTAGGGCTGGATAGATTTCTATACCCCATTGTCTGTATATCTTCTTTCCCAATTGCATGTAAAAACAATTTTTAATATTTGTTTTCAAAGGTTTGGGTTCCAAATTATCCCTTCCTCCCTCCCCACCCACCCTCACTGAGAAGGCAAGCAATTCAATACAGGTTATACTTGTGTAGTGATGCAAAACACTTTCATAATAGCCATGTTGTGAGAAACTAAGGATATTTTCTTTCATCCTATCCCACCCCTCATTTATTCTATTCTCTTCTTTGACCCTTTCCCTCCCTAAAAGTGTTTGCTTCTGATTACCCCTTCCCCTAATGTGCCCTCCCTTCTATTATCCCCACTCTCTTTTCCATTTCCCCCCTATTTTCCTGTAGGATAAGATAGATTTCCATACCAAACTGAGTGTGTATGTTATTCCCTCCTTAAGCCAGATCCAATGAGAGTAAGATTCATTCATTCCCTCTCACCTCTCCCCTCTTCCCCTCCACAGTTACAACTTTTTTTCCCTCTTCAATGTGAGATAAATTACCCCATTCTACCTCTCCCTTTTTCCTTCTACCTGTACAATCAACTCTCACCCCTTAATTTTATGTTTAGATATCATCACTTCATATGCAATTCACCCTAGGCCCTCTGTCTACATATATTCCCTCCTATTACCCTAATACTGAAAAAGATCTCATGAGTGACAAGTATCATCTTTCCATGCAGGAATGTAAACAGTTCAACTTTAATAAGTCCCTTATGATTCTCTTTCCTGTTTACCTTTTCATGCTTCTCTTGAGTCTTATTTTTGAAAGTCAAATTTTCTATTCAACTCTCATCTTTTCATCAATAATGCTTGAAAATCTTCTATTTCATTGACTATCCATTTTTTTCCCTGAAGGATTATACTCAGTTTTGCTAAGTAGGTGATTCTTTGTTGTAATCTTAGTTCCTTTGCCCTCCAGAATATTATATTCAATGCCCTCTGGTCCCATAATGTAGAAGCTGCTAAATTTTGTGTTATCTTGATTGTGTTTCAATTTCTATTTTACCCTCTGGTTCTAGAATATCATGGCACTTTTCCTTGAGTTTCTTTTTTTTATCATAAGGCCAATTTATAAAGTATCAGCATGCTCCAAGAAATCTTTCTCAACTTTCATTTTTTTCTTTATTGTTTCCACTTCATGCTTCTCTTGAGTATTGTATTTGAAGGTCAAATTTTCTATTCAGTTCTGGTCTTTTAATCAAGAATGCTTGAAAGTCCTCTATTTCATTGAATGTCCATTTTTCGCCTGAAGGATTATACTCAGTTTTGCTGGCTAGGTGATTCTTGGCTGTAATCCTATCTCTTTTGACCTCCAGAATATCATATTCCAAGCCCTCCAGTCCCTTAATGTAGAAGCTGCTAAATCCTGTATTATCCTGGTTGTGTTTCCACAATACTTGAATTCTTTCTTTCTGGCTGCTTGCAACATTTTATCCTTGACCTGGGAACTCAGGAATTTGGCTTCAATATTCCTAGGAGTTTTCCTTTAGTGATCTCTTTTAGGAGGTGATTGGTGGATTCTTCCCATTTCTATTTTACCTTCTGGTTCTAGAATATCAGGGCAGTTTTCCTTGGTAATTTCTTAAAAGATGATGTCTAGGATCCTTTTTTCACCATGGCTTTCAGATAGTTCAATAATTTTTAAGTTATCCCTCGTGGATCTATTTTCCAGGTCAGTTGTTTTTCCAATGAGATATTTCACATTTCCTTCTATTTTTTTTTCATTTTTTGGTTTTGTTTTATGTCTTGATTTCTCATAAAGTCATTAGCTTCCATTTACTCCACTCTAATTTTTAAGGAATTATTTTCTTCAATGAACTTTTGGACCTCCTTTTCCATTTGGCCAATTCTGCTTCTTAAGGCATTCTTCTACTCATTGGCTTTTTGGACCTCTTTTGCCATTTGAGTTAGTCTACTTTTTAAGGTGTTATTTTCTTCAGTATTTTTAGGTCCCCTTTTTCAAGCTGTTGACTTTTTTTTTATGATTTTCTTGCATCAATCTCATTTCTCTTCCCAGTTTTTCCTCTACTTCTCTTACTTGCTTCTCAAAATCCTTTTTGAGCTCTTCCATGGCCTGGGACCAATTTGTATTTTTCTTGAAGGCTTTGGATGTAGGAGCTTTGATTCTGTTGTCTTCTTCTAGTTCTATGTTTTGATCTTCTTTGTCACCAAAGTAAGATTCTATGGTCTGACTTTTTTTGTTCTGTTTGTTCATAATCCCAGACAATTACCAGATGATTAAGCTCTTTGTTAAGGTAAGGTCTCCTTCCAGTGTGGAGAATGTACTTTCCCAAGCTTTAGGGGTTTTGTGCAGCTATTTTCAGAGATATTTCTAGGGATCTATAAGTTTTCAGTTCTTCCAAGGTTGTATAATCAAAGGTGAGATATTTTCTCCTTTGCTAACCTGTACTCTGGTCTATGAGTGACCACAAGCACTCTTTTCTGCCTTGGAACTGTGAGGAGGATTCCTTCTCCATCTCCACTACAAGCTCCATGACATCAGAGCTCCTCCTCATCCCAGGAACACTCTGGAAACAGCTGCCACCCTGGGGTCTACACTGGGAATGGGCCCAAACCAAGCTCCTCTCTCACCACAGTTCAACAGATCTTTCCTACTGACCTTCTAAGTTATCTTTGGCATTGGTGGGTTGAGAAATCTGGAAACTACCTCAGCTGCCTTGATTCGGTCCTCAGAGGCCTGCTCCAGGTTTTCTGAGGTTTGGTCTTTGCATGCCCACACTGAACCACTTTCCTCTCCCAGCCTGGTGGTGCAATAGACCTTTCCAATCAACCATCCAGGTTGCTTGAGCTGGAAATTTGCTTCACTCTGTCTTTTTGTGGGTTCTACTGCTCTAGAATTTGTTTAAAGCCATTTTTACAGGTATTTGGAGGGGCTTGGGGGAGAGCTCAAGCAAGTCACTGCTTTTACTCCATCATCTTGGCTCTGCCCCTCCTGTATAGATTTTTTAAAAGCACTTCTAGCACACCAGACCTTGCAGCCTCAAGGGTTTGGGGACCTTGGTCCCAGTTTCAGGGCAGAACAGAGTGCTTGTGGCTGCTCATAGATCAGAGCACAGGCCAGGAGAGCAATTAACACATTTTTCCTTAGATCATACCATGTTGGAAGAACTGAAAGCTTACAAACCCCCCAGAACTATCTCTGAAAGCAGTGGCACACAAAACCTGAAGCTTGAAACAGTACCCTGTCCACCCAGGAGCAGTGACCAACCTTAATATAAAGATAAAAGTCAAGAAATAGGCTGGAAAAAATAAGCAAACAGCATCAACAACAACCAAAAAAAAAAAGATCCTGATCATAGAAGGTTATTACGATGACAGGGAGGAGAAAAACATAAACTGAGAAGATTTTAAAAAAATCAAATCAGCTACATCCAAAGCCTCAAAAAAATAAATTGTTCTCAGATCTGAAAGAATTTCTAGAAGAGATCAAAAAGAATTCTGAACATCAAACTAGAGAGGTAGAGAAAAAACAGGAAAATAAATGAGAGTGATGCAAAAAAATCATGAAAAAAAGAGTCAACAGCTTGGTAAAGGAGGCACAAAAATACTAATGAAAATAACCCTGTAAAAAACAGAATAGGTCAAATGATAAAAAGGCACAAAAATTCAATGAAGAATGTCTTCAAAAGGTGAATAGGCCAAATGGAAAAAGATGTATGAAAAATCACAGAAGTAAAAAACTCCTTAAAAAAATAGAATTGGCCAAATGGAACAACAAATGCTCACCAAAGAAAATAATTATTTAAAAATTAGAATTGGGCAATCAGAAACCAATAACTTCATAAGACATAAAGGAACAATAAAACAAAAGCAAAAGAATGGAAAAAAAGAAGAAAATGTGAAATATATCATTGGAAAATCAACTGACCTGGAAAGTAGATCAAAGAGATGTAATTCAAGAATTATTAAACTACCTGAAAGCCATGATCAAAAATAAAAGAGCCTAAGCATCATCTTTCAAGAAATCATCAAGGAAAACTTCCCTGATATTATAGAACCAGAAAGTAAAATAGAAATGGAAAATATCCACTAATTACCATCTGAAAGAGATCTCAAAATGAAAACTCCCAGGAATATTACAGCCAAATTCTGAAGCTCCCAGGTCAAGAGAAAATATTGCAAGCAGCCAGAAATAAACAATTCAAATATTATGGAGCCATGCTCAGGGATGACAATACTTAGTAGCTTCCATATTACAGGATCAGAGGACTTGGAATATGATATTCTGAAAGACAAAGGACTGAGGAATACAACCAAGAATCACCTAACTAGCAAAACTGAGCATAATCCTTTAGGGGGAAAAATGAATATTCAATGAAATAGAAACTTTCAAGCATTTCTGATGAAAAGACCAGAGCTGAATGGAAATTTTGACTTTCAAAGACAAGACTCAAGGGAAGCATAAAAAGATAAACAAGAAAGAACAATCATAAAGAATTTGGTAAATATACAATCATACATGGGAAGATGATACTTGTAACTCCTAAAAACTTTTTCATAATTAGGACATTTGGAAGGAGTTTACATATACAGAAGACATGAGTATGAGTTGAATATGATGCGATAATCTCTTAAAAATAAAATTAAGGGATGAAAAAGAAAATGCACTAGGAAAAGGGGGAAGGGAGAGGTAAAATGGGGCAAATTATCTCATATAAAAGGCACAAGCTTTTTACAGTGAAAGGCAAGTTCGTGAAGCTGGATGGGAGGCCTTGCATCTTAAGCTCATTGGAATTGGCTCAAAAAGGGAATAACTTACACAGCCAGTTGGGTATAGAAATCTCTCTTACCCTATAGGAAAGTAAAACAAAAAAGGGAAAAGAGAAGGGAGGCCTTGATGGAAGGGAAGGCAGATTCAGGGATGCAGTAGTCAAAAACAGAACACTTTTGCTGAGGGACAGGGTGAAAGGAGAGAGTCAGATAAACAGAGGGAAAATAGGATGGAGGGAAATACAGTTAGTAATCATAACAAAAAAAATTACAGCATTATATTATTTATATGATAAAGTTCTCATTTCTTAAATATATAGAGAACAGAACCAAATTTATAAAAATAAGAGCCTTTTCCCAATTGATCAGTGGTCAAAGAATATAAGAAGGCAGTTTTCAGACAAAGTAATAAAAGCTATCTATTGTCATGAAAAATTGCTCTAAATCACTATTTATTAGAGAAATGCAAATTAAAACAATTCTGAAGTAACATCCCTTACCAGCAGAGTGGCTAATATGACAGAAAATGGAAATGACAAATGTTGCATAGGATGCAACGAAATTGAGATACTAATGCACTGTTGGTAGAATTGTGAATTGATTCAACCATTCTATGGACTAATTTGGAACCATGTTCAAAGGGATATAAAACCATGCATTCTCTTCCACCCAGCAATTCCACTACTAGGTCAGTATCTGAAAGAGATTTTTTTGAAAAGAAAAAAAGACCTACATGTTCAAAAATATTCATAGTATGTCCTTTAGTGGTGGCAAAGAATTGAAAATTGAGGGGATGCCTATCAAATGGAGAAATGGCTGAAAAAGTTGCAGTATATGATTGTGATGGAATACTGTTGTGCTATCATTAGAAATGAGGAGCAGGATGCTATCAGCAAAACCTAGAAAGATTTACATGAAATGATGAAAGGGAAGTGAGCAGAACCAGGAGAATGGTGTACACAGTAACAACAATGTTGTGCAATGATCAACAATGAATAACTTAGCTCTTCTCAGCAATACAATGATCCAGGACAATTACAAAGGACTCATGATGGAAAATGTTATCCACATCCAGAGAAAGAACTAATAGAGTCTGAATGCAGATCAGAGCATGCATTTTTATAACTTTCTTTGTTTTTATTGGGTATTTTTTTTGTCTGTGTTTACTATCACAATATGACTAATTTGGAAATATGTTTTGCATGACTGTACATATATGTCAAATTGTTTGCCTTTTAAAGGGGGGAGAAAATGTGAAACTCAAAATTTTATAAAACAAATGTTAAATTATTTTTGCATGTAATAATTAATAAATAATAATAAATGTAATATATAAATATAATATAATGAATAATAACAAATAAAATTTTAATTAAAATATTTTTTGAGAAAAGAAAAAAGCATATAGCTAATCTTTGGGAAGTCAGTGCTGGACCACAGAATTCCAATAGTTTAGTCCTGTTTGCTTTCCTCTACCTCTTCCTGGTGTTTAATTCACTTCAACTGATTCCCAATAGTTTAAAATTTGATTAACTCATACTAGGGAATTTGGGACTCAGGGCAGTAAACATTCTGGAACAGCACCTCTAACTTAACTTTGTCATATATGGATAGAAAGCTTTCCTATGCTGCACTGCTTACTTAATGAACTACAAATACCCTTAAGGTTTACAAAGGTCTTTTATTGTAGCTATCTTATGAGGCAGGCAGTGGAAAACCAGAAAAAATAAAAGAAGAAAAAATCCCTAACTGTGTGATCTTGGGAGAATCACTAATCACCTAACTCTAGGTCCTGGATTTCCTGTCACTACCTTAAAATTTCCTTATAGCAACAGTGTTAAATGTACTTAGAGATTTGTAAGATGCAAAAATCACTATTTCCTTCCTCAGTTACTTTGAACAATTATTTTATCTATATAAACAAGTAACATAATTAGTTCTGTTTTCATTGACTATACATTTTAGCAATGGGTTTTGTTTTCCTCGTGTTTTTAATGGGGAGCTTGGGGTAGAAGAGTGATAAGGTGAATCATATTTAAATAAAATAAATTAAGTATTTTAATTAAATATTTTTTTAAAAATAAAATTGGATTCTGAAAGGGTTTGAAATTAGCTTGGCCTTTTTTATTTTTTTGTTTTTAGGGCTTATCCTAGGTAAAATTATGAAAAAAAATAAATATCTTTGGCATGCTTTATTTTGTCTTCAGTATGTTTTTCTTAATATACATTGTTCTGTCAGCTCAGTCCGGTGCCTTCAAAGTAACTTCCATAAGGGCTGGGTCTCTTTTCACTTACTTTTTTTCTTTTTAACTGCAGCATCTAGGGCAAGGGGTCTTTCACATAGTAGTCACTTTTTGCTCCATTGTTTCAGTTGTGTGTAACACTTTGCAACCCTATTTGAGGTTTTCTTGGCAAAGATATTTCAGTGGTTTGCTATTTCCTTCTCCAGTTTATTTAACAGTTGAGGAAACTGAAATAAACAGGGTTAAGTGAATTGCCCAGGGTCACACAGCTAATAAGTGTCTGAGGCCAGATTTGAACTCAAGTAAATGATCCTTCCTGACTGCGGGACAGGCACACTATCCACTGTGCTAAATAGCTGTCTTATAGTAGTTGCTTAATAATCTTTAAATTCTGTGAAAGTTATTTAGCCCAACATTCTTAAGTTAATATTATTTAAATTGAATGAAAGTCATTTAGTCCAAAATCTTTTATGTTATAGTTGAGGAAACTAAGTTGTAGAGAGATTCAATGACTTGCTCAAAATCTCTTAAGTGGCAGATTCAGAATTATAATGAAGGTTCTCTGATTCTAAATCCAGAACTTCATCTATCTCTACTAAGTAGATTTGTCTTTATTCCATAAGGCACAATAGATTTTGAATGTTTTTTTTTTTTAGCTGTGGAGTGAAACAATAATATTAGTGTTATTCATGAAATATGCAGGATAGATGGGGATGATACTGACAAGGAAACCAATTAGCATGGTAGGATAGGAGATTAAAGTGAGATGATATTCACCTTAACTAGAATGGCAGGTGGAATGGTTTCTTTTGATAAACAAGTCCATGTGAATTTTTTCATTGAGTACTATCATATTCTTCCTAATCATATTTTTTCTAATACATAAAATAATTATTTTTTAAATAGGACCTTTTATAAATGACCTATTCATTGAAAGATGGATGAGTAAGAGTATTTTGGGGTAGATGGAACTTCCAGGGCCTCTCAAATAACCCTAGTTATGTAGATTTATATTCACCTACAAGGAAACAAACCAAATGATTGAAAGTGGCCTGTATCATTATTTAGAACGTAAATGGAATGAGAGTAGAATGGTTCAATAGTTTTGATTGCATCGATGGATGGATGGATGTGATTTGATGTGTAATATAATGAGCTCTGTGTTTTTAAATCTAATAATAAAATATGTTTAATACACTTTTAAGGAGGATCTGAAAAAGCAAAATTATCTTAGCTCTGTGGCTTTTGAAAATTCTGAGGCCTTGTTTAGGGAAGTTAGTTCCACCATTCAAAAACCTGATCCAAGCATGGCAGAGGTTTAATTGAAAATCGCTCTAGCATTGTTTTTATGATAATTCATGGTTATTAATCAGTTTGTCAAGCAGGAGTCTTCTCAAGTGATGGTACTTAACCTGAATGCTGAGTGAGAGGCTGTGTGAAGTGGGGTTAGTTCTTTTCTTCCACATTTTAAGTGCTTTGGAGTATCAGTTCAAAACTGATTTATTATTCAATTTCTACAGAGCTCATTGGGTAGAATAGTACAGAAACAAAATAAACCTAAATGTGATTTATATGGGATAGCACTTTACTTACCTCCCTCAAAAATTGCAAGTGGGAATGATCAGGGATTGTTTTTACTTTGCTAAGTAGGCTGAGAAGACTATCGGTAGTTGCAAGCAACTTTTTTTTGGAAGGGGTCCCTAAATTAGAGTTCCCATATACCATTATTTAAGTATGGTGTTCTCTTTCACTTTCTCATGATATGTTTTGGGATGCTACCTTTATCTTCTTTCCCTAGTTAATTTACTTTTGACATGTTGGTGCATTGTTTTAAATTTACTCTAATGGCCTTAATATTCATTTTTCCCAATCTGTGTAATATTCGATATTGTTGGTCACCTTCTTTTTTTTCCAGGTTTTCATGACATTTGCTCTATTGGTTATTCAAGCTATCATACCCGTCTTTAGCTGCTTTGGCCCCACAAGCAGTCCTAATAATATAATTTTGATATTATATAAAATAATAAGTCATATAATAATTATTACATAATATGATATAATTACTATTATACTAGTTCAGTATCTGAATTCAGATTTGAACTCTTGTCATCTTGACTTGAGCTCAAGTGCTCTACCCCCAGCACCACCTAGCTGTCTTCTGAACATTCTTATTACTCTCCAAGGTACTATAGTACCACAATCTTTCTAGTCATCCAGGTTTGTAAACCTGGTGTTTTCTTCAACTCCTTGGACTTGCTCACTCCACATATCAAACCATTTTCCTAATCTTATTATTTGTATCTCCAAAAAATCTCCTGCATGCACCCCTTTCTCTCCACTCTCAAAACCAGCACTTTTGTTCAGCCTCTTATTGTACATTTCCAGGATTTCTTTAACTCAAATCAGTTCTCACTCCAAATCATTTTCCACAGAGCCATCACGATGATTTTCCTAAAATGTAGGTATCACTACATCACCACCTTGCATACTCAATAAATTTCTATGACTCCCTGTTGCCAATGAACTCCTCTGGCATTTAATACCTCACAACCTAACCCCATCGTACCTTTCCTACTTTGTAACACATTTTTTTCTCCCTATCCACTCTATGATCTAGCTATACTGATCTTTCTTTTTCACACACAAGACATTCCATTTTCCATCCCTGATTGAATTTGTTTATCCCATGCATGGAACGCTCTACATCTTCCCTTCCAACTCTTGAATTTCTGCTTTTTTTATATATTTTTATTTCATTAAATATTTCACAATTACATGCACAATTTTTAATATTTATTTTTTTTAAAATTTTACACCAAAAAGTATATCCCTCCCTCCAGCCCCTCTTTCTACCTTCAGAAAGCAAGCAATTTGATATCAATTATACATGTGAAGTCATGAAAAACATATTTCTATATTAACTGCATCACAAAAGGAAACAGCCAAAAAAGGGAGGAAGATAAAGAAAGTTAAAAAGTATACTCCAATCTGTATTCAGAGCATCAGGTCTCTCTCCGGAAAATAGCATTTTCATAATGGGCCCTTTGGAGTTGTCTTAGATAATTTTCTTGATCAGAGTAACTAAGTCTTACAGTTGATCATCCTTACAAATCGTTGTTACTATGTGCAAAATTCTCCTGGTTCTGTTCACTTTACTTTGTATCAGTTCATATAAGTCTTCCCAGTTTTATTTTTCTGAAACCATCCTGCTCATCGTTTCTTACAGCACAGTAGTAGTCTGTCTCAATCACATACCCTAAGTTTTTCAACCATTCCTCAATTTATGGGCATTCTCTCGATTTTAGATTCTTAGCCACTGCAAAAAAAAAGTTACTTTAAACATTTTTGTATGTATAGGTCATTTTCCTTTTTCTTTGAACTCTTTGGAATACAGACTGGGTTAAAGGATATGCACAGCTTTATAACTCTTTGGGCATAGTTCCAAATTGTTCTCCAGAATGATTGGAATAGTTCACAATTTCACCACCAGTGCACTAGTGTCCCAATTTTTACGCATCCCCTCCTGCATTTGTCATTTTCTCTTCTGACATTTCAGCTAATCTAATCTGTGAAATGGTATCTCAGAAGTGTTGTTATTTGCATTTCTCTAATCAGTATCAATTTACAGCATTTTTTCCTATTGATAGCTTTGATGTCTTCTCAAAATTGCCTTTTCATATACTTTGAATGTTTATCAAGTAGAGATTGGCTCTTATTTTTAAATTTGGCTCAGTTCTGTTTGTATATGAAAAATGAGGCCTTTATCAGAGAAAATTGCTGCAACTGCCCCCCCTCCCAGTTTCCTGTTTACCTTCTATTTTGTTTGCATTAGTATTATCTGTGCAAAAGCTTTTTAATTTCATTCAATTAAAATTATCCATTTTGCTTCCTGTCATCCTCTTTGTCTCTTGTTTGGTCATACACTCTTCCCTTATCCATAGATATGATAGATGTATTTTTTCCATTTTTCCTTAATTTATTTATGATATCACCCTTGATGTCTAAATCATTTTTCCATTTTGACCTAATCTTGATATATGGTGTGAGATGTCATTCTATGCCTAGTTTCTTCCAAACTGCTCTCCAGTTTTCCTAACAATTTTTGTCAAGTGGTGAGTTCTTACTCTAAAATCTTAGATCTTTGAGTTTATCAAACAGTAGATTACTATGGTCACTTAATTCTGTGTATTGTTTACTTAACCTGTTTCATTGATGCATCACTCTATTTCTCATCTAGTACCATATTGTTTTGATGTTTACCACTTTGTAATACAGTTTAAATACTGGTATTGCTATGCTGCCTTCCTTCACCTTTTTTTTTCATTGATTCCCATTATATTTTTGACCTTTTTGTTCCTCCAAATAAATTTTGTGGTTATTTTTTCTACTTCTATAAAATAATTCTTTAGTAGTTTGATGTGGCACTGAATAACTAAATTAACTTAGATAGAATTGTCATTTTTATTACATTGACTAAGCTTATCCATGAGCAATAAATATTTCTCAAATTGTTTATAAATGACTGTGTAACAAGTGTTTGGTAATTGTGTTCATGTAGTTCCTGGGACTGTCTTGGCAGGTAAACTATTTTATATTATCTTATACCATATTATTATTATTATTATTATTATTGTATTATATCAAGAATTTTATATTCTCTACTGGTATTTAAATGGAATTTGTTTTTCTCACTTCCTGCTTTTGTTTGTAATATTTAAGAATGCTGATGATTGGGACAGCTAGGTGGCACAGTGGATAGAACACTGGCCCTGAAGTCAGGAGGAACTGAGTCCAAATCCGGCCTCAGACCAAACACTCTACACTTACCAGCTGTGTGACCCTGGGCAAGTCACTTAACCCAAATTGCCTAAAAAAAAAAAATGCTGATGATTTATGTGCATTTATTTTATATCTTGCAGCATTAACAAAATTGTTCATTGTTTCATATAGTGTTTTTAGTTGATTAGGGTTTTCTGGGTCTGCCATTGTATCATTTGCAAAGAGTGATAGTTTTGTTTCCTCATTGCTTACTTTCATCCTTTCAATTTCCTTTTCTTGTCATTGATATAGTTAGGATTTTGAGTACAATATTGATTAATTTTGTGATAATAGACATCCTTTCTTCACCCCTAGTCTTATTGAGAAGTTTTCAATTTTACTCCTATTACAGATAATGTTTGCTCTTGATTTTTGATAGACAGTATTTATCATTTTAAGAAAGATTCCATTTATTCCCATTTATTCTTTCTAGTATTTTAAAAAGGAATAGATGTTATATTTTATGAAAGACTATTTTTCTAAATCTGTTGTTATAATAATATAATTTTTATTGTTTTGTTATTCATATAGTCAATTATGCTGATAGTTTTTTTTTTAATATTGAACCATTTTTGCATTCCTGATATATATCCAACCTGGTCATAGTGTATGATCTTTGTTATGTTTTGCTGTAATCTCCTTGTTAATATTTTATTTAAAAATTTTTGCATCAATATTCATTGGTCTATAATTTTCTTTCCCTGTTTTTGTTCTCTCTGGTTTATATATCATAACCTTATTTGTGTCATAAAAGGAATTTGATAGGACTCCTTCTCTACCTATTTTTTTCAAGTAGTTTATATAGTTTTGTGATTAATTGTTCCTTAAATGGTAGATTTCACTTATACATCCATCTAGTCCTAGGTATTTTTTATTAGCGAGCTGATTGATGGCTTATTCAATTATTTTTTTCTAAGATAGGGTTTTTTAAATATTCTATTTCCTCTTCTAATCTGGGCAGTTTATTTTTTTTAATATTCACCTATTTCACTTAAATCATCAATTTTGCTGGCATATAGTTGGGCAAAATTGTTCCTAATAATTGATTTAATTTTTTCCTCACTGTTGGTACATTCATTATTTTCATTTTTGATACTGGTAATTGGATTTCCCTCTCTTTTTAAGTCAAATTAACCAATGCTTTATCTGTTTTATTATTTCTTATCATAAAAGCAGCTCCTGTTTTTATTAGGTCTTTTTTTTTTACTTTCAATCTTATTTCCTCCTTTGATTTTCAGAATTTCTGTTTTGGTGTTTAATTGGAAATTTTTAATGTGTTCTTTTTCTTTTTTTTTTAGTAGCATGCTCAATTCATTTATTTTCTCTTTCTCCTTTTCATTCATGTATGCATTTGGAGATATAAATTTTCACCTAAGTACTGTTTAAATTGTTTCCTACAAATTTTGGAATGTTTTCTCATTATTGTCATTCTTTTTAATGAAATTATTATTTATGTGATTTGCTCTTTCTTCTTTAAGGGTAGATTACTTAGTTTCCTATTACTTTTTAATGTATGCTTCCATGTCTCTTTTTTGAATTTTATTTTTATTTCATTATAGTCTGAAAATGGTTCATTTAATATTTCTGCTTTTTTTGCATTTGTGAGATTTTATGCCCTAATACATGGTTGATTTCTGTGAAGGTGTTGTATACATCTGAGAAAAATGGATAGAGGAATACTTTAAAAATATTGCAAGTTTGGTTCAAGACCACCACAATAAAATGAATATCATAATACAGTAAGTCATGCATTTTTTTTTGTTTCCCACTCCACATAAAATTTGTTCTTATACTATGTTGCAGTCTACTAAGTGTACAATAGTATTATGTCTAGAAAAATGTACACACATTAATTTAAAACATTTTATTGTTAAAAATGTTTATCATCAACTGTGCTTTCAGCAAGTTGTAATCTTTTTCCTAATGGAGGGTCTTGCCTCTATATTGATGGCTGCTGACTGATCAGGGTGGTGGTTATTGAAGATTGGGGTAACTGTGGCTATTTCTTAAAATAACACAATGAAGTCTGCTATATCAATTGACTTTTCCTTTCACTTAAACACTTTGAGGCCATTGTAGGTTTATTGGCCTAATTTCACTACTCTTGTGTCTCAGGAAAAGGGGAGGCTTAAGGAGAGGGGGAGTGATGGGGAAACAACAGGCTGGTGGAGCAATCAGAACACATACAATAATTATCAATTAAGTTCACCATCTTACATGGGCATGGTTCATGGCATGCCAAAAAAATTACAATAGTAACATCAAAGGTCTCTGAAGAAAGCTCATCATAATCAATATAATAATAATGAAAAAGTTTTAAATATTATAAGAATTACCCAAATGTGACACAGAGACCTAATATGAGCAATGTGGTGCCAATAGACTTGTTTGCCATAAGGTTGCCACAAACTTTCAATTTGTAAAAAAAAAAAAAAATATGTGAAGTTCAATAAAGTGAAGTACAATAAAATGAGGTGTGCCTATACTTCTTCCAGTTCCCATTCAGTTTTCCCCAAGGTCTATCATATCTAGTTTTTCTATGATTCTGTTAATCTCCTAACGTCTTTTTTATATATTTTATGCTTGGAATTTTCTAGCTCTGAGAGGTCAAAGTTGAGGTCTCCCACTAGTATAATTTTCATATTTCCTCCTGAAATTCGTTTAACTTTTCCTTTAAAAATTTGGATGCTGTGCCATTTGGTGCATACACACACACATATAGAGACACACACAGACACACACAAACACATAATTGATATTATTTTATTGTCTATGCTGCTTTTGAGCAAGTTACAGTTTCCTTGCTTATATTTCTTAATTAGGTCTATTTTACTTTTGCTTTGTTGAAGATCCTTATTGCTATGACTTTTTTTTTATCTCAGCTGTAGCATAATAGATTCTGCTCTGGCCCCTTATTTTAAGTCTGTGTGTCTCTATATTTCTTGCAAAGAACATTTTGTTGATTTCTGATTTCTACTCCATCCTATCCACTTCCATTTTATGGGTAAGTTCATCCCACTGACATTCACAGTTATGATTGCTAACTGTTCATTTCCCTCTGTCTTATTTTTTTCTCTCTTTAACCTTCTCTCTCTCTCTCTCTCTCTCTCTCTCTCTCTCTCTCTCTCTCTCTGTCTCTCTCTCTCTCTCTCTCTCTGTCTCTCTCTCTGTCTCTCTGTCTCTCTCTCTCTCTGTCTCTCTCCCTCCCTCCCTCTCTCTCATTTTATCCTGTCTCTCCTCAAAAGCCTGTTTTGTTTCTGACAACTGCCTTCTTTTATCTGCCCTCCATTTTATCACTTACGGCTTTCTGTTATCCCCTTCACCTCCTGCTTCCCCATTGGGTAAGATAAATTTCTAATATCAATTCAATAGGTTTATGTTTTTCCCTCTTTGTGAGAGAAGTGTTGCTGCCACCCTCTCATACCATATTCCTCTCCACTGTAAAAGCTGTTCCTTGCTTGCTTCTGTTATGTGAGATAATTTTCACTATTCTTTCTCTCCCTTCCTTTTTCTCCCTGGGCACCTGTCTTTTCACCTATTCTTTTTTACATTATCTCAACCTAATTGACTCAATTCTGCATGCGTGTTATGTGTAGAATCCTTCTAACTGCCCTAATAATGCTAACATTCTTAAAAGTTATATATATATATATACATATCATCTTCTCATATATAGTTTAGTTTTATTCAATCTCTTATGATTTCTTTTAATGTTTACCTTTTTATGATTCTCTTGAGTCTTGTATTTGAAAGTCAAATTTTTTATTCAGCTCAGATCTTTCCATCAAAAATGTTTAAGTCCTCTATTTTATTAAATCTCCATTTTCCCTTGAAGGATTATACTCAATTTTGGTGGGAAGAATACTTCTTGTTCTAATCATAGTTCTTTTCCTTTCTGGAATACAATATTCCAAGCCTTCACTTCCTTTAATGTGGTAGTTGCTAAACCTTCAGTGATCCTGACTATAGCTCCACAGTATTTTAATGGTTTCTTTCTGGTTGCTTAAAATATTTTCTCTTTGCCCAGAGAGCTCTGATATTTGGCTAGAATATTCCTGAGAGTTTTCATTTTGAGGTCATTTTCAAATGGTGATAATTGGATTCTTTCAATTTTTATTTTACTCTTTGGTCCTAGGATATCAGGGCAGTTTTCCTTGATAATTTCTTGAAGTATGATGTCTAAGCTCTTTATTTGATCATTGCTTTCAGGTAGATCAGTAGTTCTTAAATTATCCTCAGTCTATTTTATAGGTAAGTTGTTTTTCCGATGAAATATTTCACATTTTCTTCTTATTTTTTTCATTCCTTTGACTTTCTTTTATTGCTTTTTGATGTGCCATAGAGCCATTAGCTTCCAGTTGTCCAATTCTAATTTTTAACTAATTATTTTCTTCAGTAAGGTTTTGTACCTCTTTTTCCATTTGACCAGTTCTGTTTTTTAAGGTGTTATTTTCTTCACTATTTTGTGCTTCTTTTACCAAATGTGTTGTCTTTTCATAATTATCTTCTTTTATTCTTATTTCTTTATCTATTTTTCCTCTAAAACTTTCATTTGATTTTGAAAATCATATTTAGATCTTCCAGGAATTCTTGTTGGAATTGTATTCAATTCCTTTATTTGTGGCTTTGCTTGTAGCTGTTTTGACTTCATTATCTTCTTTGGAGTTTGTGTCTTGATCTTCCCTTTCACCACAGTACCTTTGTATGATCTGATTCTCTTTTTTCTTGGTTGCTCATTTTGTCACCCTATTTCTTGATTTTGAACTTTAATTGAGTTTTGTTCCCAGTGTTGGGGTTAGGGGAGAAAAAAGGAATCTGTCTCAAAATTCAGATTTTTTCATACTGCTGTTTTTGGTTTGAAAATTTTCAGTACTTTCAAGGTAGTGTAATATCATTGCTCTTCTGGTCTCCACTGTGTTCCTTATCCAGGAAGGGCCCCTAATCTCTTTGGATTGAAATTGAAACTGTTTCTCAAGGCCCCTGTTCTTTTTGGATTGGAAATGATACTGTTCCTCAGGTTCCCTGAACCTTTGGGACTAGAAGGATTCTGCTCTTCAGGAGTCCTGCTCTCTTAGGACAAGAAGTGATACTGTTCCTCAGTGTCACTGATCCCTTGTGACCAAAAGATATTGCTCTGCATACCCTGTTAACTAAGAGTGCTCCTCTCTGTCCTTGAACTATGACCCAGAAGTGGTTATAAGCAATGGATTTACCAAAGAGCATCTTGTCCTATATCCCATGCTAGCACAGGGGTTTCTCTAATCTGTTTCTGACCAGTTGCCAGGTTCCATTACTTTGACTTAAGAGCTCCTGAATCTGCTTCTACTTCTGTCACCACCACCTAGGCCCACCACTGCTATTTCAGCCATGTGGGTTCTAGGCCAGCCCTTCCCCCTGACCACAACCCCAGTGTCAGAAATCTCTTTTTCCAATCTTCTAAGTTGGAAGAATGTCTCCCTCTGATCTTCTGTTGACTCTGCCACTCTGGAATTTGACTCGAGGCATAAGTTTAAAATTGTTTGAAAGAGAATGTTGGGAGAACACAGATGAGTACTTACTCTACTTTGCCATCTGGGCTTCACCACTGGAAGTCTATTAGATTCCATGTTTTACTTCAAAACTTAATTCAGGTGCTATCTTCATTAAGCCTTTCCTGATCTCAGCATGCAGTGCTTTATCTTCAACATCAAGGTTACTTTTAAACTCTGTTGTGTGTGTGGGGGGGGAGGTGTATGTGTGTGTGTGCATGTGTGTGTGTGTTTTAACAAGCATATATATGAGCATGCTCTCTCTCCTATTTGAATGTAAGTGCCTTGAGGACAAGGACTGTCATTTTATCTTAGCATGCCCAGTGCCTAGAATATAGTAAGGACATAATGCATACTTCTTGATTAACTTTTTGATTAAAGAGATGTACAACTGAAACAAATACAAACCATTTACGTCTCTATGGGGCAACTTTAGCCATAGAGTCTTAGCTATAAAATCTAAGAGGAAGAGACCTTTTGAGCTATCTGATATGGTCCTAATTTAAAATGTAACACAAAGACTGGTACAACAAACATTTATTGTGTGTACAGTGCGACTTTCTTATTTTTCCATTTTAATATTTTGGGTTTTTTCCAATTACATGTAAAAACAAAATTAATACTCATTTTTAAAAATTTGAATTCAAAATTCTCTCCTACCTAACCTTCCCTCCCACCTCACTGAGAAAGCAAGCAATATGTGTACAAAACATATTTTCATATTAGCCGTGTTGCAAAAGAAAATGCAAACCAAAAAAACAAAAAGAAAACAAAAAAAACAAAAAGAAAAGAAAAATAGAGAAAGTTTTTTTAAAGTATGCCTTGATATGCATTCGTATTCCTTCAGTTCCTTCTCTAGAGATACATAGCATTTTTATCATAGACCTTCAAAATTGTCTTGTATCATTGTATTGCTAAGAATAGCCAAGTCATTCACAGTTGATCATGCTACAATGTTGCTGTTATTGTGTACAATGTTCTCTTGATTTTGTTCACTTTGCTTTGCATCAGTTCGCATAAGTTTGCCCTAGAATTGTGACCATGGTCTCCACTCCCCTGTAGCTAGCTCCATGTTCTAGTGTGCTAGTATTCCTCCTTGCCCTGGGACTTTGTGCCCAAACTGAAAATGGGCAATACAACAGAGTTCTGTACCAGAAAAGAGTCCCCTGTAATCTCTTTCTGATCATTTGTCTCAACCTCTGACAGTGACCCAGGCATTCCCAAGGTCTCCTTCTGGTTTGCTGGGACTTGGTCTGTGCACTCCACTCTCACCCCAGTGAGATAGACCTTTCCTGCCTCCCTTCTAAGTTGTCTTGGGCTGGAAAATTATTTCACCGAATCTTTTTTGCTGTTGTTCTATTGCTCCAGAATTCATTTTTAGGCTTTATTTTAAATTTGTTTGGAGGGAAATTTGGGAGAGCTCAGGTAAGTCCCTACCTTTGCTCTGCCATCTTGTCTCCGCCCCTCCCTGGTTCCACTTTCTGTGATAGTAAAGGGGATAAGAAGCATACATTACATATCAATATATATTACAGATCATCTACACTTCATTTTTCTGTGATTTCATTATTGTGGATACTTCTTCCACTAATGGAAATAAAAAGTTCTATGCTAGTTGGAAGAAAATCTTCAATACTTTTTCTCCCTATCAAATCAGTTCCCCTGTCTCCAACTTAGTGATGAGTATTTTTCCCATACTTAACTTAATCTTTGGGAGAAAGATATAGTCTAGAATCAGGAATGCCCTTGAAGTTTTTTTTTTTCCAACTTAGTAGATCTTGGCAGTGGACCTACTGTAATCCATAATCAGTACATTGGAGAGTTCAAAAAGAAAGCACTAATATTAGTCTAATGGGAAAGGTAATTTCCAATAAGTGAGATCAAAGAAGACTTCCTAAAGTGGGATGCACTTGAGATGGATTTTACAGGACGGGTATGAATTCAATAGGTTAAATGGAGAAGAGGAGGAATGGATGTTAGGCATTGGCAGCAGACTGAGCAAAAGCACAAAGGAATGGACATGTAGAGTATATTCAAGGAGGCCAGGAGCATCACATTTTGGCTGGCATGAAGTGGAATAATATTAGACTGGAATGGTCAAATATCATTGTATATTAGAAGACCTTGAATGGCTTGCAGAATAGTTTTGAATTTATTAAGTAAGCAGTATTGCAGTATGTATATATACTTAAATAAATGAAGAAAATAAAAATACATATATGTATTAAGGCCTTAATATATTCAAGGTTCTGTGCTAAGCAAGGCATAGAAAAGTCTTTGCTCTCAAGGAGATACTATTCTAATAGGTCAAGACAACAGATACAGGAGGATTCCAGCTGCATATGTAATTGCAAAGCCAAGTGGTCGATCCTTAGGGTACAGGAGTAAATCAGATCATAATGTGTCATCTTTAGTGTCACATATATTGAGAAAAACCTATTTGTTTTCTGATATTAAACCATTTGGCAGTGTCAAGAACTTTCATAGTGAAAAATGTCTTTCCTACTTCTCAAGTCCAAGGTAGAGGAGGCCTGATTGGATTACAGTTAGTGGAAAGGTAACCAGGATGATGAAGGATCACAAGATGATGGCAGGTGAGAATCTACTGGAAGAAACTGAAAAAAATTGGAGAATCAAAGACTTAGGAATTAGAGTTATTCTTCTTGTTCTCAAAAGGAAAAATTAATAGCAATGGGCAGAAGTTGAAAAGAAATTCTTATGTAAAGAAATTTTTCTTGATTAAGGTATTCAAAAGTACTATCTTGGTAAGTGGTTTCTCTTTGTTCTTAAAGTAAAAGCTAGATAGACATTTGTCATGGTTTTTGAAGAGAAAATTCTTGCTCAGGCATGAGTGTGACTAGAAGGCCTACATTCATTCATTCATTTCTAACTTCATTTTTACAATTTTGAGAAGAAATTAACAGGACTTAGTACTGATGAGGAAACTAAAGTCTTGAGGAGGAAAATGACTTAATGTCACATTGCTTGTTAGTTACAGAGCCAGGACTAGAATCCAGATCACTAGTCTCTCTCTTATTTCTCCACTAATCCATGCTAACTACACATTCTGTCCTATTCTGTGCAAGCTTTTCTCCCTCTTTCCTAGCCAAAGACATTTTCTTTTCATATTCTGTCACTCCTCTAGTATTTTTTCACTTGTTTACAACTCCAAGTGGTCATTCCCATTCTTATTCTTCAGGATATATTGATTTTCTTATTTTATATGATTCACAGAGATTTGGGGAATGGATTTATCATGATCCAGTTGCAGAATGATCACCACCTAGTTTCTAATGTTTTTAAAAATAATTAAATGCATTTCAGAACTTTCCTGCCATCTCTTAGAATATAGGAAGAAAACATTCCAACTTTCCTGTTATGATTTCCCTCCAGATTTGTAAGGGAAATGTAGGCTGCTTTGTGATACATTAAAATTCATTGTATTGCAAGGCCCGTTTATCCCCTGGCATTTGAAGTAGGATTCACAGGTATCCCATGAATACCAAGTCAAATTTAACTCTCAATATATTTGGGGACTCTGTGGTTCATCTCACTTTAGAATTAGTTCAACCAAAGCAGGTAACACTCACTTCAAGGTATACTGAAATCATATTGCATTAATCCAGAATTCTGTGATTCCCAGTTAGAACATAAAGAGAAGTTTGAGCTAACTAAATTATGCTGATTTGGATTGGGAAAACATTTTGAAGGTAGATTATAAATTGAATATACATTTTGAAATATTAAAAGAGGTTATAAAAGCCAGTGGAAATAATCAACCTACAAGGGCTTACTTTGCCTTATTAGGGAAATATTAGAATGTTGCAAATTTTTAGGATCAGTGATAGTTTTTCTAAAAACCAAAGTAACAATTTAAATTACCATAGGTCTCTAAAGCTTATAAAGTTATTTTTCTTTCAATGCCGCTGTGAAGTTGGCAGTGCAAACTTATTTTTCTCAGTTTGCATATAAACAAATTGAGGTTTTTAAAACCATTTTCAAAGTCCTAGGCCTTCCTCTGGAAATACATGATTCTTTCTGAGAGAGAACCAGTGACACTGGAAAGCCAGTAATTTTAGAAGGTTGTAACTGTACTGAAGAAGTCTTTTTATAAGAGTGAAATTTCCACTCTCAAGGAGCTTAAATTGTTCTACAACAAAAGGTACAACATGTAAATATGTTGTTCTTTGAGTACAGTGCAAGCATTAACAGCTAGAGGTATCAGAAAGTTTCATATAAGAAGTGGCACCTGAGTTGAGCCTTGAGGGAGCAAAGGATTCCAAGAGGTGTATTCTATGCATGGTTGAGAGCTAGTGTAAAGGCATGGACATCGTGTAGGGGAAAATCTGGAAGACAGATACTACAATAACTAACCCATCAGATATAGGAAATATAAAGAAAAAAAACACTAAAGATCAAGACTAGGGTCCAAATATAGTCTGGTACACTAGCTAGGTTAGTATTTCTCTTCTCTGGGCTATAGTTTCCTACTCTGTAAAATCGGGGGTTGGTTTAGCTGATCTCTCTAAGTCTTGAGACAGCTAGGTGGCACAGTAGATAGAGTGCTGGGCCTGGAGTCTAGAAGACCTGAATTCCAATCCAGCTTCAGACATATACTAGAACTGTGACCATAAGCAACTCAACTAAACCTTATTTGCCTCAGTTTTTTATCTGTAAAATAAGGATAATAATAGCACTTATTTCATAGGATTGTTGTGAGGATCAAATGAGATTATATTCAAAAAGTGATAGGTACAGTTCCTGGCACATAATAAGTATTTTATAAATGCTTTTATTATTGTTGTGGTGGTCGAATCCTATGACCCTATGAAATATGAAATAATGTTGAAATCAAGAAAGAATTTAAATTATATTGAGATATCAAAAAGTGTAATAAACACATGAACTGATGCAAAGTGATGTAAACAGTACTAAGAAAATAATATGTAGTACTCAATGACTATAACAATGTAAATGGTAAGAACAACCACAAAATAAGCAAAAACTTAAAAACTTAATATTGCAAAAGTACAAAGAATAAACTCGCTCACCAAACAATGACATGAGAAGACAACTCCTTCCATTCCTTTGCAGAAATAAGGGTGTCCATTTGTTGCATATAAACATTGCGTGTAAAGTTACATTATTTTTCTCCAATGCATAAATTAGTTTTACTATTTTTTCTTTTCCTGTTTTAATTATTTTTAATAAATTTATTTATTTTTAGTTTTCAACATTTACTTCCACAAGATTTTGAGTTCCAAATTTTCACCCCATCTCGCCCCTCCCCCCACTCCAAGATGGCACGCATTCAGAAAACCCCTTCCCCTAGTCTGCCTTCCCTTCCATCTCTTCCCCCCTTCTCTTATCCCCTTCCCTTCTATTTTCCTGTAGGGCAGGATAGATTTCTGTATCCCATTTCCTGTATTTCTTATTTCCCAGTTGCATGTGAAAACATTTTCTTAAACATATGTTTTTAAAACTTTGGGTTCCAAATTTTTTCCCTTCCTCCCTCCCCACCCACCTTCATTGAAAAGGCAAGCAACTCAATATAGGTTATACATATGCAGTTATGCAAAACACTTCTATAGTAGACATGCTGTGAAAAACTAACTCTATTTCCTTTAATCCCATCCCTCCCCCCGCCATTCATTCTATTCTTTCTCTTGACCCTGTCCCTCCTCAAAAGTATTTGTTTCTGATTACCCCCTTTCCCAATCTTCTCTCCTTTCTATCATCCCCCTACTCTCTTGTCCCCTTTCCCCCCATTTTCTTGTAAGCTAAGACAGATTTCCATACCCAATTGAATGTGTATGGTTTCCCTCCTTAAGTCAAATCCTACAAGAATAAGATTCACTCATTCCCTCTCACCTTCCCCTGTTTCCCCTCCACTGTAAGAGCCTTTTCTTTTCTGTTTTTTTTCGTGAGATAATTTACCCCATTCTACCTCTCCCTTTCTCCTTCTCCTAGTATAATCCTCTCTCATACCTTAATTTTATTCTCCAGATAATCACCCCCTTCATCTTCAACTCACCCTGTGCCCTCTATCTATCTATCTATCTAGCTATCTAGCTATCTAGCTATACATACGTACATATAATTTTTTCCCTCCAACTATCCTAATACCGACAAAGGTCTCATGAGTTACAAATATCATCTTTCCATGCAGGAATGTGA
This sequence comes from Vombatus ursinus, assembly GCF_900497805.2. NCBI lineage: Eukaryota > Metazoa > Chordata > Mammalia > Diprotodontia > Vombatidae > Vombatus > Vombatus ursinus. The sequence continues at coordinate 35,557,599 of NW_020954619.1, forward strand.
ACAGTTCAACCTTTATAATTCTCTTATGATTTCTCCTTCCTGTTTATCTCTTTGTGTACCACTTGAGTCTGTATTTGAAAGTCAAGTTTTCCATTCAGCTCTGGTCTTTTCATCAAGAATGCTTGAAAGTCCTCTATTTCCCTGAATGACCATTTTTCCCCTGAAGGATTGTACTCAGTTTTGTTGCGTAGGTGATTCTTGGTTGTAATCCTATCTCCTTTGCCCTCCAGAATATTATGTTCCATGCCCTCTGGTCCCTTAATGTAGAAGCTGCTAACTCTTGTGTTATCTCGATTGTGTTTCCACAATACTTGAATTGTTTCTTTCTGGCTGCTTGTAATATTTTCTCCTTGACCTGGGAACTCTGGAATTTGGCTATAATATTCCTCGGAGTTTTCTTTTGGGGATCTCTTTCAGGAGGTGATTGGTGAATTCTTCCAATTTCTATTTTGCCCTCTGGTTCTAAAATATCAGGGCAGTTTTCCTTGATAATTTCTTAAAAGATGATATCTAGGCTCTTTTTTTTTATCATGGCTTTCAGATAGTCCAATAATCTTTAAATTCTCTCTCCTAGATCTATTTTCCAGGTCAGTTGTTTTTCCAATGAGATATTTCACATTGTTTTCTAATTTTTTATTCTTTTGGATTTGTTTTACAGTGTCTTGATTTCTCATAAAGTCACTAGCTTCCAATTGCTCTATTCTAATTTTTAAAGAACTATTTTCTTCAGTAATCTTTTGGACTTCCTTTTCCATTTGGCCAATTTTGCTTTTTAGGGCACTCTTCAGCTCATTGGCTTTTTGGACCTCTTCTGCCATTTGAATTAGGCTATTTTTTAAGGTGTTATTTTTTTTAGTATTTTTTTGGGTCTCCTTTAGCAAGCTGTTGACTTGTTTTTCATGATTTTCTTGCATCACTCTCAGTTTTTCCTCTACTTCTCTTACTTGCTTCTCAAAATCCCTTTTGAGCTCTTCCAAGGCCTGCTACTGATTCATATTTTTCTTGGAGGCTTTGGATGTAGGAGCTTTGACTTTGTTTTCTTCTTCTGGTTGTATGTTTTGATCTTCTTTGTCACCAAAGTAAGACAATATAGCCTGACTCTTTTTGTGCTGCTTGCTCATGATCCCAGCCAATTACTTGAGTTTTAAACTCTTTGTTAAGGTAAGAGTCTCTTTCCAATGTGGAGAATGTACTGTCCCAAGCATTGGGGGTTTATACAGCAGTTTTCAGAGATACTTCTAGGGACCTGAAAAGTGTCAGTTCTTCCAAGGTGCTATGATAAGGGGCTAGGTGTTTCTTCTCCACCACCACACCAAGCTCCACCATGCCAGCACTCCTCCTCACCCCAGGATTGCCCCTCAGAACTTTGACTCAGATCCAAGCACGGGCAAAGCAAGAGATTCCTGCCTCAGTACTAGCAGAGAGATCCCTGTAATATCCCTCTGATCAGCCACTCTATCCCCCCTCAGTCTGTGGCATGGAAGCTCAGGAGGCAGCCACAGCCCATGCACAGGACTTGCGGATGAGACCTTGCTTCTCTCTCACCTAAGTCACAGTCTTTTCCCACTGACCTTCTAGGTTGTCTTTGGCAGTCATGTGTTGAGAAGTCTAGAAACCACCTCAGCTGTCCACAATTGAGTCCTCTGAGGCCTCTTCCAGGTTCTCTGTGGCCTGTGCACCCACACCAAACTATGCTCCTCTCCCTGCCCAGCACAATATACTTTTCTGATCAACCATCCAGGTTGTCTTGGACTGAAAATTTGTTTCACTCTGTCTTTCTGTGGGTTCTGCTGCTTTAAAATTTGTTTAGAGCCATTTTTAACAGGTATTTTGAAGGGTTTGGGGAGAGCTCAAGCAAGTCACTGCTTTCACTCCGTTATCTTGGCTCTGCCCCCTGTTTTAATTATTTTTAAAAAACATACAATTGATGGCTCCCTGTGGAGGAAAAGGAGTGGAATAGAGCAGGAAATCTAGGTGATATAAAACAAACAAATATAATTAAAAATTTACTTTTTAAAAGTACACTGAGTTATTTGGGGAACTATTTGATTTCTTCCTCACAGAAAATTTTCAGACAAAGGTTATATGACCACTTGTATAAGATGAATTCATCAGCTAATCAATAAATCATTTATTAAGCACCTACTTTGTAACAGGCAGTGTGCTAGACACAAAGGGCTTGTATTTGGCAGCTAGGTCTTGCACTAAATAGAGTAGTAGAGTTGGCTTCAGGAAGACCTGAGTTCAAACCTTAGTCTTTCAGCCTGAATTCCCTAACTTATAAATTGACAATAATGATAGCACTTGCCTATCAGGCTTGTTATGAGGCTCCAATGAAATAATATTCCATATTTATAAATAATATGTCAATTTACATAACTACATGTAAAGTGCTATATAAATGTCATTTTTAATTAAGCACTTACTAAGTGGCAGGTACTGTTCTAGACCCTGGGAATACAAATACAATTAATAAAACAATCCCTACTTCCAATGAGCTTTCATTATAATGGAAGAGACAAGTACATATTAAAACATACATAGCACTAATTAATATAAAGTTAATAAATATGTAGACATACACACAATGTAGTTAAAGAAAAAAATACTAAGATACTGAGGAAACTGGCATGGGAAGAATTAGAAATAACTTTATTATGCTTGAGCTGCATCTTAAAGGAAGAAAAGGATTTCTTTTTGAGGTAGAGGTAATGAGGGAGTACATACCAGGCATGAAGAATGGTATTATTATTGTAAACTTTGTATTGTTAGATAGTAGAGTTTAAGTTTAATATTGTATTTATAATGTTGTATAGTTTTAGTCATAACTGACTCTTTGTGACCCCTTTGGGGATTTTCTTGGCAAGGATACTGGAATAGTTTGTCATTTCCATCTCCAGCTTATTTTAGAGATGAGAAAACTGAGGCTTGCCTGGATCACCGAAAAAATAAAAAGTGATTTGCCTAGATCACACAGCCACACAGCTAGCAGTCATCTGAGACCGGATTTGAACTTATGAAGATGAGTCTTCCTGATAACCCAGTGCTCTATCCACTGTGCCATCTAACTGCCCAGTTATAATGATGGGGCTCCAATATGGAGTCATTTAGGTTAAGTAGTCCTAATGCCTATAAAAGCAAATGGGCAGACAATCTGTGTCAGGCAAGTAAAGCTTATGGCTTTTTGATTGGATAACTCTTTTGGCTGGCTTCAGGTGTCATACCTAGTCCTCTCTTCTGCTACTTTTGAGAGCTAATATTAGATCCATCTCTTCCCCAATTTGTGGTCTTGATAAAAATAAAAATTCCCCCCTATTCAAGCTTCACACAATCTTGGTATTGATATGTGACACCAAGAACTTCTTTATTACATCAGAATATGAATAAGAATACCCCCTCTCACATCTGCCACCAGTTACCTGTTCTCAATCAAGTTCAATGCTTGGGGTATAAAATTGTGCCACCTGAATCCTAACTTTGAGTGTATTTCTTCCTTGATATATTTCTCTCCCCTTCATACTCGGTGAGTTTCTTGCATCTATGTGAATGTACCTCCATTTATATTGCCATATGGTTTGTATATGCTTTGTTTACCTGCTTACTATGCTGTGTAATGATGGAGGCTATCATTGTACATTTTGCAAAGTACTAGTTTTCTAGAAATTCCTATATTTGCTTTAACCTGAACCATGAAACCAAATCAGGCAGATGGCCAGTAAAAGGAGAATAGAGAAGTACTATCATAAGTGAATAACAGAGAGAGAAGACTGATTTGGTTATATAATATAAACTGGATACATATGAAGAGAAAAAATAGAAGTAAATATTATAATAGTTAAATACTGGGAATTTTGGAAGGATTGTACCAGCCAGGAGACACGTGGAGGACCAGGTGGAGGACCAGGTAGGGAGAGAATCAAACAAAGCTTCATATACAAAGTGGTGCTTGAATGAAGAGAGGGATTCTATGAAGTGGAAGTAAGGAGAGGATCTTTATCTTCTAGTATGGCTTGACTAGATAAGTTCTTTTTTCAGTTTTGAATTTCTGTAATAGAAAAAATGTTTTTGTTTTTTTTTTTACATTCCAGATTGAATTGAAAGCAAGTTCCCAGTTTTGATCAATCAACATGTTCCTATTTAGGGGCAGGCTTTATGATGTAACTGAATCTTGGTACAGGAATGCAATTAAATGAAGTTTCTGGTTCAGGCCAAAATAAACTTGAAATTGTAATATATATACTTCCTACAAGCTACTGAGAAATGTTTCTTGGAAGCATTGGAATAGATGAAAGGCAGATGAGCCAAACTACATTATCATATTTCATTTCATTTCTTTTCTTTTTGGAATTTCTTGGTAAATCCCACTTTGTCTTTTTTTTAAATCTGGAATTAGAGAACACTAAAACTCAATGCTTCAGGAACTTCTAAAATATATTTCCCTTAAAAAAAAGAAATAACTGACTTATCCAACTTGGAGGAATATCATTTTCTAATTCAACATTTTGTCCTTTCCAGATTTCCATATTTGTTAATGCCCTCCCCTCCCTAAATTATCTTTTATTTATACATGTATGTACATACTATTTCCTCATGTAAAACGTAAGTTCACTGAAAGCAGAAAGTTGTTAGTTGTTTTAGTCTAGCTTTTACTCTCAGTGCCTTGATTGTGGAATAGTTGACAAAGATGTAGAAATTTACAGAATTGTTAGTGATAGAAATAGCCTTGGAGATTAGTCATCTCATCAAATCCTCTCATTTTTATGAACTGAGCCTAATGAGGTACCGTAACTTGTACGTTGTAACATAGCACATAAGTGACCTACTTGAAACTGAAATCCATGTCTCCCATAGCAGTAGCAGTACATTTTCCACAACAGCATCCCATGTAATCTTCTATATATCCTTTATGTAAATCCTTCTACTTGTGGATACGATAGATGGTAGAAGAGTCTTTATTATAGAAATACAGTCAATAGAAGAAAGTTATAATTGTAGATCTCATTTAAGATGACAATTACTGGTGTAGCAATAGGAGTGCATTATTATATTGTTCTTATATAAGTAAGTTTCCATGGCATGAGTTCCATAGGTATTATGGAAGGCCACCACTCATTTCAGTTGATACCAAGAGTGACTTGCATTCAGTGATTTCTATTTTTTTTAATTACCAGAACTTTATTTTAGGCTTTGACAGTTTTACTCTCATTTTCAAAAATTAAAATGATTTAATTTGAGATATCACACTCATCAAACCATTAACATATCCCTATTGAAATGTGATAACATTGGGAAATGTAGGCTCATTAAGTTCAGATTTTATGGATTCCCTCTTAAGTTTATTCTTCCCCAATGATCCCCTATTCTTTGATGGTGCTGCTGCCTCCTTCCTGGAGATGTCATCTGTGTTCAGAAATAGATGTCTTCCCAATCTCCCACACTTGCAAGTCCATGTAAGCTGCTGTGTGGTGGATAAAAAGGCTCCATGCACTTTGTAGTTTAGAAAACAGGTTTGAGCACTTATAAGCAGCTATATCATTTCATCTTAAATGGGACTTTTTGGAATCAGAAATTTCCCATCTAGAAAATCTAAAGAGTTGTTTTGACATATTCAAAAGCAATGCCTGACTAACTGACATTAGAGTCTAAGTAGCACTGTGCAGTGACTCATTTCTGTTTTCATGCATGTAATGGGCTTTTAAACTTAAACTTGTGAGTACAGCAAGTTTTTTCCCAATCATTTTCCTCATAATTGGATTTTATTTTTAAGTATAATATGAAAAAGCAGATAACTATTTTTACATATAATGCTGAAATATCATTACTGTATAAAAACCTGAGTTATTCAAATATGTTGCATTTTAATTAACTGGTTTATGATCTCTGAGGTACATTGTGTTTTCAGCTTTTTATTTTGCAGTAATGGAAAAGATCCAATGATATATAAGCCACAACTATTATATTTATTGTCTTTCTAATTATATGGCAGATGAAGTATTGATGCCAGTTCCTAGTATATGAGTGTGTGTATGTATGTGTGTATGTTTCTTATTTAGTGGTTCTTGAGTCCCTTGAATGGGACAAACTAAAATGCTTTATGTCAGACACTTTTGTAGTAGGGGTGTAGTACATATTTATTTTGGAAAAAGAGGCACACTTGTGGATTGAAAATTTTAAACCTCAAAATAAAAGGAAGCTGACCCATAACATTTTCCTTCATAATTAAAAAAAATGAACCCACTACTATTATTGAGATTTTTGAACTGACATCTTGTTTTATGAATTTTTACTAATGGAAAATTATTTTTCTCTGAGTCTACTTATCTTCTAACAATTTAGAGAATACATAGTATTTAAATTAATCTTTTCATATTTTTCATCAAAAATACTCATTTTATTTATACTAAATAAAATCTGTACAAGCTGTTCATAAGTCCCATTGACCATTTTCAGATTAAGAGTCCTGAAATCCAACCATCTTCAGTGTTGCAGAGACAAACTAACTACTCCAGAATAGCATATTGATCATTTTATCATTCAGTTAATAAGCATTTTCTAAGTTCTTAGTGTTTTCAAGGTGCTGTACTAGGTATCAGAGATAAAAAGACAAAAGGGAATAGCTCCTACTCCTCAAGGATCTTACATTCCAATTAAGAAAACAACATAAGCATATATATATATATACACACACACAAATAAATTTACATAGACATATCTAACTCAAATTATTTTCTTCATAATTAAAAAATGTAAACCTTAGGAGTAGCTAGGTCACACAGTGGATAGAGCACCGGCCCTGAAGTCAGGAAGACCTGAGTTCAAATCTGGCCTCAGACCAAACACTTGACGCTTACTAGCTGTGTGACCCTGGGCAAGTCACTTAACCCCAATTGCCTAAAAAAAGAACAACCCCACCCCCAAAAAAATGTAAACCTTACTACTATTGAAGGTTATGAGAATATGCCATGATAAGTAGGTCTATCTATCAATCTATCTCTCTATCAAATTATCAATAATTCAATAGATAAGATGGTATATGCCTATATTTCTATAGATAAATAAGTATATACAAAATGAACATGATACACTTGGGAACAAGATACTAGCAACTGAGTAGAACAAGAAAATTCTCAAATGGAGATTAGAGTTTGAGCTGTACTTTAAAAGGAGGGATTCTGAAGGGTGATTGGGAGTTCATTACAGTTAAGGGAAGAAGTGATTACAGAGTCATGGTGGCAGGAGATATAGAGTGTTGTGTGTGAGGAACATCAAAATCTGGAATAAGAAATGTATTATAAGAAATGGCGAGCTCAATGATCTTAGAAAAACATGGATACATTTTCACAAAATAATGAAGAGTGAAATGAGCAGAACCAAGAGAACATTGTATACAGTAGCAGCAATATTATTTTAAAAACAACCCTGAGTGAACAATTCATTTTGAGTATTTAAATACCCAAATTAGCCACAAAGGATATATGAAGGAAGATGCTATATGTATCTAGAGAAAGAACTGATAAATAGAATTATATATAAAAAGATTTTACATATATATGTATATATGCATTGTATATGTTTATATGTATACACATGTATCTGTGTCTAATAGAAGCCATCATTAAGGAGGGTAAGGAGGAAAAAGAAATTTACATGATAACTTTATTATATATTTAAAGGAATAGCAAGTTGTACATAATAAATTTGCAGTTTCAAAGCTGTGCAAACTTTTTTAAAATTATACTGTTATAGAAATGCTTGTTTTATTCCATAAATTAATTTTTTTAAAAATACCAGTTTGTCTAAACCATAAAGCGGAGTAACATAGTAAGATATAGAAGGTATGATGCACTCATGTTGTGAAAACTTTAAATGCCAACAGAAGAAATCATATTCATCTCTAAAGGTAATAGTCATTGTAGTTTATTGAATTAAAAGTTGACATAGTCAGACTCATGCTTGAGAAAAATCACTTTGGTGGCTGTGCATAAGATGATTTAAAGTGGAAGGATTTGAGGCAAGGAGACCAATTAGGAATATATCACAATATTCCAGGTGAGAGAGGATGAAGGACAGCAGTAGGGAGGTGGCACTGTGTAAGTGATTAGAAAGAAACAGATGTGAGAGATGTTTTGGAGGCAAAAAAATAATAATATCTGATGGGTGATAGGCTATGTGTTAGGAGTTAAGTATGAAACCAAGATTGCAAATCTTAGTGAATACAAGGATGATGGTACCCTAGGAAAAAAAAATACGGAAATTCAGAACAGAGGTCAGTTGTAGATAATGAGTTCTATTTTGGTTATTTTTATTGATATAGGATCTCCAGTTTGAAATGTCAAATAGGCAATTGGTGAGGTAAGATTGGAGTTTTAAAAGGTGACTGGGGCTATGTATGTACACAGCAATATTGGTAGATAAATGATAGATAGATTGATGATAGATAAGGGAATCTGATGCATAGAAATGCCAATTAGACCTATTGTGATGAAGTGACCAGTGGGAGCCTGACAGCCTGTAGATATAAATGAGAAAAGTCCACAGAACAGAACCTTGGGTTATAGCCAGAATTAGGAGTTGTGGTATAAATGATGATTCAGCAAAGGAGACTAAGATGGAACAGTTAGACAGGTAGGAGGAAAACCAAGAAAGAAAAGGAAACCCAGGAAAACCCAGAAAGGAGACAGTACCCAAAAGAAGGTGGCCAATAATACCAAATGATGCAGAGTGATCAAGAAGAATGAAGATGCAAAGGATATTATATGCATAAATTTAAAGATTGTTGGTAACTTTGAGAACAGTTTCAGTTAAATGATGAAGTTAAAGGCCAGATTACAGAGGATTTAGAAGATAATTAAATGAGTATAGAAGGAGTATAGGCCATCATTGAGGACAGCTTTTGAGAAAATCATTTGGCTGAGAAATGAAGAAGAGACATAGAACAGTAGCTATCAGGAATGGTAGAGTATAGGAATTTTTTTAATTGTCTTTATTTGTATAGAGGTGACTTGGACATGTTTCAGGTAAGAGGAAAGGAACCGATAAAGATGGAAAACTAGATTATGAGAGGGAATAGTAGTGTGGGTAATCTACTTTACAAGATAGATAAGGTATATGTAGCTTTTTAAAATTAAATTTTATTTTGTTCAATCAGCAAAAAGCCACCTTCTCTTCTTTCTATATCCCTCCCAAATGAGAATGAAAAAAAAAAACTACTAAAAATATATAGTCAAACAAAACAAATTTCTGCATTATGTATGTATGTATACACACAAAAACAATATACACATGTCTATCTGCATATATATGTACACATTACATGGGCATAATTTGCACTCTGAGTCTTTCATAGCTCTCTCAGGAAGCAAGTAACATCGTTCATCATTAGTTCTTTGGAATCATGGTTGATGATTACACTGATCAAAGTTCCTAAGTCTGTCAAAATTGTTTGTCTTTACAATATCGTTGTCATAATAAATGGTTCTTCTGGTTCTGTTCACTTCACTTGGCATTATGTAATATACGTCTTTCTAGGCTACTCTGCAACCATCCCCTTCATCATTTGTTATAACACAAAAGTGTCCCCTCAAATTTATATACCATAACTTACTCAGCATTCCCCAATTGATAAGCATCCCCTGAAGTTATAATTCTTTTTCACTTCACAAAGAGCTATAAATATGTTTGTGTATTCTTTGAGTTTATTTGCTTGGGACTAATTCTTCCTTTAATTTACCTTTAATTCTTCCTTTGTCCTCCTCTTCTTTACCACTTACTTCCCTGTTGAGTGAAATATATTTCATTCATACCCACTCTTGTGTATTTTTGACCAGGTCAGAAGACAATTAGGTTGTGGGCAGCTATGTGGCACAGTGGATAGAGCACCGGCCTTGGAGTCAGGAGGACCTGAGTTCAAATCTGGTCTCTGACCAGACACTTGACACTTAATAGCTGTGTGATCCTGGGCAAGTCACTTAACCCCAATTGCCTCACAAAAAAAAAAGAAGACATTTAGGTTCAAGTAGCAGTCAGTTCCCTACCTCTTCCTCCTTGTTTTTATAAATTTCTGCTTGTGCTACTTGATTATGTGAAGCAAGTGGTTCAATGGAAAAAAAAAAAATACTGTATTTGGAACTGGAAGACTTGGGTTTGAATTCCTAATATGCTACTTGTGAATTTTCATAAGTCACTAAACATCTCTAAGTCTTAGTGTCTTCATCTGTAAAAACAGCCAAAATGATTAAATTTGTCCCTTCCAGATCAACCTGTGATTTGTAAACCAGTATCACAAGGTTTTAATTGTCTAATAAATCAATAAGCAGAATCTGAATGAAGAAGAGGTTGTGATGGTGAGAGTGAATAGTTGCAGTACTGTGGGAATAACTTTGTGGTTTCGAGAAGTGGTTCTGCCTAGTGAATGCTCCAAGGAAATCAAAGAAAGAAGAAAAAGTGCTGTAAGTACAAAAGTATTTTAGCAGCTCTTTTTGTGGTGGCAAAGAACTGGAGACTAAAGGGTTACCTATGGTCAGTTCTCAATTCCAGAGTTATTAGGAATGGCATTAATAAACCAAAGAGAACTACTATCAGGTGAAGGCTGTTTTGAGTTCATGACATGCAAAGCAGTTGAAGGAACTGGGCATGTTTAACCTGGAAAAAAGAAGACTGGAGTCAGAGAGGAAAGCATGATAAGTGCATTCATGTATTTGAAGGGTTGGGAGAAGAGATTACATTTGTTCTGTTTGTCCCCAGAAAGAAGAACCAGTAGTAACAGGTGGAGGTTGCAAAAAGGCAAAGAGGCTAATTCAAGATGTATGTTAGGAAAACTTCTTTAGCAACGACAGCTATGAATGCAGATCAAAGCATATTTTTAAACTTTATTTTTCTTGGGGTTTTTTTTTTTTGGTCTGTGTTTTCTTTCATGACTAATATGGAAATATATTTTGCATGACTTCACATGTATAACTTTTAACAAATTTTTGCTTTCTCTAGGAGAGGGGAGGAAAGGGAAAGAGGGAGAAAATTTGGACCTCTAAATTTAAGGAAAATGTAAAAAGTTGTTTTTACATGTAATTGGAATAATAAAATACAATGAGTCTAGGAAAAATTTAAAAATAAACAATGAGAGCTATGCAATAGTGCAATAAATTGCTTTAAGGTTATGGGTTCCCGCTATTTGGAAGTCTTTAAACAGAGGCTAGATAAACAGTTATATCATACATACTATAGTTATATACATAATATGACAGTTTTATATATATATATGTATATGTGTATATATATATATATATATGAGTATATTATAATAAAGATTCTTAGGGGTTGGACTAAATGACTTCTGAGTTTCTTTATAGCTTTCAAATTCATGATTCTGTTACTCTATTATGTATACAACACTCCAGGCCTATATCCATAGTACTTAATACTGGCTCATAAATGTTGCCTTGACCATTTAACTTCCACAGACTTTCAGAGCCTTGACCTCAAACTTATTAATCCATCCCTTCTGGCTACAGAACCTTTTTGTTTCTCTATGTTGACCAAATTTTTGCTTGCTTACTGAACTTACTGTTTGCCTGAGTTCTTAACCTTGCCCCATGATCATTGCCTTGTGTGCTAATTTTTTCTATCTTATTCTATAAAGTGGACTATGTGTTCCAAGCAAATTCCTTCTTTACGAATAGCTTCCTTCCAAGTCCCTCTCTCATGCCTCCTCTAAACCAGACCCACTCTTGTGCCTATCTTAAATCATAATTTTCATTATTTTGTCCCTTGTCCTATACCCAAGCACTGTTTTCATTGAACTCTTCATGCTCACATGACCTTCCATTCTCTTGCTCTTAACTATATTTCAGAATTTGAATACAGCCACAGAGTCAGTGTATAACACTTACATCTGGTCCATTTATAATTCACAAAAAACTTTTGTCAATATTTTGATGATGATGAGCAGATTTTTCTGGCAGAAATATGAACCCCTCTCTTTTTTCTGGCACCAAACAAAAATAATGAGATAATATAACAGGTTTTAAGCCTTACAATTAATTTTAAAGATGACATTGAAGCAGAAGAAAGGTTCAAAAAGATGTGGGAGGCAAAAAAACAGTAACTAAAAAGGCTAAATGGCATGAATGACAGTGTAGGCAGCTGAATAATTTAACTGTACAGCTCTTCACTTTTCTCTTTGACTTTTCATGTTAATTTTGCTATAAAAATGTGGCTTTATGTCATAGCTTTGAGTATAGAGTCAAGTCAAATTGATTAATTTCTGAATTTTTCATCCCAGTTCTGTGCACTTAGATTTTCTTTAGTTTCTGTTTGTTGACTGTATACCAAAAGAAACTGGTAGATTTTCTGTGAAAAACGTTATCAATTTCTAATTAGATGGGTGGATAGAAGAAAGAATCCCTTGTGAGAATAATCTAGGGCATAAAAATTATGGTAGGATCCATATTTTAATCTCATACCCCACTTCCATCCAGTGTAGGCTAATTTTTCCTTAAAAAATATGGGGACCATCCTCGAAAGGCTCCAACCATTTATATCATATTCTGACCCCTCCTGAAGACAACAAAATAGCAATAAAGAGTTCCAATTGCCCTCTCTAATGCTTGGGTGATAGATCACAATAGGCAATCTAGGCAATGGAGCTTCATTCAGCTGCATCAATCCAAGGTATTTGCAATGCCTCTCCTTATTGGATATCCTATTCCTATTATGGTTAAGTAAATCTGTTTTTGTTGACAGTTGAATAACCAGTTAATCTATGAGAACTGTGAGCTCTTTAACCAACAGACTGAACTCTTAACTAGAAAAAGGTAAAAACCTTCCCTATGATCTCACTAATGTGACCTCAATACTATATGATCTTTTCAAAGAAAACAGTTACCTGGGCACAGAAGTTACTACCTTGGTCACACTGATTTCTTATCTCTTATGCTTTTTGGTTCTCCTGTGCCTTTAAAATTAATCACTTGTTGGGCATTAAGTTGCATTTGTGTGCTAAACTCTACTGTTTGGCTCCTTTTCAGTTATTCCTATTAAGCTTTCTTTAACTAAAGTGATTTTTGCAACTTGATCTTCTACTGATAGAAACAATTATCTTACTGGACTCAGTCAAACCTTCCACATACTGAACCTAATAACAGAGTAGCATGGCTGAAATAGTCTTTAAAGATTATCAAGACATGACTTCATTATTTTATAGATGAAGAAAATTATGTGAATTGTCCAGGATTATGTAGCTAAGAAGTGCCAGAGCTGGGTCTCAACCCTCTATTCTCTTTACCCCTTCCCAGTGCATTTTTCATTATCCCATATTTCTTCTAGCAAAAGATTTTTAAGTCCAGGCCAGGGATTTGTGGCATTAGGCAGTAGAGAATTATTGGAGGTTTTAAAGGGAGAGAATGACATGAAGAAAATGATTTTTTTTGAAAACTTGTTTCTTCCTATAAAGGATAGATTAGGAAAAACTAAATAGGAGTATAAATTTCTTGTGCTTGAGGAGAAGCAGCTATGTATTCAGTTTTGGATATACTGAAATTCATCATTGTTCCATAACTAGAAGGAGAAAGGGGGATTAGAAAGACAGTTTATTGGGTTCCACATTAGGGCAGTTGACAGTGCTGTCGCAGAATTGGTGAGTAAGTCGGGAGTAAAGTTAGCTATGGCTAGAGTTTACATGAAATAGTAGTTGACCACAAGGTGATATTTTGTTTGTTTGTTTGTTTGTTTTTGTGATAGGAAATCTTGAGTATTATATACTGAGACTTAAAGGGGGTGGGGATGTTCAATGATGAAAGAAGTACCTCACTGATGAAATCACAGATCCTTGAAAATCTTATCAGAAGTAAGTTCACTTACTTTGTCTACTTGGTATAAATTTCTGACAGAATTCCATAAACCTGTCTATACCCTCTTCTGCTATCATGATTCCTACCCAATTATATCCTACATGACAGTATTTGGTTAGTTAATAATTTAATTACAAACCACTTAATAAGTTAGTAAGAAAGTTGCTTCCTCTAAAATCATCCAAGGCAACACAGCGTCCAAGGCAACACAATTTCCTTGAATGATTTCACTGCTGTTAGTCCTTTTTTGTTCCTGTTAGACTGGATGACCCTCACCTCTTACAAAACAGGGATAAACTTAATAATCCAACTCTTTCAAAATGCCACCTAAATACTTTCTGGTCACTAAAATATAAATCTTTATATCAAGTCTAATATAAGCAACTACCACTTTTAGACATTGGCCATTTATGAGGACAGCATCTTTTGCTGTAAAGGGAGAATATCACTACTTGTCCTTTCACTTGAGCTCTAATGCTGCTTGCTTTGTTTCAATAATAGTAAGATATAGTACAAAGTCCTAGTATTGAGATTGACCTAGTTTCAAGTTTCAAATCTGGCCCTTGGTACTTACAAACTAGTTGTATGATGATGAGAAAGTGAGAAAGTTACTTAACCTTTACATGCCTCAATCATATATATATGTATGTATGTATACATACACACATATAACATATATACATATATTGCATATTATATATACATATATGCATATACGTTTATATGTGCATAGATACACACACACACATATGGGATAACAATATTTGTAATCCTTACCTCACAGACTGTTGCCAGGACATAATAAGATAACATATGTAAAAGCATGTTGCAAATCTCAAAGCAGTCAGGTCCTATCAGAACTGTGAGATAAGCAGATAAACAAAAGAAGTGAACAATAAGTCTTCACCTAAGTATCACCTAAGCAAAGTAGGAAAATTAAATTAATAAGGAGTAGAGGCTGCCAGTAATATAAACATTATTTTTTCCCATTTCAACCAAACACAATGTCATTTAACAAAATCTAATTTAGATTTTGTTTTGCTACTAATAGATACATGCATAGAAGTGAGACATGTTGTTAAGAACTTAAAAGTTATAACTACATTTATTAGTGACAAGTGAAGTTTAGACTTTAACTGAAAAGAAATGTGAATTCCTTCCCTATGTTGGTGTCATGGAGTGGGTTGGTAGCCAGAGTGGGAGACAACTGCCATGAGTCATGGTTTCTGCATATGAACATACCTGTGAATGAATGATCTGTTTGTTCTTCTTTGAGTATTATCATGTCACGCATGGTGATTAGAAGTGCATATAGGAGATTTTTTTCCTGTAAATTATGAAACTAGATATCATCATTAATCCACCTACAGTAAGTACACTGATGCATATTTTTACCAAAAAAGTAGGTGGTAACATTATCACATATTGCGTGTTCTATGTGGGTAGATTGATAGATTTCATGAATTTTCAAAGCAAGGACATTGTTAATGAGAAAGTACTTTTTTTTTTTTTTATAAATTTGAGCATTGAAAATCAGCTTCAACAGAATCATTTCCTGGACAATATCCATCTTAGAAACTCTGGATCTCAAAAGGCATCAAGTTCAAAAAGTCCCAAATGGGAATCTCCTTAACAACATAACTGACAGATTGTCAACCATTCTTCTTCTAGACTTCCAGTGATGTGGAACTCATTATCTTGTGAAGCAGTTCATTCCAGTTTTAGACAGCTCCAATCATTTGATTGTTCCTTAGATTGAGCTAAATACTAAATCTATTTTAACTACTGCTTGTTCTAGTTCAACCCCGTAGGGCTAAACAGAACAAGTTGATCCCATTTCCATATTTTGGTGATGGTGTTGTTTAATCATTTTTCAATCATGTCCAATTCTTCATGACCCCATTTGTAGTTTTCTTTGCAAAGATACTAGAGTAGTTTGCCATTTCCTTTTTCAGCTCAATTTTCCCATTCAGATGGGGAAATTAAGGTAAACAAGGTTAAGTGATTTGTCCATGGTCATACAGCTAGTAAATGTCTGAGCTTAGATTTGACCTCAGAAAGAAGAGTCTTCTTGACTCCAGGCCCAGCACTCTATCTACTGCACCACCTGGCTGCCCCATGTTACACAACTTTAAATAATTTCTCAGTTCCCACAAACCCCTTCCACATTCATTCTTTTCATATCTAGTCTAAATAATGCTATTTCCTTCAACTGAGCTTTATATTACATGGTTTTAAGTCCCCTGACTATCCTGTTTACCATTTTTTTGGGTGTATGTTGGTTTTTTAGTATACTTCCTAAAACTTGGTGTACAAATCTAATCTTAGTAGTTTAGATGTCATATATTTTAACCTTTAATTGGAAGCAACTGCCATCTAACCCTTTAAAAAATTGGAAGAGTATTTTTTTTCTTTTTTGATCACAACTTTTCATTTTCCCTCAGTTTTTTTAATTAAATTTGTTTTTAATCATCAAGCATTTTTTTTCTCTCTCCTGCTCCCTTCCCCTACCCCTTTGGAAACACAAAGAAAAACAAAAGTCATCTAACAAATAAGCAGAGTCAAACAAAAATAATTTCTGTATTGGTTATGTCCAAAAACATTTGTTTCATTCTGCTTATCAGTCCATCACCTTTCTGTCAGGAGGTGAATAACATGTTTTCTCATTGGTTCTCTGGAATCAAAATTGTTTGTTTCTTTAGTATTGATGTTATAGTGTACATAGTTCTGGTTCTGCTCACTTTACCCTGCATCAGTTCATACAAGTCCCCCTATTTCTTTAATTCTTACAGCTATCATTACTTATATTAATATGTCATGATTTATTCAACCATTTGCAAATTGATGGATATCTATCTTAGTTTCTAGTTCTTTGCCACTACAAAAAAGAGCTGCTATAAATGTTGTTGTTGTTTTTAACAAAAATGTCTATTTTCTCTTTCTTTCATCTCTTGGGGTATAGTCCTGTAGCTGTTTTTGTTGGGTCAAAGAGTTTGTACAGTTTGGTGACTTTGGAGGGCGTGATTCCAAATTGCTTTCCAGAATGACAGTATCATTTCACAGCTCCACTAACAATGTATCAAATTCCCTGTTTTCTTGAATCCCCTCCAACATTTGTCATTTTTGTCAATTTTGTCAATCTAATCAATGTGAGGTGGAACCTTAGAGTCACTTTAATTTTCATTTTTCTATTTTTTTAGTGATGTGTAACATTTTTTCCATGAAGCTAATAGGAGTTTGGGTTATGTCAGCTTTTCACAGATCAGGAAGAGTGGCTCATCAGCCACATATCTTAGTTTGTTTTATTTAGTGTTTTCAACATGCAGTTAATCTGAGAGTGTAAATTTCTTCTCACTAAATGTAATTATATACTCTTTTACCATCTCTTCAATTATTTGGTATTTCATTTTCTTGAATGTTAATTTTTTTCTATCCTTCCTAGTCTGAAGATCAAGTTCCATGTTAGAAAAATGGAAGTGAAAGAAGAATGGTATACTTTTGTTTTTCTGCCATCAATTTTCATCATCCCATCCACCCTCAGCACCTGTCCTATCCTTTCTTTGCTCTTCCTTTTAATGCACCCTCCCAAAATGTAATTTTACTTTTTGTTCTTATTTTTGTTGATTCCTAACTTTGGTTTGTTGGGTTTTAGTTTTCCTGACAGTGTTATTACAGAAACATGTGTTGTTGTTGTTGTTTTTGGTTTTGTTTTGTTTTGTTTTTGCATTCTACTTCTGTTCCTTTCCCTTTCACCCATCATTTACACATACTTTAAAAAAATCTGAGTTGGTTGATGATTCTGTGTGTGGCCATATATGTCTCTTTAGAAAGCTTCCCCCCTTACCTTTTCTTCCTCAATAAAATCATTTGACTTTTATCACAATTTCATTTATAAGATTTTCCTATCCCTGTAGAATCAGATGACTTGGGATTCTACCTATCCTTCAAACTCTGTGATCTATTCTTAAGTTGGGTATATGAGAGAGACTCTGTCCTGATACTCCACTTCTTCTTATTCACCCTTGTATTCTGGCTTCTAACCTGGTCGTTCATCTAAATCTTTCAAATTACCAAAGTTCTCTTAATTGTCAAATCCAAAGATCTTTTCTTTGTTCTCAAACTTTTTCATCTTTGTAGACTTTCAACTTCTTTTTTTTACTTTGTAGAATTGAATACTATCACCATTTTCTATTTTTGTATGCTCTCTTTTCTGGGCTTATATTCCACTATGCACTCAATTATAAGTCTCACCATAGAATCATAGAATTTAAATGTTGGGGGAGATTTCAGCAATCATGCAATGCTACTCCTACCTAAAATGAATTTCCACTATAACATACCTGAAAAGTGGCTGCCCCCTGCCTGAAAACTTCTAAGGAAAGGGATTCTTTTATAGTAGGCCATTTTACTTGTCAGCAGTTCTAAATGTAAAGAAGTTCTTCTTGACAACAAATTTGAGTTTCCCTCTTTGCAACATTCACCTCACCTTATTCTGTCATCCAGAGCCAAACAATACAAGTCTGATACTACTTCCAATTGAAAGTATTTCAAATACCTAAACATGACTATCATTTTCCCACAATATCCATGTTGTTTCCCCAGTTTCTTCAATGATTCCTCATACGACATGAATTTAAGACAGCTCTAACTACTCTGTTTGACACCATCTGGACATTAGCCAGTTAATTTATATCCTTCTTAAACTATGACTTTCAAAGTTGAACTCAGTATTCTAGATAAGATCTGACAAAGGTAGAGACTGGGGGGGGAAGTATGACTTTTTTATTCTTGGAAGCTATGACTCTGAGTAAAGCCCAGAATCATGATAGTTTTTTTTTTTTGGTCATAACATCATACTTTGACTCATTAAGCTTATAATACACTAATAATTATCCTCAGATTCTGTTTTTTTTTTTCAGTAAATTGCTGTTTCCTGCATTTTGTAGTTGTGATTTTTTCCCCATTGAACTTCATCTTATTCAATGTTAATAGGTGATTGATTTAACCAAGATATTTTTTGGATCCTGGATATCATATAGTGTGTTTGAAATCCTCCTTTTAGCTTAGTGTCATCTCTAAATTTTCCATCTATGCCTTTATCCACTTCCTTAATAAAAATATATAATGGCTTAAGGCCAGGTAAAAATCCTTGGTGTTCTTTACAAGAGTCCTTCTTCCAAACTGACATTGAACCATCAATAAACAACTCCTTGCTTCTGGTATTCCAACCAGTTATGAATCCCTCCAACTATATTTTTTTTTTTCAGCCAAAGACAAGACTTATTTAAACATCTGTCATATTGGGCTTATTCAGACTTCAGGAGTCTGAATGTTAGTGAACTATTGGCTAGATTATAAGAATCTGAGCCCATGGCTAGATTTTAAGAATCAAAACACCTTAATGGAGACAAGATGGACCTTACATATACAGAAAGACTATGGGAAGGATCTAGGAGTAGCCAAGTAGTCTATGAGGTAATAGAATTCCAGGGACCTGGACCACATGGATAAGGGAGAATGGAACCTAGATAGGATTAAGGGTGGGAAGTGACCTGGGGCCATAAGGAGGTAGCCACAATGAAAGGCCAGTTGATGGGATTATAGCCTCAGGCAAACACCAGAGATTTGGCCATGTAGGAAAGGCCAGGGTTTTTCCTTTTGGGGGTCTAGATCCCATCCTCATCATTCCTCCTTCAAACAAATAGGACCCAAATTATTTTGGAGTACGGGACAAAGGTCTGCGATTCTGAAACTGCTTCCTGCTGGCAAGGGGCATGGATCTGTCCCTGCCTGTAGAAGGTACCAAAGAGGAGGTTGACTGGAGTTGAGCACAAGCTGTATCCAGGTTCAATTGGGGGAAAGGGGTGGATTGGCTGGTACCGCTTTTTGCTGACAACTGTAGGTAAATGGCCTGTAGTCTGGAAGACACAAATCTGAAAGAAGACTGCAGGGCTCAAATGATAGGACAAAACATCCTTAGCTCTGTTTGGATTCAGATAACTCAATTTTCCAAACATGCAGTATCAAATCCACCTCATAGCCAGACTCAGGAATAACCAGGTAGGTAACATTCCTTTGCAAAGGAACATAATGGGGAAACTGAGCCAGGAGGATCCCATCTTAGACTGATGCTAAAATTGTTCTCTCAGCTTTTCTCAATGCTGACTTCCCACCAGTATCACATTCTCTGAGTAACTTGTAGCATTTCTCTCAGATGGTGGATATTGATTATTGATGAATTACAATCCATCAGACAACTCAAAATAAAATCCTAAAAGCTTTTACCTCAAACTGCAAGTTTCATTAATCACAGCTTAGGAAAAACTTCTCCAGAATTTACGTTTCAAACCTACATTTGTCCTGGTATAAAACAACAATCATTAGATATTTCTATATACTTGTAAATTCTCAGCAAGCCAAACATAACCCCAACAAGCTTTTTGGCAAGTTTACACATTAAAACAATAACCAACAATAGCCAAATTATTTTAGCAGTAATTAAATTATGAAAAGTTACTTGACGTAACTGATACAAAAAGTCCACCAATTTGAAGTGTGAAATAAACCCATTACTAATCAAGTGACTTCAGTTTTGTTAAATGCATTTCCAAATTACTTTACACAGAGAATCAACATCTTGTCATTAACAGTTAAAACTACAAATTTAAAAGAGCATGCTTACCCAAGTTCAGAGGCTATCTTCTTTACCTTGAGCAGTATGTGCTGAACCTGGGTGATCCTTCCAGACAAAGGTTGCCCTAGGGCCCAAGGCCATTGACAGGGGGGTCCATGCTGTAGCTGCTGCCCCTCCCACCCCCTTCCTTTCCCAGGTGTGGGGGGGGTAAAAATCAAAGGTGAGGGGTAAAGGGTAAAACCCTCTTTTCCTATGAGAGGGGTTAACAGGTACCCTCTTGACTCAAGGGAAGGGAGTGACCAAGGTTGTAAGGAGGTGTTTCAAAACTCCTTAATGATCAATCACAAAACCTCAGAATCTGCCAAGATATTTTTAGCTGTTCTAACTTTTCCCTGTAACCTCCATGAAGGAGGATTCAGGGGTGTAGAGGGAAGGAAATAAGTCAGCCTCAGGGAACCAAAAAGCAACTGCAATTTTCCCCAATTCCCTAGTGCCAAGAGAATTGACAGAATTGGGCATACATTTCTGGATAGGATGTCTGTCCTTGTCCTCTGGGCTACAGAAGGTGTACCTAGGTCCATGACCTTGAACCAACCCAGTGGACTGATGGTCTGAGAGCATCAGGCCAAGTGTGAGACAGCTTCAGGAGAGCAACCCCAATGGCAAGGCAAGAAAGAAAGGGGAGACCTTCCAGTCTTGGCTGGAGAAGAACTTGGGGTTAGGCAGTTTCCCTGTGTGGGCTGCCAAAATGTTGAGGTTTAGGAGTTCAGGGGTGCTGGGACCCCAAAATAACAACATGCAGGTACTGCCTGAAAGAATTTGACCCAAACCTTCTTTCAGCTGAAGACAAGGTTGATTTGAACATCCATCATATTGGGCAGAAAGGAGTCTAAATGTTGGTGAGCTATTGGCTAGATTACAAGAATCTGAGCCCATGGCTAGATTTTAAGAACCTAAGTTCAACTGTATCATTTTTAGTCCACATCTCTCCATCTTCTCCATGAGAATTCTATGAGATACTTCATCAAAAATTTTGTTAAAATCTTGGTAGGTAAATTATATTTATCATATTTGTTTTATCAACTAATTCAGTAACCCTGCCAAAACATGGAAATAAGTTGACTTGCTCTTTATGAAGTCATGAGAATTCTTTTTTATCACTGCTTCCCTTTCTAGTTCTTTACCAGTGGTCTCCTTAATTACCTGTTCTAAGTATTTACCAAGAATTGAGGTACAGCTCAGTGGCTTATAGTTTTGCAAATTATAATCTCCCTTTTTTCCGAAAACAAGGACAATATTTGTTTTTCTCTAATCTTGGGGTGCCACCCCATTTTCTATATTTCAACTATTACTTGCAATCATATGCACTAGTTCTTTCATTTACTCAGGATATAGTTCATTTACACCAGGTGACTGGAATTCATCAATGGCAACTAGGAGCTTTCTTATTGCCTACATACTTATATTTAGTAGCAACTCCTAATTAGCCATTTTTTGTCTATGCACCTAACTTAGTGAAACCTAACATCACTTGTGCTCCACAAATCCAAAACTATTGCAAGTCTTGTCATTTCTATTTTTGCCTCCAGAATAAAAAATAAAAATAATTTGTTTGGTATTTGAACACCTCCACAATCTGCCCCCTTTTAATTTCCCAAAGGTCTTTTTATGGTTTACTCCCATCCACTTACTCTATAACATAGCTACATTGGACGATTTGCTGTTCCTTAAACATGACATTTGTGTGACCTTTAGCAAGCTATTTAATCTCCTTGGTCTTCAGTTGGAGATTCCCTAAAATCAAGTGGTTGGATTCTGAGGTTCAATCCTGCCCCAAATCAATGATTTACTCTACTTGACCTCAGGTCACCTTTTCCTCTTTTGAAACCTCAGTTCTGCTTCTTTTAGGAAATCATTATCCTTAACAAATTGGAAATTGGAGAGTTACTCCTCAAGTACCTTTACATTCTTTTCCATGAGAAATCAAGCTGTACCTAGAACAAAGATAAGTCACTGCTATGGCAGAAATCTGAATGAACATCACAGACTCAGTTCAAATCTCTGTATACTTTCCTCTAAACTGCATACTGATTGAGCATCCATCAGTCCCCTTTGCTTCATACGAAAGAAAAGGAGTAAAATAATCTTTTTTAATTAATTTCTTTTGGTTTATCAATAATCACTTCCATATGCTTTTGAGTTTAAAAACTCGTTCATTCAAATAAAACACTCTGACATGGTTATACCAAAATCTCTGTCTTGGCCAATCTTCTTTCCATCATCTATATGCTATCTTGGTAACATTTTTGTCTTTTATCAATTAAATTATTTTCTCTGCACAAATCACTTTCAGATCTATTATCCTAGGCTTAGTTGTCCTCTTCAACTCTGGTCCTGAATCAACAATTACCTGTTGAATATTTTCAACTGGATGTCTTACAGGCATCTCAAACTCAACATGTCCAAAAAAGCAACTCATTTTCTTTTCTCTCTAGTTCACCTCTCACTTAAACTTTGCTATTTTCCATGGATGCTACATACACAGGTATGTAAACTGATCATTATCCTTGTCTCCTCATTCTCACTCATCACACATAAACCAACTTTGGTCAATTCTTTGAATACAGTGGTTCTCAAATGGTGTGCCAGATTATAAATTATGTGGTAAATTTTGGGTAGGTATGCTGAGAATTGTATAGAATTTATATTTATAGTTGAATTCATATGTCTCTTACTTTTCTTGTACTATTACCTAAAATGTTAGAGAACTATTTTGCAACATTTCTTACATATGCGCCCCTCTCTCCACTGACATGACCACCAGTTCTTGTCCAAGTTATTACAATGGCCATTCAATTAGACTCCCTGCTTCAAGTTTCTTCTCTCTCTAACCTGTTCTCTACACAGCTGCCTATGGTAACTCAAAGCATAAAGCATGCCCATGTCACTTCCTTAAATCAATAAACTCCAGTGTTTTATTCAGATTGCTCTTTCTGGTATTTAAAACCTCCACATTGTGGTTCCAACTTCCTTTCCAAGCATTATTTCTAAAGTGGTCTTCTCACTTTCTCCTATCTATGCCTTTAAATGGGAGGTTTCCTATGTTTTGGATGCACCCCATCTTCCTTTCTGCTTTTTAAAATCCCTAATTTCCTTCAGAACTCACCTCCTACCCAGCAATTCTCCTGATCCCAGGTGTCAATGCCTCTGCTCCCAAATTACCTTGCATTTATTTTGTATATATTTATATGTGTGAATGAAGGACCACAACCAACGTGTATATATCTTTGTATCTCCAGGGTTAGACACATAATAGGCACACATTGTTTGACTTGCAATTAAAAATATAATTAAGCAGAATAAATAGATTAGTTTTACTTTCCCTGTCTGTCAGTTGTATAAGAGCAAAAATAATTTTGCCTTATTGCCCTACAGTTAAATATATGAAAAGTATAAACAATACAGGAGAGTGATTTTATTTTTAAATTACACAACTGAAAACAAAGCATTTGGGAAAAGATTTTAAGTACAGAAAATCTTAGAGTTTTATAACATCAGTTTAAGATTGTTTTACTCCCCCATATGTACAAAACCATTTGTAGCAGCCCTTTTTGTAGGCAAAGAATTGGAAATTGAGAGGATGCCCATCAGTTGGGGAATGGCTGAGCAAGTTGTGGTATATGAATGTCATGGAATACTTTTGTGCTATAAGAAATGATGAACAGCTGACTTCACAAAAACCTGGAAAGACTTCTATGGTCTGATGTTTAGTGAAGTGAGCAGAACCAAGAGAACATTGTACACAGTAACAGCCACATTGTGTGATGACTAATATTGATAAACTTAACCCTTACCAACAATACAAGGATCTAAGACATCTCCAGAGGCCTCGTGATGGAAAATGCTATCCACATTCAAAGAAAGAAGTATGGAAATTGAATTGCTATTTTTTTCTCTTCTCTCGAGTTTTGTTTCCTCTTTCTTTGTTTTCCTCCTATTGGTTTTAATTTTTACTTACAACATCACTAATGTGAAAAATGTTTAATAGGAATGTAAATGTATAGCCTATATCAGATTGTTCACCATCTTGGGGAAGGTGGGGTGGGACAAAGGGGGAGAAAAATTTTAAACTCAAAAGCATATGAAAGTTATTATTGATAAATCAAAATAAATTAATTAAAAAAAGATTATTTTACTCCTTTTCTTTCCTTACGAAATTCATTCTTTTTCTATCCACTGCCCATGTATGTGAGTGTTTGTGTAGTTGATTAACATATGCATATATGGTCCAGTTTATGTGCTCTTGAAATATTCTGCTTTTTTTTCCCCAAACTTGCCTAGAGGCTACTTAATTTTGATACGATATGATAAAGAAGCAATGGTAATAGCTAACATGTATATAGTACTTTAAGGTTTGCAAAGTATTCTTTAAAAATAATCTAATTTGATGTTTTTATCTTCTCAACAATGCTGAGAGGTAGTAACTATGATTATCCTCATTTTACAGATGAGGAAACTGAGCCTAAGCATAGTTGAACTCACATACTTATTGCATCTGAGATGAGATTTGAACTCAGTGTCTTCCTGACTGAAAACATTCTATCCATGATGTTAAAAAAAAATGTTGATTCAGTGGAAGGAAAAGTGGCACTAGAGTTATAAGATCTGAGTTAGAAATATCAGTTTTGTACCTTATTTTTTTGAGACAAATTACTTCTCACTGGGACACAGGTTGCTCATTCATAAAATAGAGATAGTAATAATTGTATTTCCTGGAGCACTTCCATAATTTGTGAAGGTAGGGCCCTGTCTACCCTCATCCCCTATGGGGCCCACCCAACTTTGTAGCTTCTTCCCATTCCTAACATTGGATACCCTTCCTCAAAGGCAGTTGACATTCTGGGGAGGGGAGGGCAGAAGCTAGTGCAGATATAGTTTCTACTTCAGGGAATTTATTGGCAGGAGGAGAAACGTTTGGAGTTGACCTTGTTTCCATTCCACCTACAAAGGAGACATGAAAGGAAAAATCCAGAGGCTTTTTGTGTTTCATCTCTAGTAGATAAAAAGCAAAAGCCCCATTTTGCATCAAAGCCAGTGTAACAGAATAGACACTCCTGTCCCTACTGTACAGTCCATAGCCTGTGGCTCCAACCCCCCACCTTTACAAAAGACTTTAGTCTCATGTGGACTAGGAACTATCCTGATAAGGTGACCCAGGTGAAGTCAGTTTTTATCTTTGGCTCATTGCTTTCATTCTGGATTTTTATTCCTGGGAAATCTTCACAATAACCTTTAGTTATAACACATTTGCAAGTTTCTCTAGATGTAGATACCAGAGCCTCAAATTCCATAAGGCTCTCAATATACAATTTGAATATAGGGAATAGTACTTTATTTCAACTTCACAGAAAATTTAGCATAAGACTCCAAATACTCACAGGAGCCAATGAACAAATATAGAAACATAAAAACACTGAAGTAGCCAATGAGATAATCTAGAATTCCCCTTATGAGACAGAAACAATCTTTGTGACTGCTAAGCAAGTACTGCTTCTTCTTAAACTGGTACTGTCCAAGAATTCACTATTGTTGGTCTCCAAGTACAATGCTTAATCTTGTGTGGAATTTCTTCTTCCTCTAAGGAGTATATTGTATCAGTAAACCTTTTTCACAGAAAGGCTGGTGCCTAGCTCTCAATCTTAATAATTCTCAATCTCTTAGGAGTTCTAAAACTATTCAATTGACATTTCACATTCTGATACCTATATTTCATGAAATTATTTGTCCTTATAAGTTTTTGGTTCAGCTTTCGGTATTGTAGGGCCTTGAAACGGCATATTTTCATGCATAGGTAACTTACTACATAACTTTGTGTTACACTTAGCACATGTAATATGAGAATCCTTGGGTGTATTTCAAAAAGTCTGAATACTGTTTTATATAAATGGCTGAGATGTTAATTTAATTTTTATTCAAGGGAATTTACTTTTTTTCAGATCTCATTAAAGAGAAGTTAAAAGACACTTTTCCTTCTATTTTGTTGATTATTTATAGTTTGGTATTGGCCATTGTTATGTAGTACTACTTACCAAAACACAGAAATTTCTGTCAGATATAATATTAAGTTGTTTTTGTGGCTGGAATTTACATTTTAGTTATGATTTCAAAAGTTGTCCAAGTTACTGGATATTTTTAAAATTCAAAAAGCACAAAGGAATCTAATAGTGCAGCTAATTGATGGCAACAATTTATGCTATACGAGTCTTTAAATTAACATCAGATTAGCTGAGCTTTAAATTCCCTGGAACATGTCTCTAAGCCTGTTATTAGGTTATTGTGATTGCTTCTCAATGACGTGCGGCTGCACAGATGCCTTTGTCTTTTACCATTGGAGAGAATAATGGCAGTAATCAAACAGCATTTGTTGCTTCTTTATTTACGAGATATTGTTGATGTCCTTTCCTCCTGGTGAGCATTTTATTCCCTAGGACTCATCCCAATTTCCTTATATTTCCTAATTGTCTTCATGTTCAAAAACAATAAAGCAACCACATGTTTGTATTGCCTCTTAAAGTAATTTTTCCTCTGCCTGTCTTTGTGTTACATACTTAAACTGTGATTAATGTTATTGATTTATGTGCTATTCTTTTCATAAAATTAGGAAAGATATAGTCATGCAAACTGAGATTTCTATTTCTTGCTAAGTCTCAAAGAACTAGAGATTTTCAAAGAAGACTTCTTTGCCCAGGTTCTTCCTTTAGTTCCTCTGGAATTGGGTGACAAATCCATATGATCTAAATCTGGAAGGACTGACCTTAGAGACAATCTAGTTTGAACTCCTTGTTTTATAGAGGAGGACACAGAGAGTAGAGAGGGAAAATTAATTGCCAAGGTCAGAGACATAGTAGGTAGCAGAAGTAAGATTCAAACCCAGGTCCTCTAACTCCAAATCTTAGCAGAAATTAAAGTTCTGTTTGTTGACAATGATTTGCTTGAAGATGTTGTGATGGGTAGAATTATGTTTCTCAGTGTTTTTTTTTCTTCAGCATTTTTGGGTCTCCTTTAGCAAGCTGTTGACTAGTTTCTTCATGATTTTCCTGTATCACTCTCATTTCTCTTCCCAGTTTTTCCTCTACTTCTCTTACTTGCTTCTCAAAATCCTTTTTGAGCTCTTCCATGGCCTGGGATTGATTTGTATTTTCTTGGAGGCTTTGGATGTAGGAACTCTGACTTTATTGTCTTCTTCTGGTTGTATGTTTTGATCTTCTTTGTCGCCAAAGAAAGATTCTATGGTCTGACTTTGTTTGCACAGTTTGCTTATGTTCCCAGCCAATTACTTGAGTTATAAACTCTTTGTTAAGGTAGGAGTCTGCTTCCAGTGTGGAGAAGTATTGTTCCAAGCATTAGGGGTTTTGTGCAGCTGTTTTCAGAGATACTTCTAGGGACGTGTAGACTTTCAGTTCTTCCAAAGTGGTATGATCAATAGCAAGGTGTCTACTCCTTTCTTAGCCTGTACTCTGGTCTATAAGTGACCACAAGCACTGTTTTCTCCCTTGGAGCTGTGAGGAGGGTTCCCTCTCCCCAGCCACTACAAGCTTCACCATATCAGCACTCCTCCTCACCCCAGAACCACTACCCAGAACTGTGACCCAGATCCAACCACGGGCAAAGCAAGAGAATCCTACCTCTGCACTAGCAAAGAGATCCCTGCAATCCCCCTCTGATCAGCCACTCAGATCCCCCTCATTCTGTGGACTGAGAACTCTGGAAGCAGCCTTCTCCCTGGGGCTGTGCTGGGTCTGGCGTTGGGACCAAGCTTCTCTCTCATCATGGTCACAGACCTTTCCTACTGACCTTCTAAGTTGTCTTTGGTGTTTGTGGGTTGAGAAGTCTGGAAACTCTCACAGCTGCCCATGATTCAATCCTCTGAAGCTTGCTCCAGGTTCACCAAGGCCTGGTCTTTGCCTGCATGCCCACACTGAACTGCATTCCTCTCCCAGCCCAGCAGTGCAATAGACTTTTCCAGTCTACCATCCAGATTGTCTTAGGCTGGAAATTTGTTTCACTCTGTCCTTTTATTGGTTCTGCTGCTCTAGAATTTATTCAGAGCCATTTTTTTCAGGTATTTGGAGGACTGTGGGGGAGAGCTCAAGCAAGTCACTGCTTTCACTCTGCCAGCTTGGATCCACCGCCCTCCTGTTTCTCAGTTTTAAAGAATGAAATAAAAAAGTACAATGTAAAACAAACTTTGTTATAGGACTGCTATATAATGTTCTCTTCCAAAATGTTCCTTATTTCAAGCTTGCTCTAAAGGGATTCTAAACATACTTGAAGTTTTGGAGCATGAGAATTGAAGGAAATGAATACCATGAATACCATATGTGTAACATGCTGTGATATTTGAAGAGAGAGCTTGATAAATGAAAGAAGAGGTATTTTTATTTTACTGCCTGGGTCAATTATTTGTAATGTGAAGGCATTTTGAAAGTTCCTTTCCTTTGCCTAGAGGCCAGGATTATATTTATTTGCCTTCTTTACATTTGGCTTAAAAATTGCTTAATATATAAAGAGAAAAAAAGATGTATTATTAAGGTCCCTGATGGGGCTAGAAACCTAAAATACCCCCATTTTTAAAAGGATATCTATGAAAGAAAAAGAAAGAAACATGGTTTATTATTTTATGTAATACTCAATAAAAATTTTACACATCTGATATCACCTGCAAAATTGGGGTAATTTCATAAATTCAGTAATATAAAGGATCTCACAGATCATTTAACATACATTTATAGTATTTAGACTTAGAAGAAACTGTAGAGATTTTTCCCTTTCAACCATTTTAGAAATGAGGAAATTGAAGCCCAGAGAGGTGATGTAAATAACCTGTTCTGATTTTATATATCTATTTATCTATTTATATAAATCTGCCCATTTATATCTTTCCATTTGCTTTATAGGTTCTCACATAAGATATATAACTTCCACAATATATATTATGTATGTATGTATGTGTATATATATATATATATATATATATAGTATGTATGTATGCATGATCTCTTAAGTCTCTTACTTCCCTGTTTTTTAGTCATCTTTTTTCTTCAGCATCTGAAATCCCACTCTCTTCCCAAATAGTTAAAATATTTCAAGTCCCAGGTCATATGCTTCTTTATCCATGTAGCTTTCTCTGTCTCCTCCCTCAAGCCAGAAATAAGCCCTCCCACTGTTTTGCACACCCCATCCATCCATCCACCTGCACATCTTGCTATACACCTTTCCTCTGCCTTGCATCTTCCTACTTAGAACAGAAAGGGAGAAAACACCTTTACTTTCTCAGGGAGTTAATACACTTAGCTTTGGAACACTTCTTTTGGAGCTAAGCTATTTCCATTAATGAACAAATAAATATAAAGTCAACCAGCCCACTATATTCACTGGAGCCTGCTTTACTTCCAATCCTGGTTTCTGTAATACTCATCTTCCCATTTGCCCTGCTGCTACTTAGGATCTCCTTTCCAGTCCACCTCCTCTTTCCATATTTTGCTCTTGGCTTAATGATAAAATCAATACTTTCATATTATCATTTTTCCTGGAAAAAGTGTTAGTTAACTGCCTTAGGAATCAATGTACCTAGTAAGATATACCTCTCTCTGACCACTGTTCCTATTAGAATGTAAGCTCCTTGAAGGTAGGGACTTTCTCAAATTTATATCTGTGTCCTCACTGCTTAATGTTTGATAATGACTAGGTGGCATAGTGGATAGAATGCTAGGCCCAGAGTCAAGAAGACACTGAGTTCAAATACAGCCTCAGACACTTACCAGCTACGTGACTTTGGGCAAATCATTTAACCTATGTTAGCTTCAGTTTCCTCAAAGGTAACATACCTTTAGGGTATGTTTAGGGCATGTAAGGAACACAAATTCACTGATCAATACAGATTTTGCAAAGAAATGATAGATGATATTTATAACAATTGTGTAAAGTATATATAACAAAAATTATCATTTTACAGATAGGGAAACTGGAGTTCAGGGAGCTTAAAGGAATTATCTAGTGGTGCATAGCTAGTAAGAGTCAACTCAGGTGGTCCTTTGTTTATACCCTTCTCATGTACATTTAGCCTTCATTTTGTATTATTTCAAAGTCCCCCATGCCTAGAATACTCTCCCTCTCCTGTCACTGCAGACTTTCCTGGTTCCCTTTAAAGGCCAACTAAAATCTCACCATCTAGAGGAAGCCTTCTCCACCCCCTAATTCTAATGGCTTCCTTCTTTTAATTATTTCCTATTTGTCCTAGGGACTGATTTTTGCTTCTTTTTGTTTCCTCAGGGTTTGGCACAATTCTTGGCACGTAGTGCATATTTAATAAATGTTTATTGATTGATTTACCTACAGGTATCATTCATTTAATTATCAGTTCCTTCAGAGACCAGATTATATATTTATTTGTTTTTTTCTCAGCACCTAACATTCCATCTCCAGACTTCATGCATTTTCACTGGCTATCTTCCACGCCTGTACCTCCTGGTTTCCTTCAACTTCCCCTAAATTGCCACTTTCTTCAGGAAGCTTTTCCCGGGTCTCCTTGATCTTAGTTTCTTCCCACTCAGATTACCTCCTATTTAATCCTATATATGTCTTATTTATATATTTTTAATTTTTAATTTATGGATTTCCATAACACAGTACAATAAAAAATTATTGCATATGAAACTGCAAATCTACTATGCACAACTTGTTATTCCTTTCAAACATACAAAAAATTATTGTGTTAATTTAGTTTTCTTCCCTCCCCCCACCCCCTACTGCCCTAGAGATGGCTACCATTAGAAACACATATATATGTGTGTGTGTGTGTGTGTGTTTGTGTGTGTGTGTGTTTGTGTGTGTGTATAATTTACATATAGATGTGTGTGTGTAAAATGATTCTATACATCTATTTATCAGTTCTTTCTCTGGATGCAGATAGTGTCTTTCTTCATATATCCTTTAAATTAATTTGGATTTTTATAAGAGTCAAAATTACTTATTTGCTCAAACAATATTGGTGTTTCTGTATATAATCATTGAGCTCATCATTTCTTATAGCACAGTAGTATCCCATCACAATCCTTTACCACATCTTGTTCAGTCATTCCTCAATTGATGGGCATCTTTGCAATTTCCATTTCTTTGCCATCACAAAGAGAACTGCCATAAACATCTTAGAACATATAGGATTTTTTTCTTTTCTTTTTTTTTTTTTGCCAAAGACAAGGTTTATTAGAACATCCATCATGATTGGGCAGACTCTCAAGTGGACCAGATCTTAAGAATCTGAGCCTGTAACTAGATTTTAAGAATCTGAGCACCTTAATACAGACAAGATGGCCCTTATATACAGAAAGACTGTGGGAGGGATCTAGGAGTGGCCAAGTAGTTTGGGGTGACTGGAGGAGGGTTCTAAGGAGGATCTTGATGGGAGTGGCCAGTAAACTGGGGTGAACAGGATGCATGGGACTTGGACCAGGTGACCAAGGGAGAATAGAGTCTAGATAGGATTAAGAGTGGGAAATGGCCAGGTGCAATTGGGAGGAAACCGAAGTTGATAGGATTATAGCCTGAGGTGATAGTCAGAGATTTGGCCAGCTGGGAAAGTTCAAGGTTTTTCCTTTTTGGGGTCCAGATTCCAAAGACATGGTCTTTCCCTTTTAGGGGTTCAGATCCCATTTCCATCATCCCCCCCAAAACAAATGGGCCCCAAATTCTTTTGGGGTAAGGGACGAATGTCTTGGCTTCTGAAACTGCTTCCTACTGACAAGGGGCATAGAGCTGTCCCTCTGTTGAGGGAATTCCAAAGAGATTGACTGAAACTAAACACAGGCTGCATCCAGGGGATGATGGGGGGACATTGGCTGATACCCACTGTTTGCTACCAACTCTAGGTGGATGGCCTGTAGTCTGGAAGACACAAATCTGGCAGAAAAGACTGAAGGACCCAGATATAGGGACAAGTAAAAGTGTAAGAGCTTCATTAAAATCACGTACATTTGAACTGCAAGATTATCTGATCTTGTAACTTTTTCTAAAGTTTAAGTAATATTTTTGTTGGTGGAAGTTTTCTACCCCTGAGTTCAATAGTTACACAAATGAATTTGCCAAGAGACTGACTTTCACTTCAATTATCACTGAAATTCTCCTCCCCAAACCAAACTGGAGATGTTTCTGATTTAATTTCAGTTGTTTGGGGGTATTGAATGACTATACAGTCAGGTCAAAACAGCAAGATCTCACACACTTGCACTGATCTTTTACTGACCACTTGGTCTGATTATAGAAATTTGCTATAAAAGTATAAAGCAGGGACTAGAATTAGGGCCCAAATATGACAGGATAAAACATCCTTAGCTCTGTTTGGATTCAGATAATTCAGTTTTCCAACCATGCAGTGTCAAATCCACCTCATAGCCAGATTCAAGAATACCCAGGTGGGCAACATTCCTTTACAAAGGAACATAAGTGGGAAACTGAGCCAGGAGGATCCCATCTTAGACTGAGGCTAAAATTGTCCTCTCAGCTTTTCCCATGCTGACTTCCCACCAGTATCACATTCTCTCTGAGTAGCTTGTGGCATTTCTCAGATGGTGGATTATTGATTATCAGTGGATTATTATGACCCATCAAACAACTCAAAATAAAATCCCATGAGCTTTTACCTCAAACAGCAAGTTTCACTAAACACAGTTTAAGAAAAACTTTTCCAGGATTTACATCTCAAATTTAAATTTGTCCTGGCATAAAAAGCCAATCATTAGAGATTATTTCTATATACTTGCAAATTCTCAGCAAGCCAAAACCCAAACAAGCTTTTTGTCAAGTTTACACATTAAAACAATAACCAACAATAGCCAAATTATTTTAGCAGTAACCAAATTATGAAAAATTGCTTGACACAACTGATACAAAAAGTTCACCAATTTGAAACTTGAAACAAACCCATTACCAACCAAGTGACTTCAATTTTGTTAAATGCATTTCCAAATTACTTCACAAAGAGAATCAACATCTCATCCTTAACTGTTAAAGTATAACTTTAAAAGAGCATGTTTACCCAAGTTCTGGGGCTAGCTTCTTTACTTTGAGCAGAATGTTCTGAACCTGGGTGATGCTTCAGGCAAAGGTTACCTCAGGGCCCAAGGGCCATTGTCAGGGGGACCCATGCTGTAGGAGGTGATTTCAGAGGTAGGGAGGGTGAAACTTTCTTCTTCTATGAGAAGGATTAACAGATACCATCTTGACTCAAGGGAAGGGAGTGGAGAAGGGAGTGACCAGTGTTGTAAGGAAGTGTTTCAAAACTCCTTAATGATCAATCACAAAGTTTCCAGAATCTGTTAAGATATTTTCAGCTGTTCTAACTTTTCCCTGTAACCTCCATGAAGGAGGATTCAGGGGTGTAGAGGGAAGGGAGTAAGTAAGCCTCAGGGAACCAAAAAAGCACCTGCAGTTTTCCCAATTCCCTACTGCTGAGAGAATTGACAGAATTGGGCATATGCTTCTAGATAGGGCATCTTTCCTTGTCCTCTATGATGTGGAAGGTATACCCAGGTCCATGGCCTTAAACAAGACAGTGGACCAAGAGCCTGAGAGCATCAGGCTGAGTGGGAGACAGCTTCATAATTGTCTGCCCGAAAAACATCTCCAAACCTTCCTAGGTGCTTGGAGAGTGACTCCACCTGCAGGGCAAGAAAGAAGAGGGGGAAGCTTATATACCCTCCAGTCTTGGCTGGAGAAGAACTTGGGGTTAGGCAGCTTCCCCATGTGGGCCACCAAAATGTTGAAGTTTAGGGTTTTGTGGATGCTGGGACCCCAAAATCACAACATGTGGGTCCTGCCTGAAAGAATTTGACCTAAACCTTCTTTCAGCCAAAGACAAGGTTTATTAGAACATCCATCATATGGGGCAGACTCTCAAGTGGGTCAGATCTTAAGAATCTGAACCCCTGACCAGATTATAAGAATCTGAGCCTTTGGCTAGATTTTAAGAATCTGAGCAGTTCTTCTCCTTTTTCCCTGATTATCTTCCGAAATAAACCAAGTAGTGACATTGCTGGGTCAAAGGGTATAGGTAGTTTAATAATTCTTTGAGCATAATTCCAGATTGCTCTCCAAAATGGTTGGATCAGTTCACAATTCCACCAACAATGGATTAGTGTCCCCATTTTTCTACATCCCTTCCAATGTTTGTCACTTTCCCCTTCTATCATTTTAGCCAATCTTGTAGTTGTAAAATGATACCTCAAGATTGTTTTCATTTGCATTTCTCTAATCAATAATGATTTAGAGCATTTTTATATATGACTATAAATTGGTTTGATTTTTTCATTGGAAAACTGTCTGTTTATATCCTTTGACCATTTATCATTTGGGGAATGACTTACAGATTTGACAAAATTATTTACATATTTTAGCTATGAGACCTTTATCTGATGAACTATCTACAGAATTTTCCCCCAATTTTCTTCTTTCATTCTGATCTTGGCTACATTTGCTTTATTTGTGCTAAAACTTTTTAATTTAATATAAACAAAGTTAACCATTTTAGGTCTAACTTTTCTCTCTATCTCTTGTTTATTCATAAATTCTTTTCCTATCCATAAGTCTGATAAGTGATATGTTCTATATTCTTCTAATTTTCTTGTAAAATCTCTCTTTATACCTAGGTCATGTATCCATGTTGACTTTATCTTGGTAAATGGTGTAAGATATTGGCCTATGCCCCACTTCTGCCATACTGCTTTCCAGTTTTCCCAACAATCTTTACTAAATAATGAATTCTGTCTCCAAATATTTTTACATTTGTCAAATACAAGATTATTGTGTTTATTTGCTGCTGTAAAATCTATGTCTACCCTATTCCAGTGATGTACCTTTCTATTTTTTTTTTCATTTTGTCTTTCCCATTAGAGAGTTAGGTCAGTGAGAGCTGGGGCTGTTTTTTTTTTCCCTGTCTTTTTAAATTCCTCATCACTTAACACAGTGCCTAACACATAGTAGGTAATTAGCAAATGCTAGTTGACTCAATGACTGACACAATGACCTTCATATGATAGACACACTAATTTCATTGAAAGTTAATTGAAATTCTCTTAATGTATGAGTAACATCAAATTTTACAACTGGAAGAGATTTTAGAGATTATTTTGTCAGGTGCCATCATTGTACCCATGAGAAATATACAATTTCTCAATCATTTCCTATGGTAGCTACATGTCTCTTCCACTATGTCATTCCAACATAATCAAATTAATTAACATGGTCAGAAACTGACTATGAGATCTACCGGGTCTGATTCAATCTAGAGAGGATCATTTAAATATCTCTTTAAGGTCAGAATGCATTTTTTAATCATGTTAGTATCTTTCTGAGTGTCTACCTCAATGCTTTAAATATACTAAGTTAGAGGTGTCAAACACACAGCCCACAAAATCCCCAAGTAATCAAATATAATTGGGAAATGCTTAAACACATTAAAACATGACAAGATATAGATAATGTTTTTTTTTAACCTTTATCAGTGTTTATTGGGCCTCTGCTTGATTACCACCTAGGAGGGAGAATCTGCTACCTAACAAAGTAGCTCAGTCCACTTTTGAATCATTCTAAACATTAGAAAGTTTTCCTTTATATTAAGCCTATATCTAACTCTCTATAATTTCAAACCATTGCTTCTCATTGGGTCAAGCAGGATAAGGCTAACCCTTCTTCTACATGGCAGGTCTCTAAATAGCAAGATATAGATAATGTTAATGTGATTTTTTCTAAGGCACCCAGAGCCAATGCTTATGTACAGTTTAGTGGCCCCCTTGTTTTTCCTTATGAAGTTTGATGCTGCTAGATATCAATAAATATTTGAATATTTGGGTAATAAATTCTAATTATAATAACAAACACATATTTATGTAGTATTTCATTGTTGCATTGTTTAAAAGATTTTTCCTTCTAGAAGAGCTTTCAGATGGGGCAGAGGGAAGCACTACATTCTCTTTAAGTTGCATACAAATGATGATGCTGATAATGAGATATACATTTATGCAGTACTTAAAGATTTACAAAAGACTTTTCTCACAACTGTCCTGAGAGGATAGATAAGGCTAGGTGTATAATCTCCAATTTACAAATGATGAAACTGAAACTTAAAAAGAATATGTAACTTAACTGAGGTTACATAGGATTAAGTATCAGAGATGTATCTTATTTTATTCTCATAGAAACCCTGTGACCCAGATAAGGCTTTCTAAGCTTGTTTTACAGATGAAAAGCCTGAGGCTTGAAGAAGCTAAGTGATTCACAAAAAACCACATAAGTAACAGAACCAGACATGAAGCAAAGGTCTTCTTATTCCAATTCCAGCATTGTTTTTATCATATTGAATGCATTCATGCCTATATGAATGAAGCAATTTCATCTCTTCTTTCCCATAGGTGATCTTTCCTTGTGAGCTGTCATATCTTGCTTCTAATTCAGATAAAAGTGTTGGATTTAGAATCAGAGCACCATGTTCAAATTCTGACTCTGCCAAATTCTAGATATTTACAAGTCACTGAATTATGCTGGGTCTCAGAATTTCCATCTATAAACTGAGGGTGTATAACTAAAATATCTTTCTTCCTGTCTTTCTTATATTTTCTTTTTCTTGATTCCTTCCTTCCTTCCTTCCATCCATTCTTTTCCCCTTCCCTTGTCTTTCTTTCTCTTTTCTTTCTCTAGACCTTTGTATCCTGCCCAGACTGGAAGTGCAACCACCAGTCATAGGTCATTTCTCAATGATGATCCACAGAAAAACTTTAACCTTTTCACTTTCTGACATAGACAAGTTTACCTCTCCTTTGACAACTTGGTGTCCCACCTCCTTCCAGAAGTTTTCCATATTAACGCTGGATTTAGCATAAATCCCTTATTGGCTTTTCTCCTACCATAGCTCAGAACTCCCTAACTCAAGTGACCCATTAGCTTCAACCTCTTCAGCATCGGGGATTATAGACATGTGCCACTGTACACAGCACAATATTTTTAAATGATTTTTTTTTTCATTCAAGCTTTAGTGATGAACAGTAAATGAACACATTTATTTCAATTCAGGACATACACAATATCTGGTATATTTCTTTCTTTGATAATCACCTGAATAATTATCAGATAATTTATTTTAAAAGTGCTAAAGAAAAGGTAACATTTGTGATGGAACTGATTTTTTGTACATTAATTGTTTTGAGCTGTTTTTTTTCTTTTCTACCACATTTTCAAAAGCCCATATAGTGTCATATTTTAAAACAGTGCCAATGACAAAGTGTTGTGACAAATCCTTAAACCCATGGTCCTCTGTAACACAAATGCGTATTCTGCAAGTTTCCATGAAACATACAGTACAGAATGTAAATGTTTTTGCTTTGTACTTTGAGAAACACCTAAGGATGACAATAATCAATCACATCTAATTAGACATACTGTGCTTAGAGTAATTAAAGAAGACATCAATGCTTACTCTCTAATGATTAAGATCATGTAGATTAAGAACCGGTTGTTAATCATTTTTGTTGCAAGGCTA
The DNA here is from genome assembly GCF_900497805.2 of Vombatus ursinus. Taxonomy (NCBI): domain Eukaryota; kingdom Metazoa; phylum Chordata; class Mammalia; order Diprotodontia; family Vombatidae; genus Vombatus; species Vombatus ursinus. Next base: position 35,595,664 of record NW_020954619.1, read on the forward strand.
ATGGCATTAACAGAAAATGCCAACATTTTGAGTTAGGGTTTATTTTTAACAAAGCTATGAGCTAAAAAACTGATTTGAATGATGGAAATTTACATTTTTAGAGGCTGAATTTGTAATAGCTTTCTAAAATACAGATGCCTATTTAGCAGTGCCATTAAATCAACTACATGATTATGAGGGAAGAAATTTAATAAAATAGTATAAAGGTTAGTACATAGAGTAGCACTGTATATCCCTATATCTAATTATACCATATTTAGTCAAGCTGGTTTATTTTATTTTAAGATGTTCTTGAGCATATATTTTTAAATGCATCTTTGTGCCTCTATGAAAGGTATTATTCTAGAACTTCATTAAATGAGAAAACGCAAAAGATGCTAAAAATGAAGAAAGAAGATCCTTCAAATTCTATATTCTGGAAAATAGGAAAAGAATAGTCAGATTTTTTTTTTGTGGAGAACAGCATTTTGTCTTCCTGTTTCCCTAATCATATATGTCTTATCCTTTAAATCATGACTAATGGTTTTCTTTTGTCTAAAAACTTCTTAGACACACACTAAGGGTGTGAATTATCAGAATGTTTACTCAGATGTAATCTAATTAAAGGAATACAGATATGATATACTTAATACACAGCTATATGAATACCTTTAAATAATAGCTGTGCCAAAAGGAGAAGAAAACATAAACATGACAAACACTCCATTGGTCTCCTTTCTAGCAGGTAAGGATATATACATATGTGTATGCATATGCATGCATATATGTATGTGTGTTTGCATGTGTATATATGTATATATACACATATGTATGTATGCATATATGTATGTGTGTTTGTGTGTGTATATACATATACATAATATATATATATATAGTCTCATTTTGTGCCCAGATAGCCATTTTTGTGCTTTCCTCCAAGTTGCTGATGTTCTCCAGCCTTATCTAGAAATGCACCAAGACAATATGCTTTCCTGTAAAATAGTCAATAGTAATGATAATTATGGGGATGATAATGATGATAACTGCAAAGAATCTAAAACAAAAATCATAAAGCTTACACCCCGATAAGGTTAAATTCATACCAGTACTATAGAGTTTATTTAATATTTAGAAACTCTAATCTCAATTAACCATATAAATATTAAAACAGTAGAAATCATTATGGAAAAATCATAATATTATAACAAACATAAAAGACTTTTTGCAAAATACAAAACTTATTTCTGTTTTAAAAAAGTACTGGAAAGCAGGAATAAATGAGCCTTTTCATAAAAAATGATAGATAGTGAGGATAGAAATGTGTGATAGATGTAGATACCCAAGAATTATCATCACATATAATGGAGGAAGAAAACAGAATCCTAGAATCCTTTCCAACAAACTTAGCAGTGAAACAGGGATATCCATTGTTACCACTTTTCTATTTGCCATAGCACTAATAATACTGACTATAGAAATAAGGCAATGCAAAAGAAATTGAGAAAATAACCATAGGTAAAGAAGAAACATAGATATTACTTTTTGCAGATAATAGGATGGTATACTTAAAGAATCATAGTCAATGAAAAAATTAATTGAAACAACAACTTCAGGAAACTTTCAGCATTTCTAATAAATCCATTCAAATCATTGATATTTCTAAATAATACTAATAAAATGTATCGGGAAGAAATAGATTTATTTTAAGTTACTACAGAATATATAAAATACTTGAATTGCTACTTTCCAAGATACCCATAGGAATACTGTAAATGCAACTAAGAAGAACTGGTTACATAGGTAACAGTTTTTTATTTGTCTGTTTTTGGAGCATGCCCAGTTAGATGATCTGGGCATGCTCAGCATAGCCCCTGTTACATGGATATAATCTCAAGTCTAAATAATTGGGGGAAAAAATTGCCCATGGGTAGGATGAGCCAATATGATAAAATGGCAATATTTATAAAATAATTTACTTATTTAATACCAAAACAATTAAAATTTCAAAGGATTGCTTCATAAACATAGAAAATAATAATGAAATTCACATAGAGACAAAAAAGTTTTAGAATCTAAAGAAAAATAGGGAAAAGAAGTAGAAAGGAAGGGGCTCTAACAGATTTTGAACTATACTTAGAACCCATAATTATGAAAACAATATAATGCTAATAAAAATAGAGAAATCTACCTGTAGAAGAGATTAAGTACACAAATAGAAGATGGATCTATTTCCCTAGTATTAAGTAAATGCAATAGTTATCTATCAAATGTAAACCATTAAAACATATTTCTTAGGGATTGGAATAACCAACTATTTAGATAAGGGCTCACTGAAGTATGTGACAAAATTGCTTGGAAAATTGGACAACAGTACAGAAAAAAAAATTAGAATGACTCCTCACACCTTATGCAAAGATTAGGTTCATACAGACACATGACTTAGATAAAAAGATTGCATCATAAATAAATTAGAGAAACATGAAAATATACATATCTAATGGAAAACTTATCAGATCTATAGATGAGTTTAAAAAGTCATGGAAAGGCTTACATAAACTGAAGCACGGTGAAGTGAGCAGAACTAGAAGAGATATGTATGCTGTAATATTTATATCTTAAAAACAGATTGGTTAACACATAAACTGATAAAGAATGAGGTGAGCACAACTACAAGAAAGTCAAACAATAAAAACAATACTATAAAAACAAACTTTGAAAGTTATAAGAACTACTTGTACTGCTATTACTAATAGAAAATTGTCATCAACTAAAGAAATTTCAGAGTTCTTGAATAAAGAAGTGGAATACTTGTGGATGATGACAAGATCAAGTGTTTGACCTTCCCTGTGTGTAGTAGAGATGAGATAAAGTTGAGAAGTATGCTATAACAGTGAAGTAAACTCTGACTTTTCCACCATGTTTTAGGAAGCTCATTATTGCAAAATCCTCATCATCTTGCAAAATTCCATCACCCTAAGTATTCTACTTCATCAACACCCTCTGTCATCTGATTGGAGAGGGTGGGAACCATGAGCTAAAAAAACAAAAAACAAAAAACCCTCCATTTCAAGAGGGAGCTCAGCTCAGTACATCTCATTTCTGTCTTAGTTTCAGTTCTTTAGGACTTCTCTGATTCTACCACTATGCTCCTGTCCATTGGGAATATTTTCATAAATTTTCGGCTTCATTTTGTGTATCATCTTCTACTATTAGAATATAAATGGCTTTGAGAGTCAAGACTGTGGTTTGTTTTTGTTTTCATATTTGTATCCCCATTGCCTAGCACAGGACCTGGCACCTAGTAGGTACTTAAATAAATGTTTATTGATTGACCAGTAAGGGGGTCAATGGGCCAGAATGGTATAGGAGAAAGTTTAACCAATACTGGAAAGGATGGCTAGGGATAAATGCAATGTGTTCTCAAAGGATCCAAGTCTCAATGAGCACCAGAAGATGGGAAATATATAGAAGAGTTCTAAAATGAAAATGTAAACTGAATGTCCTGAAAGTCTTCATACAAATTTAAGTTTTAATTTTTTTAAAAAAGAGTCTTTCTTTATCCCTGGACTACCTGAATCACTTTTATCATCTTATACTTTCAGTAATATATTAGATAATTTCTTATATTTTCAATATATGCAAAATTTATTTTAAAGTGGGCACAATATTTTTGTTAAAAAAAATTAATGGTTTATTTGCTTAAGTGTTAAGAATTTTAAAATGCACTAAGAATTTTGGGACCCTCTGCACATTAAGGCTGTTTCCTTAATGAATCCAGAATGAATTCGCATCTAAGTTTTCTCATAATTATCTATTTCTCATTAAGTCTCTTGAGTCTATCAAAACAATGTGTAAAATTTTAATATGCTACCTTTATTTTGCATTAAGAGAATGTAAAGACAACATAAAATTAAAAAACAAAACCTCAAACTAATTCTCATTTATCTTGGTCTCTTTTCTGCCATGATTTTTAAACAGATAATATGTTTTCAGAACCATATAGAGACCATATTCTTAGTTGGATGACATTTTATTGAGCAATATTTTGCACATTAAATAAAGTTTGACTTCCCTTCTACATTAAGTACTCAGGTCTTCAACTTCTGCCTATTTTTGTTTATTAAAGTAAATGCATTGTGTTCCTGAAAAGAATACATTTTTCTGTTCTTTTATCATGACATATTAGGATATTTCTTTTTCTTAGATGGTTGTTTGGGTTTCCTCTTTAAGTTAATGTTAGATCATCTGCAAAGGCAATTTTTGTTTTTTTTTTTCAAGTGAGATAATGCGAACTTGGTGTTCATTAAAAAGAGAATAAGAAATAGAAACAATTTTTCATGAAGTTGTCATTGACAACTGAAAACTGGTGTGTTTACAAAGTATTTTTAAAGTCTTGTTCCTCCCTGGATTTGCCTCATTATTATGAATTATTTTTCTTATAAATAAATAATTTTTTTCTTATTAGTACCTTCCCATGGGGCTGAGTACTTGGGTCAAGGATAGATTTACCTTATGATATAGGAAAATAAAGAATAAATGTAATTACAGTCAAATACATTTTTTTTTCTTTTTGCCACTTGTGATCCAACAAAGAAGATACCATAAATCTCTTTGTGCCATTGACTAGGAGTCATGAGACCTGAGTTTTAATCCTGTCTTTATCACTGATTTGCCTTGTGACCTTGAAAAGTCATTTTATTTATTGGAGCTTCCAGTTTCTTAACCCATAAAATGAAGGAATTGAACTAGAAAAGTCACTAGTTTGTGAACGGTGCTATTATTTATGTAAATAGCCCACAGCATCTGCTAAGGTTTATATTTGCAGATTTCCTTAACCAGAATCCCCCTTCTCTGTAGTCTGAACTAGTTCTATATGAATCTTGATTTATATTGAGAATGGTGTTTACCAAGAGGAGAACCTTAGGAGAGAAACAAGGTTACTGTGTAAGTTTAGAAAATGACTAGGTAAGGTGTAACAAAGCAACAGACATGATACCTCCTGATTAAGAATGAGGAAACAAAGTAGAGGAGAAAAGGTGCTAATTTAGCCAAACCTGAGGCCATCCATTGGGAACTCTTTCCTTTAACCACTTTTTTAAAATTTTTGTTCAGTCATTTCAGTTGTGTCTCACTCCTTGGGATCTCTTTTGGGGTTTTCTTGGCAAACATACTTCAGTGGCTTGCCATTTTCCTCTCCATCTAATTTTACGGATGAGGAACTAAGGCAAACGGGTTAAGTGACTTAACCAGGGTCACACAGCTAGTAAGTGTCTAAGGGCATATATGAAGTCAGAAAGATGAGTCTTTTGGACTTCAGGCCTAACACTCTATCCACTGTGCCATCTAGTTGCCCCCTTTCTCACACCAAATGGCCTCAAAGTTGTTCCCCCACCCCTTTGCTTCTACTTTGCAACAGTCTTAGAGGACTTGGGTGGTAGTATATCTGCTCTAAAGATGTCTTCTTAGTTTCCTTTTTGTCCATGAAAAATTTTACCTCTGATATATCCATTCAATTTCCAAAACTCATTGTTTCTATCTCCTTAACTTCTCTTCTGAGAAGTTCTCTCTTCCTTTTCTTTTTAACTTCAATTCTTTACTCCTTTCTCCCCTTTCAAACAGCCATCACTCTAGAGTCTAGTTCATATCCATATTCTTTTCATCTGAACTGTTTCGCTATCCTCTTAATTGGTCTCCTTGTCTCAAGTATCTTCCCTCTCCAATCCATCCTCCACACAGCCGCCAAAATTATTTTTCTTAAAATGCAAGTTTTCCCATGTCATTGCTCTACCTAGCAAAAATCCAGTGTCTTCCTGTTAACCTCTAGGAGCAGATATAAATTCCTTTGTTTGGTATTTGAAGCACTTAACAACCTGTCCCCTTCCTAACTTTCCAAGCTTCTTACTCATACCCCTTTCTATGAACTCTCTGGTCTAGTCATATTGACTATTTGTTGTTCCTTACACATGGCATTATATTTCCTCTTTATAAGCCCTTGTTCCAGTTGTCCTTCATACCTGGAATGCTTCCACTTTTCACCTCCACTTCTTGGAAGCCACTGTTTTCCTGTAATCATCCCAGGCAACACTTTCTTTTATTATTATTATTATTAATTTATTTTGATTTATCAACAATCATTTCCATAAGCTTTTGAGTTTTAAATTTTTCTCCCCCTCTCTACCCACCTCCCTCCCCAAGATAGCATGCAATCTGATATAAGCTATACATATAGCTTATATATATGTTTAATATCCTATTAAACATATTTTCACATTAGTGATATTGTAAGTAAGAATTAGAACCAATAGGAGGAACCACCAGAAAGAGGAAACAAAACACAACAGAAGAAAAAAAATAGCAAATAGTATGCTTCAATCTGCATTCAAACTCTACAGTTCTTTCTTGGGATGTGGATAGTATTTTCCATTATGATGCCTTTGGATATGTCTTAGATCCTTGCATTGCTGAGAAGGGCTAAGTCTATCAATATTAGTCATTGTACAACATGGCTATTACAATGTTCCCCTGGTTATGCTCACTTCACTCAGCATCAGACCACACAAGTCTTTCCAGGTTTTTCTGAAGTCTGCCTGCTCATCATTTCTTGTAGCACAATAGTATTCCATTACATTCATATACCACAACTTGTTCAGCCATTCCCCAATTGATGGGCATCCTCTCAATTTCCAATTCTTTGCCACCACAGAAAGAGCTGCTATAAATATTTTTGTACATGTCGGTCCTTTTCCCATTTGTACAACCTCTTTGGGATACAGCCCTAGAAGTAGTATTGCTAGGTCAAGGGGTATGCATATTTTTATAGCCTTTGGGCACAGTTCCAAATTGCTCTCCAAAATGGTTGGATCATTTCACAACTCCACCAACAATGCATTAGTGTTCCAATTTTCCCATATCTTCTCCAACATTTATCATTTTCCTGTTTTGTCAGGTTGTCCAATCTGATAGGTGTGATGTAGCACCTCAGAGTTGTTTTGATCTGCATTTCTCTAATAAATCAGGCAACACTTTCTACATAAGGTCTTTCCACAGCCACTACTGCTTTCCTAGCCAAGGTTACTTTGTTCTGCCTTGGTTTGCATAAATACCGGCATATATGTATGTTTATTCCCTTGTTGGAACACAAGTATCTCAATAGTGGGAACTGTGCTTCAGTCTTATCTTTGAATCCTTAGAGTTTATCACAATGTCTGGAATATAAAAATGCCTAATAAATACTCAATTGATCAATATGTACTAGGAATGCTCTGTCACCACTTGGAAGCTCGAAGATGCTGATTACTGTTGATGCAATGTATTATTTGTTACCTCATCCCAGGGAGGCATCTTGTAACTGAAAAAAAAAGAGCCCTGGCTCTTGAATAAGAAAACCACCATTCAAATGCCATCTTCAACACATACTACCTGTTTCACTATTGGCAAGCTGCTTAACCTATCTGGGTCTCAGTTTCCTCATCTGTTAGATGAGGATGTTGGACTTGATGGTCTCAGAAGTTCTGTACAAATCTGTCTCAAAGGTCCTATGATCTGTACTTTGGGATTTTTAAGCATTGTAATTGTTTGAGAGGATTAGGAGCACAAAACAGGAGTAGCAGTAGCAGTTTCCCTCCTCTAGGAGAGGTTAGCTATCAAATGGGAAATGAAAGCCTTATCTTTACCCCCTAGAGGCATGTGTCTGTTATCTATGTAGTTATGATTGTGGAGACCCTCTATTCTGTGAAGCAATTAAAATGCATAGATATGCATGATAATAAAAGAATTCTTATTGGCCTGAGCATTCCCAGGGAGTTCTTTTCCTAAATAAGAAGATCAAGCAAAGGATAATGGTCTTGGCTCTTTTCCTCAGGTGAGAAATCAAAGCTTTTGGACATGTGTTTATAGGTTTTCCATTAGGTTTCAACAAATGAATGCCAACTCAGATTCTGGTGGAAGGCAAATAATTATGAATATTCAAACATTTTAGCATGAGAAAAGAAGACCTCAAATATTAAAATAGTTACATGTAAATGTTCATATATATGTATACAGAAGATAAATAGATATTAACAATAAAGAGGAAGGATTATGTTTAAGGGTAAAAAAAACAAATAGAAAAAACAAACATTTGAGCACATCAAAGAGTAAGAGCAATCACAAATCAGATGCTAAGATACGAATCTGTGAAGTCTTGGTCACAGCTTGGTGGGACATGAACATAGATATCTTGATTCAAGGTCTGTCCCTTTCAACCACATCCCATAACTTCTTTAAATAAAACCAACAGAGTGACAATAGGATACTAAAATAATGAGAGATAAGTTAACACGATAATATATTAATACAGTCTTATTATCCTTAAGCATATTCATGTTCCCATTGGTTTGTATGCCTGTTAAGTACGTTCATATACCCCACATCTGTTGTTGGTTTTTCATATTTAAATGTTTCTCTTGGTTTCTGTTCACACAAGTTAAGTATATTTTGTTTCTTTGTTTTTGTCTCCACCACCACCCAGTTCCCAAGAAGGGCTTTCCAGGCCTACTTTAATGAACAGATAAAATGAATTTGTATTCAGTATCATCCAATGGAATATGAACAAAAAATCTGATAAAAGTAGAATGATGTAGATAGAACACAGGCATTGGAGTCAAGAAGATATGAGTTTGAATCCTGCTTTAGTAACATTAGCCATAGGCAAATCATGTAATCTTTCCATACTTCAGTTTTCTAATTTGTAGAAAAAGAAGGTTGGAATCAATGGTCAGCTTCTTTCCAGTTCTAAATGTATGATCTTATGAATTTAGTTATTTTGGGTGAATCAAACAATTTGCTAGAGTATTCATTATACTATAATTTGTCTAACAAATCTCTAAAAATCCAAAGGCAACCTTTAGTCCAATTGAATCACATTATTATAACCCAGGAAACAGTCAATTCAAAATAATAAAATTCCCAACTCTCAGAGTTGACCTCAGAAATGATCTGGTTCAACCCAGATTAGAAAAGAGACTTGCTCTACAATATAATTGATGAGTGATCATCCAGCCTTTGCTTGAAGACTTCTACTGATGGAGACCTCTAAATGTATACTTATATTATTACCTCTCATTAGCAACATGTTTCATTCTTGGTCAGTTCTAATTTTATTAGGAGGGTCTTGACATTAAGATGAAATAAGACTTTTTGCAAGCCCCACTTCCTTCATATTGTCCCAAGGGCCAAGAAGAATAAAACCCTCTTCCATGTGACTTGAATACAGCTGTCCATGGTTTATTATTCTTGTTGGTATTATGATAAAATAATAATGTTATTATTGTTGGTGTTATGATAACACTTGGGCACCTAAGTGGTGCAATGGTAAAGCACCAGCCCTGGAATCAGAAAAACTCATCTTCCCAAGTTCAAATCTGGGCTCAGACACTTCCTAGCTTTGTGACCCTGAGCAAGTCACTTAACTTTGTTCACCTCAGTTTCCTCATTTGTAAAATAAGTTGGAAAAGGAAATGGCAAACCACTCCAGTATCTTGACCAAGAAAACTCCCATTGGGGTCACAAAGAGTCAGACATGACTAAAAAATGACTGACTGAATTATGATAAAAGATAATTATATTTAACTTTATAGCTTATAAGAGACTCTTTTTATTATTATCATTCCCATTCTACAGATGAAGAATCTGATGTTCATACAGTTGAAGTAACTTTCTACCTCTCACACAAGTAATAAATGTCAAAAGTGTAACTCAAAGCTAAGGTCTGTTGACTTTGAATCATTACTCTGTATAATATTAAGTTTTTATAGTATATGCATGCTGTACCAAAAACATAGCAACTTTCTCATAGAAAGTAATTTATAGAAAATATTTTCAGTTTATCTTCACATTACTGCAGATATATATGTCAAACAAAGCACATGAAAGAAAACAAGAACAGAATAAGGAAAGGCAGGAGAAGATGAGTTTGTAAAGGGCTTTTGAATGCAAAACAAGAATTTGTAGAGTTAATCAGGAACCCCTGGATTTTAATGAGTATGAGAATGGTATGATCAAGCTGGCTTGGAGAAGGGAAAGACATGAGGCAGAGAGAATAATTAGGAAACCATTGTAATAGTCCAGGCAAAAGAGAATGAGGATCTGTCTGGACTAGGGTGGTGGCTGTGTGATATTTGTGTATGTGACCTTTCTCCCTCACTCGCTGTCCACCTAACAAGGATGTGGTGATAAAAAAGTTTTTAAACTTTTAAAACACAAAATATATAAATAAGGATAAATAACAACAATTTGGTCTGGACCTGTGATTTCATTGGTGTATGGGGGAACTCTGTGTAAAACTCTGTACCTTAAAATCTTATAGAGAATGACTTAGTGAACTCTAAGGTTAACTTGCCCATGATCACAAAGCTAGTATATGTATCAGAGACAGGACTTGAATCCAAATTTTCCTAACTCCTAGGATTTCTTTTTATCCACTATTATTCATGTACCTCTCTGGACCAAAAATAATAATAAAAAAAAAAAGATGACCAATTCTATGAACTCTGAAAAAAAAATCTGCTATCCTAAAGCCACTATCAATGTTGATCAGGAAGATAATTAATTTGTAATACATACACATGCAATAAAGGTATCTATAAACCAAAGTACCTATGTGCCAATGTATTTACCCAACTCTCACCTGTGGCTCCAAGAAGCTGTAGCATGTGCAGAGGCCATACCCCAGTAAATCATTTTGGTAGGCTAAACCAGTTTGAAGGTAAGAGAGGCCTCAAACTTGTCAGGAATGTGTAGATAAGAATAATTTGTTCCAGTGACCATGAAGGCAGGTGAATCAAGCACTGTGGAGTGCTTAGAGCTTGGTCAGATATTATATCCTGAGTCATCACCAGTCTTCTTGTCTTTTGTCTTGCCACTGGACTTTGATGACTCTGGAAGAGAGAGTCAAAACAGCTTTACCCAACTCTGATCACTTAAATCAAATTTAATTGCAACTTAAAAGACATCACCTATACCATGTTACCATTTTTACCTACCTCAAAGTCCTATGGCAATTGGCAGGTGATGAAGTAGAAGAGTAGGTGATGAAGCAGCAGTTGCAGATACACTGGGAGCTGTGGTCATGTCCCTTCACATAGAGGTGGCCCAGGACCCAGGGTCATCATCTCAGTGTACTAAAACAATGGTGAGATTTGGCAGTCCCTTCTATGTTTCAGCAGCTTTTTTAAAGGACTACACTGCTCATTTCCTGGCATAAGGAAGGGGCTAGAAAAGGTACCCTTAAATTTGTCTGTCTCTAGGAAGGCAGCATTTAACTCTATCAAAAGTAAAGTGCAAGTGAAGCTTAGAGAGATGCAGGATTCTTGGCTCAATAAGAAAGCAGATTAAATTCAGTTTTATGCTGATAATAACAATCCAAAGGACTTTTATGGTGCCTTGAAAGTTATTTATGGGCCAAAGACCTATGGTGCATCTGAACTACTCAGCAGTTGATGGAGCCACATCGATTACAGACAAGGACATGATCCTGGAGAGAAGGACTGAACACTTCTACAGTGTTCTCAATAGACTGTCATCAACCAATGCTGAAGTCATTAGCTGTATATCTCAGGTTGAAGTCAATTCCTCTCTAACTGAACTTTGATTGTCGTTTGACTTCTCTCATGGCAAAGTGCCTGGTGCTGATTCTATTCCACCTGAGATTTATAAGATGGGGGTCCACTGCTCAAATGAAAGCTAACAAATTTTATGGATTATATAGCAAGATATAGTTATCCCCCAGGAGTTCAAGGATGCCTCCATTGTCCATCTCTATAAAGGAAAAGGAAATAGGTTGTCTGGTGATAATTACAGTGGTCTCTCTCTCTCTTAGTCATTGCTGGCAAGATTTTCATGATCCTTCACCTGGAAGATGGTCATCTAACTGAGAGCCAGTTTGCCAAAAGGCAAAAAAAGAAAGGGCCAAAGAAAAGTTGATGTCATGCTTACTGCCTGACATTACTGTGGCAGAACAGAGGTCTATATAAAATGTTTTTTTCAATCTAATGAAGTTCTTTGATACTGTTAGTCATGAGAGTTTGTGGAAGATCATGGCAAAATTTAGTTGCCTGGATATGTTCATCAGTATTGTATGCCAGTTTTATGATGGCATGTTTGTATGGATTTTGAATAATATGGGGTATTCTTGTGCCTTCCAAGTCACCAGCAGAGTAAAGCAGTGCTATGTACTTTCTCCCATGATTTTTATTTTTATTTTTTTGTTTTTGTTTTTGTTTTTTAGGCAATTGGGGTTAAGTGACTTGCCCAGGGTCACACAGCTAGTAAGTGTCAAGTGTTTGGTCTGAGGCCGGATTTGAAGTCAGGTCCTCCTGACTTCAGGGCCGGTGCTCTATCCACTGTGCCACCTAGCTGCCCCCTTCTCCCATGCTTTTTAGAATGATGTTTTCAACAATGTTTTCAGACACCTTCAATGAGAACAAAAATAGCATCAAGGTCAGTTACCACACTAATGGTAAATTATTTGACTTGAAAAGGCTGCAAGTCAAGATTAAAGTGGAGGGAGAGTTGGTGCATGACTTTTTTTTTTCCCCCTCACAGATGATTTTACACTCAATGTAGCCTGTGAGGCTGATTTGCAACAGAGTGTGAATTGATTCTCTGTTACTTGTGCTAATTTTCACCTGACAATTAACACCAAGAAAACAGAGGTTCTCCACCAGCTAGTACTGTACTATACATATATGGAACCATTGGTTATAGCAAATAGAAAAATGTTGAATGTTGTGGATAAGTTCATTTATCTTCAGAGTATACTTTCCTGGGATGTATACATAGATGATGAGGTTCATATGCACAATACCAGAGCTAGTTAGTGTTTGGGAGCCTATGAAGGAAAGTGTGGGAGATAAGAAGTATTAGGCTGCCTACAAAACTGAAAGTCTACAGAACCATTATGCTGACTTCATTGTTGTATGCCTGTGAAATGTGTGAAAGTATACTAATGCCATGCCAAGAACCTGAATCACTTCCATTTGAATTTTCTTAGGAAATTTTGAAGATGACCTGGCAAAATAAGATATCAGATATTAAGGTCCTTTCTTGAGCTGAGCTGCTGACCATTCAAACTTCAGAGAGCACAACTCTGATGGGCTGAACATATTGTTCAAATGTCAAACATATGTTTGCTTAAAAGACTATTTTATGGAGAGCTCACACAAAGCAAGTGCTCGTACTGAGGTCAAAAGAAAATATACAAGGATACTCTCAAGGTCTCTGAAGAACTTTGGAATGAGTTGTGAGACATGGAAGACACTGGCACATAACTGCCCAGCATGGCATTCCCACATCAAAGAAAATGTCCTCTATGAGCAAAGCAGAATTGCAGTAGCTAGAAATAAATGGTGAGATGCACAAATTTAAAGACATCTAAACTCCAAATGTTCATGTGAACTATTTGTGCCCAAACTGTGATAGAGTCTTCTGAGCTTATATTGACCTGATCAGTCACAGTCAGACTCACTCCACTTTGACTCCAACAAAATGATATCATTTTGGTCCTCAGAGAATAAATGACAACCAACCAACCAACTTACCTATTTAGTGAGAAATTAGGTACTTCCAATTAGGTAATTAGGTGTATAGATACTTTAGTAACTATGTACATGTCTTTAAACTGGCTTGAACCAGTTTGAAACTGACTGAACCTGTTTAAACAGGATTGACTTCATTTGAACTGGTCTAAACTGGTTCAAACTAGTTCAAACCTATCACAATGGGTCTAAACCAGATTACACCAATTTTAGCTGGTTTAAATTCCATTGAACTTTTATAAACCAAATTTAATCAATTCAGTTTAAGCCTATTGAACTGATTTGAACATAAGTACTTAAGTATATAGGTAGTTAAGTAATTATGTCCTTCAAAAAGTAAGTACAAATGCAACCAGGTATGCATATACTTTGAATTAGGTAATTAAAAATCTTTCTGCAATTAGGCTCTTAGGTGATTAAGTAATATGTTCCTTGAGTACTTAATTACATAGGGACTTATGCTATTAGGTACTTGGAATTAAATAATTAAATACATAGTTACATTAGTAACCACTTATTTAACTTTGCCTTCTCTTTAACCAGTTTGAAATAGTTTAAACTGGACCAGTTTGAAGCACTTAAAACAAGTTTGAACCTGTTGAAACCAGTCTGAATCAGACTGAATCAGTTTCACTCAGTCTAGATAAATTGTTATAAACTTGGTTGAAACTCTTTGAACCAGATTAAACTTACTTGAATTGTTTTGAACATAGGTACTTAAATATCTAGATTCTTAGGCAATTATGTCCTTGGATAATTAGGCAAAAAGTAATTAGTCATTCATATGTTTAGTACTTAGGCAATCAGATAATTAAGAACTTAGGTACTTATAATCAGGTAATTTAGTTTTTAAGTGATTATGCAATTTGTTAATTATTTACTTAAGCACTTGAGTATCTGGGTATTTATAATTAGGGACTTAAGTAATTAGGTAATAATTTAAATATATTGGTGCTTAGGTGATCATATCCTTTGACAATTAAGTATTTAGGTACATATTTAATTAAGTATTTGTGTAATTAGATGATTAATTGCATCATCCCTTAAGCATTTAGGCACTTAGGTACTTATTCAATTAGGTACTTAGGTAGATACACACTTAGTTATTTAGGTAGTTTGTTAATTATATATTTGTGCAATTAAGTAATTAGGTACTTAGGTATTGTAAATGGCTTATTAGATACTTAGATACTTAGGACAAAAAGTGGTTAGATATTTAGTCACAGATAGTAGATATTTACTGAAGTAGGTTCGTAGGTACTTAAGTATTTAGTTACTTAGATACATTTTGGTGTACTTTTTGGTGGATGAAAGTAGCTCAACAAAAATGTTTGGTGTTCAATTTTTTTTTAATGTGACTATTTAAAGAAAATTATGTTTGTTTTGTTATTGAGCTGAAAATAAATGTGACCATTCATTCCTTCTAAGTCATAACTAAAGGTCATATTATCACATGGTTCATTTACCTACATATTCTTCGACATTGAAAAACATAAAAATCTGTGAGAGGAAATTGGCTACTGTCAAAAGGTAGTGATTTTAAAAGATTTTCTTTTTTAACAATTATTTGGAGTTAGCTTTCTACTTTTAAAAAATGCATGAAGCAAATGGTGTTCATTTGAAGTAAGCATCTGAGAAGTATTCTCTAATAACTGGAGCAATTTTGGTTTTGGTTATTTGCAATTTGTCCTTGATTCTAAAAAAATAAATGAGCAGAAAGGGACATGTTTTTTTTTTTTTCTGTAGTTGCTTTCACTACTTGAGTGCACCATGTTGTCTAACTGAAACCATTTATGTATGACCGTGATGTTGTTGTTCTTTATGGGGAAAATATAGCCTTCTGTTTTTCAGTTTCAAAGCAGTTGTAGGTAAATTAACTCCATGATAGTCCTACCTTTAATAATGACTTAAAAGTTATGCATGGTTAATTTTCATAACAAAACAACACACACAAAGAAACACATATGTATGTTTGCAGTCTGTCAACTTTAAACAAATTGAAATTTAATATATATTGTTGACCAGTGTCATGATGTTAGCTTCTGATATCTCTTATCCTTTTCAGCAAAACTGTCATTTTTTGGGGGGGAAGGAAAATCTTATTAATTTAAAATTTAAAAACTCTATGGAAAAGCAATATCTTCTTTTCTTTGTGAACTACCTAAAAGGTAGGGGCTATTTGATCTTCATTTATGCCCGGAATTTTTAAAACTTCCCAATTTTTATCTCTTCATTGAAAGAGACAGACCACTGGATTTTATGTCAGCTTCTTGAGACACTTCACGTTAAACATATACAAGCTCAGAAAATATTCATAAATAGATGAACGACAAAGGTTAAAATTCCTGGCTTAGAATCATAGTTCTGCCTCTTACCAACTGTGTGACCTTGGGTGAAGAGATGGAGACCTGGATTTTCCATCTGTCTTCATCATAGGAGATGTAAAGGAAGAGAACCTTGCTTTCTGCTATTGCACTTATAAGTGGAGGTAAGAGCAGAGAAGGAAAGCATGGATACTTTTACCTCCAGTGCCTTATTAATTTCATTCTATCTTTAGACAACTAGCTTTTAGAAAGTTCTTTCAACTATTCAGCCAAAAAATGCCTTCCTTTAATAGCTACCCATTTTTCTTACATACAATTGCATACAATTTAATTTATTTCCTTTATATTCCTACTATTTTTAATTTATACGTTTAAAACTATTTTGAGAAGGAATCTATAAGTTCCACCAGACTGTCAAAGAGGTGACTCAAAAAAAAGGATTTTTGTTTGTTTGTTTGTTTGTTTGTTTGTTTGTTTGTTTTGGCTAGGCAATGGGGTTAAGTGACTTGCACAGGGTCACACATCTAGTGAGTGTTATGTGTCTTAGACTGGACTTGAACTGAGATCCTCCTGACTCCAAGGCCAGTGCTCTACCTACTGCACCACAAAAAAAAAAGTTAATAACTGTTATTGTAATGTTTGAAGAAAGCTAATGTGTCTAAGTTGCTTAGAGTCAAATATAAAATGAAAACTTCCTTGATCCTTCTAGATCATATAGTCTAACATACCATATAACTTTAACAATAAAACTTATAAATGTAGTTCTAAACCCTTAATCTCAGGTACATCCTTACTTCTCACTCATTCCTCAATACCTGGAAATCTTGCTCCTCTCTCACAGAAGCTGACCTGTCAAACCTTAACAGTGACCTATTTGTTGTTTGCCATTTGTTCTTGAAGAGGACAATGGCATCAGGAAGGTGATGCCATGATTAGCAAGTAAAGTGAGGGAGGGCTGTGCAAAGTCATCAGCCTCACTTTCTCCTCCAGAGCCATCTGAGTCCTGTGGCAAGAATATGAATCAGGACAACTGGAGATGGCCTCAATGCAAGGGGAGACCTTGTTCTTTTTAAGCTAAGGTCTTTCCTAGGTCTCAGTTTGACTGAGGTAACACCCATTCAGTGATTAAGGCTAGGTTAGAAATGAGACAAAAAAATGACCTCTTTAGCGTAATTTTAAAAACAATCAATCTGGGAGGGGAAGACCCTCAGGGGTTTGTGAAAAAAAAAAAAGAAACAATTGATATTTACATTCCCTTTGAACCAATCAGGGCCCAAATAATGACTAAGTGGGGCTTGGCCTGGCACCTATTTTTGGCCAATCAATGAGAACCAGAGTGATTTGGGTTTAAGGCAAGATCCTTAAGAAAAAAAAAATCTAGCCCATAATGCCCAGGACATCTTTCAAGGTTTCAGAGATCAAAATATACATTACTTTGGTCAGAGCACTCAAAGGTAAGGGTCTGATAACTTATGTGGACAGAGGAGAGGAGAGGAGAGGAGAGAAAAGGATTGGAGTCAAGTTGAGATATCACCATAGGTAGAGGTCATAGGGTAGAGGTCCTCTACTTAGTTTCCTATGATTAAGCAAATTGTTTTACAATATGCAATTCACAGCTTTGAGGCCTACTATCAGAACTTATAATCGCTATCCCTATGGAATCATAAACTGATTAATATTAATTTAAATAAAATAGAGATCTAATAAATCATCTATCCCAGTCTCAGTGATAACAATTTATCCATTCTTGAAATGATTTATTTTTAAAAAGTTTTATTTAACTTTCCTACCTCCCCCATCTTTCATATAACGTCCTGTTAATTCTACCTCTGCATTTGTTTATTCCCACTATCTTCCCCAACTTCACTCCACAGGTATAAGCTTTTATTTTCACTTACCTGGAAAAAGTATCCTAACTGCATTTTCTACCTCTATACTCCATTTCACTTCACATAGTAGGCATGCAAAAGATAGTGACTAATGTGGAAGTATTGCACAGCTTCATATGTATAATGGGTATCATATTTCTTGCTTCCTCAATGGGGCGAAGGGAAGAAAATAATTTAGAATTGACAATAAAAATTATTTTAAAAATAAAATTAAAATAAAGGTATCTTCCCTTGAATAATGACATTAAATGCCAAAAACAAACCAATTATAATAATGGTAGTGCTGGATTCAGCTAAACCCAACTCATGAGAACAGACTGTTAAATTTCCAGTGTAAGAATTTCAGTTGGCAAATGCTACAAGTCATGGCTTAATTTATTTTTTTTTATTTAGTCTTAAGAACATGATAGAGGAAAATGTTAATAATGCAGATTAAAGCTAAAAGTTTGTTGTGTATGAATCAGCTGTTAAATGTCTACCAGTATACCAATAGATATTCTTGTCCTATTAATTTAGTCATCAAGGCTGATGAGATATGAGAAGATACTCCAACCTCTCATCTTACAGAGGTTAGAGGTGCAAAGTTGTGGTGCATTGTATATTTTTTCATATTTTTTGATTTTATGAATAGTTTTCTCACTTTTTTTCTTAAAATATTATTTGTTAAATGGGATGGTATGTTATATAGAAGGAGAAGTAAAATGGAGAAATCATGGTAATGTAAAAATTAAGAATATTAAAATTATTTTTAAATGGGATAGAAATAAAGAGACTTGATCCTAATTGGACTATTAGGTAAGCATATAGGGTTGCTAGAATCTCCATATACTGTAATCTTCTTTAGAAGTGTGCATTGTACAATGTATAGTCATTGTTCAGTGACCTAAGTGAATGGTGTTGAACTCTAATATATATTTTTTCAGTGATAGACTAGAAAATATATGAGGTAGTGAATAAATTAAATTCTCTCTGTGCTCTATGTATAAATGAACTTAAAAAGTAGATATAAATGACTGATATTTTAATTAAGATTATTGATTTTTGTCAACAAATATAGGAAAGTTATATGTTACTTTAGAATATATTATGGTTGTTATCTTTGGCAGTGGCTATCAGGACTTGATAAAAGCAGAATATGACACATTTTGATCTTAATGCTAGAAAACTGAATTACATTTATTATGAAAATTAGTTTTAGTCAACAAAATCTCAGATAAACTATTTGTTAATTATTACTTCCTGGCTACTTTAACCCTAAGCATGAGTTACCTGATAATAACAGAGGAATTATATGAAGAGAGATTTACTCAGACCATATTCTATCAAAATGAATTTCTTGCAATTTTATGGAAAGTGATTATTTAGCAGAGTAATAAAGGAAAGTGAAATCATAGTTTAACAAAGTCTCAGAGTTGGAAGGGACCTCAGAGGCTATCTGTTCCAACCCATTCCTGGGAAGAAAAAAAAAAGCCCTTCTACAACACGCCTAAAAAGTGATCCTCCAACCTTTGCTCAGGGACCTCCAATAAAAGGGAACTAACACTACCCAAGGCAATCTATTCCACTTCTGTACAACTGTTATTGTTAGGAGATTTTCCCTGATATCAACCCTAAATTTTTTTTCTTTGGAATTTCTATTAATCCTAGTTCTACTCCTCTGGCACCAAATGGAACAACTCAAATCTCTCTTCATCATAACAGCCCTTTCAATACTCTAAGATAGATATCAAATCCATTCTAAGTCTTTTTCAGGCCAAATATTCATAGCTTCCTCTCCCATCTCTCATTTAATATGATCTTGAGACCCTTGATTATCCTAGTTGCTACCATTTGTATACTCTCCAGCTTATCAGTGTTTTTCCTAAAATGCAGGGCTGAGAACTGAACACAATACTCCAAATTGTAGTATCTTAACTTAGGAGCAGAGGAGACCTTACAGGCCCATTACTTTGTGACATGACCCCTCAGTTTCCTCATCTGTAAAATATGGGAATTGGGTAAGGTGATCTCTAATTTTCTGCTTAGTTCTCTCATTTTCTTAAAGTAGTTCTCCATGAATTCTGTGATCTGTAGAACTGCAAGAAGATATCTGTCATGGAGTCAATTATTTTCACTATATTAGCAGATGAAGAATTAAGTTCAGTCTTGAAGTTAAATACTTTAACCAATTTGGCTGTGATCATTAACACTATTAACATCTTGTCAACTGAGTTCTACTTTCCTGAAAACATTAACCTTTGTATTTGGGGGTCATCACCAAATTTGAGCATGCATGATCATGCAGAGGTGATGGGATTAGTAAGTAAAAGAAGAGCAGGGTCAGAGAATCTCTTAATATTTTCTTTGGAAGTAAGGATTTAAAATTAATGATCATATTCCAAATAGTCCTTTTTAAGGGAACCCTAGAAACTGGGGGTGATTAAAGGGTCCAACTAAGAGACTGAGATCCTCATTTTCTTGAAAATTGGTTGAATGAACAAACAGCTTAGCCAATAACAAAAGTCCTTTGCCTAGTTTTTTTTAAACCCCTTTCATATATTTTTTTTCTGACAGTGCTCTCATTTATATCATTTTTTTCTAGTAATTATTTGTTTGCACTAAGATGTAGCCTGTTGATACCCACTTCATATCTCCCTATTGCTCCTTCAGTGAGTATGAAGTTCAGTTCTTCAGAAATGGTAATTTTCTGTTATTCATATCCATGAAATATCACCAGAAAATATTAATGTATGAAGCGTGGACTTTTACTACATGGAGAGCTTAGGATCATTCATACCCGTTCCCCCTGGCAATTTCTCAAAGGCTATGAAACCTACTCTCATACTCCTCATATTAAATTCTGAGCTCAATTTATTGTCCATTTGCAGTATTCATTAGATAGATAGATGAATAGATGGATATATGGATGGATGGATGGATGGATGGATGGATGGATAGATGAGCTTGTAGTTTGTCCATGAAATTGAATATAATGATCTGGGCAATATTCAAGGTCTGATTCAAAGTATATTACTTTTTTTTAAATAGGTGAAAGAGTTGCTTTAGAAATTACACATATAAAATATATCATTTTTGTCCAAGTGAATAACTCCTGATAATGGACCGTCCTCTATCAATGCAAATAATACAACCTGTTTATGACTTAATATATAAACTGGAGAGAACTGTCCTTGTCAGGCAGAAATTAAAGGATTTAAGCATCTAGAAAATGTTAGAAGTGGAATTTGAACTCAGAATAGCCTGACTCTAAGCCTAGGATGTTTTCCACTAGACCTCATTGCTAAGTATGCTATTTAAATTACATAGCCATTATTTTGTGCAAGAATAAGTATGAAATGCCATACTGTCTTCCATAATAAAATGTAATTTCCAGAGATAATATTGATTCTATGGAAAATTTTCCATGTTCAAAATCAGGACTCTATTCAACAGGATGTGACATTCCCTTATTACTTCCTGAACTAGTCATAGAATATAATTCTCAGTAGTTCATGGCAATGTGTCAGTGATCCCAGGGAGCTGGGGATGGAAATCTTAGATAATGGGTAAGAAGTCACAGGTCCTGTGAATGAGGATTTTGTTAAAGTTTCAAGCATTGACTGTGCTTCATTGCCCCCTCCATTGTAAAAACTTGTGTATGATTATTTCCCCCAATTTTCTTCTCCCTTCCCAATTCTTCCAGTACATCCATAATTTTCAGCCTTACAGTTTTGTTTTGACATCATCTAAACAAAATATTCTCATAGACATGTCTTCTTCTAAGTAGACTCTAACTGCCTTATGATGATAAAGTTCCTAGGGCCTACATGTGTAATCTTCCCATATAAGATTGTAATTAGTTTAATCTTATTGTGTCCCTTATGATTTCTCGCTCATGTGTACCTGTTTATGCTTCTCATGAGCCTTGTGTTTGAATGACAAAATATGTAGCTTTGATCTTTTCAATAAGAATGTTTGAAAGTCTTCTATTTCATTAAATGCCCATTTTTCCTTCATATGGTTACAATCATTTTTGCTGGGTAGGTTATTCTTTGTAATCCTAGCTCCTTTGCCTTCTAGAACATCATATTCCAAGCCCTCAGCAACTTTAATGTGAAAGCTGCTAAATTTTGTGTGATACTGCTTATGGCTACACAGTATTTGAATTCTTTACTTCTGGCTATTGGCAGTGTTTTATCTTTTACCTAGGAGCTATGGAATTCTATACTAATCCTGGTAGTTTATTTTGGAATTTCTTTCAAGCAATGATTGGTATATTCTTTCAATTTCTACTTTGCCTACTGGTTCTAAGATACCTGGGCAGTTTTCATTTATGATTTCTTAAAATATGACTTCTAGGATCTTTTTTTATCACGGAGTTCAAGTAGTAGAATAATTCTTCAGTTATCTCTCTGCAATTTATTTTCCAGATTACTTGTTTTTCCTATGATATATTTCCTCTTTTCTTCCTTTTTTTCCCTTTTGACATTGTTTTATTGTTTCTTGATGTCTCATGGAATCATTAGCTTCAATTTGGTCAACTCTAATTTTAAGATGTTATTTTCCTCAGTATGTGTTGTACCTCTTTTACCATTTGTCCAATTCTGATTTTTAAGAAATTATTTTCTTCAGAATTTTTTATCAAGCTACTAATTCCCTTTTCACAATTATCTTGCACCACTGTCACTTCTTTTCCCATTTTTTCCTCTACTGCTCATGTTTGATTTTTAAAATCATTTTTTGCTCTTTATCTCTTTTGTTA
This sequence comes from Vombatus ursinus, assembly GCF_900497805.2. Lineage (NCBI taxonomy): Eukaryota > Metazoa > Chordata > Mammalia > Diprotodontia > Vombatidae > Vombatus > Vombatus ursinus. The sequence continues at coordinate 35,618,171 of NW_020954619.1, forward strand.
GCTCTTCTAGGAATTCTTATTGGAATTGTGTCCAGCCTGCATCTTTTCCATTGAAGATTTGCTTGTAGGTCTTTTCAAATCATTATCTTTTCAGTTATTGTCTTGAACTTCCTTGTCATCATAATAACTCTTTATGGTCAGGGGGTTTTTGTGGTCCATTTTTTCCAACCTATTTTTGACTTTAGACTTTATGTTAGAGTTGTCTTTTGCTTACTTCTTGGAGTAGGGAGAGGGGTGAGTAAGTAACATGAGCTTCCAACTTTTATGCCTTGCTGTTTTCATAGTTAGGTCTATTTTTTTTTAATCTGTATGTTTTCAATGTTTCCAAAGTGTTATGATCTGGATTGTTGTCGGGTCATTGACCTCCTGGTCAGTGCTCTGCTGCTTAAACAGGTAGTGGTCTTGCTCCCTTAATATGATAACTGCTCCTCTCCACTATGGGTTGTAATTGTACCCAGGTAGGACTCCCGCTCCCTCACAACCACAATCACTCCACTCCACTCTGGAACTGCAACCTTAAACTGCATGATGGACATGACAAAAAATGGCCAGTTCTATACCCAATGCTGCCATAGAGGTCTGTCTGTAATCAATCTCCCTCTCCCCCCCCCCATCCTATCAGATATTCAGTCTCATTACTAACCTTGGACACTGTGCATTTCTGGTGCTGTTGCCACCACAGCTACCCGTGCTGCAGCCTCCAAGGCCAGCCACTGGTAGCTCTTTCCTCACACACCACTGTCTATAGACCTCTCTATCTGTCTTCCTGATATACCCTGGACTGGAAAAATGACTCATTGTGACTTTTTATTGATTATCTTGCTCAGAATTCAGTCTGATATGGTTTTTTAAAATTAATTAATTATTTTTACGTTTTCAACATTCACTTCCATAAGATTTTCAGTTTTAAATTTTCTCCCCCTCTTTTTTCTCCCTCCCCCAAGACCATGTGCAATCTAATATAGGCTCTACTTATACATTCATATTAAGCATATGTTCCCATTAGTCTTGATGTAAAGAACAATTAGAACTAGTGGGAGGAATCATGAGATTGAAGCAATAAAACAAAACAACAAAGGAAAAGGAGAGCAAATAGTATGCTTTCATCTACATTCAGGCCCCATAGTTCTTTCTCTGAATGTGGATAGCATTTTTCATCATGAGTCTTTTGGAGTTGTCTTAGATCCTTGCATTTCTGAAAATAGTCATGTCTATCAAAGCCAGTCATCTCACAATGTTGCTGTTACTGTGTACAATGTTCTCCTGGTTCTGTTCACTTCACTCAGCATCAGTTCATATAAGTTTTTCCAGGTTTTTCTTAAGTCTTCCTGCTCTTCATTTCTTATAGCTCAATAGTATTCCTTTACATTTGTATACCACAACTTGTTCAGCCATTCCCCAATTGATGGACATCCCCTCAATTTCCAATTCTTTACCACCACAGAAAGAGCTGCTATGAATATTTTTGTGCATGTGAGTCCTTTCCCCTTTTTTATGATCTCTTTGGGATTCATCCCTAGAAGTGATTTTACTGGGTTAAAGGGTATGCACAATTTTATATCTCTTTGGGCATAGTTCCAAATTGCTCTCCAGAATGGTTGTATCAGTTCACAACTCCACCAACAATGCATTAGTGTTCCAATTTTCCCACATCTCCAACATTTATCATTGTCCTGTTTTGTCATGTTAACTGATCTGATTGGTGTGATGTGATATTTCAGAGGTGTTTTAATTTGTGTTTCTCTAATCAATAGTGATTTAGAACATTTTTTCATATAACTATAGATAGCTTTAATTTCTTCCTCTGAAAACTGTCTGTTCACATCCTTTGACCATTTATTAATTTGGGAATGACTTGTATTCTTATAAATTTGACTCAGTTCTCTATATATTTTAGAAACAATGCCTTTATCAGAGACATTGGTTGTAAAACTGTTTTCCTAGTTTCCTGCTTCCCTCCTAATCTTGGATGCATTGGCTTTGTTTGTGCAAAAACTTTTCAGTTTAATGTAATTAAAATTATCCATTTTGCATTTTATAATGTTCTATTTCTCTTTTTTGGTCATAAATTCTTCTGTTCTCCATAAATCTGACAGGTAATCTGTTCCTTGCTCTCCTACTTTGCTTATAGTATCAGTCTTTGTATCTAAATTACGTACCCATTTTGACTTTATCTTGGTATAGGATGTAAGATGTTGGTCTATGCCCAGTTTCTTCCATATTCTTTTCCAATTTTCCCAACACTTTTTGTTAATGATTTCTTATCCCAGAAGCTAAAGTTTTTGGATTTATTAAATAGTAGATTAGTATAATCTTTGACTATTGTGTCTTGCATATCTAACCTATTCCACTGATCCTCCACTCTATTTCTTAGCCAGTACCAAGTAGTTTTGATGATTGCTGCTTTATAATGCAATTTAAGATCTGGTACAGCTAGGCCACCTTCTCTTGCATTTCTTTTCATTAGTTCCCTTGATATTCTGGACCTTTTTTTATTCTAGATGAATTTTGTTATTGTTTTTTCTAACTCTATAAAATAATTTTGGTAGTTTGACATGGCACTGGATAAGTAGATTAATTTAGGTAGAATTGTCATTTTTATCATATTAGTTTGGCCTACCCATGAGCAACTGATAGTTTTCCAATTATTTAGATCTGACTTTATTTGTGTGAAAAGTGTTTTGTAATTGTGTTCATATAGTTTCTGGTTTTGTTTTGGTAGGTAGGCTCCCAAATATTTTGTAATGTCTACAGTAATTTTAAATGAAATTTCTCTTTCTATCTCTTGCTATTGAGCTTTAGTTTTAATATATAGAAATGTCAATGATTTGTATGGGCTTTTTATGTCCTGCAACTTTGCTAAATTTGATTATTATTTTTAGTAATTTTTTTATTAGATTATCTAAGTATACCATAATATCATTTGCAAAGAGTGATAGCTTTATTTCTTCTTTGTTTATTCTAATTCCTTCAGTTTCTTTTTCTTCTCTGATTGCTACAGCTAACCTTTCTAGAACAATATTGAATAACAGTGGGGATAATGGACATCCTTGTTTCACCCCGATCTTATTTAAAATGCTTCTAGCTTATCCCCATTACATATAATCCTCGCTGATGGTTTTTGATAGATGCTATCTATCATTTTAAGGAAGACTTCATTTATTCCTATGCTTTCTGTTGTTTTTAATAGGAATGGGCATTCTATTTTGTCAAATACTTTTTCTTCATCTATTGAGATAATCACATGATTTCTGTTAGTTTTGTTCCTGATATGGTCAATTATGCTGATAGTTTTCCTAATATTGAACTAGCCTTGCATTCCTGGTATAAATCCTACATAGTCATAGTGTATTATCCTCAAGAGAAGTTGTAATCTCCTTGATAATATTTTATGTAAAATTTTTGCATCTATATTCATTAGGGAGATTGGTCTATAATTTTCTTTCTCTGTTTTAGCTCTTCATGGTTTAGATATCAGCAACATATTTGTATTATAAAAATAATTTGGGGGGGCAGCTAGGTGGCTCAGTGGATAGAGCACTGGCCCCAGATTCAAGAGGACCTGAGTTCAAATTTGGCCTCAGACACATAACACTTTCTAGCTGTGTGACCATGGGCAAGTCACTTAACCCCATTGCCTAGCCAAAAAAGAAAAAAAATAATTTGGTATGACTCCTTCTTCACCTATTTTCCAATATAGTTTACATAGTATTGGAATTAGTTGTTCTTTGATAGAATTCACTTGTAAATCCATCTGGCCCTGGAAATTTTTTCTTAGGGAGTTCATTTATGGCTTGTTCAATTTCTTTTCCTAAAATGGGGTTAAGTGTTTTATTTCCTCTTCTGTTAATCTGGACAATTTATATTTTTGTAAATATTCATCCATTTCACTAAGATTGGCAAATTATAAGGGCAGCTAAGTGGCGCAGTGGATAGAGGACTGGCCTTGAAGTCAGGAGGACCTGAATTCAAATCCAACCTCAGACACATAACACTTACTAGCTGTGTGACTCTGGGCAAGTCACTTAACCCCAATTGCCTTGCCTCCCCCCCCCCAAAAATTGTAAAATTTATTGGCATACAGTTGGACAAAATAACTCCTAATTATTCTTTTTATTTCCTTTTCATTAGTGGTGAAATTACCCTTTTCATTTTTATACTGGTAATTTAGATTTCTTCTTTCTTTTTTTAAGTTAAATTAATGAAAGTTTATCTATCTTATTGTTTTTTCTCATAAAACCAGATCTTAGTTTTATTTATTAGTTCAATAGTTTTCTTAATTTCAATTTTATTATTTTCTCCTTTAGTTTTCAGAATTCCTAATTAGGTATTTAATTGATGATCTTTAATTTGTTCTAGTTTATTTTTAGTTGCATGCCCAATTCATTGATCTCTTCCTTCTCTATTTTATTCATGTAACCATTTAGAGACATGAAGCTTCCCCTAAGCACTGCTTTTGCTGCATCCCATAAGTTTTGATATGTTGTCTCATTATTGTCATTTTCTTCAATGAGGTTATTGATTGTTTCTATAATTTGTTGTTTGATCCACTCATTCTTTAGGATTAGATTATTTAGTTTCCAATTAATTTTTAGTCTATCTTTCTATGACCCTTCATTACATTTAATTTTTATTGCATCATAATCTAAAAAGGATGGATTTAATATTTCTGCCTTTCTGCATTGGATTGTGAGGTTTTTATGCCCTAGTACATGGTCAATTTTTGTGTAGGTGCCATGTACTGCCAACAAAAAGGTGTATTCCTTTCTATCCCCACTCAGTTTTCTCCAGAGGTCAATTGTATTTAACTTTTCTAAAATTCTATTGATCTCCTTAACTTCTTTCTTGTTTATTATGTGGTTAGATTTATTTAGTTCTGAGAGGGGGAAGTCCCCCACTAGTTTAGTATTGCTCTCTATTTCTTCCTGTATCTCCCTTAACTTCTCCTTTTGGTATGTTTTTTAAAGTTGTTTAGAGAGGTGGGATGAGAGACCTGGGCAAAATTGTGATTTTACTCTGCATCTTGAATTTGCTGTTTGATATTTGATGGGTGACCTAGATCTCTAGCCTTTAGAAATCCAATTTTTTTCTGTGCCCCAGTTTCTACCACTGTAAAATGAAGGGTTTTGACCAGATGATCACTAAAGTTCTTTCTAGTTCTGACATTTCATAATTTACTTTTGTTTCCTCTTTCTGTACTTCACCTGTGATTTTATAGATGTAGGGGACTCCTGTGAGGAACCTCCTTTTCCAAACAGATACCAGTTAAGTGTCACAGTGAGTCAGTGCTGAATTTGGTTTCAGAAAAACCTGAGTTTAAATCCTGCCACAGAAACTTATTGGTTGTGTGGCTTTGGACAAGTCATATAATCTCTCTCTACCTCCATTTTCTTGTATTTAAAATGGGGATAATAGCATCTACTTCCCAGGGTTGCTATGAGGATAAAACAACATATATAAAATCCTTAACAAATCTTAAAACACTATATAAATGATAATGATGATGATGATGGTTATTAGCAAGTGTTCTACAACTTCTCTATCTGGGTTACTGAGAAATATTGTGGCTTGCCAAGAGTCACATAGTTAGTATATTTCAGAGGGGGGACTTCATCTCAGGGTTCTTGACCCTGAGGTCAAATCTCCATATAGAAAAAGAGGAGGGAGAGAGGTTAAAGCTAGGCTGAAATTAAAATACAAAGAAAAACATTGTTTGTGTAATTTGAATTACCTGATTGTTATTCATTATAACATATTAAGAATATAGGTAATTGTTTCCAACACTCACTAGTGGATTTTATTAGGAACCCTAATTTTACTTAAATCTTATTGAAAAGAAGACATTATTCTATTAAATTTTTTGCTTTTTGTGTGTGCAATTTAAAACTTCAGAAAGAGGATATTAATAAGCTGGTAGCACATTTTTCAGTGAAAGATGTTTTTAAAAAGTTTATTACTTACCAACCATTTTATTTGCATTTTTACTTTGTCTCTGCAGACTAAAATGGGTATTGCACTGTTGTATGATGAAGGGTCTGAAAATGCTTTTGACATCCGATTGAAACTTACAAAAGAGGTACTCACAATTCAAAAACAAGATGTCATCTGTGTTAGTGGAAGCAATCATAGTGCAAATGTAAGTGCTTCTCTATTTCTTTGTGTCTAATTATGTATGTCAATGTGTGTGAGAATTCTAAGAACAGAGGACAATATTCGGATTCATGGACTAATTGAGACATGCCACTTAGTGTTTGTTGAAATGAATTTAATTTTAACATATATAATAAAAAAGATTCATTTTTGCATTATATTTCTTGTTACTTAAAATATCCTAATCTACTGAGTTTTACTTATCATTAAATGGCAGTTTTGTATTACTAATGGAAACAGCTTCAAAAAAAGTTATATATTTAAAAGTTTTATTGTTTTATGTTCTAATTTTTTCCTGTTTTTAGTTTTTTCACCCTGAGATTTCATAAGTAAGATATGACTCCAAACAGTACTAAATAGAAATTTAGTATATTTGACTTTAAATTTATAGAAATGTATCAATTAGTCAATAAACATTTAATAAGCAACTATTATGTGCTAGGCACTGTGCTAAGCACTGTGGGTACTAAAAAGGCACACAAAAAAAATCCCTGCTCTCAAGGAGATCACAATTGAGTGAGGATAGAAACAAGCAAATTCATATGTAAAAATAAACTTTATAAATGGTATAAAGGAAGCAATTGAGAGATGGAAAGCACTAGAATGACAAAAGTTTGGAAATATCTTCCAGTAGAAGATGGGATTATTAATTGGGACTTAAAGAAGCCAGAGAAAGCCATAAACAGAAAAGAAAAGAGAACTTTCCAGGCATGGGGGACATCCAGAAGAAATGCCCAGAGCTAAGACATGGAGAATCTTGTCTGTGGAATAGCAAGGAGGCCAGCAGTATTGTATCAAAGTATGTGGAAGCAAATTAGGTATTAGATGACTGAAAAAGTAGGAACGGTGTTGACTTTGATGAGCTTTAATGACATATAGAATATTTTGTATTTGATCCTGGAGTTGATAGAGAACCACTTTTTCCTATAGTGATTTTTTGAAAGAGCTAAATGGAGGATAGATTGAAGTGGGGAGAGACTTGAGGCAGGCAGATCCACCAGCATATATTTGCAGTGGTCCAAGTATGAAGTGATAAGAGTCTGCATCAGAGTGGTGGCAGTATCAGGGGAGAAAATGGGGAGTATTTGATTAATGTTACAAAACTGAAAACAACAAACTTTGGCAACAGAGTGAATATAGGGAAAGGTTAAGGAACTGTGAGGAATTGAGGATGATACCTAGGTTGTGAACATGAGAGACTGGAAAGTTATTGTTGCCCTCTACAGTGATAGGGAACATCAGAGAGGTAGGGTGAAGAATTTAGGGAAAAAGATAAAAAGTTCTATTGTGGACATTTTTTAAATTTAAGATGTCTATTGGATATCCAGTTTGAGATGTCTTAAAAGCAGTTGGAGATGTGAGATTAGAGATCAGCAGAGATGTTTGGGTGGGATTTGTAGACTTGAGGATTGCCAGCATACAGATGGTAATTAAATCCATGGGAGCTGATATGATCACCAAGTGTAGTATAGAAGGAGAAGAGAAGAGGACCCAGGACAGAACCTTGGTGGACACCTATTGCACTTCAGGTCTTTTTAAAATGAATATCTAGCAAAAGGGACTAAGGAGTGTTAAGATAGATTGAAAGAGGACCAGAAGTGATGTCCAGAAAACCTAGAGATGAGAGAGTATCCAGGAGGAAATGCTGATCAGTAGTGTAGAGAAGGAGAAGGGGGATTGGGAAAAGACCATTTGATTTTACAACTAAGAGATCATTAGTAACTTTGGAGAGAACAATTTCAATGGAATATTTAGGATTTAAGCCAGATCGTAAGGGCTTGAGAAGAGAGTAAAAGAAGAAAAAGTAAAGACTGCTTGATAATGAGAAAGAGATGGAAAATAGGTTATAGACAGATAAGAGGATTTCAGAATTCTTCAACTTGAAGGTTGTATATTTTGGGGTTATGGAAAGATCAAAAGTATGACCATCTTAGTGTGTGACTGAGTTTGTGCTCATGAGAAATGAGTAGTGTGAGAAACTGGGAGATAAGAGTGTTTGAGGGTAAGTCAATATGTATGTTGAATTCTACTAATATGGGGACAAGAGATGAAGAGGGAAGAAACATTTTGAGACAACTATTGAACTCACTGTGGAAGGAAAGGGAATTATCTGGAGGTCTGTAGACAGCAGTTACCAGGATTGTAATTGGGTGATAGAAATGAATTGCATGAATTTCAAAGGATGAAAAGTTATTGAGTGATGGAGGAAGGGAGAGAACCTGAAGGTAGCAATTTGGAGCAAGTATTGCAACTCCCCAGCCTTGACCACGTGAGAGTTGTATAACAAAAATAAGTGAAGATGCAACCGTACTAGGAAGAGTAGTTGGTAAGGCTGTGACATGAGAGGGGAACTGAGCTTCAGTAAAAGCTAGTAGATGAATGAGGTGGGAGAGGAAAAGATTTAGGATGAAGAGAAGTTTGTTGCCTATAGAATAGGCATCTCAAGGGGCACAATGGAAGGAATGAGTAGTGTTTGGTTGGGGTGGGAGAATTAGAGGGATGAGAATAAGGAACTGGATGGGAGAGTAAGGAGAATAGGATTTGGATGATGAACTAGAGGGTTTCAGAATCGCAGGGATGTGTAGGGCATGAGGGTATGAGTGTTCAACAGTGGTTGGAGGACACTACTCTTCTTCCCAGAGGGGACTAGAGATTGATGTGGAAATAAGTCCAGCCAGTGTCATGTAGTTTATATTCCAAGTACAGATTTTGGAATCTTTGTATTGGGTATCACATCTAATAAAAAGAACAAAACAAAAATTAATATCATGTACCATCCATATGCCTTATGTAAACATGATTTATTTTACTCAGAAGAATGGACTTCCTTTGTATTCTTCTCCCTCTTATTTATAATTAACTTCCTCTTTAACCATATATAAAAGATAGCAAATAATACATATTATTAATAATTCATTCATCTAGGTCTTTAATGTTTATAAGCACTATGTCATGAGGTAGTATTATCTTTCTTTCATAGATCAGGGAACTGAAGCACAGAGAGAAATGCCTTGTTCACACTTTCAGTGTCAGAGGTGGAACTTACTCCTCTGTATATTTGACAACCAAGTCTAATGAACTCATCCCCAGGACCGCAATTTCTCAGAGCTTAAATGAAAAAATGATCATTAGCTTACTTGCTTTAAGCAAATGTGTCCCACCTTGAAAGTTTTCACAAGTTTAACAGCAAATATATTGTGTTAGAATACAGTTGGGCCTCAATTAGTTAGAACAATTAATCCTGGCAAGTGGTGTCATTATTCTAATTCACACTGCATATTTCCATTAGGTTGGAACCAATTACTGTATTTTAGATAATTATAACTTCAAATAATGTGAATTCTACTACATGTGACTACTTCATGGAATTCATTGTTTATGCTATTGGGATATTAAATCTATGTTTTCTTATTTGTATTTGTTGTTTTACTTTAAATCAGGATTCTAAAACATGGAAAACAAATGTTTTTTAGTAGACTAAAAAAAATTAAAAACAAAAATAAATGACGCATCAGCTTTAGCAGCTAGTCTTTTTATACAGAAATGATACTCTAGCTGCGCAAGAGATAATCTTTCTTACTGGATAATTACAAGTTTTCTCATAAACAGACTTAAAGAATTCCTAGTTGTGTTCTAAAGTGACAGTTCTTGGCTTTTTTTTTCTTAATAGTAGGCAGCATGGTTCAGTGGAAATTCTAGATTTGTAATCAGATTATTTAAATTCAAATCTCAGTTCTATAATATACTAATTTTTTTAAACTTTAATTGCATCCCTGGACCTCATTTTCATCATATATAATCTGAAGGTACTGAGCTAGTTATCCTATAAGGTTAGACTTTTGAGCTCTAAGTCCTATGTAAGGACAAGTTTACAAACCCTGGCTCTACCTTCTCCTATTTGTATGAGTTTTTGCAAAATTTTAGGCCTCTTTGAATCTTAAGTTTGAATTCAAATTGAGAGTGATAAGTCTGATACAATTTGTTTCACAGGATTTTTTGAAGCAATTGGTAAACTTCAAATGCTATAGAAATATTAGAGATATTATGATGATTATTATCAGTAATGTTATCCTATCTATGTTTCAATTCCATCAGGTGTAAAATAATATAAGCTCTTTGAGGGAAGGGACTGATTTTAATTTTTCTTTGTATAAGGAAAGGTTTACTTCCTACCCCCAATTAATATAAATCACAAAAGGTCCAAACTGGAGGTAGTTTGAAGCTAGTGAATTAATGCAGTAATTAAATCAATCAATGAAGGAATCTTAGGGGCTTTTCCTTTTTGGGGTCAAGATCCCATCCCCATTAGTAAGCACTTAATAAATGCTTTTTCATTCAGTCACTTGTGTATGATACCAGTCTTCTGTATAAATAACTGGCTTCTGAATTCAATTTTTTTTTAATCTTAGATCAGATACAAAGTCTTATTGGCATCATTTTTAGTAAGGTCTCAACCTTATTTAAAATATGTGAAATTAAGGGGTTTATATTTGTGGCTATGATAATATATTTTAAATATTCTGGAGATAAACTGATTGACCCTACTCCAAGTTCATTTTTAAACAAATGCCAACCAGGACTGTCTATACTAACAGAAATCTATTACAGAATGCTAAGAGTGAAAGGGGCATCAATGATAAACTTCTCCAACATTCTCATTTTACAGACGATGATACTGAGGCTCAGAGATATAGAGGAATGTAGATGTATTGACCTGCCTAAGATTATATATCAAATTAGTGGCAGATAAATAACTCAAAAACAGCTTTTATTGGCACAATCAAACATAGTCAGTGATTCATAAATGCATTTTGATTGTTTTATTATTTAGAAGTCATTTGACTCCAACTCCAGAGCCTGATCTACTATATCACAAATATTTCTAAGATTCTGGTTGGTGAGCTGATTGAGATGGGAGGAAGTATGATTGAAGCAGATAAAACCATGACCACCATCCTTCACGAGGCCTTTGGGGAGGAACCCAGCCAAAACCCACATTCAAAAACCCTATGAATAAGTAGTGCCTCCAGGCAAGTGGCCATGACCCAGGCCCTTGGACCCACTACCATCATCCAGATGAGCATGCCCAGTGGAGACATGGCTTCAGTCAAAATACCTTAGTTACAACCAAACTGCCACCAGACTTTGTACCTAACAGAAGCATTAAGATAATTAATAATTCACATTTGCCCCATTTCTAATTACAAACTCCTGTTCCTTTGGCTCTATATGATAATTTCAGAATATTCTAGAAGATTCCACTGCCTTCTACTGCCTTTACAAGTGCTCAAAACTAATTTATGATTTCACAATTTGGTTTGACTATTAGTAATAAGTAGTACTAATAATAATAGATTATTATTGTTAATATATAGCTAGCAAAATGGCTAACTTAGATAAGGCCAAAGAGCGTAATGACTTTTGCCAATCCTTGTCCTTCACCCATTTTCAAGATTTTAACTGAATTCATTGCTCTCAGGTTGCTTGACCTTTGAATAGGGAATTTGGGCTTCCCAGTGTTTCCTTCTATCGTTAACCTCTAACCCTTAAACGGATTCCCTTTAGATCTAATCTAGGGTCACCTCTTCTTCAGACTGGGAAGCAAAGAAAGTTCCTAGTATAAAAGAGAAATCAGGTATGAACTAGGTAGTGTGTTCCCACATATGAAAAAGGAACATCAAGCAGCAAAATATTCATAGAATACTTAGAATAAAATTCACTAACTCTGCACCAGTAGTATAATTCAGAAACATCTTTGAGAGGCAACTGCTTTGTGCAGCTGCTAATTAGCTATTTTACACTTTATTTCTTCTAAGCATGATGAAATCAAGCACCTAGTGGGATCTTCTTTCCACTGGCCTTGCTTTCCCTTGGATGATAACTCTTTCTTTACTGCCAGTCCATTCCCACTGCTGCAATACCTTCAATAACTCTGATGATGTCTCCTGTGTTTTGTGAATACTCACAGGCATTCCAAGACATTTTCATGTCCCCTCCATTGGTGCTAGAGAAGAGGAAACTCAAAAAGAGAAGCAAAGAATCTGAGAGCTTTTGGTACAGCCTGGTTAATTTATTTAGTCAATACTCAATTTGGAGAATCCTTGCTCCACTGTCACACCAAGTTAGGGAAGAACCTTTGCTTTCTCCACATCTGTGTGAAATAATATCTTGTCTTCTCAATAGCACCTCCCAGAAACTGCCTCTTTTCCTTCCCTGGTGTGTTACTCTGGGTTGTCAGCTATCTTGGATCAGCAAACAGTGGAAGAAACTCAACCCAGTCATGAGTCAAATGTAACTGAAGGAAAAAGAGTATATCTCTTGGTACACATTTCCATTTGGTCTCTAGCAGTCTGGCAGATAAGAGTTGTGTATGTGCCAAAGATGGGAATTTTGACTGGAACTGACATGGGCTTGATTGGAACCACTCTCTGGATGCTACATATTGAAGTGATTCATGTACACATCTATAAATCACTACTTTATGAATCTATGGGTAATTTATCCCTAATTTCATGAGTTTCTGTGGTAGCTAATTTTTTGGTTATGAACTTTGAGTTACTTTTATAGGCTGGTCCTCAGAGGAGAATATTTAACAGGGCCAGTTTTTAAGCCTTTCTAGATTGGTAGGACCTGTCAGAGCTTGTGTTTTATTGTTATGGCTTTCAGCAACCTATTGCCACCATTACTCTATGATGCATATAGAATATTTTAATTAAATAATCTGAACATAATGCTACTTAAGTGTTTGTTGAATGCTGAATGAAAATTACTAATACTCCTTCATTTAGTTAAAATATTAAAAACATTATAATTCTTCATATGTATGATTTTCCTAAGGAAGGGATTCAAATCATTTACCAAAGTCCCATCAAACCTATAGCCTAAATATATATTCCATTTGCAAAAAGGGAGAAGCAAGGATAGAAAATTAAACTGATTATTTGCTTATATACAAAAGAAAACACAACTGAAACAGAAACCCTGGAATGTTTAGAATAAATTATCTTCATATATAAGATAACAGCTGACATTTATGTGGTACTTTATAGATTTTATAGTACTTTGTGTACATTATCTCTTTTAATCCTCAAAATAGTCATGTGTGAAATATGCTGCTGATGTAATTAGCCTATTTTAAAACTGAGGAAATAGGTTTGGTGAAGGTAAATGACTAGCCCAAAGTCATACAACGAGTTTCAAAAACAGTAGTCAAAACCATATCTTCCTGTATTCCAAGTCTAGTATTCTTTACAATGCAATACACTTCCAAATTACAGATTTATAGAATAGTGGAGTAAAGAGAAATTAAGAAGTCTCTTGATGAGAGTGAAAGAGGAGAATGTAAGAGCTAGCTCGAAGCTAACCAAAACAAACAAAAAAACAAAAAAAAAGTAAGATCTTGGCAACTGGTCTTATTTCCTGGCAAATTGAGGGAGAAGAAATGGAAGCAGTGTCAGATTTTATATTCTTGCGCTCAAAGATCACTGCAGATGGTAACTGCAGCCGTGAAATTAAAAGACACTTGCTTCTTGGAAGGAAAGCTATGGCAAATCTGAACAGCATAGTAAAAAGCCGAGACACCACCTTGCTAACAAATGTCTGTATAGTCAATGTAGGGCTGTGAAAGTTGAACTATAAGGAAAGTTGAGTGCCACAGAACTGATAACTTTCAAATTGGGATGCTGGAGAAGACTTTTGAGAGTCACTTGGATCAAGGGAGCAAGGAGATCAAATCAATTAATACTGAAATAAATTAATTCAAGCTATTCACTGGAAGATCAAATACTGAAGCTGAAGCTTAAATACTTTGGTCATATAATGAGAAGACAGGATTCATTGGAAAAGACACTGATGTTGAGAAAGATTGAAGGCAAAAGGGGGAAGGGGTTGGCAGAGAATAAGATGGATAGATAGTACCATGGAAACAATGAACATGAAGTTGGACAGACTTTGAGAGATAGTGGACGATAGAAGGCCCTGGTGTGCGATGGTCCTTGGGGTCATGAAGAATCTAGCACAACTGAATGACTGAGCAAGAGACAGTGTATAAGTAATTTTCTGTAAATTGAGTATATCTAGATTTTGGTGAAACATTTGATGAAGTGTCTCATGTTATACTTGTAAAACTGATGGAGAGGTGAGAACTGAATAACTAAGTCAGTTGGATTTGAAATTTGCTGGAAGACCAAGTCCTAAGATTACTAATGAAAATAGACCAATTTTGTTATCAGAGAGACCCCTATAAGAAATACTTCAGTATTTTGTCCTTTCAATATATTTTAATATTTTATTAATGCCATTCAAGATTGTATACTTACAAAATTTAGAGATTACACAAAGTGAGGAGAAATAGCTTACATGTTCAACAACCAAAAAAAGAATCTCAACATACTAGATCACTGAGCTAGATTTAATGAGCTGAGATGGAATTTAATAAAGACAAATTTAAAGTCTTCCATAAGGTTACACAATCAATCATACAACTATATGGTAGAGTAGACATGGCTAAATTGCATTTGTGTGAAAAAGAATATTGAGTGTAACTTACTGAAAACTTAATATGAGTCATCACATTGCCTCTGTTTCCTCATCTGTAAAATGAGCTGGAGAAGGAAATGGCAACACACTAGCAAACAGAGTTAAGTGACTTGTCCAGGATCACACAGCCAGTATATGTTTGAAGCCAGATTAGAATTCAGGAAGATGAGTCTTCCTGATTCCAGGCCCACTGATTTATCCACTGAATCACCTAACTGCCCTTAGGGCTATCAAATATGAAAAAGAATCCTGTCATTAGTAATTAGAGAAATGCAAATTAAAGAAATTCTAAAGTTCCACCTAATACCCATAAATTTGGGGGAAAATGATAAAAAATATTGAAGGGGCTATAGAAAAACTGACCCAACACTATTATTGAAGCTGTGAATCTGTTCAGCATTCTGAAAGGCAGTTTGGAACTATACCCTCAAAAAATATCAAACTAAGAATGCATTTTTATCATGCACAAGGTTATTTATATCCACGCCTTTGTGGTGGTAAAGAATTTGAAAATAAGGAGATACCCAACCCCTGGGGAAGATTGAATAATTTCTGGTATGTGAATGTAATGGAATAATACTGGGTTGTAATAAATGATAAAAGGGCTGTCTTCAAAGTAACCTGGAAAGATTTTTGTGAGTTTATACAAATTGAAGTAAATAGAATCAAGCATCATTTATACAATAAAAAGACTTGAAGAAATTTGAATGTCTTAACTCTTCAAGGCAATGACCAGTTTTGATTCAATAGGTCCAGTGTTGAAACATGTTACTTTCTCACAGAGAGATGATGGATTCAGGGTGGCAAATGAGATAAATATTTTTTATATTATTGATGTGAGAATTTTTTTGTTTGACTATGCATATTCATCAGAAGAATTTTGTTTTTCTTTTCTTTTTATTGGGGGAGGAGTTGGAAGGGAGAGGAAAACATTTTTTGTTCATTTAAAAACATACAATTTAAATTTTAAAATGTGACATTCACTCAACTGACCATGTCTACTATTTATGCACTCTACAAATATCACCTGTTATTTGGTTTTCTGATTTAAAGGTGTTTCATAATTGTCTATGAGAATATTACCTGACAAATGTATATGTAAATATATGCATTATAAATATATACATATGTATATCATATATTTGATTTTTTTGTACTTTTCACTCTCTATCTAGCTATCTAAATACTTTAAATGTTGCAAAATAGTTAAACTTACCTCATTTAATATTTATAGTAACCCTTTGAAATAGCTATTGGAGTCATTATTACAGATGGGAAAACTGACTCTGGAAGATGTTTGATGACTTCTCTTCACACATCTAGCAATTGTGCAACCATCAAAATAATATATAATGTTAAAACTATTAATTATTGTTACTTTTAACTAGGAATATGTTTCCCTAAGAAATATTCTATAACCTTATTGATGAAGAATAACATATTTGATTTTTATGGACCCTTTTTTGTTATGCGAGAGAATGATCTAAAAGCTAAAAGTAGTTCTAATTTACAAGATTAGTGAAATAGTTAGCTATGTAAAGTCTTTCTTTAAGCACTTATCATCTGCCAGGCCCACTGATGTTTTGGGGATAAAATGTGTCAGAATCCTCCATTTTGCAGAAAAGACACTTCAGACTCAGAGGTTAAATGAATTGTCAAGGATCACAAGAGGTTGTTTAGGAAGTACCAGAGCCATGGATTGTGTCTAGGTCTTTTGACTCTAACTCCAGTGTACTCTCTTTAAAAAAAATATTGATAACATTTGTCTATGTTTATATTGTCCAAATCTGTCCCATAAAGCCCTAATACTTCACCTTCCCAAAGAACCATTCCATATAACAAATAATTTTTAAAGAAAAAAATGAGAAGAGGGAAAAAACAATTTGCAAAGCTGACCAATGAGGAGAAAAAATTTAAAAATATAGGCAATGTTTTACATCTTCCATCTCTTCAAAGTAGTGGAAAAAAATGTATTATCATGCTTCTTCTTTGGGGCCAGGCTTGTTCTTTGCAATTATGTAACATTACTTTTTTCTTTTTTTAATTAGCTTATTTTGATTTATCAACAATAACTTCATTAGCTTTTGAGTTTAAAATTTTTCTCCTCCTCCCCCCCCAAGATGGCAAGCAATCTGATATAGGCTATACCTATACATTCCTATTAAACATATTTTCACATTAGTCATGTTGTAAGGAAGAATTAGAAGCAATAGGAGGAACCACCAGAAAGAGGAAACAAAAGAAAACAGAAGGAAAAAAAGCAAATAGTATGCTTTAATCTCCATTCAAACTTGATAGTTCTTTCTTTGGATGTGGATAGCATTTTCCATCATAAGACTTTTGTAATGTTTTAGATCCTTGCATTGCTGAGAAGGGCTAAATCTATCAATGTTAGTCATCACACAACATGGCTGTTACTGTGTACAATGTTCTCCTGGTTCTGTTCACTCAGCATTTGACCATACAAGTATTTCCAGGTTTTTCTGAAGTCTGCCTGCTCATCATTTCTTATAGCACAATAATACTCCGTTACATTCATATGCCACAACTTGTTCAGCCATTCCCCAATTGATGGCTATTCCCTCAATTTCCAATTCTTTACTGCCACCAAAAGAGCTGCTATAAGTATTTTTGTACATGGGGGTTCTTTTTCCATTTGTATGATCTCTTTGGGACACAGCCCTAGAAGTGCCATTACTGGATCAAAGGGTATGCACATTTTATAGCCTTTTGGGCATAGTTCCAAATTGCTCTCCAGAAAGGCTGGATCACTTCACAACTCCACCAACAATGCACTAGTATTCCAATTTTCCCACATCCTCTCTAACATGTATCATTTTCCTGTTTTGTCATGTTGGCCAATCTGATACATGTGATGTGGTACCTCAGAGGGGTTTTGATTTGCATTTCTTTAATCAATAGTGTTTTAGAGCATGTTTTCATATGACTATAGATGGCTTTAATTTCTGCATCTGAGAACTGCCTGTTCAGATCCTTTGACCATTTATCAATTAGGGAATGACTTGTATTCTTATAAATTTGACTTAATTCTCTATATATTTTAGAAATGAGGCCCTTATCAAAGATACTGGTTATAAAAATTCTTTCCCAATTTTCTACTTTCCTTCTAATGTTGGTTTCATTGGCTTTGTTTGTGCAAAAACTTTTCAATTTGCTGTAATCAAAATTATCCATTTTGCATTTTGTAATGTTCTCTATCTCCTGTTTGGTCATGAATTCTTCTGTTCTCCATAAATCTGATAGGTAAACTATTCCTTGCTCTCCCAGTTTGCTTATAGTATCAGCCTTTATATTTAAATCATGAACCTATTTTGTCTT
This sequence comes from Vombatus ursinus, assembly GCF_900497805.2. Classification (NCBI taxonomy): domain Eukaryota; kingdom Metazoa; phylum Chordata; class Mammalia; order Diprotodontia; family Vombatidae; genus Vombatus; species Vombatus ursinus. Next base: position 35,636,198 of record NW_020954619.1, read on the forward strand.
TATTTTGGTATGTATTGTAAGATTTTGGTCTATGCCTAGTTTCTGCCATACTCATTTCCAGTTTTCCCAGCAGCTTTTGTCAAAAAATGAGTTCTTATCCCAGAAGCTGGGGTCTTTGGATTTATCACATTATTATTTTTTTTTAATTTTGATTAAGAAGATAAGAGGAGTATAGTTTACTTAATTGAGGAAAAAAGAAGTCGACAAAAAAGAGAAAATTAGATAATTCTATAAAAGGAAGAAAGAAAAAGGAACCAATATTTTTTTCAAAAAATAAAAATCTTGGAAAAGTGTCTAAAAATGTGAGGGGCCATGGTTGAAGGTGAGGGTAAAAAAAGCATATGGACATAGCTTTAAAGTAGATAAAGCAAAAATAAGTATAAGAACACGGTACTGTATGAGGCACCCAAAAAATCATAATTCTGAAAAAACAGAGGACAATATTAATCTATTTCTCAATTTTAAATGTGAATTTAGTAAACACTCCAATAATACAAATGCAGATTGGGTAAGAAAAACAAAACCCTACAATATATTGCTTATAAGAAACACATCTAAAATTCAAAGACAGAATAAAAATGAGAAGTTTCAACATAATTTAATATGCATCAAGTGAATACTAAGCAACAGTTTCAATCATGCTATCACACAAAGCAAAACAAAAATTCACATTATAGAGATAAAAAAAAGAAACTACGCTATGCTGAAAAGAAGCATGAACAACAAAGCAAAAGCTGATTCAACATATGTGCTCCAAATACATAGTATCTAAATTCTTAAAAGAAAAATTTACTGAATTATGAGAAAACCTAGATAATAGCAAAACAAGAATGGGAGACTTGAATATCTTAGTGCTCTTTCTATTACATCTCACTATATCTTGGAACTCCTGATTTGATATTTTTATTTTTAGGATTTGAACATATTTCTACTTTCAGAACCCTTTGGGGAATGAAATAATTCAAAAAGTACACAGATTTTATGTACAAATTTCTCTCTATATAAGGGATGACTCAGATAAAAGTATATTTATTTTCTTCCTCCTTAACCATATGAAATTTTCTCATCACATAAGATTTAATAGCATCCTACTTTACGGGGCTTTTAAAGGGGATTCCAAAAAGAATCAAATTAAAATATTGGAATTCCTAATATTAGAGTTGCTTTAATTGTAAAAATTCAAACTCAAAGTTGGTTTCAAATTCTTTTTTGGGGGGAGGAAGGGAGATTTTATATAAAATGTTCAAAATTAAATATAAGCCATAATTACTATCACTTCTTTAGGCTTAAACATTTAAAATTATTTATTAAGAGGATTTGTTCCATGAAGTGTGGATTCAGTCAAAGAGCCACACTTGACAACCTAGAGGGCCACAAGTGGCTTTAAGGCCACAGGTTCCCCACCCCTATTTTTGGATATCATTATATAGGGTGTGAAAAATTTTCTACCAAAAGCAGCAATAAGCATTTCATAGCTTACATATGTGTGTTCTCTAAACTACACACTTTTAAAAAAATGGAAGAAAATGGAGAATACATTTTGAGTTGAACCCTTCAGGGTGTTGTGGTTGTGTCATGTAGATATTAAAAAAAAAAAGTTATTTGCTCAAAGGCTATATTAATTTAAAAAAAACCAGTAAAATAACATAGAATAAAATAGTAGAATCAGGTGTCCTGATAAGGGATGTAATGTTCCTACTAAACTCTGTAGTGTTCCAACCCCATCATGGCTGTGCCCGTGTTTTGTTTTGTTTTGTTTTGTTTTCCAAATAGCTGCAAAATCAATATTATCAAAACATAGATTTTAACACATCACTTACTTGCTCAAGGACCTTCATCAGGTCTATGTTGTTTAAGTAAATTGATATTATTCCATTGTATATAAACTTTTTTTGTTTGTGATGTTTAAAGGGTTTTTTTGTTTTGTTTTGTCTTTTTACAATATCACCGTCTATCACTATCAAAGGCATATTGGTATAATTGCTGTTTCTCATCCATGGTGCTTAATCTCCCATCTTTATGCCTATGTCCACTTTTTGAAACTACTATCTTCCTTCAAGGGCAAGCTAAAATGCCTCTTCCTATAAGAAGTCTTTCCTGAGTACCTTAATCTCTTAGTGGAATAGTTTGCATATATTTTATATTTACTAATATATATACTTTCAGTGAAATGTAAGCTTCTTGAGGGTCAAAACTTCATTTTTATCTTTGTATCCTTGGTACTTAATATAGCAGCTAATATTTATTGATATTTCATTTATTTGCCTGGATATACCTCTTGATGTAACAATCTCCCTGTGAGAAAACTTTTACCAGTTCAAATGGTTAGCTGTTCTTTTATTTATAGTCTAAGAGATTTGTATACAAGGACTAAAAAGAATAGTTACTTGTCCTGGATCACATAGATAGTATGTGTCAAAGGTAAACCTTCAACCCAGGTCTTCCTAACTTTGAGTCCAATTTTCTGTCCACCATTTCATATGTCTGATACAAGAAGCACAGTGCCTGGCACGCATTTGGTGCTTAATAAATATTTGTTCAATCAACTTGTCAACTTCTGCTTCTAATTTTCCTTCTCCTTTTTCCTCCTCAACTTCTTTTGCTTAATCTTTTCTTCCTTCTCCTTCTATTAAGATCATTTTACTCAGGATCTTGATTAAGTTTTAACACGGGGTGGCCACATTTTGGGATTTGTTCTTTGAAGTTTGAATTTAGTCAAAGGGCCCTGCTTGATGACCTAGAGGACCACATGTGGCCTCGAGGCTACAGGTTCCCCACTACTGGTTTAATTTTTTCCTCAATTTTTTTTTCATCTTATTCAGCCCCATCTTATTCTTCTCCTTCTGTTTCTTCTTAAATCCTACACAATTTCCCATTCCCATTTTCTGGTCATTAAAAAAAATTCCCAAACCCTTAAAATCTCCTCCAAAATTCTTTCTTCTTTTAAAATAATATCTTATTTTTCCAATTACATGTAAAAACAATTTTATCCTTTTTTCTACAACTTTGAGTTCTAAATTCTCTTCCTCCCTCCCTTCCCTCTATATTCCCTAAGACAGTAAGCAATTTGATAAAGTCATACATGTGCTGTCGCAAAATATTTCCATATTAGACATGTTGTAAAAGAAAACACAGAAAAAAAAACAAAAAAAATAAAGAAAGTTTAAAAGAACAGTATGCTTTGATCTGCATTCAGATTCCATAAATTTTTTCTCTGGAGGTGGATAAATTTTTAATCATAGACAATGATTTAATTTAATCAAAATTGTCTTGTATATTTATATTGCTGAGAACAGCTAAGTCATTTTCAGTTGATCATCATGCACTATTGTTAGTGTGTACACTGTTCTGGTTCTCCTCACTTCCCTTTGCATCAGTTCATGTAAGTCTTTCAAAGTTTTTTTTTCTTTTTTCTGAAACCATACTGTTCATCATTTATAGCACAATAGTATTTCATCATAATCATATATCACAACTTGTTCAGCCACGCCCCAACTGATGGGCACCCTCCCAATTTCTAATTCTTTGCCACCACAAAAAAGGGGTGTTATAAATATTATGTACATATAGGTCCTTTTTCTTTAAAAAAATTTCTTTGGGATACATACTTAGGGTAAAATGGTATGCACAGTTTTATAGCCTTTGGTATAGTTTCAAATTGCTATCCAAAATGGTTGGATCAGTTCACAACTCCACCAACAGTGCATTAGTGTCCAAATTTTCACACATCCCCTCCAGCATTTGTCATTTCCCTTTTTTGTCATATTAACACATCTGAAAGGTGGGAGATGATAATTCAGAATTATTTAATTTGCATTTCTCTAGTCAATAGCAATTTAGAGCATTTTTTTTTCATATGACTAGACTGTAGATAGCTTTGAATTCTTCATCTGAAAATTACCTGTTCATAAGCTTTGATCATTTATCAACTGGGGAAAGATTTTTATTCTTATAAATGTCTTCCAGTTCTCTACATACTTGAGGGATGAGGTCTTTATCAAAGAGAAACTTGGTGTAATCCCCTCCCCCCAGTTTTATGTTTTCCTTATAATTTTGACTGTACTGGTTTTTAATTTAATGTAATAAAATTATCCATTTTATATCCTATAATGATCTCTATTTCTTGTTTGGTCATAAATTCTTCCCTTATCCATAGATCTGACAGGTACATTATCCCATGCCCTTCTAGGTTGTTTATGATATCTCCCTTATCTGTAAATCATGTACCCATTTTGACCCTCTCTTGATATATGGTGTGAGGTGTTAGACTATGCCAAGTTTCTGGCAAACTGCTCTCCAATTTTCCCAGCAATTTTTGTCAAATAGTGAGTTCTTTTTCCAAAAGTTTGAATCTTTGCATTTATCAAACACAAGATTATTGTGGTTGTTTCCTATGTATTGTGTACTTAATCTATTCCACTAATCCACCACTCTATTTCTTAGCCAGTGCCAGATTGTTTTGATGATTGCTGCTTTGTAGAGCTAGCCTACCTTCTGTCACTTTTTTCATTAATTTCCTTGATATTCTTGAACTTTTGTTTTTCCAGATAAATTTTTTTATTATATCATTATTATCATTCTCTTAATAAATTATTTATTGATTCTATAACTTTTTCTTTAACCCACTCATTGTTTAAGATTAGGTTGCTTAGCATCTAATTAATCTTAATCAGTGTTTTCAAGGTCCTTTATTGAATGTAATTTTTATTGTATTGTGATCTGGAAAGGATGCGTTAAATATTTCTGCTTTTCTTCATTTAACTATGAAGGTTTTTGGCCTAATATATGGTTAATTTTTGTAAAAGTGACTGAGGAAAAGGTATGTTTTTTTTCTATTCCCACTGAGTTCTCTGCAGATGTCTATTATATCTAGCTAATCTCAGATTCTCTTAATTTCTTTGACTTCTTATTTATTTACTTTTGTTAGATTTGTCTAGTTCTGAGGAACAAAGGTTGAAATCCCTCCCCCACTATTGTAGTTTTGTTATCTATTTGCACCATTAATTCATTTACCTCTTCCTTTAAAATTTGGAATACTATGGCATTTGATGCATATATATTTGGTATAGATATTAATTCATTATCTATGGTATGTTTTAGCGTAATACAGTTTCTCTTATCTCTTTTAATTAAATCCTTTTTAACTTTAACCTTCATAGCATGATTGCTGCCCCTGATTTTTTTCACATCACCTGAAGCATAATAAATTCTACTCCAATCCTTTCTTTTTACTCTACACATATCTCTCATTTTAAAATATATTTCTTGTAAACAACATATTATCAGGTTCTGGGTTTTGATCCATTCTGCTATTCCTTCCATTTTAAGAGTGAGTTTATCCCATTCACATTTAAAGTTATAATAACTAGTTGCATATTTCCCTCATACTATTTTTGTCACTCTTTATCCTCCTCTCTCTCTTTTTACCCTGATTCCTCCTCAGAAATCTAATTGACTTCTGAACAGTACTTCCTTAATCCTTCCATACCTTCTTTAGTCCTTCCCCATATTATTTTCTTGCCCTCCTGTTTTTTAATAAACACATCCTTCTAAGATTCCCTCCTTTATCTGTTCTCCTTACACTATTTCTTTATAAGTTAATATATGTTACATATATATATATATATATATGTATAAGTTATACCCTACTAAATATGACCTCAGGGATTCTTCTTCACCCCTGAGCTGTGAACAGGATTCCTAGTACTACAGCCACCTCAAAACACTCTGGCTTGCTGTGGTCCCTCTGCTGGACTACAAGTTTCAGCTCACCCTTCTGCCTGGGAGCCAAAACCATAGACTCTACTATCCTGCCAGTGATCACAACCAATATAGCCATCACACCTCTGAGACTGCACTCATCTTGGTGTGCTTACTCCTTCTTACCCACAACCACAGCTTGGGGCCCCGTATAGTCAACACACCTGGGCCCTGGATCCAGTACTAATGGAGGTCTCCCATAATCTTCCCTGATCAACTGTCTGACCCCCACACCATATACTGAGTGAAAGCTCCCAAAGCTTATACTGCTGCCTACATAGCTGCCCCTAGGACTTGCTCTTTGTTGACTCAGTGGTATTTCCTGGGTGATATATGCACTTCAATCATGACAGACCCCCTAAGAAGGCAAATTTTTTTCAATGTCCTCCTAAACTGTCTTAAGCTGGACTACTGTTTTATCTCAACTTTTGAATTATTTCTGCCACTCAAATTTATTTTGAGGTATTATTTTAAATTACTTATGGGGAAATTTGTGGAAGTCAGGTAGTTTTCTGCCTTAATCCACCACCTTCCCACAATTCCCTCCAGGGTCATATATTCAGAAATTAAAAAAAAAATCTGACTAAAATATGGATTGCAGTGGGGAGAAACAAGGCAGGGAGAACAATTAGGAGGCTATTGAAAAAACCAAGGAGAGACGTAATAACAGACTGAATAAAGGCAATGGATATGCCAGTTGAAAAAAGTGAATGAAATGTTGTGAAGTAGATAGAACAAGATTTGATAACATTTGAATATATTGGCTGAGTGAGTGAGAGTAAAATATCAAGAATGACTCCCAAATTATAGGACTGAGTAACTGGGAGGATGATAGTTCCCTTGAAAGTAATGGTAGGAGAGGATTCTAAGAAAATGTCAGAGTAGATCAAAAAATTTCAAGTTCTCAAGATTTTCCTATACAAAACAGATACAATAGCTCACCTCAGGATGAACACATAGCAATGAAAATAAGAGTAGGAGCAGAACAGAATCCTCCTGGGACAATCAAAGAAAATCAGAAGAAAAATCCCAGGACAAGGCTTCCTCCCTGTGGAGAGTAAATAATTCCAGGCTAGGGACCAGTTAAACAGTAAGTAGCAAGGGGCAGAGTCATGGTTATCTGGTTCCAGAGGCTGCCTCAGCCCCAGCCACAGGAATTTTTACCCTGGGACAGGAAAGGTAATTAAACATCTGAGCTGGGGAAGATCTAGGGAACCTGTACTGACAAGGAACACCAGACCCAGTTGTGCTGCAGAGACACAGTGTGGGCATGAAGGAACCGCACATGCCTGGTGAGTGAAGAAGCAGTGGGGTGGGACACTGATGGCTGTGGGCACTTAGAGAAGGCTGGAGGTCTTGGTTCCAGTTCATGGTCAGAGAGGAGAACTGAAGAGGATCTAAAGGCAGATGCACCATTCCCCATAGCCCAGGACTAGATGTAATTAAATAAACTAAACTATTATGAAAAAAAAAATGCACAGGCAAAGGAGAAAGAATCCAAACAGAGAGAACTCAGCTACTACTGAGTTCATCTTCAGGGGAGAATACTGAAGCAAAGAAACCCTTTTGTACCCCAAAGAGTAATATCAAATGCTTACCTGCCCAAAAGAATTCATTGAAGAATTTAAAAAAGACTTTAAAAATCAAATAAGAGAGATTGAGGAAAAACTAAAAAGAAAAATGAGAATAAACCATGAAAAACAAGAAGATTATGAAAAGAAAGTCAACCAATTAGAAAAGGAGATCCAGAATCTTAAAGAAGAAAATGACTCCTTGAAAATCAGAATTGGGCAATGGGAAGCCAGTGAAGTTATAAGATATATAGATATAGATATATATGGAAATATAGGAGAGAATGTGAAACATCTCATAAGAAAAAAAACTGATCTGGAGAATAGATGAAGAAGAGAAAACATAAGAATAATTGAACTACCTGAAAGCTGTGATCAAAAAAATCTTGATACAATAATACAAGAAACAATTAAAGAAAATTGTCCTGAAGCATTAGAATGAAGTAGAAACAGAAAAGTAGGGGAGAAAGTAGAAATAGAAAATAATTGACCAATCACCATCTGAAAGAGATCCTATGAGGAAAACTCACAGATATATTATAGTCAAAATCACAAAACCCACAGCTCAGTGATAAAATATTATGAGCAACAAGAAAATAAAAACAATTTACCTATGGTGGTATCACAATTAGAATCACACAAGACCTAGCAGGGGCAACATTAAAAAATCACAGGTCTTGAAACACTATATATCAAAGAGCAAAAGAACCAGGCTTCTCACTGAAAATATCATACCCAGGAAGTTAAGCATAATTCTGAATGAAAAAAATGGACATTTAATGAATTGTCAAACTTTCAAGACTTTATTTAAAAAAATAAAACCTAAACTTAATAGAATATTTGACATACAAGACCCAAAAGAAATATCAGGTACATACTAATGACCAATTACAAGGGACTCAGTAAGAATAGACTATCTACCTTTTGTGTATGTAAAATGTAAAACCTATGTCCAAGATTGTTATTAGTAATTAGGTAGCTTATAAGAAAGATTGGGATAGACCTGAGTATGATATGAATTCAAGAACAGCTAAAAGAGTAATTATCTTATAAAAATGAGGTGCTAGAGAAAGAATGAATCCAGAGGAATTAGATGGGGGAGAGAGGCTGTTAGTTCTGGAAACCTACCTTCATCAGGAATGGGTTCAAGAGGGAACAATACATATACATCTGGAAGAGTATAAAAGTCTTTGAAATTTAGAAAGAAATATGACTCCAAGGGGATAGGATGGGGGGAGATGGTAAAGGAAGGATCTTCAGAGGGGAGGGTGAGGGAATAGGTCAAAGGAGTGTACAAAAGGGTGTTTTCATTTATGGGAAGGGAATGATAAGGGAAAGATTATTGTGGGGGGTAGGTTAAGTATTTTGAGGGCAAGGTAGCAGGTAGAAGTAAAGTAGAGCAGTTAGGAGAGATAGAAAAAAAGAGATACAAACAAACATAAAAACAAAGATTAGAGGTAGACTCTCTTAGGGAAAGTATATGTTTATATATGTATGTATATATGTGTATATGTATGCATATATATACACATATATGCATCAATATCAATATATAAATATATCCAAACTTAATTGTAGACTGGGGGAGGGCGGGGACAGGAAGGGGGAAACAAAGAACAAAGTAAAAACAGAGAACAGAAGAAAAAGTACAAGGAAGCAAAGAAAAGATGGACTGCTTTCAATATAAGGCACAGTATTTAATATATAGGCTTTCTTGAAATGGAAAGTTAGTTCTATAAATCTGACTCCTCTCCCACATTCTGCTGTGCACATGGCATTTTTTTCTTTTCTTATTTTATATTTAAAATTAAATTAAGTTTATAATTTTTTTTTCTTTTTTATGTATTTAAGTTTTAGTATTTCTCTAAAATAAAAAAAAGATTAAAAAATGAAAGTAATGGAGAATCTGGGCAGAGGGGAATGTTGAGGGGGAAAAATAAGATTTCTTTTTTTGATACCTTGAGTTTGAAATACCTTAGGACATACAATTTAAAATGTCCAAAAAAAAGGAGTTGGAGATGTGTGACTTGATCTCAGAAGAGATACTAAGGCTGGATCTATGGATCCAGGAATCAAATACATAGTGATGAAAATTATACCCATGGCAGTTGATGAGATCACCAAGTGAGAGAGTATGGAACAAAAATAGAAGTAGCCCTAGGACACAGGATTGGGGGACATCCGCAGTGTACATGATGTAGATTGAAAGGAAACAGAAAGAGTAAGCAGATAGGTAAATAGGAGAAGAGCAAAAAGAGAAATCAGTGTTGCAAAAACCAAAAGTGGAGAGAGTATTTAGGAGGAAGTGATCAATACTATCTGTCCATTGTTACAGAGAGGTCAGGAATGAGATTTGGAAAAGGCCATTAAATTTATCAACTAACAGATCATTTTAAACTTCTGAGAAGGCAGTTTTGGTTGAATGATGAGTTCAAAAACCAGATTACAAAGTGTTTACAAGATTGAAAGGAGAAGAACTGGAGATACTTAGTGTAATTGGTAAAGGAGAAGAAAGACATGGCTTAATAGCCAGAGAGATGGTAGAATCATGAGGCTTGTTTTTTGGTTTTTGTTTTTTAATTAAGAGAGACATGGGCATATTTGCAGACAATAGATAAGGAGCCAGGGAAAAATTAAATATAAAAGTGTGAAAATGATAGAGCAGTTTGCTGTAAAAGACAGAAAAAGATTAGAGTAGGGCTACCTTTTCTTTCAAGAACAGAGTAAAAGAGGAGATAATTGGGGAAGATATCAGATTGATATGAGATGAAGAAGAGAGAAGAGTTTTCCCAGGGAATAACTGTAAGATTTAAGAGAAAGTGAGGCAAAGATTTTAGCTAAGAGGGTTGGGTGGAAAGGTGCTGTGGGAGGATTGAGGAAAAAATGAGAAGTCTTGGAGCAGCCACTGTGGAGATTGGTATAGTGAATGAGTTAAGAAGGAGAAGAATCATATTTGCTACAGGGAAGACCTAGTTGAAATAAGATACATACATTTGTGGTAGACCTAGTCAGAAATAGTTTCTTGATTTCCTCCAACTCCATTCAGTAGTATATAAATATTAGTGAAGGAAGTAGAGAAAAAGAGTAATTGGAGTTTGGAATGGTCTGATTGGCATTAGGACAAGGGGGCAAGAGATTAGAATGTGGAATTGAGTTAGTTTACCAAGGGGTCAAGATAGCAAATAAGTGGGTTGTTAGGTATTGCAGAAGTTATGGCCTGTGAGAACAAAAAGGTATAGCAAATGGATGCCACAGTGAATGGGGATGAAAGACAGTTTTAAAGGGCATAAGTATAGAGGAAAAAACAGAAAGATCAAAGATTTAATTAGATCATTGTATCTCAGAAAACATAAACATTAAAGTGGCACACTTGTGGTTCAAGATCAAGAGTCCGGCCATATCTGTGTAGCTGAGGTTTACTAGAGAAGTAGTAGGTTATGGGTGTTGAGCAGATTGAGGAACTCGGAAGCTGGGGTATCTGAGGGAACAGTTTCCTTGTATGAGTGTAGGTGATGGGAAAGAAAGACTGAACCAAACACTGTATTCATTGAGAGTGGAAAGACAATAACCTGAAGGTCTATAAGTAATAGCTACCAGGAAAGTGATTAGCATTGACAAGGAGACAAACCCATCTCTTCTTCAGAGCCTGAAAAAAAAAATGAAGAGATATCAGGGGCTAATATGAAGGGGTCTGGAAATGAGAAGGGGAGAAGATAGAGTTCTAAGCAAGTTCAAAGTTCAATTTTCTCCATGAAGTCTGACCTGTAATCCTGAACTAAGAAGTGAGGGGGTGCTGTGGAAAGATTGAAGAGGGAAGAAAATTCTTGCTGAGTTGCTAAAGTGAGTGGAGATAGAGAATCAGTAAGGGGGAGTTAAAAGGATAACCTTCCCCAGTGGAGGGCTTTCCCTACTAACTCAGTAAACTTTTCCTTCTTTTAAGTTTTCTGATTACACTGGAGAAAAAAGCTTTAATTAGGTAATCAGGTACTAATATTGTTTACCATTTGTTTATGCAGATTTAGGCTAGTCTTTAGTCCCCACAGCAACCATAGATTGGGAGTGGGAGAAGACACAGTGTTATCAGAGACATCAAGTGTACAAACTGTTGATCTGAAATCCATGAAACAGTAGGATTTCTGATACTTCAGGTAGTACTGAAAAATGATAGCCTGCATAATTGCACAAAAATAACCATTTTTATTTGTAAACTTAAATGGATTTTTTCAGCAATGCAATCTGCCTATCAGTAATCAATTTGAAATTGAGTTTAGATATGAGAGATTTCAACTATACTGTTATGGCCAAATTTTACATTTGTGGAAATAAGATACATGACAGAATAATATAAGACAGGTAAGAAGTCAATTCAAAGATTGAGAACTAATACACTGAGTTGCAAAGTAAGAAATCTCACAGGTGTCCCATAGATATTTTTCTGTCAGATGAAAGATATATTGAGGATGAGAATGTGATCTGCCTTTTGAAAACCAGCTCCACTTCACAGCATTCATAGTCCACAGATAAAGGAATGATACAGTACCCTTTAATAATAATATTAGGAGGGCATATATATGTATATGCATAAAATGTAAAAATGTAGTTTTCAATTGAGTGATGGCTAGCATTTTCTTTTTCTTTCTTTTTTTTCTTTTTAACATGTGTTTTTAAAACTGTGGGTTACAAATTTTCTCCCTTCCTCCCTCCCCACCCACCCTCATTAAAAAGGCAAGCATCTCAATACAGGTTATAGATATGTAGTCATGAAAACACTTCCATAGTAGTCATGTTATGAAAAACTAAGTATATTTCCTTTCATTCTATCCCACCCCTCATTTATTCTATTCTCTTCTTTGACCCTGTCTGTTCTCTGAAGTGTTTGCTTTTGATCATCCCCTCCCCCAATCTGCCCTTCCCTCTATCAACCCCCTGCTCTCTTTTACCCTTCCCCCCTTATTTTCCTGTAGGGTAAAATAGATTTCCATACCCCATTGTGTATGTTTTCCCTCCTTAAGCCAAATCCTATGAGAATAAGATTCACTCATTCCCTCTCATCTTCTCCCAATTCCACTGTAAAAGCCTTTTCTTGTCTGTTTCACATGAAATATTTTACCTCATTCTACTTCTCCCTTTCTCCTTCTCCCAGTATAATCCTCTGTCACCCCTTAATTTTATTTTCCAGATAACACCCCTTCATCTTCAACTCCTCCTGTGCCCTCTATCTATCTATCTATACATACATACAATTTTTTCTTTCCTACTACTCTAATACTGACAAAAGACTCATGAGTTACAAATATCATCTTTCCCTGCAGGAATATAAACAGTTCAACTTTAATAAGTCTCTTATGATTTCTCTTTCCTGTTTACCTCTTCCATGTTTCACTTGTATTTGAAGGTTATTTGTATTTGAAAGTCAAATTTTCTATTCAGCTCTGGTCTTTTCCATGGGAATGCTTGAAAGTCCCCTATTTCATTGAATGACCATTTTTTTACCCTGAAGGATTATACTCAGTTTTGCTGGGTAGGTGATTCTAGGTTGTAATCCTTTGCTGGGTAGGTGATTCTATGTTGCAATCCTATCTCCTTTGCCCTCTGGAATATCATACTCCATGGATGGCTAGCATTTTCATAAAGGTTTTGTCTCAAAAATTTGTGAGCAAAAAACTGGATTCAGTTCCAGTGGAATTTTTGGATAATTCATGTAGGATCTGGGATTAATTCCCTAAAAAATTTTTGTTGGCATTTCATATCTTCAAATCTTAATTGTGTTCAGATGATTTATGTTCAGATGAGGCACAGGAATATAGAGAAGAAAGAAAAAATAACTAATACCAGTAAATTAAAACATCTCAAAACTAAAAACAACAACAAAGACCAAGTAAGTGAACATGTTTTTCCTCATCTTCCTAAAATTAAGTCTTGTTTATAGAGGAAGCCCTGTCTGAAATCTCTAGGTGGCAATAATTTCACATTATTAATTTTAACAGCCAAGGATATTTACCAATGTTTTATTTCTATATCAATATTCCTAGAGTATGTTTAATATAGAATATTTATTGAATGAATTTAGTTATACAACACTTAGTGAATTAATAGCTTTCATCTTGGATTTCATTTGGAAAATTGTGCAGTATTTTCAATGAGAAGCTCATTCCCTGCTCCCTGCACAGACTTTATTCCTGGGATGCTATTTAATTACCAGTAGTAAAAACACTGTAGTGTTCATAAAACCAAAATTTACAAAGAGTAAATGGAGAAATGTATGGTAGGCATAAGTTGACTATAGCCTATTATCAATATTTCAATGACTAGAATAAAAAAAATCATCTGAGAACTGTGGTGGGCTGTCCATGCTGTGATAATGATGGATAACAAATGGAGAAACACAAAGGCTACACTTATTTTCACAAACTATTAGAAGACCTAGAGAAAGGGCCATAGGACACTGGAAAAATTCTCTATGCTTAATAAATGCTTCCTTTAATTGAACTGATTTGAAAGTCTCAAAGACACAGAGCTCACAGAGTCTAAAAGTTGGAACAGAGTGCAGAAGCCAAATATAACCAGGAGTTCTCTCTCTAACACTGCTAAAAAATAACCATTTGGGCTCTGCATAAAACTCACCAATTGGGGAAATCCACTACCTGCAGAAACAACCTATTCCACTTTGAGACAACACTAACTAGCTTGGAGAAGAGTAGGCTTAGAGAGAGACTTAGACGAAACATCATAGTTTTTGAAGGAATATAATGATGAAAAGGATTATATTTCTTTCATTTGACCCCAGATAGGAGAGGTAGGCATAATGGATGGAAATCACAGAAAAGTAGATTCATTTCAAAGGGGAAAAATGTAATTTCCTATCAGTTACTGCTGTCCCAAAGTGGAATAAGTTGGTTCTGTGAGCTTTGTCTTTGAGATTTTCAAATCAATTCAATTCAGGGAAGCATTTATTCATCACTTATTGTATATAAGGGACTGTGCTTTATGCTAGGGACAAAAATACAAAAATGAAATGATACTTGCCCTCAAGGATCTTATTATACTATAATTTTTGAACTCCACATGCATGATTTTGATAAATGTGTAGTCTTTATTTGGGAAGACAAAAACACTTCTCAAACTATTAAACAATATGTAAATATACACCATGATACAAACTGTAAGGCTTTTCTTGGTCATTAAGTGCCATCAGAACTATATAGTGCCATCACATCACCAGTCCAAGAGAAACTAGTATGCCTTACATATACACATGCTCCCTATAATTGTCCACCTTGAAAATTTAATTACCAGCAGGTGACCACAGACTGATGACATTTTTCCCTGAGACTATGTAGTTACTTCCTCATGTTGATAGTGTTATTATTGTGAAGTTGATACTACTGTTTACTACTGATACTAGTTTAAAATTCCAAAGACAACTTCACTTGGAGAATGATATCAATAATTTTCAGATTTAGTCAAAAGATAGAACATCTCATCAATGTACAATTTCCTTAACTGACAGTCTCACCTGTGAAGAACTTGGAAGTCAAAGAGAGTTAACTGAGCAACTGATTCCAGGAAATAAAACGTTTGCACTTATCTCAGAGGAGAGGTCCTCATACCTTCACTCATACTGTGTTTCCTCATATTTTGTAAACATGTTAGTGACTTTATTTATCTCCTTTAAAGGCTGATAATAGGGAAGTTGAAGTTTATAAGGGAGTATAAGGTAAGGACATGTTAGAGGCAGGCATTCTGTACTGAGTGATCATCATTACTGTGATAGGGATAGAGGAGAAAGAAAAGGTATGGACAGTAGGTATAAGAACTCTTTCAAAATTATAATTGTTGTGCTTTATTGTAGAGTAGGCATTCTTAACTTGGTATGAACTTTTATGTATATGTTTTTTCAAAATATTTTGATAACTAATTGATTTCCTTTGTAATCTTATAGATTTTATTTTATGTATTTAAAAACATTTTGAGATTGGGTCTGTAAGTTTCACCAGATTACTAAGCATGTCCATGGTGCAAAAGTGTTAAGAACTCCTCATGTAGAGAGAGAAGAGAATGTGACTAAGGACTGACCACTTACATTATGGATTTTGGAATGGACTAAGTAGCTAACAAAGTAAACAGAGAAGGAAAAGCTAGAAACATCAAAGAACTAGAGTCTGAGATGGGAGAGAGAATTCATTAGGATGTGAGACCAACAGTCTCATAAGCTACATAGATCCAAAAAACAAAAATGAAGACTACAAAAAAGTCTATTGTATTTGGCAATTAAATCACCAGTAACTTTATGGAGAATAGTTTAACTAAGATTATAGTAACTACAATCAGATTGTAGGGTTTGAAGGAGCAATTGGATGGTTAACAAGTAGGAAAAGATAACTCAAGGTGTTTGGCAACAGAGAGAAGAGAGATGTCATGATAGGTTAACTGGTGAAGAAAAGTCAATGAAAGTTGTTAGGATATTTTTTCTAGGTGGCACATTCCTAAATAGTTACATGTCACTAGTTTTATTATCTTCAAATTTGTCTATACATATATAGTCACACTGCATACACATATCATGTATCTATACTGTAGTGCTATATTTTAAACTAAATTTATTTTTTCTACAATTTTTTAAAGCACAGAACTGTTACACTTCGCAGACAACCTGTCGGGGGCTTGGGCCTAAGTATTAAGGTATGATTTTTTTTCCTCCATTTCTCTTATGTTCTTCTTAAATTAAGCATGTGAATGGCAAACAATGTGAGTTACTGTTTCATTTTGGTTAATGTGTTTTCCAGGGAGGTGCTGAACACAAGGTACCTGTCGTCATCTCAAAAATATTCAAAGATCAAGCAGGTAAAAGAACCCCTCCCTACAAAAAAAATATATTACACATTATTATAGTATTTGAGGACCAAATCTAGGATATAATTGAAAGTGTGCTATAGTCAGAGAATCTAAGTCTGAATCCCAACTCTTCTAATTACTGTTTGTGGTCACTTGGGCATGCTTATATAAATAATCCCTTTAGTCTCCAGTTTCATTGTATGTAAAATGGAGAAATTTGACTAAGTAAACTATAATGTCCTTTACAACTCACTTTAAATGTATAATCCTTTAGAATTTGATATATTTAGTATGTACTAGGCCATTTAGTTGCAGTATCTTGTTTTAATTTTTTTTGCTCTATTATCTTTATTTAAATTGATTCTTAAAGCTCTACACAATGATGTATAAAATGTGCTGGTCCAGTTCACCCATTGTGTGTATTTGTTTTTAGTTGCAGTGATAAAAATTAGTAATGAACAAGTGATTGGCAGTCATTTATATCTCAAAAGATAATTGTGCATAAAAAAGAATAGACAGGATAAAATTGCCTTAAGCCACTATATAAATTAATTTGCACAAACAAATCTTGAAGTCGAGCTACTTATATTAAACATCTCCTATCAAACAAAAAAGAAGTAAATATGTGAGAAGTAAATATGTGTGAGAATTTCACTGGTAGTATCCACCATGGGGAGTGGAAAATATTGAAGGTTAAGTATATGTTTTTGCTCATATGGGATATGAGTATCTTTATAATTAGGAAATTCAACTTCCATAAGTGGAAAGCTTGGCCAGAAATCAAAAGAAGAATGACTTTTGGTGGTCACACTCTGTATCATTAAACTTTAAAAAGGTGTATCATTTCTTCTCCTTGGTCAGCCTTTTCAAATGTTTAGATACTTCCCTTGCCTTCTATCCCCTCTTTGGACACTTTTATTTCCTCTTATTCACTTGAGGGCAGATCTCTGATCTCTTTTGTAGATCTACTCTTACCTACTAGTCATATAATTTAATACACCTAGTCTCTTAAATAGTAACCATCACACACATTCCTTTAAACTGGGAGAATGTATATCAACACATTTTATTGACTAAAATTTCCAGGCAACACACTGAAAAATAGCATAATAGCAATAACAGAATTAAAAGAATATTTGATAGTAAGTACATGATATGAGAGAACCCTAATAAACGTAGTAGCTAATGCCAAAGCGGCCAATCACTAATTTACTGTCCAGATCTTCTGAGGGCTCATCATTATATGGACAATCAATCTACCCCAACAGTCATTATCCCATTGAATACCCATCTCACATATAATTTTGTTCCTAAAGGTTCCATTCTCATTTTCTGTCCCTGACAGAAGCCCCTAGTGAGGCAGACTGAATTTAATTTTCTTTTATATAGTATCCTTTGACTACTCCTACTCAGATACACCCTAAGCAACTGGTCTAATTCCTCCTACAAAGTTCCTTTTCTTCCAAACAGCCTTAAAGAAGCCCATCCTCCCTACAGAATTAACCTGTAGAATAATCTTGACCAGAAAGAGTAAATACAATCTGCTATGGACTTACGAAAGAAATAAGATAATTCTCATAACATCCACAAGGGAGGGAGGGAAGGGGGGGACTATTTTAATACAGGTCATCTGTGATATTGTGATTACAGGAGTATCAAAAGAAGCTGATAATAGATCTTAGATTATTTTTAGAATAACTGCATGTATTTTCCAGGAGAAAATGGAGGTCATATATTTTTAGTTCAAATTATTTTCTATAAAGCAGTGTATGGATTCTTTTCTTCATTTTTATACATTCATGGGGGGAAAATATTTAAATGTTTCATTAGTGTTCTATAATATAGTCCTGCTTCAATATGGCTAAATTGAGATGATGTAAGTAAAGTGTTTTGTAAATAATTAACCATTACATAATTGTTTACTGTTGTATTAATGATAAATAACAAAATTTATTATTATTACTACTACCACTGTTTCCAACCAAAGGTGTATTTTGGGAATATCATTGTAGATAGTACCTAAATAATATGTATTTCTCTTTCAGGAGGGGTTAAAAAAAAAACAACCTCATTTAAACTTTAGAACAGATAGGATTATATTTAATCAGGGATTTAGAACTAATGAGGATATAAACACAGCTGTTATCTGTACTCATGGGGAAAGGTGATTCTCTTCTAGGCTATTCCATTTCTGCTTTGTAGTTTCAGAAAACTGTAATGATTTTGAAAATTGTTTAAATAATCTTATGAAACTGGAAAAGTAAGTTTTTGTGAATAGATGATAATTCAATTATCATTAATCAATTAAATCCTAAAAATTATAGAAGGCAGCATGGGCAGGCGGGCATAGAACTGGAATCTGAAGAGATAAACAGGTTTCAATTTCCAATGGTGCAGAATAGACAGAAATATAGTACAAATGTCCAGGTAGAGTTCAAATAAGGAAATGTTAAGAATAAAACTCCATACAGGAAACAGAAGAACAATTTCTCAGTATCCAATGAAAAGTCGGGCAGTTTACTTTAGTGAAAAAAATCACTTACTTGCAATCAGGCTTCTTAAACATTCACAAACACTTAATGTGATTAAATTTGACCAAAGCATTTTTATCATATATTTTAAGTGTTAATAAGTTTAAAATCAATAGGCTGTTCAGAGAGATAGCACTGAGTAAAGTTTTCCAGGTTAATAGAATTGAAATTCTACAGAAGAAAATAAATCAATAGAGTTAGTTATGCTTAATTATTTCAGTGCTACTGTAAACCATCTGCTTGACTGATTAATAGTTGAAAAAATAGTTTTTCTAAGAATATTGCATTTCCTTAATTTTGTGAAACAAAGGTTTTAAGTTGTTTATTTATATGAGGTGCTGAATTTCCAGATATGAATTGGGAAGTATAATAAAAGGCTTTGAATAGAAAGAGAAAAGGGGAATGATATGAGCAACCAGATAAAACCTTGACATTTTTAGATTTCATGCTGAATTAGAATAAAAATATATTTTATCTTTAGATAAATAAGTGGAGTACAGAAGCTATAGCCAATAGAGCTGCTCATGCCAGAATAACCACACTTCCCTTATTGACAGGCTTATTATACTGATAAATCAGGAGAATATTGTCCATATCATTGGTGTTGATTTTGGCATTTGAGAGACTCTCTCGTGTTATTCTTATAGTTAAGATAGAGAGGTATGTGCTGGACAGTAGCATTTAAGAGAATTCAAATTTGTTAATTTCGACACATATAACAATATTTAATGATTTGTTGAAAATGAGGAAGGTGTCCAGTAGAGTGCTTCAGGGTTTGGATAGCATTTTTTTTTTCAGTGACTTCTATAGAAGCATTAGTTGTAGATTCATGCATTTATAACTGAAAAGGGCATTAGAAGAAATGGTCCATTCCCTCATTTGGCAGATGAAGAAATTGAAGCAAGTAAATTCAGATTTCTAAAGCTGGAAGGAACTTCAGAAGGTCTAGTCCTGTCTTTTCATTTTACAGATGAATAAAATGAGACTCAGGGAGATGAAGTGAATCACCTAAGGTCACAAAACTAGTAAGAATAAGTGGCATGCTTATCAAAATTGCAGATGACACAAAACTAAAAAGAATAAACCATATACCATATTCATTCATGATTTCCTAATCCTGATATAAAAATTTCTTTACATGAGAGAACATTGGGTTAGACTGAATAAGGTGAAATTAATTAGGGATAAATTTGAAGTCTTTCAACAGAATTCAGAAAAATTATATCCCAGATACAGGTTAGTTATGAAAAGCTTAATAAGAGCTCATCTGGAAAATATCAGGGGGTTTAATGCACTGTAAGCTCAGTTTACCTTGCTTTGGATTATAAAATTGATTGATCATGGATAGATAGCAGACTTTGAAGTCAGAAAGACATAGCCTTGTCTCTGATACAACCAAACTGTGAGAGCCTGGTCAAGTATTTAACCTTTTAGTGTTTCAGACTCTTAAGTAGCAGTACAATCAGTGAACTACATAGGTAAAGGTAGATCCCTTAACAGGACTTCCCTCTACCTAGGCAGGGAATATTTTTTAATGATTCAACTATAAAGTAAGAAATTAGGATTAAGTGTTCTGAAGTTCCTTCCAGATCTAAAAATAGGAGCTTATGTGCTTCAGTTTCAGAATCTATGAAATAAAGGAGCTCCTTTAATAGGAATCCCTTCTAGTAGCAGTTCTCCAAATGTACTTCAGAGACCCTAAAGGGTCCCTGAGATCATTTCAGGCGATCTGCAAAGTCAGAATTATTTTTGTAAGACTGTCATTTTAATTCTTTTTAAAATTTCAAATGTATTATATACATACACATATGCATATATGTATATATGTGTATATACATATATACATACATATACACACATACATATGTAAACACACACACACACAGAGAGTTGGTTATTGTCCTTCATTCTCAAAGGAGACCAAAATAACATCATTATGCTTGAGTCAAGTAACAGTGTGTCCAACTGTGACTGATCAGACTAATATGAGCTCAGAATGTTCTACCACACCTCAAGCACCAATAGTTCATATGAACATTTGGGGTGAATTCTCTAAACTTGTGCATCTTCTGTTTCTTTTGAGCTAAATATACATTATGTGTTTTGTTTATAATGCATTTTATCATCTGTGAGTGTTTTATTTTACCACTACCCCCCAATGAAATATGATATGAGCTCCTCAAAAGAAGGAAAGATATCTCCTTTTTTATCTCTACTCTGTAGCAGAATGCTTGGCACATTGTAGATGATTGATAAATGCTTGTTTATTGCTTAATAGCTTCAGAAGACTACATTCAGACAACCATGATAAAGGACTTAGAGTCAAGTGAAGAACACTTGAAGGAAAATCTCAGAAGAGTGAAGACTGGGAGGAATGAATGAACAAATAAACATCTATTAAGCATGTATTGTTGTGAAACAATTAATAAATTCTAGAGACCTAAAGTTTTAAAAATTGAGACTCCTTACTCTCAAGAAGCTCACATTCTAATACAAGAAGATAACTCCTATATAATAGGGCATTTAAAAGTGAGACAGAATGTTCCCAGTGGTCCTCAAAGTTTTTCACCAAGACAAATATTAAGAACCAGTGGACCTGACGGTTCAACCAAGGGCAGATGTCAAAGAGTATGGGCTCATCTTTTTACCTAGCAGGGAGTACACTTTGCTCAGCATCTCATTATTGAAGAGGAGGTTGAGCATTCATCTCCCATGAGCTAGAGATGGTCTGGTAGTGTGGTATCAACCCTTACATTACTATCCTGGATTTTAAAAACCTCCCAGACCTTCAGATAAACCAACAGAGACAGGGATATGATAACTATATTCCAACTGTAATTTATATAGAAAAAAGAATTTGAACCTTCTCTCCAGCATTTATGCCTAAGCCTTTTACCTCCACTCAGATCCCCATCCCTCACCCTCAACCCTAAGAGGACTTGTAAACTCATGCCTCATGGAAATTTTAAGCATTTACTTTTGACATTAATGCCTTTGCAGTCAATATCCAAAAAGTATCTTCCCTGTCCAGGTAATAAAGACAATGCCACTCTAGGTTCTCCTTTTCACAACTCCCACATTTTCCAATTGCCTTAGTGCTGTACTGGCTCTGCCTTGTGTGCCCCATAACCATGGCAATTTTAGGCATTTGATTTTTTTAAGTTTATGTCTTAATAGTGTCCCAAGGAAACATTATGACTAGGCTAAATTGAGTCCCATGAATTGGAACAGCATTAAGGATCCAGAAAGAGGAAAATGGGTTACCTTGGAAGACCATGTCACCCTGTAGATTGGAAGAGGAAGGAAACCAGAAATGCAGTGCTGATTGATATGGCTAAGCATAGCACAGGAGGAAACAGGGCAACCAGGAGAAAAATAAGAAAAAGGTGGTGAAGATACTCAAATGCAAAGTTTCTGCATACCTCTTATCAAAGTTCTATGAGATCCTCCCTATAGATTCTTTAATATCAACCTTCTGTATGCCAGAAAAGTCGGTTGCAAAGAGGAACATGCAGTTTCCCTGCATTAATATTCCAAATGGTCATACTCTACCTTCATTATCACCATTTCCTCTCCTTTTTCTCACTTCCCAAACCCATAAACTATGGTTTTAGACTTCATCACTCAAATTTTGTCTGAAGTAATAGTGATTGCTTAATTGCCAAATCCAATGACCTTTTCTGAATTCTTATTTTTCTTCACCTCTGCAACATTTGGCACTCTTGGCCATTCTCCTCCTTGTTGATCTCTTCTCTGGGTTTTTGTGACATTCCTCTTTTTCTTCCTTTAAGATAAATGGAAGAAGTTAGTAATGAAAGGGATGGAAAAACTATTTTGTTTAATGGAAGTGATTTATATTGTCAAAAGATATGATATTGCCACTGTTATAGATTAAAATGTTGATAACTTCTAGGAGCAAATAAAAAAACTTTATTTCAATATACATTACTCATAAATATGGAAAATACAACTTTTAAATAGAATTTATACAG
Source organism: Vombatus ursinus (assembly GCF_900497805.2). NCBI lineage: Eukaryota > Metazoa > Chordata > Mammalia > Diprotodontia > Vombatidae > Vombatus > Vombatus ursinus. Next base: position 35,658,887 of record NW_020954619.1, read on the forward strand.
TTTCAGAGAAAAAATTACTATGATTTAAAATATAAAGACACAAATCTCTTGGTAATTTACATAGAATAATGCCTTGCTAATGGAGAAATCTTCACTGTTATAAAGAAATAGAGTAAAATCTGCCACTAAGCACACACACACACACACACACACACACACACATACATACACACACACATGTAGAGAAGCACAGTTTGGATAACACCAAAATAATGGATGACCATGTTGAAGATTTCAAAGCTGCAAAGCATTATTGTATGTCAGCTAAATCTCATACAAATGTTAACCAAATAACACAACTTAAAATGGGAAACATAAGCATTTATACACTGTGGTATGATTTATAGAGGATCATCAACTATTGATTTGAAAGGGAATATTTAGGAATTTGTGGCTCTAAGCTAAAAGTGAATTTATGTAATTCATAAAGCTCTCACTTAGCCATTGGAAGTTAAGGAACGCCAAAGCATCTGGGTATAGGAAACTGCTGAAAGCCCAGCAGAAAGACAGAAAATTTGAAATGTAGAATCAACGGCAGCTAGAAGCAGTCACTCAGTAGAAGGCTTCAACTGACTGATTCCTTGTTAATGGAAAGGGAATTAACTTTGTTAATTTATTAAAATTATAAAAATTATATTATATATTTATATAAATACATAATTATATGATATATATATATAATTATTTAAAATGTTAAATTATTAATTAAAGAATTAACTAAGTAAGGTCTATTGCCATCCTGTTCCACCTAGAGTTGGAGAGAGATGTAGGTTCTCCTAAGGTCTTGCTCTCTGCTGCCACTTCTGGCTTGGAAAAGAAAAGCAAAGGGGACTTTGCAGCTGCTTTGGTATTCTTGTGAACTGAATTGATTAGCTGTGTTGACATGATCTTCATTCTGATTTGACAACATCGCATCTTGGTAACTGAATAATTGACTAGTCTGCTTTGTGACCCTGAGGAAAAGTCAGTTTGAGGTGTGCAGTACTCTTGCTTAAAGATAACTGCCATTCACATTAAAAGCTAACACTTTCAGAACACTGTTTCAAGGGTGATGGTTAATTAAAAGAGCTTATAAACATTGTGTTTGAGCAGAGAAGAAGTTTTTTCTAACTTAAGGAATGGTGATGAGGATCAGTAGTCAAATAATGATTAGAGAAGCAGTTTCATGTGATACTGGTCTCCCAGAAGGGACCAACAACATTGAAATGTATAGCTCAAAGCTTTTAACCCTCAGCAGATGAATTTTTCTCCAGAAACTAAATGGAAGCTCAGAAGTTAGAGTGAAGCTGTAGGTGAAATTTATTTCCCCTCAACAGAGTTGCTCAAATGACCTTGAGAGAATTTGAATGTAATTGTGTTGGTGATCTAACTGTGGAACTTAGACCAGTTGACCTATTAGTGTAAGAACAGATGTGTGTGTGTGTGTGTGTGTTAACATTGCAACATTTTGGGGATTTTTTAGCCTCACTTTTGTCTCTAATGTCACCATAGCCCACATTTCCTGTGTTTTATAATTATCCTTTGAAGTATTACCATCCATGTCCATTAATTGTGTGTAGACCCCAAGACTCTGTCTGTCCTATGCTACCTTCTCTCCATACTCTTTTCATTGAAGACCTCATTTGTTCCCACAAGTTTCGTTATCTATATTTATATCACTCTTGGTTCTAGTCTTTCTCTTTAGTTCCCATCTTGCATCACACATTGTCTATTGAACATTTCTAATAAAATATCTCATATTTATCTTAAACTGCATTACCAAAGCAATACTCATTTTCTTTTCCTTGGAATCCATCACTCTTCTGAAAATTTTTATTTCATTCAAGGTTACTACTATCCTTCCAGTAATCCATATTTTAACCCTCAGGGTCAATCTTGGCTCCATGGTCACATATCTCTCCACATATTTAATCAGCTGCCAATTCTTGTCCATTTTCCTTGTACAATCTATTGCTTATCTGTCCCATTATCACATGACCACCTAGGAAAGACTTTCATCACTTTTTTTGCCTAGGTTGTTATAATAACCTCCTTGTTGTTCTCCTTGCCTACAGTTCCTCCTGCATACTACTGACAAAGGCATGTTTCTTAAGAACCATGTCACTACCCTTCTCAAGAAGCTATAATGGTTACTCTTGGATAAAATACAAACTCATATATTTGACATTTGAAATTTTCACTGTTTCCAGACTACCTTTGAAGAGTTATTACACATTTTTCTCTTTCACACACAACATTTAAATAAGTAAAATTGCAAAACACTAATACAGAAATAAAGGTAGATAAATAACTTCAAAAGTATGGTGGGGACCTATAAATATAATAAAAGTGATAAAATAAATTTTATACTATATGGATCAGATTACCAAGATGATCCTTCTTAAAGCTAGATAATGTAATTTTTAAATACATTTAAATTTCGGTATTAATAAAGTAGGCATATTTCCTGTTCTCAAATTATGTTATAAAGCTATAGTCATAAAAATTATTGGGTACTAATTAAAGACCAGAAAAGTAGATCACCAATATATTATGACTGCAAGAAACAAAAAAGGTAAAAATAATTGCTAAGAAATAGATTTTTTTTTTGAAAGGAAATACTGGAAAAATCACAAATCATTTTTGCTGAAATTAGGTTTCAACCAAATTTATTTCCGTATAACACAACAAATATAAAGCAATAAATCATCTGACTACAAAAGATTGTACATTTGAAATGAGAAGAGAACAAGATAAGTCATCCTCACAACAATGGTTAATGGAAAAATACTAAATATGTAGGTTAAAATAATAAAATTGTAATTCTGTGTTGCACAAAATTATTTAAAAGCTTTTACATAATTCAAATTAACATAGATATAATTAGAAAACATAATACAATGTAAATTTTTTTGCATCAAATATCACCAGTAAAAGTCTCATATACAAAATATATAGGGTATTGAGAAGTCTGTAACACTAAGTGCTCTTTTCCAAAAGATGAAAGGTCAAAAGATGAATAACACTTTTTTTAAAAAAAATTGCAAACTATAAATGGCTTCAAGAAAACATTTGTCAAATCACCAAGAGAAATGAAAATTAAAAGATTTCTGAGTTTCACATCATGCAAATTGGCAAAGATGACAAAAATAGAAGCTGTCAGTTTGGAAGGGGTTGGAGAGAATAAGCACACTAATGCACTTTTGACATCTGTGAAGAGTTTTAGCCATTCTGGATATCAATTTAGAATTATGCAAGAAAAGTTGCCCTACTGGCTTGTACCCTTTAACCAAGTAATCCAAGTAATTGGCACATACCTAAAGGAATCCAAAGACAGAAACAACGGGAAAACAAAAGTATTATTGAGTGGCTGACAAAACTACGACATGAACACAATAAAATATTTAATATAATAAAATATAATCAAATGTTATTTTGCAGTAAGAAATGACAAATATGAAGAATTCAGAGAACTATCAAAAATTTTGTTTGGGCTAATTTACTGCAAAATTTCCCAACTAAGAGACTTGACATAAAGACAAAAGGCGTAGATAAAGCCTACTTTAAAATTGGTTATGACATAGTATCACATTGTCTTTGATGAATATTTTATTATTCATAATTCTGCAGTATTTTGCAAAAGCATCATGTTATCTGCTGAATCTGACTAAAAGTGAGATTAGGAGAACTGGGGTATTACTTTTTTTTCTTTTCTACTGAGCCCTACCACTTTAATGACTGCTGGAAAATATTTCAATACTCCAATTGTATAAACTTAGTTGTTAGCTTGTTTCTATTATACCTTAAAGATACTGACAGATTCTCAGAACTGGAAGGAATGACAGAGAGCAACTAATTCAACCCTTACCTGGCCAGAAATGTCCTTTACTACATCTCTGAAGGTTGTCATTCATAGATTAATTCTGGGGATGAGGAATCTACTACCTACCTATAGCGGCAAACCATTCCATTTATGGGTACCTCTAACTTTTAGGAAGCTTTTCCTTATATCAAATTAAACTCTATCTCTTTGCAAATTCCATCTAGTCTTGTTAATTCTATTCTCTGGAGACGACCAGAACAAGATTGATCTTCCTCTACCTAATAATCCTTCAAATTACTTGAAGAAAGTTACCATGTCTGTTGCTATCCTGTGGTTAATTTCTACCTATAAACTATACCTATGTCTATCCCTTTCTCTCCACTCACATAGCCACCACCCTAGTTCAGGTCCTTATCATCTCTTGCCGGGTGTGTTATAATGGCATCTTTTTGGGTCTCCACACTTACATTTCTACCCTCACCATTTTATCCTCACCTGAGCTACCAAAATAATCTCCTAAGGTTTCCCTCACTTCTTAACTTTTGTTGGCTCTGTATTTCCTCTGAGATAAAACACAAACTCCTGAACTTTCATTTAAATACCTTTACAATCTTGTTTTTGTTTACTTGTCTAGGATTATTTTTCATGATCCTCTTCATGTCCTTTACATTCCAGGTAAATTCCCCAAACTTGAGCCTTCCATTCCCACTTCTGTGCCTTTACAAAGGCTATCCCCAATGTCTAAAATGTGTTCTTTTCTCACTTATGCCTATTGAATCCCTTTCTTCATTCTAGCTTTCCATTACATTACATCTCATGTGCAAAGCCTCTTTTGTTCCACTTACTTCTTAGTGGTTTCTCCCATCTTCTCAAATTAACATGCCTTATGGATTACAACCAAGAATCACCTACCCAGAAAAACTGAATATAATCCTTCAGGGTAAAAAAAAATGGCCATTCAGTGAAATAGGGAACTTTCAAGCATTCCTGTGGAAAAGACCAGAGCTGAATAGAAAATTTGACTTTCAAATACAAGACTCAAGTGAAACATGAAGAGGTAAACAGGAAAGAGAAATCATAAGAGACTTATTAAGGTTGAACTGTTTACATTCTTGAAGAGAAAGATGATATTTGTAACTCATGAGTCCTTTGTCAGTTTTAGGGTAGTGGGAGGGAAAAATTATATGTATGTATAGATAGATAGATAGATAGATAGATAGATAGATAGATAGATAGATA